>NC_073302.1:297872220-298472220 GCF_027595985.1 Sorex araneus | reverse complement strand
AAAGGACAAATAGAAACAGAAATCTAGAACTCAATGCTTCTTACAGTTCTTTTCCAAGACATAAAATATTTATAGGTGCTTCTTTGATGAAATCCAAGAAGGTTTCATAGTAGAACTGAGGCGTGCCTCAGTTTCTCTTCTCCCAAGAGCTCAGGATTTGCATGTCAAAGGAATACAGTCTTCATGCCTTTGGGAGGATGGATTCGGAAATCCAGATTTAAGTTTATACTATTACTGTTTTCCAAAGCACATCACTGCCCCCCACCCCACCCCCACCGGGCCCCTGACCTATTTCCTTCCATCCCTGGCTGGTGTGAGGCCCAGAGGCCGCAGTTTCTCTCCAAGTTCCCCGTTCGGAAACCAGGCACTGCTCACACATGCCGGAAGTCTTCTGCTCTCGCGGGCCGCCTGTACATTTCTGGATGGTGCCTGATGCTGTTAGAAACCTTATGAAACAAGAGGATGCTGGAGTTTGTGAGAAAGGACCAGGAGCACTCTTGGAGTAAACACAAGAGGGAAAAGGCCACAGTGGAAATGTGCAGAGATGGACACGAAAGGGCCGTAAAGGGCCGTGTCCGGGGCCACCATCTGGACTGGGCACAGGCACGTGAAAACACAAGAGTCGTTTTGGGTGAAAAGCAGCAGACTGAATCTGTCTCACACAGGGCAGGGGCCAGAGGAACCCCGGCCAGCTCGCTCGGCGCTGGACAGCGAGTCCCAGAGGGACTGTGTCTGTTCTTCCTGGCGCTCTTCCCCGCTGACCTCAGATGTAAGCCCCCTGCCTGGCTGAGACCCCCAGAGCTGCCCGCCATGGAAGCCCCTGGCTCTTAGGTCCAGCCCTGCAGCCAGCAGGTGAATCCTTGTGTGGGCCTCCCGATGGCCACCCGAACTCAGAGACTTGTCACCTCTATTTTTGGGACAGAGGCGAGTCCGGTTCCTCTCTGCCCTGGCTCGACCTGCACCGTGAGGACTCCAGGAAGCACATCTCAGTTGCAGGAGAACGTGCTCGTCTCAGCCTTCCGGAGCCCCTGGCCCAGAAAACCGCAAATCTCTTTGGTGCAATGTCTCATAAAAATCCTCCCTGTCCCGGTGTGAATAGGGCGTATGTTTTGAAAGCAGTTATTGACCTTAGGTGAGAACAGACTGTTTTCTCGGTTTCATGGTGCTGAGAAAAATCCTACTGACAATTAGAAACTCTCCCTTTAACAATCTGAAAGTCTGTTCTGGCCTATATAGAAGGAAATTACTATTCATATACGTTAGGATATAAATACAATCTTCTATTCTCTCTCTGAAAAAATACACTTGGCCTTTACCTGAAAAGTGAGACTCTAGTCGTAGGTTATTATTAAGATTGAGGGGAAAAAATGGTTTTGAAGGCAAATTTAAATATTTGAAATAGTTTCCTCTAAGTGGCCGGAAAGAAATGGAAGTCTTGGGGTAGAGAGCTATTTCACAGGCAGGGTGCTTGCCTTGCAGCAGCTGACCCAGGTCCACCGCTGGTACCACATCTGGCCACTAAGCCACACAGGAGTGATCCCTGAGCACAGAGTGAGGGCAAGTCACTTCACTGCTGGGAGAGAAGAAGAAGGATGGGGAGACATAGGAGGGAAATTTAAGAGTCAGAAATCACATGGGAAAATCCCCATATGTACATGGACATGTATGTGATTGTGACTGAGCCCAGGATGAGTGGATTCACAGGTGAGAAAATACTGAGAATAATTACTTGCCTGCATCATATTTGAGGCAGACTTTAGCCTACATGGAGGTTTCACAACTTCAGAAATGTTTTCTTTCCAAGCTGCCGTTCCGGCTTGTTCTGAAGAGGGATGCGTTCCGCCTGCTCTGCCTTTATGTCTTCACTGCTTCCTTTTGACATATTTTGCTAATCAGGTTTCTAAAGCTGTGTTAAGCCACTTCCTTCTAATCGTCTCTTGTTTTAAGGTGTTTTTCTGCCTCCTTTGACAACCTCTGCTTTTCTTTTCTTCGACTGCATCTTTTTTTTAAGCTTAATCTCTATAGTTTGCCTTTGTTTTTTTCCCTTTTTCCCTCTCTCTTCTGTCCTTCTTCTCCATTGCCATCCCCTGCTCCACCAGGTTCTTCATCCTCTGCTCATATCTGAACTCTTCTCTGTGCTCACCCACTTCAAACCCCTTCAAACCTACACACGTTCCTGTTCTCCCTCTCTCTCAAGCGTGACCTGCGTGTTCTTCCCTGATCTGCACATGGTCTTAGGGGTAAAACAAAATCCCAGGAGTGGAAACAAAATTCAAAGGTCTGTGCACTTCTGTTTTATTGACTGTATCAACAGGAAGTCAATACTGTGTCTATGTTTTTGTACATAGTCCCGCTCTCTGTGTGCATCTGATATGTGCCTTGAAGTAGGGAGCACAGGGGGGTTCCTGCAGTGTCATGCGTGGTCAAGAGACAAATAAGAGTGTCTCTGCTTTCGGGGTCCTCAGGAGTGTTCCTTCGTCTTGGAGTGAAGGGCTGGCCATGGGTGAAAGGGGCCCGGAGGGTGGTCTTATCACCTTGGCCATGGTATCGTGCCCAGTAGTGGAGCAAACTGAGCGTCAGACTGATTCAGAGTCCGTGTCTTTTGTGATGACCGTTCACAGAGGCAGCCTCCAGAAACCCAGGTCCGAGGGCTCTGTGTCCAGCTCTCGGAAGCTGGCTGAGTCCTCCCTTGAAGACTCGCCTGAGGATAAGGATTAACTCCAAAAACGTCCACCTCAGCGAACATGGTCCCTGATGGCGGGAGACAGTGGGTGTTCGCTCTCAGAGTGGGAACTTCCTGGGTGATTGGCAAGTGCTTCTCTTTGTGGGGTGTCCTCAATTGGAGGTAGTATGGCAAGTGTTGATAGCAGAGTCTCTGTCTTGCGTGCCCTAGTACACACACAGTCATACATGCACGGCTGTTCTGTGTCCCAGTCTGCATCTCTAACACCTTTGAAACCAGAGGGTCCTGCGGTGCAGGGTCTGTGCTTCCATCCGAGAGGCTCGGGAGCTGGAGGGAGTCTCATGACTCCAGCCAGTGACACCCTCCTCCCGGGCCGTCTCTCCAGTTCCCATAGTTCCATAGTTCCAAAGTGTACTGAGCACTGGCAGCCTTTCCAAATGCCGATGAGCCACACAAGGAAGGGTCAGATAAGAGGACGGCATCTGACGCTTAGAGATCCTGGCAAAGGTGCTTTTATAAAGTTATGAAGTATTTATAAGTAACATTTAATTCTCTTCTATTCTAAAGTGGTTATCTCTCTGACATATTCATAGTGGATTAATTTATGCTTTTTATTTGGCCCCGGATGGGTAAACCAAATTGAATTAGAATTACACAAGTAAATATTATTTCAAGCCCTCCAGTAGCAGGAAATGGCTTTATAACTAAGTTACATAACAGCTGGTGTTTCTGCCAGTGACCCAAATGGGGGGGTCTGTGTTCCAATTTCTTGCCACTGCGCAGGACAGTACATCTCAAAGATGCTGGCCGAGGAGGGCAGGCCCGGGGCTCTCTAGGAATAAACATACATTGCCGTGTCAAGTACAGTTGCCTTTCGCATGAAATTGTCTTTGCACCTTTATGTCATGATTTCACGTGAAATGAAAGAACTGCATCACTCCACCAGGTAGCTCCTATATCGGGGGTGGGTGTCCCGTGCGACACATGCAGTAATGCAGTTTATTTTCCAAGTTCTGGGCTGGCTCAGAGGCGCTGCATCAGTAATCTGCTCCGTGTGGGAGTTTGTCTCTCCACAGCCAGAGTCCACACGTGGCAAGCCAAGAGCAGGGGCCTGGCAACCCATTGGCCCACAGATGTCAGAGACGCTTTCCTTCTGTGGAGGAAGACACCCCCAGCCAGTGCCCGGGGCCTCTGCAGGCAAGACTCAGACCAGTGATGTTGTACGTTCAGATCAGAGGTACCTGGGTGGGGCTCTGGGCGATGTGCTCATTCCCCATCTTTTTACAAAGGTGTATTTGAATCAGCTGAGATGCACAGTTACAAAGTTGTGCATGATGCGGATTCAGTCATACAATGTTCCAACACCCATCCCTTCACCTGTGTACGTTTCTACCAGGAGTGTCCCTACTTCCCTTCCCGCTACATCCACCCAAGCCTGCCTCTATGGTAGGCACTGTTCTCTCTCTCTCTTTCTCTCTCTCTCCTTTCCTCTCTCCCACTCCCCCTCCTCTCTCTATCTCTCTATCTATCTCTATCTATCTATCTCTCTCTCTCTCTCTCTATCTATCTATCTATCTATCTATCTATCTATCTACCTACCTATCTACCTATCTCTATCTCTCTCTCTCCCTTACTTTCTCCCACTCCCCCCTGCTCTCTCTCTTTCCCTTCCTGTCTCCTACTCCCCCCTCCTCTCTCTCTCTCTCTCTCTCTCTCTCTCTCTCCATCTCTTTTTCTGGGCATTGTGTTTTTTTCAATATAGATACTGACAGGTTTTATGTATATCCCTTTATCTCATTTTTTAATCTTTATTTATATTGATTGAGGTTCTGTGATTTGGAGACTGCTATTGATGGTTTCCTGTACATAATTCCAACACCACACCATTACCTGTGTACCCACCTCCCTCTCCCCAGGATACGCGTGCCCACCCCCACATACAAACTCAGTTTCTCTCGCTGTGTTCCCTCTGGCCTTCTGTTGCCACCTTGCTGTGTGTCTTGGAGCGCCACCTCTGAGGGACATCATTCTGAACCGCTCCCTTTCCTTCCGACTGACTGCACCTGGCGTGATACCTCTCCCCAGTTCCTTCCACGGCATGGAAAACTGAAATTGCCTGCTGTGTCCGCCCTTAAAGCCATAGAGAATTCATCCATTCAGCCGTGTTTACAGTGTCCCTACCTTGAGGGAAGAACATGGTCCTTGGGACTTATGTCTGCCACACATTTTACTGTATTCTTTGCATATTAGTCAGCTGTGTTAACGCCTGCCTTTTTCGCCAGGTGAAGGTCGTGAGCAATGGAGCAGTGTTATTTCTGTTGGCTGCACTAGGGCATGCCCCGCTCACACCAAGCTCAGGGCGTGTCAGAGAAGCTTCTCTCCAAGGCTTCTTCCACAGTGCCTGCCGTGTGCTTGCGCCAGTCTCTCCTTTCTGCTTCTGCCCTTATCCCCGGGGCGTCTCTCCTCTGCCTGGATACAGTCTCCCACCTGCACCTACCCAAGCCGAAGGCCAGAGCCTCGTACTTCAACCAGTAGTAAGTTCAGGACGTGGTGTGGCCAAGCTCCCACTGTGACGGCATGACTGGTCTTCATCATTTATTTATGTGCGCACTAACGCTTCTCTCGAGAAGTAGAGGGTACCTATGTTTTGAGATAATTTATCATATAAAAATGCTGTCCCCGGAGAGAAAAGACCCGGCCTTAGTCACAGGCCAGCCACTACTTTTCTGTAATATCCGGATGTGATGTGATTAATTCCTTCCTCTTGATCTACTCTTCATCGACATTGGCAATTCTTCCAGGAATTTTTTTTTTTCTTAAATAGTTTCCAGGAAAACCCTCAGCGTTATTGTGCCAGTGACCTGAATATCCCCCAAGGGCTCAGGTTGGGGTGGAATTCTCCTCAACTCTTCCATGATGAGAGCCTTTCAATCAGGAGTGGCCTTGAGGGTGAGGACCCATCCCCCCCATCCCCCACATGGCCGGGTAATGACCACAGCTGCCCACATTCAACGCATGTGGACAACAGACACTTTTGATAAAATATAATCTTCTAAAATGAAGAAAATTAGAAGTGAAGTTTCTCTTCTGCTCCTCAAACAGAAGCATTTTTGGTTTTGGTTTTTCTTTGGTCATTTGGGTTTGGTTTTTCTTTCAGAGCACGGAAGGGGAAAAGGGTATTCAAGTGGGACCTAGTAGATGTTTGGCCTAAGGGAAACTATACTTTGTTGTTCTACAAAGTTTTCTTTTCTCCCTAAGGCCAGACTGAGGGTGTAGTGAATAGAGTATTTGCCTTACATGCAGGTTCTATCCCTGGTACCACATACGGTACCTGAGCACTGCCAAGAGTAAGCCCTGAGCACTGCCAGGAGTAAGCCCTGAGCACTGCCAGGAGTAAGCCCTGAGCACTGCCAGAAGTAAGCCCCGAGCACTGCCAGGTGTGCACCTTCTCTCATTGTGTCTTTCTCCCTCTCAAAAAAAAATGCAGTGCAGCTTCTAAGAAACCACAATAATTCCTGGAGGACTATTCCCCGTTCTGTTCTCTCAGCAGCAGCGAGAGTAATAGCAGTGGCCCCATGATCTGCTTCTCGGCAGGATGTGGAAGGACCCACAGTGGAGGACGGCGGGCGGGGGGGGGTGATAGCATCCTCAGTTTGCAGATGATTGTGGCCATACTGAACCCCCTTTTCCTTACTCTGTTTCTCTAGGTCTTTGGTCAGTTAAAAACGTTTGCTTTCAGCAGTCACAATTTTCTGTTACTCTGCATGTCTGCCAGATGGGGAAAATGTACAAATCCAGGAAAGAAAATGAAGGGTTGGGGTGATAGTACACCAGACTGGGTGCTTGCCTTGCCTGTGGCTGACGGGGTTCCATCCGCGGCACTGAATATGGTCCCTTGATTGTGCCAGGAGTGATATTGTGGCTCTGTTCGCAATAGCTGGACTCTAGAAACAGCCCAGTGACCAAGGTCAGACGAACAGATAAAGAAACACCATGGAATACTACTCAGCTCCGAGAAAAGGCAAAATCGTGCAGTTCTGGCCATATAGGTGGATGGCGAGAATATTGTGCGGAGTGAAGTTAGCCAGAGAGGATGGGTAGATAAACTCATTGAAAAATATTATTAAGCTCAGTAAGTTTAGGAAAGGTTGAGGTAGTCATTTTTAAATTAATTTTTTGTTGTTGAATTACCATGAGATACAAAGTTGCAAAGTTGTTCATGATTGGGTTCCAGTCACACAGTGTCCCAACACCTGTCCCTCCAGCAGTAGACATCGCCCAGCACCAGTGTCCCTAGGTTCCCTCCCACCACGCTGCCCAGCCTGCCTCGATGACACTTTCTTCTCTGTGTCTCTCTGTCTTTGTCTCTCTGTCTCTCTCTATCTCGCTCTGTCCTGATCTCCCACTCTGTCTCTCTCTGTCTTTGTCTCTCTGTCTCTGTCTCCCTCTCTCTGTCTCTCTACCCCTCCTCTCTCTCCCTCTCTTTCCCCCCACTTTCTCCCTCTCTCTCTTTCTCCCCCCCCCCTTCTTTTGAGCACAATGGACATGATGGGTCATAGTGGTTTGATTTAAATAATATTCTCATGACACCATTTCCCCCTCAGCATTCAAAGACTCTACATAGGCGCTCACGGGAATGGCCGCCAGTCGAGATGACAGAAACTCCCCCGCGGAAGGTCCAGCACACGTACAATGCCAGTTCCTGATCTGGGTACAAACCAGAGGAGCTGCAGCGGGCCGTGGGGAGAGGGCCGCAGCCCGGCTCTCGCCAGGCGTTATTCACGGTCGCCGAGACGGGGGCCACTGGCATGTGCCTGGGGGAAGAACTGGGAGAGGAGAGCGCAGCCATGCGAAGCAGGGGCCCTTCCAGTGCTGCAACAGCTGGATGCAGGGCGGGGACGGTGGGCCCAGCCCGGGGAACTGTACCGAGACCGCGTCCTCACTGGTCAGACTCAGAGACTTGAGTACAGGGCTCTGGGAAGACGCTGGGGACAGGCTGTCCTGTTAAGCAGGACTGTGGGTTCCCAAGCCATGAGACGGGCAGAGACATGAACTTTTATGCAAAAGCATAAAAGTTTCATCCCTTATACTGGGGTCAACCATCTCACCCACAGAGACGTCTCTTGATAGCGACCCGACTCCCAAGTGCAAGCAGTTTCTACAGGGCTTGGTTCCATAAGCAGTGCATGCCTTATTGTTTCAGAAAAAGCTGACTTGGTTACTAAACAAGGTGTTTCGGCAAGTGTCCGAGGTGTGTGCTGGACTCTGATAGGCTTGTGGTTGCTGGGTACATGCCCTTTGGTTTCTGGCACACTGGGATTGACTGAGCCCTCTTGCCTGCTTGCCGGGCCCATTGCAGGGGAGTCAGGTGGGCTAGTTACATGTTGTTTCATTGCTGGGAAGCTGAAACTGTTTTCGTTCCCGTAACTGAACCTGAGGCCCAGCTGATATTCTGATTTCTGCCGCCTGTCATGGTGTCAGTTTAGCCCTTACAGTTCAGCGATGGAAAGGTTTAGTCTGGCGTAATCGCAACGTTCAAGAAATCCACTCTACACTCTTGCACCTGGAGTTGCTAATACTGAATACTTGAAAATTTGTGAAGCAGGTAATTCTGAGTTTCATATTTTTTTCTTTAACAAAACCAAGATCTGCCTATATCATACTGATAACGTTTTGCCAGCTGCTAATTTTTATATAGCCATAGAAACTTGCAGATAGCAGATCTGAATTTCTTCTGTTTCTTCTATAGAGCCTATAGTTTTTCAAATTTAAACAGTTCCCCTAATTAATCATAATCACTTTTCATGACTCTCGGGGAAGCTACCTGATGAATGAGGCACAAATTAATATGAACAAACAGAGAAAAGTTAATGATTGTTATCCAAAGTGAATTTGGGTGTCTGGAGAGCTCCCTAAATTTGTTTTACCACAATTAAACATTTTCCTCCTCTCACAAAACAAACTTTGAATGATAATTTGCATGAAGAAATTTGTATTACCCTGTTCCAGGGCCCTATTCTGATGGTTAGGGACTGTGAATCAGAGTATAATTAAACAGCCTGCTAAATGATCGATTGGATTATTTTGGTTGTTGCCAACTGGAATAATTAGAGAGCTGCACTAATCACTCAAATTAAAGTGATTGTTTTACAACTCAACCTTGTCTTTTTTTTTAATTTGAAGTAACACTGCGCTATAGCATTAGATAAGGCTTAGGTGTGCGCCCCTGCCGTCGCCCGAGCGGGAGCTCCATTAGGTTCACCGCAAAGTCTCCTTCGCTCCCTCTTGTTCTCACTGCCTGTAAACCAGCCTTTCTGGGCGTCCTGATGGGACCTCCAGGGCCGTGGCTTTCCGGCTGGCTGCAGGCCTCTCCCTCCCTGCTTGAGCGTCCCCGCACTCTCCTGTCAGCACTCCAGGCTCTGCGGTCCCCGGAGCCGCTGATTGTGCATTCTGCGGAGAGGAGGCCCTTTCTCCACTGAGGAATGACAATATTGATCATTATGCCGCGGTGGCAGCTGGGGCAGGACGCTGGCAGGAGCACGCTGCTAAGCAGTTGGCAGCACCCGTGGCTGGGGAGCCGTGCTCGGAGGCTCCCAGAGAGGAAGGGGAACAGCAGGCCCCAAAGCGTGCAGGGGTAATGGGGCCACAGCTCTGGAGGTCGGGCTGCCTCTGACAGCCCCCTGCTGCCCCCAGGTTGTGGCCAAGGGTCTTGGCGCCCACAGGAGCCCCCTCCCCCAGGGCTGCCTTAGTGGGCCTTGCCATTTGGCCAAGAGCTGGACCTCCCGGGTCCCTTCCTGCAGAGGGGACCACCGATGCATTCTCACTCTTCTCTGGACCCCCTGTAAGCCGTGTTCTTTACACGACTAGTCAGCTTTGGGGTGACTTTCTTCACTCACTCTATTTTGTTGTCTTTGGGGGGGCCACGCCTGGTGAAGTTCAGGCGTTACTCCTGGCTCCGCGCTCAAAAGTTACTCCTGGAAGTGCTTCGGGACCGTAGGGGATGCCGGGGATGGAAGGCAGATGTGTCCCTGCTGGGCCATCACCCGGCCCTTCAGCCCCTCCGAAGCGACCAAGTCTCTGCCTCATATCGCACGAAATCTGTTCCCAAAAGGGGGGTTGAGATTTCCCCAGGGGCTCTGGCCGTTCCATGGATAGGCGGGACCCGGCCGTGTCCTCTGTCCTCCCGATGCCACGCCCGGGCCTCGCACAGCGGCAGCTCTAGGCCCCGCCGGGCTCCTCTTCTGGATTTGCTCTGGAATGCAGGGCAGTGCCCACCCTTGGACGGTGCCCGCCCCTGGGTTCACGGGAGAGGCCTTCCTAGCAGAGGGAAACTGAGGCTGCAGCAGGCGTGCCGGGGCCATCTCTTATGCCCTGGCTGTCAGGTGGGGAGGACTCTTGACGCGGGTGGGAGTTCTTGGCCAGCGGGGGTGTGCAGGATCCGCTGCCAGGACAGCCAGGGCAGGTCCCGGGATTCTCCCGCGGGAAGGAAGGGGAGGTGGAAAGGCCTCTAATTGGCCGAACCTCAGTGACTTATTGTTGGCGCTAAGTGTGCCAGTAAGTATGTATAAGTTAATGACGCTTAATGAGCTCATTCATTTTCATTTAAATGTCAAATAAATCAGTGAACATTTTGATGGGTGAAGTTTTATTGACATAATTCAGCCAGGACCTTACAGACAATTATCATAATTTCTAGATAAATTTCACACTCTTCGGATGCCACGGAAAAGTACAGTTTTTAATGTACTGTCTGTTTGTGAATTATGATAATTATCAATTAACACCATTCATTAGGCACTCCAGTGATGAGTAAAAAATCTAGAGCAAACGCTAACGTTGACATCAGAGGCAGTTGCCAGGGTTTTATTTTTGAGATAGATTGTGCCTATAAAATGTATCTATAATTCTTGGAACATAATCATCGCCCTTTAGCTATTATCTTAGGATGCAAACTCAGAGCTCAGTGCGGGCCTCTTCCGGTGCGTTCGCCCTGCGGGGCTCTGAGTGTCAGGGAGCAGAATCACTGGTGGAACCCAGGGCCACACAGCACGGTGGCTTTCTTTTCTTGAAATATGAGTTGCATGTGACACAATGGGATTTCTTGTATGTCATAAAATAGTTCCATGAAATTTTACCTACGTTTTGAGTCCCTAGTTTCATAGACCAGGGGCACACCTATCTTTAAAAACATTGGTAGAATTTCCTCAAAAACATTCCTGTCCTCTTTCCTTAGCCGTGTTTTCCATTTGCTGCATATCAGAGCTGTTGAGGATTCATCGATTAATGTTTTTTTAAGAACTGAACCTCTCAGTCATAAGCAATAAAATCGGGGACACGGACGAGTCTTAATTCATTGATTTTCTGGAAAACAATTCCGAGTATTTAAGTGAAATTTATTGAAAGCATTGTACATTCTAAGCTCTAACGCTATGATGCACCATAGTTCCATATTATACAAGTAGAAATAAGTCCCTGGTAAATTGTGCATATTTTAATTCTTACAAATGCTAGCTACTTTATAAGCATATTCTAAATACAATTAAAATGCAATCTGAAACCTTAAATTATTTAATGCAAATCTTTAATATCTTTTAAAAAGTAATCTTTCTTTGGGCCAGGCAAGCATATTCTTTATGAATATACATGTTCCAGTCCCTTAAATGTCCCTTGTAGCTATATGGTGCAATTTAGCAGGATTCAGTAGAGTGGTGTTTGTTTTGTTTGGGTTTTGGGTGTTTTTTTTTTTTTGGTTTATTTCAATACGTATAAAATTTGATCCAACATTGTGTTTAGGAGAAAACAATATGCATGATGAGGCTGTTCATGTCTTGCACTATTCAGAACCCATGCTGCTGATCTGTGTGTGTATGTGTGTGTGTGTGTGTGTGTGTGTGTGTGTGTGTGTGTGGTGGAGGTTGGGGTTGGCTCATCCCGTGCAGTGCTCAGGGAATGATCCTGGCTCTGTGCTCATGGGCCATCCTGGTGGTGCTCAGTGGGCCATATGTGGTGCCAGGGTTGAACTGGGATTGGCCACGTTCGAGGGAAGTGGGTTCTTGCTCAACCCTCACTCGGCTGGGAGTGTGGACCCTCGATTCATTTCACGAAGTCTTTTTTTGACTCCTTTCTGGTCAGTAGCATTTCCACTGAGAATTTCAGTGAAATCTTGATCTCAGTACTTTTTTAAATGTGACTAGGTGTTGTTTTTTCTTTCTTAACCACCTAAATATTGCTTCTTTCCTTGAGCTCTAAATGGTGTCTCCGCCCATGAGTCTTGGTATAGGTCTTCTTGCTTTTAAATGACCAGGTGTTCTGTTCTGACTGTTTTCCTATTCCGTAAAAGTGTGCATTTACACTTGGCTAAACTATGTGTTAGCTCTACAAGAAATTTCCCTGTGGGGTTCCCAGGGTTTCGTGTTTGGGAGTGTCTTTCAGGAGGGGTACTGGGTGGGCCTCGGAAGCCTGGGCCTTAGAAACACTCACCTACAGTTTTTATGGTTCTTTTCATTTGAGGGGAGGAGTCATGCCCAGCAGTGCTCAGGGTTTCTTCAGACTCCGTGCTCAGGGATCACTCCTGGCATGCTCGGGGGACCATGCGGGGGCCGTGCTGTGTGCAAGGCGAGTGCCCTACCCACTGTACTACCTTGCCAGCACAAGACCTGCACTTTGAAGCTAGCCTTGCCACTTGCAGTGACTCACGTTGGAAAATCTCCTCATGCCCGCCTTACTGTAGAATGGGGTCCCCAGTAGCTGAAATGAAGATTGATCAAGCTGATTTATGTCAGGTACTTTAATTAGTACCTGACGAGGGTGAACGCATTTGTCATTGGTTAGCTTACAGTTCAACGGGTACTAAAAAATAATCCACAGATAGTTTCTATCTGATAACCCATGCGTGTTGTCTGTTACACACTCCTTTGAATTCCAAAATAATTGAAAATACTTTTTGAAATAACATATGTATTATAAAATGGAGGGTCGGGGGTTCCATAAAAGAGTTCAATATTTCTGCTTTATGTTTTACGAGAGCATTTGTTTTAGGGAAACAACTAGAACAGAGCAATGATTTTACTAATCTGTCACCCCTGCACACAAACAGTACCTTTCATATTATTATGCATACAGGATTCTCTCTTGGTGTCATGAAAATGAAATTAACATTGCAAGCTTATTTAGACATTGTGACAACCAAACTCTCCAAGTATCAGAGAGTTTGGTTTGAACAGAGGTTTGAACCGAGGTCTTTAAGCATTTTATCACTTAATTTTATTTAGAAAAACCATGATGTAGCTATTATTATCCACCACTTACAAATGATGAGTTTAAGATTATCAGGGACTTCATGACTGACACAAGCTGATATTTCAGGAATATCTGAGAAATCAAGCATTCCAGTGCTTTTTTTTGCAAAATCTTTTACTATATTTCTTTCTATATAAAATATGGCAAATATTAACATTAATTACTCAACCAAACTGAGCACTGTGTGTCAACCTGCTTGATTACGTAAAGCAACATGATTGTAAGGATTGGATAGATGCATAACTCTTTTTATATAAAGATATAGAGTCTCATCTTTATATATGTTTATTTCCATGCATTTATTTATGCTTTATTCTATATTAAATATCATTCTTAGATTTTAAAACTATAGTATACATGAAAAATGTTATTCTCTAGTAAAGGTAATTTTATCTGCCACACCAGTGGGGTTTACTTCCCTCTATTTTTAGGTTTCATAATGATCGCTGGGGTTTTATTTAGGAATAATGAGGTTACATCACTAGGTCAAAGAAAACAAGTTAGAAGAGGCCGAGTAATAGAGAAACAACAACACGATAATTAAAGTTGCCTTACAGTGCCGTGTTATTGATTTGTGCTAGCCATGCTTGAGGTTGCAGGAAAGCTCTTTTGTCCCTGGAAGTGCAAATGAAAGGGCAATATAGAACATGAAGGTACAAGCGAATGCAGCATTTAGGAGTGCCAATTCTAGTTTAAAGTGAAATAATTCAGGCCAATAAATTCTCAACTCTTATCTCTCAGGAGGTCAATTAAGGAGAAATATGAAGAGATTTGCCAGGCATTCCTGAGCAAGACTGGAAAACAGTGTGTCTGGATTTAGTTCTCATTGATTCCTCTTACCTTGAGGATGAACCTGGTGCGTATCTCTTAAGAGATTTCAGTTCAAAGAGCAAACGTGCCTCTTTGCCAAAGGCTGGCAGGGTCTGGATAAGCCAGGGTGGTCCCAGAATACCAGAGCCAGTGGGAATTCCCAAACGCTGCTGGTCTTTTGGCAGCTTCGTGGAGAGGAGGTCTCCAGGAAGCATTCTCAGATGGCTACAGAGAACACGGACACTTCCATGCAAAGAAAGGGTTTTTGACTTGCATGAAACACCGCAACATCCACCTTTCCATAAATGTTTGCTGTCAGAAGTCAGGATACTAGAGGCAGACACGTTCCTGGGGATATTTGTGAGTAGCGATGACTTGGTCCAGGCCTTTAGAACTCATGGGAGATGAGGGCTATGTGTACAAACTGGACCTTGCTGAGTCATGAGCCTAACGCTTTCTTCTGGCTTGGCCCATGAGGGCTGTAGGAGCTGACCTGCTGCCCTCAGCCCGCACACTGCACTGTCTCCGCTAAATTCTTTCCACCTCTCTTCAGTTGGATTGTATCCCGCGTCTCCCATCCCGGGGCCATCCGACCACGCTGAGCCCTGCTGGAAACGCATCCTGTCTCCTCCCCAGAATCTGCCCTGAACCTTCTCCTTCTCCTGATGTCTGGCTCCAACTTGACTCCTTCAGAGATGTCTCTTCTGACCTCCTTCTCCCCCTGCCCTGGGCTAGGTCCTGCCAGACTCTGTCCTCGTCCTTCGTGTCCTGGGGCTATCGCAGTGGTGGACCACAGACTGACGCAGCATGTGTCCCCTCGCCCGGAATCCAGGTGGCATGCGTAGACCACCTCTTCCTGCAGAGACTCCCAGAGAGAATCTGCGCCTTACTTCCCCCTGGCATCCCGGGGCCCCGGGCATTGGAGATTCTCTGCTTCAGCGCTGACTTCCTGCTTCATCTTCCTTTAGTGCAGACCCACCTGGGTTTCTTCTCTGCTTAAGGACGCCTGTCACATGGGCGAGATCCCACCCCAGTGTGGGCATGTTGGCATAACTACATCGGCCAACATCCTATCTCCAAACAAATTTTAGAAAATTTCCAAACACCTGTATAGGGATGGGGCGGGTGGGTTGTAGGATTTGGTCATATTTTGGGCAGGAGACACAATTCAAGATGCAAAAGGTCTTCCTGGAGCATTTTGCTCCTTAGAGCAGCCGGCAGAGTTGCCTTTGCACACTTGTTCTATGTGTGGGACCTGGACATTTTCCCCTGTCTGTCTTTCATGGGGCACAGTTTACGCCCAGCTCCGTCTGGCTTTCACACGGGGACTGGCACGAGAGAGTGCTCACTCATTTTCCTAAAGGGAGTCTCTTTTGGACTCTCCCTCCAGTTGTAAAAAATATCAGCTTCGGGCTCATGGATAGAGCTGTAGCACTGTTGTCCTGTTGTTCACTGATTTGCTCGAGCGGGCACCAGTAACGTCGACACTGAGACTTGTTACTGTTCTTGGCATATTGAATATGCCACCGGGAGCTTGCCAGGCTCTGCCCTGCAGGTGGGATACTCTCGGTAGCTTGCCGGGCTCTCCGAGAGGGGTGGAGGAATCAAACCTGGCCGTGTGCAAGGCAAACTCCCTACCCTCTGTGCTGTGCTCTAGCTCGTTAATGGTTTGTGTCAACAACATGCTCCTTCTCAACTCTGAGAAAGGAGAAATTTCTCCAGACAGCCTGTCAGGGAAGCAGAGGACAGGAAACTCTCAGGCAGCCGGGACCTCCTGGTGATTTTCTGGCCAGTTCACCCAAAATACACGTTGCTGCACTGCAGACGGGTCTCAGTGTAGCCGCAGAATGACCTCGACTCAACTGGAATCCAGACTTCAGAAACCGCCCAGGCTTCTCTTTGGCCTTTGAGACATTTTTGTTTATTGTATGGAAAATTTTATTTTATTTTATTTTTTTTGCTTTTTGGGTCACACCCAGCGATGCTCAGGGATTACTCCTGGTTCTGCACTCAGGAATTACTCCTGGCAGTGCTTGGGGGACCATATGGGATGCCGGGGATCGAACCCGGGTCGGCCGCGTGCAAGGCAAACTCCCTACCCGCTGTGCTATCGCTCCGGCCCCTGTATGGAAAATTTTAAAAGAAAAGTGTTGTTTTCCTTCACGTTGGCTAGCTATGACATCTATTCTCATGGCCCGCCAGGCTCATTTGAAGCAAAGTACTCTGAACTGGGCATGAGAAGGCCCATTAAAATAATATAACAAGCGCTGGGCTTTTCTAGCTAAGGGTTTGATAAAGTAAAAATGTTTTTCAATCCAGATGCCTCACAGCCTCTATTTAAAGGTTCTAGGCTGCTTAGCTCAAAGCATGTGCCAGACCCTGCCTTTATATCAGCTAGTTGTTGACGCTTTGCTTGAAATGTCTTTTCATAATTTACCTTGCTCTGCTTCTAGTTTATTCTGGTGCATGTGAGCTTGAATGATATACGTCTCGGGGAAAGACACATCCTGCACATTTGATTATCAGGATATTTCATTTTTACTTTGACTTTTCCATTTTTGTTCCCAACTGGAAACACTGCCTGCTACTGCCAGCAGAATAAGACACAAGGCCATACTTGTTGGCAATAAAATATTTTATTACCATGATGATGTTTTAATATTTTAGATACTACTATATTGCCATGATTTTTAATTTTCTCTGCAATTCTAAAGTGCTTTTCAGGTCAAGATCCATGAAACCTGTCACATATATATTTCTTTTGGGTGGTGAGTGGTTTGAGTAATAGGCAGATGGAAGGACTAAACTCTTCTGACTGTTTCCCCCACAAGTAAGCTGTAGTGATAATCAATTACAATCGCACTCATGTGTTTTTGGTATGAGGTTGTTGTTATTTTAAAAAATCATAATAGATTCTGTTTATAAAATTCTGGTCTAGCACATCGAACAAAGGAAGTGGTTACTGTGGGTTAGCTCATGGAAATAGAAATTACCGGGTAAATTGCACTTATTGTTAGTGTTCACTCATTTTAATTTTTCACTCAAAAAAAGTGAACTAATCCCACTCAAGGTACTTCTTGCGTCCAAACTCTAGGCACAGAAGTTTGGGAAAGACCACAGATGTAGGCTAATTATTTGTCACGTGTCTTTCAGTTTGATTACCTGCCCTTTCTCTTACTATTTTATCTACTGCTGCACCTCACAGGACAGGAGAGAATCCCTGAAATTTATCTCAGGAATCGCAATGTATCTCAATATTTTATAAAAAGTGTTGACCTTCTAAGAATGTTTGTTCAACCAAGCCTTTTAAACTACATCCTCCTCTGTATAGAAACAAGGAGAAGCGAGACATGCGGATCTAACCACCATAACAAAAAACATATTGATATTCTGCAACAGTACAAAACACAGGAGTCTCTGTGGTAGTCATAGAATAGATTTTCACGCAAATTAACATTATTTGAAATATTTGTTGATTCATAATGAATGTATCCATGTTCATGCACATTTAGATGTGGTTGTAATTCCATGTCCACAGTATAATAGCTGAAAGCTGAGGTTCCAACCCAGTTAAGACTAAAGCAGATATTCCCTGATTGCCTAGGTCTTTAGGTTGAGTCTACACAGTTCAATTGTAGGAACTTGAAGAAACTGTTTTTCTAAGTTCTTAATGATGGCATAATTATAAGGATTGTTTGGGGGCAGTGAATCTTTTCTGAAAATATTTTTAAAGCCAACAAGAAGAAAACTAAAGCAAATAACCACTGTTGTTTTGTTAGTCTAATGATAATGTAAGGGGCTCCTTTTCCACGCAATAATAACCAGGGGCGGTTTCTAAAAGCGTTAGGGTTCTTCAGGCAAACCCACAGCCTCTCCTCGTTCCCTGTCACCTTGCAGGGGTGCTCTGGTTACTGTAGGAAGATGTGAGTGACATTCTCCACAGTGTCACAAGCACTGAATTTTACATACACTCATGTTCCTTGAGAGAGCCCCTTGCTATGGAAAAATGATATAACTTCAAATCCTTTGCTAAGGCTGGGAATATATTACATGTAATAAATACTGTTAAATATGACAAGTCTGAGGAGACTGCCCCTGAGTTTTTTGATTTAACCACACTTTTGGTATACTTTTACATAAATAACATTCGAAGTTCTGGTTCTCTAATCTTGTTCAAGAGGTAATAGCAGGTATCCTAAAGTCGTCTTCTCGGTTTCCTAAAAAGACTATTTTGTATGTGGGTTTGCATGCTGATGGGGAGGTAGGGGTAAAACAGGCCTTTTGGAAAAGTGGGTGATTTGCTTTTGTAATATGCAATTGATTGAAAGCTCCACAGTGTGTCAATTTCCACAGGGACTTCTGGTTACTGAGTTTTAAGACGCAGAATTCATCATGGGCAAGATAATTTCATCTTCTGTATTCAAAGCATTTTATAAATAAACAGCATCTAGTTTCCAAACTTCTGCCAGCATAGTGACCACTAATATCTGGGAGCAACTTAGTTGGTAAAAGATGCAACAGATAAAAAATGTTTTAAAAAACTACAAAAAAAAAAGACCCAAGACCAAATGCATCAAGTCCGTTGGGGAGAGGACGTTCTGGTTAAGAATCGATGGAAGCCTGTGTCATTCTTTCATAAAGACAATTCTAATAACACTCCATTAGGATTTCCCCTTGTTAAATTAACTTCACAGACTTTAATGGATTTCTTAATTAGACTTGTTATTAACAGGAATATTAAATAAATTAAAAACAACCCTGACAGCCACTTGTAATAAACAAAAAATGAAAAGCAAGATTTATGCTTCTGACTTTCTTCGCCGAATCCAAAGCTTTTAATAACCTTACAAATTTATTGAAATTAATTATTCCACTGTCAGAGAATGAAAAGCCAAGGCCATGATGTGCCTCTTGACGGAGCCTGATTGTTTCCTCAGAGCCGAGGCGGTCCCCCAGTGCCTGCGGGGCTTCGCTCCTGACGAGGGGGCTGCAGCTCAGTGGCCCGTGGGCCCATCACTCGGTTACAGCTGCAGGTTATTAATTTCCAATGTCTGCGTCGGCAGAAGTGTCTTCTCCCTGCCTTTATTTTCTAGATCCAAAGGAGGAACATTTAAACAGGGAAGGACAGTAGCTTTAGGCCAAACTCTTGAGGGCGGGGGGGGGGGGGAGGAGAGAGAGAGAGAGAGAGAGAGAGAGAGAGAGAGAGAGAGAGAGAGGGGAGAGAGAGAAGGAGAAGGAAGGGAGAAGGGAGGGAGAAGGGAGGGAGAGAGAGGAGAGAGAGAGGGAGAAAGAGAGAGGGAGGGAGAGAGAAGGGAGGGAGAGAGAGAAGAGAGAGAGGGAGAGAGAGAAAGAGAGAGGGAGGGAGAGAGAAGGGAGGGAGAGAGAGAAGAGAGAGAGGGAGAGAGAGAAAGAGAGAGGGAGGGAGAAAGAAGGGAGGGAGAGAGAGGTGGAAAGAGAGGGAGAAAGAGATGCATTTCTTCTCTGGACCACACTAAGGCCCCACTCTCATTTTTTATTACATGAATTTTAAACCTGCATAAGAACTTTATCGTTTTTAATTTCAAGGGAATGCATATTTTCTTTCTCTCTTAAATTTGGGACTATGTTTGATTCCATAAGTCTGAAGTTAAAGGTAAAATACAAGCTTGAGCAGAGGTGATTTTACTGGAGCATTTGCCCCGAGATGACCGGTCCTTCCCATGCCAGTGTCTGCATGCTAGGGCCAGCTGCCTTTAACCGAGGAGGCATTAATGTCCCCCAGCACAGACTTGAGTGAGGGGACACTGAAGGGGGTGGGGGCGTGACGTGCTTTCCCAGGAGACAGGGAAGTGGAGACTCAGCTGCAGCCAGTTATTAATTTTTATTAATTTAAAAGCAAAGCTCCGTTCCTGGCCTGAGAGCCGACCGGTGGACTCAGACCATGTAGTGGCCCCAGCTGTGCTCTGATACCTCCTCGGGAGTAGAAGGCACTTCGGGATCTGGGGCCATGGATGCTCCAAACAGTGGTGGGACTCCGGATTCCTTGTTCTCAGATAAGCATAAAATCAGTATGTAAGAACCCAGAGTGATTATCTGTAATATATACATATATGTAACACACACACACACACACACACACATATATATATATATCTGTTAAATTCACAGCCAGGTGGGTAAACAAAATAATGGAGACATATGAATAAATAGATCTTTTGTTTCCTATTGTTTGGGGGCCACTCCACATTGTGCTCAGGACGTACTCCTGGCTCTGTGCTCAGGGATCACTCCTGGTGGGGCTCGGGAAACCATGTGGGGTTTGGGGATGAAACTTAGTTGTCCTTGTGCAAGGCAGGTGCCCTCCATGCCATTCTACCACTTAGGCCCCTGAACAGATCTTAAGAGAAGGGAAATAGATGTGTTCACGCAAATCCATCAAGAAAGAGCGTCTTGTTTTGACATTGAATGGAAATAAATGAGAACATTAATGATGGTCACTGACAAGGAACTCTTTCTTAGAGGGATACATCTGTATATGATGTATACAAATATGTGTATATATGTGCATATATATACACATGTGTGTACATGTATGCATATGTACAGATATATGTGTACATGTGAACACATACATGTGCATAATCTGAATTTTTCCATCCAGCAGCTCCTCTTATTATCTCAGAAGACAGGTATTTGTGAGTCAGAGCCAGCTATTAATACAGAGTGCAAGAGATGGGCTCTCTGTTACAGAAATTTTGAATAACTGAACTCTCTTCACTGAAAAATGTAATAGAAGTAAGGAATGGTCTTTGGACAGAAACATTTTTGCTTTTCAACATTTATGCTGTTTTCCATATGATTTCTGAAATTTTACTAACATAATGAGTAAAACATTCATAGTTTATATGTTACTTAGAAGTGCTTATTTCCCTGTATGTGTGTACTTAGCTGCTCTTCATAGCTGCGTGTTTGGGAAGGACTCCAACTTATATCTTAATTGATATCACATTTTCTGTACAGCATAGATGACTTGCAACATTCTTCCTGTTTGCCACATCATCTCTGCTCAGTTGTCCCAAGAAAGCTTACTGGAACCACTGGGTCTCTGAGCTGTTTCCTGCACATACCTACCTGCCAGGGCCACATTTACATAATTGCACGGAATTAAACATTGAAGTTAAAGTACAAGAGTTTTTGTGTGCTTCTGAAGTGATATAGATTTTGAATGAAACTTGCTTAGAAATATTTAAGAGAAGAGAAAGAGTGGAGTGATACATTCAAGAGGGAAAACAGGCTTCTCCAGAGTGGAAATAAGCAAGCAAAGATACACCACGTAGACAAGCAACAAGATACACGTTCAAGGGAGAAGGGGGGCTTGAAGAGATTTAAGTGATTCCCTCCAACTTTGGAAGTATTGGATAATAAGAATTCATTGGAACCTATTTCTTTCAACGTGGTCATTTTTCATTCATTTAAAAATTCTTCACTGAATACTTAATAGTTTTCTTGTGCTATACAGACTTACGGAGGAAAAAGACAATAAAAAGGAAAACAAATATAGAAATAACTAGAGGCTGGGATCCAAGCCAGGAAGTGAGAAGAGAGAGAGAGAGAGAGAGAGAGAGAGAGAGAGAGAGAGAGGGAAAGAGGAGAAGAGAGAAGAAAGGTGAGAAGGGAAGGGAAGGAAAGGGGAGGGGATGGGAAGAGAGGAGAGGAGAGGAGAGGAGAGGAGGGGAGGGGAGGGGAGGGGAGGGGAGGGGAGGGGAGGAGAGGAGAGGGGAGGGGAGGGGAGGGGAGGGGAGGGGAGGGGAAGGGAGGGGAGGGGAGGGGAGGAGAGGATGGGGAAGGAGAGGAGAAGGGAGGAGAGGAGAAGGGAGGGAAAAGGAGAGGAGAGGAGAGGAGAGGAGAGGAGAGGAGAAGGGAGGAGAGGAGAGGAGAGGAGAGGAGAGGAGGGGAGGGGAGGAGGGGGAGGAGGGAAGGGGAGAGGAGAGCTGAGGAGAGGAGAGGGGAGGAGAGGAGAGGAGAGGGGAGGAGAGGAGAGGGGAAGAGAGGAGAGGACAGGAGAGGAGAGGAGAGGAGAGGAGAGGAGAGGAGAGGAGAGGAGAGGAGAGGAGAGGAGAGGAGAGGAGAGGAGAGGAGAGGAGAGGAGAGGAGAGGAGAGGAGAGGAGAGGAGAGGAGAGGAGAGGAGAGGAGAGGAGAGGAGAGGAGAGGAGAGGAGAGGAGAGGAGAGGAGAGGAGAGGAGAGGAGAGGAGAGGAGAGGAGAGGAGAGGAGGGAAGGGGAGAAGGAGAGGGGAAGAAGAAAGGGGGGGATAGCGAGAGCAATCCATCCTGTTGGTGCTGCAGGCAGTGGTTGGCTGGGCGGGAGGCGTTCCCGGGACTAGCCTCGGAACTGGTGTGGGCAGGGTTCTCCTCAAGGACCAGGGTGGCTGGGCGGGGGAGGGCAGTGGCCGCCGGGAGCCTGTCCCACAGGGTCCGAGTGGACTGTGGGGACTTGGCAAATGCCAGAGATACAGCCCTTGTCCTTTCTCTCCTCTCCGTCAGTCTCCTCCCTGGCCGGCGACAGTCCTTGGCGTGGGGGTACTGAGTCAGGCTCTTTCCAGAAGTTACCCGCACCCCCGCGGGCTGACCTACTGCCCATGCCGCCCCACAGCCCACTCAGTTTCTCAGATCTGGTCCCTGCAGGCTGCGGCGACGTCCCTGTCTCCTTTGCACGCAGCCACCCGGCTCTTCCCCGGCCGCCGGGGCCCAGCCTGCTCCTGAGCGGAGCCGCCTCCTCGCCGCTCTGGGAGCACCGCTGAGAAGCACTAGGCTGGCGCCCGCAGGGGCCGTCCTTGAGGCCCAGGAGGCCACTCTGCACCCCTCGGGCGGGCTTCCCCTGAGCGTCCACACTAGCCTGAGGGGCTGGGCCCTAGGGGTCTCCACGCCACCCTGAGGACAGCCGAGGCTGACCATGAAGACAAGCATCGGGGCTGAGGGCGTGGGAAGCTGCCCGCACTGGCCCGCCTGCCCCCTGCTCCCGGACTCTCCCTCCCTCGGACTCCGGTCGCCCTGCTCCTGCCGGGTGCCTGAGCATCTTTTGGAAATAGGAAGGGGCCACGTGGCTTCTCAGTCCCGCGCGCTGTTGCTGTCGGAAGAGGGTCTCATTCTGCCACTGGTCTGTCCTTTTGTGCCAGTGCTTCCACTAAGGAAAAGAGGAAGGGAGGAGGCGAGAAGGGGTGGGGGGGGAGAGCGTGAGCAGTCTGTCCTGTCAGTTGTTGCACACAGTGGCTGGCGGGTTGCAGTGGGTGCCGGACTAGCCACGGGACTAACGCGGGCGGAGTCCTCCTGAAGGACCAGGGTGGCTGGGCGGGGTGAGGGGGCAGGGGGCAGCTGGGGGCCTGTTGCACAGAGCCGGAGGCTTGGGGGTTACTGGGGGGTGACACGCTGAGGCCAGAGCCCCCGCTGGCAGGGTCTCACCGTTGAGCAGGGAGAGCTGCTCCATGAGATGGGGTGATGCCGGCTGCAGGGACCAGGGCTGCAGCGGGTCCCCCAAAGCAAAGGGCCGAGGCATCAGTCCTTCAGCGGAGACACCTCGGGGGTCATCCTGCAGAGGCGCCCGTCGGAGGGGCTTGACCCTCGCTCTCATGTGAGTCTCACCCGCGTTGCGAGGAGTGTTGGCTGTGTCTTCCCTGACAGTCCCGAGTACTGCCGTACATCAGCACTCTGCTCTGCAGCCTCGCGGGACCTTTGAGGGTCTAACTCGCCCCTTGTTTGGGCCCTACCCTAGCCCGACTCTGCTCACGGGCAGCTGGGTGCCTCGGGGAGCGGGGGCCTCACGGGAGGCTGGCGGAGCCTCAGTCTTCCCTGGGTCTGAGCATTCCTAAGGTCACGGAAGGACTAAGGGTCAAGGTAGTGAATTTGTGTTTTTTTTTTTTCAAGTTAACAAAAAATGTTACTCTGTCAAAGAGTGTAAGTAACTGATGTCACACTGCTACGATATAGTTATATATATTTTTTCCTTGAACATATGTATGAGTTTCAAGTTTTTATTATGACATAAATATATAAATTTACTGTGTAGATGAGCAAATTGACTTTATCACAAAAATTTATTTTCTAATCAGTAAAAAATGTTGATGCTATTTTAACTGCTCTTACCAACATTCAATTATAACATTACATTAAAAATTACATTATTGTCTAGATTAATTTCAGAGAACACTTTTGAGCTATTTTATGATGCCATTTGCCAGTATTTAAAACTATTTCTGTTCACATTTACTTATATTTTTAAATTAGTGGGCATTCCTTCAATTAGTCAGGACCCCACTCATTTAAAATTGTCCCTTATTTCTTGTTTCTCTATAGTAAGATATTTTGAAATCTGAAAACATTTCTTTTGAAGAAGAAACATTCTAGAGGGTTCAGACTGCCCCATTTTTCAAATTGAGGCCAAATATTAGGCAATCGTGATTCTGAAAGATTGTACACACACGTGTGTGCCCAAGTGAGAGTGCACAGAACATGCCTGCATGAAGCGCCAGTCACGGTGCCTCTAACTCTTCACTCTGAAGGTTGGGACTCAGGGGCACCTTTCTGCCCAAGCTCTCGGAACATCCTTTTCCCTGGGACCAGCTGAACCTCTTCTCTTGTTCGTGTTCCCACAACAGTGGCCTCTGACCTTTTGCAAATGCTAACAATTTATCAGGACGAGTGGAGCTCAGCGTGAAGGTTTATCAGTGCCGATCCCTTCATCCTTCTCTGTAGCAAAATCATCCCCAAGGCCAGAGTCCTCCGGGCCCCAAGGTCACAGTCCTACTTGATACCTTTTTATTTACCACTGAACATGGTGGAGAAGGAGGCTTGGGGTTTCACTGGGGTTAATTAGAGAAATCTAAAGACACGTCGCCGCATCATGGCTTAGCCGAGTCACGCCGTCAAGAACACTTAGTGTTTTTCTCAAGTGTCTCTATGGATCGTGGCCAGATCCACTGGGTCTCAGCTAGGTTCAACTGTGCTTGTTTGCAATTTAATGCTGCGTTGCCATTTAGTCAAAAAAAAAAAAATCCCAGCCACTTTCCAAGGTATTTCATGTTGGAAAGTGTTTTCTTGACTCCTATTTTCTCAGCAGTAGATTCTATTTCTTAGTCAGGAAAGGTCTTCAAGGTCTAGTAGATATCCATTGATTCCGAATGACTCAAGTTTGATAGTCTCTAAACGGAAAGGCATGAATTTCCTACCATAAATCCCAGGCCTGTCATTCCAAATTCTCTTCTTTTGTTCAGACCTTTAAATCATATCCTTATGCTGATAACATGTTTTCAGCACTTCCTATCACTCTTTTCAGAGCCCCTGGCTAAACAATATGCTTTTCACTGTTCCTTGTAATCTTATTTATAGTTAGGGTACAAGTTAATCCTCAAAATTTGTCAGGGTTACTATGATGTATGAAATGAATGATGCATATTAAGTTATCCCTTATACCAATAACCACCCAAGATCAGGACTGTCCATTTTTTTCTACTAAGGGAAATGCAGATAGCATCAAAGAATCAACTGAAGTGGAGTTAAGACATAAAGAGAACAGAAAATGGTCCATTAGTTGTTGCCAGGAAGAGCTTTCAGGAGACAAATATACGCAGAAGAGAGCATCTCAGAAACTCTGGGGTAGGTGTCCCTAGGAGGGCAAATTACCTAATGTCATACTTCACTTTATCAGAAGGCATAGATAAACCCTGGGGAAAAAACAGAATAAAGAACTCTAGAAGAAAAGTAAATGAAAATCACGAGATAAAGATGAATGAAAATTAAAACATTTTATACTGTCAGTGAACATAAAAACTAAGAATTGATGTGGAAGTGAAGGGGGCTATTTGCAAAGTAGAGCTTTGATCAGAAGCAAACCAGGAGTGGTGAAAAGCAACGTAAATGCAACAACCCAATTTAAAAAATGCAAGAAAGGCCTGGATGGGTTGCAATAGAGGAGCTATGGGGAGTGGCGACCACAGGACGAGATGTCCCAGGCCATTATCATCATGCCATGGAGGAAACCACTTCCGACCGGAAATACACATTCCAACACCGGCATGCGCATGTGTATAGGTTGGCAGAGCTGAGTACTATGAGGAATAGCTCTTTTGAACACTGCAGAGGCAAAATAGTGCATGAGAGGACAAGCAATAGAATGCTCTAGAAAAGTTTATGTTTCTCCAAGAATTAAATATACGCTTATAAAATGACTCCTATGTTCCACCAGATGAAACATGCAAACGTATGTCCACAGAAAGTCTCGTTATGGAAATGTTCACAGAGAACCTGCTCATCATGACCCAGAGTTGGAAAAAAAACACAGTCTGTGAGCGGGGAACTACAAACTCTGGTACGGTCCCACGGAAGAAGACAACTCGGAAGTGAAAAGCAGTGACGTGATGGCTCATGCGATGTCATAGATGAGTCACAGAATGCTAAAGTGTCTTGAACGTATAATGCTGAGAAGACAAAGTTCCAGAATAGACTTTCTCTGGTGCAGAGAGTGAGGGCGCGGGCTGGGGGGCAGGACGTGTCCACTTCAGGGCCGTTGCTACTGGGCTTTACATCTGTGTTGCTATCACAGAGCTCTGCTAATAAAAATCAGTCGATTACATGTTCATCGAAAGGGTGAGCTGTTCTGAGAAGTGAGCTGGGCTGGCTTCTGGAGACGGGCAGGATCTACTGACTCCTCTCCAGATTACTCTGCCCTGAGCCCCCTGTGGGCTGGAGTCAGGGGCCGGAGGAGCACTGGCGAAGCTTGGCGCTGAGCCATGTCTCCTGGGGAGTTTTGTTTTTTGAGAACCAGTTCCTCAGCTGTTAGACTGAAATGTTTAAATTCACAGCTTTTTAACTGCAGCTGCTGAGCGATGACTCTGGAAATCATCTGAAGCAGAGAATGTGTAAATATTATATAGACAGTAATTAGAGGAGAGTCAACATTTCCTTCCTTAAGCCAAGGTTTGGCGCTCCTGAAATTGCCAAGGTTGAGTAAACGTGGCTGCCATTCATCTTATTTCTGTTTTGTCCAAGTTTTCCCAAACTACTCTCCCTACGCCCCTGGTGTTCTAAAATTCAAATGGCTTGCCTGCAGTGTGCTCTGAGACTGTGGGACACAGCATGATTCAAGTGCTAATTATTATTATGTGGTGTTCTAAAAAAAAATCATCAACCTTGCCTTCTGTTATAGCACACTCTTATTTTCTTGCTAATTTGCAGAACTTCCATTATAACTTTGTCTGTGTAGCTTCTCTTTCTCCTGCCCTCTAAATGCCGACCTTTGGGTAAGACAGAAATTGAGATCGAGTAATTCTCTCTCATCTCATTTTTCTTTGAAAAAAAAAAAAAACCACAAAAGACATTGCTTGTCGTTTCTTCTTCTAATTAATCCTCATGCAAGTATCTTCCAGACCTATATTTTGTGCCCTTGCTCCTTTACAGAAACTCAGGCAGCCCCTGGTTTCCTCAACTCAAATTTTATAAGTGCCCTTACACTCTCTGTAGTAGAGACGGTGACTGAAAGAGTAATTATCTTGTATTATTCGTGGAAATTAAAATAGCACTATAGCACTGTCGTCCCGTTGTTCATTGATTTGCTTGAGCAGGCACCAGTAACGTCTCCATTGTGAGACTTGTTGTTACTTGTTGTTACTGTTTTGGCATATCGAATATGCCATGGGGAGCTTGCCAGGCTCTGCTGTGTGGGTGGGATACTCTCAGTAGCTGGCTGGGCTCTCTGAGAGAGAGGAATCAAACCCGGGTCAGCTGCATGCAAGGCAAACGCCCTACCCGCTGTGCTATCACTGCAGTCCAGGATATTAAAGTAAACAAAGTTTTGGAGTGAGGCTTGTTAACAGGTACCCCAGACTTCCTTGGTGTGGCCTATAAGATGTACAATGAGACTAATTACAGCAAAGACCTCAAGAACAAATCTATCAGTTAGGCATTGCCTAAATCACCTAAAGAAGTATGAAAACTGTATAATGCACTAGTGTAGACCTTTAACAGGCTTGTATATGGCTCTAAAGTCTCCCCACATTGTAGGCTTTTACATAGGGCTACAAGATACACCCACGTTGTATTATTTAATGAAAATATGAGGCTATAGCATGGCATATTATTGTTTCTTTTTATACCGATTTTTTATTTGGCTTCATTAGTTATTCAATAATCAAAAAAAGTATTTTAATGTGCAGAATAAATTTAAATACCAAGTTATTAGTTGCCTGAAACAGAGGCACCCTTCACGTTCCCCTGATTTTCAGTGATGGAGCAACAAGCAGTCTCTCTCCGGGCCATGAGCTAGAGCTTCTTCCTGAGCGCAGTCCCACCAAGGGGCATGGGTTAGCCAGGAAACCGAAGGCCTCTCGGGACACACTGACACCTTAGGGTGTGGCTTTCCTGCTCTCGTTCTTTCTTGCTCCATTCCTGAGGCGGCCATCCCAGGTTCTGCTCATTGCCATCATGTTCTCCCTTTATGTAGAAAACGAGATGGGGTGTCTTTGGCTTGCGGACTCAGGGGAAGGAGCAGAACGCTCCTCTCTAGGACCAGCACTGGGCCTGGGAGTGCGGCCTCCCCCCCCCTCACACCCCCCCACCCTGCTTTCCAGTCTTATCTGAGTTACTGGAGATCATCTCCCTTTGTGAGGGAAAATTAAGGCTCCTCCTGCCTTTTCACCTTTGAGATTCCACTTCCTTCCAAATCAACACAGCTGCCTCTTCTCCCCTCAGCTATGGTCTGCACTATTTCTGTCTTCAGAAGGGAGTAGAATCGGGTCATCGTGAGAGCAAGTGAGAAGGGGACCCGCTGCGGGAGCTGTGTCCGCGTCTAGGGCCCAGCCCTGGGTGCGGGGGGATGCGGTCTTGGGCAGTGAGGAATCACAGGAGACGTTCAGGGTTTGGCCCTGGGGTGCTGTGCACCTGGGTTCCTCTTGTAACAATAAGAAGATTGCAGGCGTGTGTGGCAGGGGGGAAAAGCAAACAGACACACAAAATAAAGCCAAACTCAGCTTGGACCCTAGGCTCCGGAGAAAGGAAATGAGGTTTATGGTGAGGAGAAAACCGGAGTCTCGGCAGCAAGTTGGTGTGGCCTCTACCCTCACGGTTCCAACCGAGGCAATCATAACTCAGTGTGGGGGGCCGGGGCAAAATTGCAATGGTCAAGTGTTCCTGAACGGGCAACGAGCAAACCCTCATTCAAATCAAACACCGCGTGGGCCTGAAGTGTCTCTGGCCGTGGGCCTGGTTGTTTCTTAGGCAAGGAGGAGTGACACGGGGCTGGGGCTGTGGTATAGGGCTTAAGGGCTCCTTTTGCTTAGAGCCGATCTCTGTTTGGTCCCTCGAGAGTTTGGATCCGACTTTCTCACGATGAGCCGTTTCTATGACGGCCACAGTGTCTCTCTAGAGGAGTAGCGTCGTCCATCAGGAAAGCTTCCCTGGAGAGGAGCAGGTTCTCCTAGTGTGTAAACTGTTGCTCAGAGGAGTTAAGTAGATGCTTGAGGTCACACAGCTGCCAGGCTGACTGACATACCCCTGTGACCGCTTTGAAGTCAGGTATTTTCCCATCCCAGAACTGGTCATAAAATACCCATTTTGTACACAGAGGTGTGATCTGCACACGTTGGCCACTCAACCCAGGAATATGACGTCTCATCCCAAGTCTTTCATCTGTCATTGAACCAGGCAGATAAGAGGCGAGCTCTGGGCTTTGCACTGACAGGCCAGACTCCAGATACATGTTCGATTGTTTGCATACTCCATGACCTAGAGCATTTACTCCGTTCTGTGAGAAAAACAGAGGCAATCAATTTTATGTATTGATTAGTAAAATCGGTGTCTTTCTCTTTATTTCATATGAAAGGCAGAGATCTTCCCCAAGCAATCTGCATGCAGGAAAATTTATCTTACATTTATTTAAGTGGAATCTGTGTCTTAAGTTTGGTCTCTAGCTCTATGACTTGCACAGTACATAAGCCTCCTCTAACAGGTCTTTGGAAAGCAATGTGACGTGTGTTCAGACCCGGACCCTTCCAGGGGGAAAGAGAAATGACTCTAAGTACTGTTACAAAGTTATGTACATATTTTTTAGTATTTCACTCTCAGGTCACTGGGCGATATCAAATCAGTCACCTCTCAGACACTATTTGGAGCGTGAACCAAAGGGCTTTGCTTTGGCTGATAACTTACTTTTGTTTTTTGGGTTTTGGGTCACACCTGGTGATGCTCAGGGTTACTCCTGGCTCTGCACTCAGGAATTACTCCTGGAGGTGCTCGGGGGACCATATGGGATGCTGGGAATCGAACCCGGGTCGGCCACGTGCAAGGCAAATGCCCTACCCGCTGTGCTATCTCTCCAGCGCCAGGCTGATAACTTTTCAAAATTAAAAAACTATTCCCTGGGTTAGAGAGACAGTCCAGCAGGGATAGGGACTTTGCTTACAGTGGCTCACACAGGATTGATCCCAGCACATTCTACAGTCCAGGAGCCTGACAAGAGTGACTGCTGAGCACAGAGCTAGAAGGAACCCTGAGCACTGCCAAGGGGGGCCCAAAAACAAATACAAAAATATTCAACAAAGAAGATATTAGATGCAGATGAAGAGATGGATAGCACTGTAGCACTGTCGCACTGTCCTCTCGCTGTCTCACTGTCCTCTCATTGTTCAGTGATTTGCTCCAGCGGGCACCAGTAACGTCTCCATTGTGAGACTTGTTACTGTTTTTGGCATATCAAATACACTGCTGGGAGCTTGCCAGGCTCTGCCGTGTGGGTGGGAGACTCTTGGTAGCTTGCTGGGGTCTCTGAGAGGGACAGAGGAATCAAACTGGGTCGGCCACATGCAAGGCAAACGACTTACCTGCTGTGCTATTCATGAAAATTTGGTTAAACACTTTCTCATTTGTATAATGACTATATTTTTATACCAATAAAAGTCACAAGTCAAATCGAGTCATACTCTGAGTAGATAGGTAAGACGATTATCTGTTCTAAGGTTGGGATCTTGGCTCGTTCAGTGACCAGCTGCTTCAGACCTTAGATCCTAAGTACCTTAATTTCCTCTTAACTCCTAGATGCCTTAATTTCTCCATCTGTAAAATAGAATACAATGCTTCTCTGAGTTGTACACATAGTCACAAAAAGAATAAACTAGTCCCACACCCTCCCTGCTACTGTGATCACTGTAAGATGGGTTCTCTAGCCATGGGTCTGCCAGCTTTGGGACATTTGCGGCATCCTTGGAACATAAGTATTGCTACCAATATTATTATTATCCTTCCTCACCTCCCAACATTGGAAGCTGCTGTCATCCATTTATAAATTATATGTGCCGATTCCTTTCACAGCTCTGTGCGACTTTCTCCTTCAGTTGTCGCTGCCTCTGTGCTTGAGTCTCTTGGATTGTACTCGCATGCCCTGGATTCTGAGTTGGGGGCCAGCCTGGGCCTTGAGCACTGTGTCTCCTAAAAGTGCTGGCCATACATGGACTCGAGACTTCCTTCTGCTAATTAAAATATAAATCGCCTGACGCAGCCCCCTGAGTTTGTCCAGTAATGAAACACACCTGTAGCCAGATGCGGTGGATTGTTGCTTGCTCACTCTGCAGCCCCGGGAGCACTCGATGGGAGCACGCAGGCTGGTCTCAGCAGAGAAGCGCTGAGAGCACTTGGTGATGGGGCTCAGGAGGGATCGGGAAGAGCAGCTTTGCTCTGGGGGCTGACGGGCAGCAGGACGCAGGCTCGGGTTCGGCCTCTGTGGTTTGGATTTGAGTAAATCTCCCGTACTCAAACCCCGGCCCCGGCCCTGGTTTCCGGAAGGCTCTGCCGCGTCACCTGTGCTCTGCAGGGATTCATCACTGGTCTGCCTGGTCTCTTCGGCACGAGGGCTGGCGTTTCTCTTGCTCAACTCTTTTGTCACCCATAAATTAGACCCCACGGTACTGACGCTGCCAGGTTATAGGGAAGACCGGCTCAAAGTAAGTATTTAACAGTGTTTGCCAAGTAGTCTGTGGCTGGTGAAATAGGCCACCCTACGTCTTACAAACCTCCAAGACATACGCCACTGCCCACCTCTGCTGTGAGGTCACACTGATTTTCCATCCAGAAGTAATGAGAGGAGCCTTCTGCTGCAGGGTCGCTGAGAGAAAGGCTCTCCTGCCCCACTCGCGTCTCTGCTGGACAGAGCTGCCCGTCAGAATCCTTGAGGCTGGTTCTCTCCGAGAGTTAAGGAGAACAGGGTGCTGGAGGTGGTGTTCGGGCAGCAGTGACTCTCCATGTTGTCATTAAACCAGCACCTGCATCAAGATCTCATCGGCATATTTTTTAGGAGTTATGCGTTGTTTTATTTTATGGTGGACTTCTGTTTTTTTTGGGGGGGGGGAGTTGCGGGGAGTGGGTGTCACACCTGGCTGTGCTCAGGGCTTACTACCCCCGGCTCTGTGCTCAGGGGTCACTCCTGGTTATCCTCAGGTTGCCAGGCATAGAAAGAAAGAAATGGGGGTTGGCCGTATGCAGAACAAGTGCCTCCCCCGCTGTGATCTCCCTAGGCCCCTTGAGGATGGATTTGATGCTGACCAGACAAGAGCTTGATTTCAAGCTTAATTTTAAGTTAAACCAATTATTCCTTTAGGCATTTCAGGAAAGCATCTCTTTGGAGCTCTGTTTTGTATAAAATAGCACAAGGAAACCTTATGACACGGGTCCTCACTTCTTGTTGCCAGTCGACATCTTAATACATCATTTTCCCATCGTGTTGGATAGTGGCTGAAATGTGGAAACAAATCTGCATGGAATAGGATGTTGACATCTGAACTATCAGCAGACAAAGTGTGAAAGGCGTCAAGGAGAGAAGTTTGGGCCCAGGGACATCCTCACAAGCTTTTTGTCTTTGAAGTGTGAGAATTCCAACAAAGAAGGGTCTATTTTTCTAATCTTTATGCACCAATTATAAATTTCTTATCAATCCTTTTCAGTTAAAATCTTTGTTGTGAAGTTTCGACTGCTAAAGTTAGCTTAGACAGCTGTTCCCTAAATTTTAATTTGCTCCTTAATTGTCATTTAAATTTCCTGAAGTAATAGCATTGAAGTAGTGTAAAACAGAGTAGTTCATTCAATCTAATAAAAATTTAATAAGAGTCTTCAAAATCTCTAGCATGTCTGTGTGCATATGTTTATGATATCACAGAGAACTTTGTCACTGATATACACACATGTATGTACATATTGCTATTAAACATTAATTTAAAACAAAGGGAATAATCCAGTAAATTTCTACATTGTTAACCAATTTCTGTTAGAAGCAGAATATACTGACTTAAAAAAATAAAAATCACATGCAATTAAAATTCTAACGTGAATATCATATTATAAAATGTAATCTAATAGTCATATAGATATTTAATGTAACCACATTTATACGTAATTTAATATAAATAAAATGTTATCCTACCTTTTAAACATTGATTTATTAGAAAATTTTCTGATAATAATTGATATTGATTTAGATTCAGGTTCACAGCAAGTTCATACTTTAAAGATGAGAAATATTTCCCAAAGACCAATGTTAAGCAAAATAGAACACTCCTGGGCAGTGTTCTATTTTGAGTGCCCTTTTTGCTGGCTTGCTTGTTTTTCAGCAGCACAGAGCTGCCCCCTCCCCAGCGGGGCTGCCCTCCAGTGAGAGTGGCTTTTTCTTTCTGACTTTGCATGGGTTCAAAGCGAGAGGGTGGGGGTCTCCCTGGACAAGGCACAGCAGGGCTTTTCCCTCAGATGTTTCTTTATGTGGCTGCTTCTGAGCACTCCTAGTGGGAAACCAGGTTAGCTGGAGAGAGGAAGGTGAAGCCCAAATGCCCACCAGGTATTTTATAGTTGATTTTTAAAAAGCAATTCCGTACCTCCCCCCTCCCACCCTGTTGCACTGTTGCAGATGAAAATATAATGCAAAATACAGATGAAATAGGCTGCTGAAGATTCACACCTGCTCCCGGCCGAGCAGCACAGCTGTCTTTTAATAAAAGTCTTCCTTCTTGTTAGCAATGTGCTAGGTATCGTTTTGTCACATTGCACTACTTATATATCATTACACATAAAATACCTAGTATGCCACATTGATATCATTCATATAACTACGGTGTCTATATTATTTTACCTATAGTTCTTTCTTAAGTTACCTGTTTAAGTAAGGAACTTTTGACTGCACTCAGAAATACAAACATATGAATAATACAAGTTAGAATAAGAGCTAAGTCACTATTTCTAAGGTTTTATAAATAAATTTTTAATTAAAATTTTCATTAATGTTAATTAATTATTCCATGCTTATACTGAGCTAAACATCCCTATCAATATAGTCAGCTGTCAGAAGTTATGACAGTTACATTTTAAAGCAGGATAGGAAAGTACACTTTTTTTTTTTTAAATTTTTTATTGAGTCACCATGTGGAAAGTTGCAAAGTTTTCAGGTTTAAATCCCAGTTATACAATGCTCGAATACCCATCCCTTCACCAGAAAGTGCACTTTTTTAAAAACTGTTTTAAAAGCAATACGTCTAGTCCATTTAGGGGGAAGGTGGAACTTGGGAGAGGAGCTCAGGGAGAGGCTGCAGGAGGAAGCTTCTGGAAGGCCATGGGCAGCTCACACCAGAGCAGACAGTGAGCAGAGCCATTTCTGGTCTCCAGTTGTCAAATCTAGCCTATTTTTCCTTTTGTGTAGCTTAGATGTTCATCTGGCCTCCCACTGATCTTTCTTGCTATATACTAATTGTTCTTTACAGCTTGTTGAATAGTAGCAGCTTAGTGGGGCATTGTGGTTTCAAGTTTTCCATTAGCAAGAGAATAAGACCATTTGAGGTAGCTAGAACCCAAAGTCCAGATTTCAAGCAATTTTCCCAGCCTGGACAATGCGTGCCAGCCATCACCTGGAAGCATTCTGCACTGAGTGGGTTTGCTCCTGCCTTCCTTTGAAGCCTGGAAACTAGGCCACACCGAGTCACTTAAAAAATTTAAAAGGTGGAAACTTAGAGTTTTAAACATACAAGAGCAGATCCATTCACCCTGAATCATCTCAATTGCTTGTTTATCATGCACTATTTTCTTCAGCTACTAAATAAACCGAGCAAATAAAGATAAATGCATCTCTTGAGGGGTCAGTCATAGACAAATACCCTATATTCTAAGTTAATCAAAACATGTAGGTACATTTGAAGAATATTTACCTTCCTCCTAACTTTTACTGTCATTTTCCTCATTAAACTCTTTTAATGCCCTAGAACTTACTGGCTAGAAAAGCCCTTAATAAGATACTTAAACTAGGTCATCTTCATGTGAAAATCTATTACAATCTGTATAATGATTTCCTCTCTGGAAAGTATTAAAATTTCACATGCATCCATTCAATATTTGTTGACGAGCACATGATTCTTTAGCTGTACTCCATGAAGTATCTCTCAATTCAACTAAATTTGGTCATTTTCCAGAAATTCTATATTCTTATTCTTTCCTATTTTCAATTAAAGATGATTTTTCTGATGACTCTAGTTATTAATCAAATAATGGTTTAAAAATAGATTTGTAAAAGTCACCATTATGTGGCAATCATGTCCCTAATTACACATTCAAGAGCAATGAAAATATACTATGTCCACTCAAAAAAAATTGTGAATAAATTTTCATAGCAGCTTTACAATAGTGAAAATATGGAAATTATCCAGTTATTCATAAAAAGATAAATGGATAAATGAAAAGGGGTTACATGCAGAACAAACATAAGGAATCATGTTGCTAGATCCCTATTACAATAAATAATCCAGTATGGTATTGTGCTTATCGATAGACATCATATATTCTACTATTCCATCTATATGAGGTTTCCAAGGTAGGCAATATAAAGGGACAGAAAGCAAAATAGAGGCCGCCTTGGGTTTTAAGAACAATAGTTTTAATATTCAACCACTACTAAGAAAATGATTGGGGGCTGGAGCAATAGCACAGCAGGTAGGGTGTTTGCCTTGCACGTGGCCAACCCGGGTTCGATTCCCAGTATCCCATATGGTCCTCCAAGCACCGCCAGGAACAATTCCTGAGTGCAGAGCCAGGAGTAACCCCTGTGGATCACCATCACCGAGTGTGACCCCCCAAAAAATAGGAAAGAAAAAAAGAAAATATTAGTATAATAAGGGAAATTAATATCTATTTTACCTTCATAATAGGTCCAACTGCATGTTTATGTACTATGCGATTCATTCAGCAGTTGATATTCTCTCTCTAATAAGTTGTTTGGGTATGATAAGGACACCTATTCCTTCACGAATAATTAAGGTATTGAGAGTTTTTTAAAAAAAAACTCTTAATGATATTCATGTATAGAAGTTAGTAACTCCCAAGTGTGTTTCCCACCTCTGGAAATCAAGACTCACAAACCTCTCCTGGCAATGTCCAGGTGATATGCTAGAGAAAGGCTCAGTTCCATCTTGACAGCCAGCCCAGCTTTTCCCATCAGTGTTGACCATCTTGTCCAGGGCTCACCGGGGACATCTATGTCACCTTTTCATTTGCTCCCACCTGAAATCTAGCCCATTAGAACACTTGCACCTTCCTTCTCATGCATTAGACCAGTACTTCCCTCCCTCCCGGCATCTCTCTCTCCCCTGGACACTGCCCAGAGTCCTCTGTGACCTCTGCCCCCTCCTGAGTCTCCTGCACCATACTGGAGCCACCTCTTCTCCAGGGACTCAGACCCTGTCATCCCCTGTTCACCCTCCTCACTTAGAGTAAAACCCCACACTGCTCCTTTGAAAAACGAAATCAAGGTAGTTTTTATTGAAGGGATCTTAGAAAAATTCAAGTCGTTGGGGTGGATAAGAAAAGGGACCTTTGCTCAAGAGAGAATAATACTCGAGAAAGCAAGCAAGCAACCAAGAGACGCGGGAGTAAGCAAGGGAGATATGTGTTCAAGGGAGGACCAGGTTGGCAGAGCCAGCCAAAGCCCAGTGCCTCTCCCTGCCTGGGGAACGGAGAAATGCCCTTTCCTCCCTGCCTGTAACCAGGAGCATTCTTCCTTTTCCTTGCACCTTGCTGCCCTCCCGCAAGCATCTTTCTTCTTCACTGCCATCTGCACATGGTCCTTCTGTCCTTCCAAATCTCAGGCTCCACATCTCCCTTCTTCCTAGCTCGCTCAGTTGCCTGCAGGACATTGCATGTCTTCTGTTCTCTGGACCAAGCACACAGGACTGAGATATGATTTGCTCAATGCTGCAACCCATGATGCAGGGCCCAGCACAGGGCCAGCCTCGCTAGGAATGTGTCTGATAAACCGATGTGCAGGAAGGAAGGTAGAAGTGCTCAGAGCAGTTTTACTCAAGAGGAACTTGCTCCAAGCGGGAGAATAACAGGAGAGGGGCCGTTCCAAAGAGGCAGGGCTGCCAGCGGGGCACGAGGCAGTGTGGGGGAAAGGCTGAGTGAAGAGATCTTTGGACTCAGCAACAGAGCGTGTCTCGGGATGCGGGTGCTGCACAGGACAAATCCAGAACACACAGTTAAGACTAGATGTTGGAGGGGCCCTTAATATCAATATGGACACTCCAGGCTTTAAGTCACAAAGAATGTCGGCATGAACCATGCAGATCCAGGAAATGGGTGCAAACATGAATGATTTGGCTGCATCAGTAGACTCGTCCGTGGCTGGAAACCTAGAGGAAGCGTCTCTCTCTCCAAACCATTCACGTTCAATTTCAGTTCTGGACCTGGTGTCCAGCAATTCCAGGAGGGGATTGAATGCAGAAGGAAGAGGGCTCTGGGCCCGCAGTGATGTTCCAGGCTAACAGCCTGCAGGAGCACTGGGCAGAGAGCTGGCGAGCTCAGGGGAGCTGCATGCCAGTCTTCTGTGGAGATGGTCCAGACGCAGACGTGTGCCCGAAACAGGTCTCCTTTGGGGGTCTGTTTGGGTGAAACAAACCATTTTTATTAGGACTTACTTAGAAGTGAGAGGAGGGAAAAAAGGGAAAATTTGTTCAAGAAAGAACACAGGATTACAGAAATAGACAAGCCAGTGAGCTAGCTTGAAGACTCATCCAATAACGATGCCGATACTCATTTAGCTGCGCTTTCTGAAAGCTCTTAGAACGTCATGTTCCAGAAAAGCAGCCATAGAGGGAGAGGCCACTAAATTAATTACAACCAAACTGGACAATGTGTCTCTTAAAATAAAGATCTTCCAAGAGACTTAACTCAGCACAGAGCAAGGCAAAATTCGATAGTTATTTGCTAGAGGATGGAGGGCCCACAGGGAGTATCAATCATCTTTTAAAGGCCTTGACAATCAAGTTGGTTGGTGTGTACTATGTTTTGCTAATTTTCAGTATCAGTGTAAAGTATTTTCCTGTGTTTATTTCATATTTGCACAAAAGTCACCTATATAATTTTGTTTGGGGCCCATCTCTGGTGGTGCTCAGGGGTTACTCTTGCTTCTAAGTCAGAATTACCCCTGGCAGTGATACCATATGAGATACTGGGAATTGGACCCAATTGGCCACATGCAAGGCTAGCGCAATACCCCCTGTACTATCTCTCTGATCCCAACATTTATATCGTATATAGATATAATTTATTGATTATTCTTTTTTCAAGAGAGCAGCTTTATTGTGTTTATTTGCCTGGTGAATCTGGTAGTCATTAGTGGAACTGGATTGCTCTGCTAACAGTTTGGTTCTTAACAGCTTGTCTTGTTCTAGGTCACATGTAATCTGCAATGGCAGAAACATTTGTTCAGCCCTTTGAAGTTGACAGCATTCTCAGGACGTGACCCAAAACTGAGCCTCAAGCCAAACTCCCTTTGCATTTTGTTCCTGGGGAAAAAATGATGCTGTGTCCTTCAGAAGTTCCCACTTTTTTCAGTCGGGTAGATAAATTCTTAATCGTTGCCTGCTAGAAACCAGAAGGATTCATCCATATTAACTGGAGTGCCTCAAATCACCGGATGGAACAATGAAAAAAAAAAAAAGTCTGTTCCCTCTTATTTCCCAGTAAGTCACAATTTCATTGTCTCGTCCTTAATACGAGGAGGGACCTGATCTCCTCGGTGCCCAGTTTCAATAATTCACACACCTGAGCTTAAGATTGTATGAGGACGTTGGCTCAATAAATGCATACAATCACATCTACCTGGTGTGCTTGACACTCTGAAAATGGAGCTTCCCTTTAAACGCTTCACTTGATTGAGCGGCTTGTGCCAAATATTTGCTGTTTCAGCACTTAACTCTAAGCAGGTATCTTCATGCGGAGATCAGAGATGACACATGGAAATTACCAAAAGAAATATTTAGCACAGTGGGGGAGAATGAAAGACAAGGTTCTGATAGACAAAAAAAAAAAAAAGACATTTAAAGCATCCCTTTAAAATAAACAGTAAAAGTGGAATAATGTGGAGCGTTTTGTTTGTGCCACGTCCACTGTGTACTTAGCAAGTGTGAAACCGGTGGGTCTCTGCTCCTCTGCTGGCAGACGATCCACACCAGCCGGATGTGGAGTGACGCCGGTGACCTGACACTGCGTGTGACATGTTTTGATGGCAGAGATGATTCTGATGCTACTTTTATATCTGACCTTTAAGATGCACTGTTAGGACGCGTTTTCGAGATAATGAGTTCTTCAGAGAAACAATAGCACTGTCTATCAGCATATTACTTGAAAGTCCTAAATAACAATTGTCCTTGGTGATGTGGCTCAAAGGTAAAGTCCCCAAGTCTGATTATTATTATTATTTTTTCCAACATCCAGCCCTTCACCAGTGTCTGTTTCCTACCACCACTGCCCCCAGTTTCCCTCCTTTCCCCCCCCTTCTTTCTGCCCCGTCTCCTCTCCAACTGCCTCTATCTATGACAGGCAGATTTCTCTCTCTCTCTCTCTCTCTCTCTCTCTCTCTCTCTCTCTCTCTCTCTCTCTCTCTCTCTCTCTCCTCCCTCCCTCCCTCTCTGTCTTTCTCTCCTTCATTTTCGGCATTATGATTTGCAGTATAGGTCCTTAGAGGTTATTATGTATGTCCTTTTACCTCCTTTCAGCACCCAGTTCTTGTCCAGATTGATCATTTGTTTCCAACTCTTATAGTCATAATGGTCCCTTCTCTCTACTAACTGCCTACCACGCCCCCTCCCCCCAACACACACACACACACACACACACACACACACACACACACACACTTGTGGCAAGCTCCCAAGTATATCTTGAGGAAAACAAGAATTCATGCCAAAAGGCACTTAGAGTAAGTACAGCAGACAGTGTAAATTCAAGATTAACAGGGAAGACAAATTGAGGCATAAAGAAATAATCTAGTTTTGGCCCTCCGCTCTACAGAGCTCAGTATTCTTTACTATGGCCTCAGTTTTTAAAATAGTACCGTAAAAGTCACACATTGTTAAAATATTGTGAATTAGGATTCAACCAAGATCACAAATGGAGTATATATTTCCAACAACAAAAGAATTTTCTCTGTTTTGGAATTTTTTTTTAACACTTGATATAAGACAGAAAATTAGTTCTAATAGTTTGTGTGTTATGTGGATTTATAATTGTCAAAATATTTGAGAATAATCTATTTTCAGTGTCTAGGAAGCTGTTCTTTAAGTAGCCTGCATTAATATATTTTTATGTGACATAATTAAGACTGATATTTTCCTTTGGGCATGAATTTACTAACATAAGAAAAACAGTTAAAAATCAGTCATTGCATCAGTTTTATCCAAAAGTGTGTTGATTTTTTCTCTACTAGGATGTTTACAGAGCAATATATATGCACGTCTGTGTGTGCACAGCCATGTGGGCATGTGTCTGTGTGTGCACACACCTTGCTACAACTTGCAATGGAGTGGTTTCTATGTGCATATACAACTGTGTTGGTCTGTGATGATATTCTGCTTTACAGGATGAAATGCTAATTTAGAAGTTCAGGACATGTCTTCCTACAACACCACATTCTCCTTCAGTTCTGAATGGAAAGCTGTACTGAAGGTTCTTCCAAATATTTTTAAACTTTTTTGTTTATAAATTTATTACAGTCAGGGTACTGTGTTTACAGTGATGTTGACATTTATGATCTTAGTGGGCCAACGGAATTTTGTCAGAATGACCCGAAGTAATCCCTTATTGCCTCTTCCTGCATAGCAATTGTTATGTGTTCTGTTTTTCTGTCTTTTGGAGGCACTGGAATTCCTTATGAAATAATACCAGCCACCAAAATAAGAGTTGGATTCTGCTCTATGCTCTGCTAATGTGTCTCTATTTATTCGTCTTCCTTCCCTTCTTCATTGAGCTGGTCTCTTTACAAGGCTTCTCTTAGATCTGAAATGACTTTTCAGTTCCACATTGCTCTCCTAATGTCTTCTTCCCAACATTTTATCTTCTTAAAATTGCAGCCATAAATCTTACTCTGGGAACATCCGTCATCATCCTCCCATATCTATTCTATACAAAACTTGCTTACCCTTCGAAAACTCACTGCCCGAATGCAATTGACTTTGAGGAACCCAAGGCATTTTTTACAGTGATCAGAAAGTAAACATCTCTGGGGTTTTTCTTCAATTTCCCTCAACATAAATTGTTTCTCTTCTTCCACAGTTCTCTAGAAAGCTCTTCAAATTCTTCTCCTATAACCTTTCTGTCATGGGTCCCAACAATAGAAACCTCTCCTTGAGCTTTCTACTACATTTTATCTGCCTGAATCCTTTTCCCATATGTATACTATTTTCTCGTTTCTTTTGTTGTCAGAATGAGTTCACCTCTAGACAAAACTTCCTCCATTCTTCTCTGTAATTTACAAATAAGTTATATACAGGATTTGTCTCGGATGATTTTTTTTTTTTATTCATCAATATCCCAACTTTCGTAGAAGTGTCCAGAACAGGAAAGCAGGCAAAGGAGGCAGTTTTTTTTTTTTAGCATGGTATTTCATTTTAATTTAATAAAAGTTACAGGCTACTTTTCTTGTTTTTTTTTAATTCATTTATTTTTTAATTAGTGAATCACCGTGAGGGTACAGTTACAGATTTATACATTTTTGTGCTCATGTTTCCCTCATACAAAGTTCGAGAACCCATCCCTTCACCAGTGCGCACTCTCCACCACAAATAAACCCAGTGTCCCTCCCACCGCCCCCAATCCCATCTCCCCCCACCATGCCCTGCCACTGTGGCAGGGTATTCCCTTTTGTTTGCTCTCTCTAATTAGGTGTTGTGGTTTGCAATAAAGGTGTTGAGTGGCCATTGTGTTCAGTCTCTAGTCTACATTCAGCACGCATCACCCTTCCCCCTAGTGGCCCAAAGGAGGCAGTTTTATCTTACACAGTTTTATTCATTTCTTCGAGGGTGAAAATTCTGTTGGCTAGGAAATACACAAAAAGTCCTGTTAATTAGAAAATGGATGAAGTTTCCATTGCTTTTTCCATTTTCCTGCATGTGACATATCAGATGATTTGAGGCGTAGATGTTTTTTTTCTATTTAAGCTTAAGATGTAGAGTTGGCAGATTTTATAATCACTAAAGCCCTCTACCTATGTGACTAGTTACAGCCACCTGTACACAAATCCCAAAGACCGATATGATGCTAAGAGAGGTATAGCTGAAGCGCTGTGTGGTTTATTCATTCTGAGTGTTTTGTTTATAAGAACCTTGGTTGATGAATTATTATTTGCTGTCACTCTGAGCTCACATATATGGAAAGTATGCATGGTGTCGGAGGCAGGGCAAATAGCTATAAAACAGGGAGAGACGAGACTACCCTCTATATACCTTGCCAGAGAATCAGAAAATGAGAGCACTGTCTGGATTCAATAAATCAGCACCTGTGTTACTGCCTCAATAAAATTATGAATAATGGTTCTTCTTTGAAATAACATATCAATTCAGTATTTTTTGAAATACTGAATTTTTTAAAATAACACAATTCTTTTGCTATTGTGTTATTAATGTTTTTATTTAAATAAAATTATAGGACAAGGAACCAATGGTAGTTAAATCGTAGTACTAATTAATCAAGCATGTATGATAAAATACAAATATCTTTGGAATAATCCTTTGATTGTTGGCCCAGGAATTTATTTCAACTTCTTGTTGAACTTATTGGATTTTTAAAATTCACTGTATTATAATGTATGCTCTTAGCTTTCAGAAGTCTACACATTTTAGAATGGAAAATACATAAAAATATGACCATCATATAGGACCTAACCTTTAGGTCCTATATGATGGCCATTGCAGCTTATTTTCATATTAATATTTTCATTGCAGCTTGCAAAATCTGCGCATCATTCTCTGTACCTCCAGGCTTAGCACTGGTGTGGGAGGCCACGTGGTTCTAAGAAGCAAACCTGGGGCTTCTCCATGCATCTTCCCTGCTCTGTCATTTGTGTGCAGGGGTTACTCCTGGCTCTGCAGTCAGGAATTACACCTTGTAATTCAGGGGACCATATGGGATGCTGAGAATCGAACCCGGGTCGGCCACGTGCAAGGCAAACGCCCTACCCGCTGTGCTGTCGCTCCAGCCCCTGTCCTTTGCTTTCTTTGCTTTGAGTTTTCCTCATATCACATTCAGTAACTTGGGGGTTCATCCTCTTCTGGCCTCTCTCAGGTGTCTGTGTCTGTCTTTATGCATGTCAAGGTCCTTAACGTTTGGGAGACTCACCTGTGACTGTCTCAGTGCGTTCCCTAAGGCGGGAAGGAAGAGCTTTCTTCTGCTCATAGTCTGGAAACCGAGTCTTGCAGGAGGTCATCATTGCCACAGCTGTCCGTGACTGACCACAGTGAAAAGCCCTCTCTCTGCCTATGGATGCCACCTCCTTCCACAGCTGGGAACTCAGAGTCCGTTAAATGCTTCTGCATTTTTCAAGGCAACTGACTTATGTTCAAAACTTCCTCCAGGAAGCTTGAGTCTCACAGAGAAGTAAAGAGAACCTCACCCCCGGGGTTATGAACAAGGCTCGTGGTTGTTTAGAGCCAGGAGTGCAGTGGTTCTGAATGGACTCTGCTTTTCTGGTGGGTTCTCTGCCATTTTGGAGCTAGAAAGCTGTGCCCGGCTTGCACCAGAATAAGGCAGAAGCAGTCAATCATATTGGCTCTGTTTTTTCATCATGAAAGTCTTCGTGTAAAACGTAATTTTTGCAGGTCAAAGACATTGGGATATTTTGGCTAGGCTGTATCGCTGTATATCTATTACAGAAAACATGGTTTTTGGTGAGATTTGACAGTCAGCCAGAGACAACCCAGACAGTCCCAACTCAGACCTAGCATGCACTGGGGAGGCAGACTCAGACCGATGAGGCAGGGAATGAGCTGAGCTTGGCCCAGCAGCCACTGCTGTCCATCAACCCACATAACCTAGGGACCAGCGCCGGGCCCAGGAAAGGAGAGGCCACAGCACCATGCCTGGAGAACTGCCCGGCTCCAGAAGCTTCCTTTTGGGGAACCGCAGTCTCCCTTGAGGGGTGCAGGTCTTGGGTCAGCCTAACTCTTCTTGCCTCTTGATTGTTAGAGGTGGGAAGGTCTGCTAACAGTTTGCAATTTTACAGAAGCATTTGTTCCTTTCATTGATGTCCTTGCTTGCTGCTAAAATGTGAACATTATATAAATAGAAAATATGAAGATTGCCAGTAGCTAATTTTACTGTGAATGTCTACCAGAGAAGGAAGCTTAAGAACAGTTGAAAGTTTTGCCTAAGCCAACACTCACTTTTACACCATGTCGCCTGTAACTGGTGTTGCTAACGCAAGAAGTGGCCCACAGCTGTGAGCCTATGTTGCTATTGTCTACCTGTGTCTATCCCAACCACAGGATCAATAGTTCTCTGACTGCAGCCAGAAACTAGGTACTTTGCTTGCCTCTGCTCATATGTTTAACTGTGGGAAGGGACAGAGTTGGCCTTCTTGAATATTCTTTGGACTACACATACCTTTTATATTTTTTACCAGTTATTTCTAGATATTAAGTCTCAAGTCCATGCTTTTAACCACACACAATTATGACTTCTTTAACAGACAAGTGTAACTGTTTAGAACTGACAATACCAACCAATTGGGCTCTCACACAGCCCAACTTCCTCTGATGTTATTTTTTCAGTTTTGTTTTTCCCAACTCCTCAGAACACATATGCTTAACTCTTTCAAAACATTCCTGACGACATTTTGCCAGTGGAATAAATATGCCAGCCCCATGTACAAAGCAAGATCATGCTCTTTCAACGCTGAGACTTGAAACGAAACAAGTCCCAGAGTCTGGGAGCTGGGCCGGAGACAGCCTGATGTGTCTGCTTCTGAGACTCTACAAAATGGAAGTAAAAAGCTCAAATTGAATTTGGCTCTGCATCATTATCTTCAAGATGCAGATATACTCAGCTAACAAATTTCTTCTATAATGATCCCTTTGTTGACATTCTTGCTTTGTCTGACAATAGAGAGCCACAAATTAGAAAGCCTTTTACAGACCTATGGCTTTTATTTTTCTCATATGCAAAAGTACAAGGATCGTAAATATTTTATATAACAAGGCCATTATGACAGGAAAAACCCAAAAAACCAAAATAATGGCTATGAACACACCTTGAACAATTTTAAAGACAATAAAATGCTGGATGATCTTGTTATATAAAATCTAGTGAAAAACCCCAATTCAGCCACACTCCATCTTAATAACAGATTGCTTTATTTTTCATAATTATTCCACATATTAATATCCCTGTGAAGTCATCTCAACAGCTGCCTCCTTTTCTGTTGCAGATGTTTTACTGTCAAAGAAAATAAAATTTTGTCCTTTCAGATTTTTTTCCTGAAGTTTTGATTGAACCAGCTTTGAATCTTAATAACTACAGAAATATCCATTGTTGAAGGTCACCCATTAGCAGAATTCCATGCAGCGATCTTTTCCATCTTCCCTTTTCCCCTGAGTATCTTAAGAAAGCATCAGCCCTGTGGATGGAGCTGGTAAGAGCTCCTGGACCAGGGACCCGGCTGCCAGGGTGGGGGGAGCACGTGGAGGGAGGGGGAGCACTGCAGGCCCTGAGTGGGAGAGCAGGGGTTGACCCAGGAAGTGAGGCTTCAGCGCCGAGGAGTCTGGGGAGATAGTGGTGCAGGCAAGGGCACCAAGAGACAGTGAGGCCAGAGTGGATGATGAGTTTCTAGACCATCCATCCGCGACTGTTTCGGATACCATCCATCCTCTGAGTCAGGGTGAAGTTTAAGACAGGCCTGGAACAATGAGGTGGACACACAGGTAGGGCTGCCCGAGGCGGCTTGACAGGACCCTGTTTCCACAGCCACCATGTAAGAACAGCAACAGTAGCACCTGCAGCGAGAATTATTTAAAACAACAGCTCCACTCTTTCCTCCATCGGGACTGCTGTCTGTCTTCAGCTTTTATTTTGAACCACCCACTCCCCAACTCCCCTGCTGAATAATTACCAAATTATATTTGCTCTAACTTGGTGAATGCACTGAAACTCTCGGACACACTGGAGTTTTCTAAGATGTGTTTCAAAGACAGAGGGAGCCAGTGTTCAGGGGGTGGGTGGGATGAGATGGTGGGCAGCCAGTTTAACAGGAAATGGCAGGTGGAGGAAGCAGAGACAGGTGAGATGGATTAGCGGTCATCAATGATTGGTCCTTTGAATGAGTCCAGATTTCAGTTATTATTGCTGCCTTCTGGAAGGGTAGTTCCGTTGAATAAATATTTTCGGGATAGCAGACTAGGGCTATCCTAGCTCACTGGGCACCTATAGGGGCATAGATTGAGGATCCCTTTGACCCCATCCTACGACGAAGAGCCCATTTGTTGCCTTGGCAGAGCACCCAAGACCACCCCGAGCTGTGCATTCTAGACTCTTCTGGAGATCACACCTCCTCTGTGAATACCAGTCACTTTTCATTTTGGTTCTTGGAGCTCAAGCCCATCGCCTGGAGAATTCTCTTGTAGTGCCTGTCATTCTTTATAACCGACAAAGTCTTTTGCATGTGACCCCAGAGAAGGAAGTACAGACACAATTCCAACCTTTGAAAATGCCTGAACTTGCCCCCTGTACTGCACACAGCACCCTCTGCTCGGTACCCGCTGTGCAAAGAGTCACTTAGCATGGTTTCTCAGCCCCTGTTTGGGCCCCCGAGCCCCCCAGCTCCGGTTCCTGGGGTCCCCTTTCTGCCTCTCCGCCAGTGAGTGCTGCGTGGCCATAACCCGGCTGTGAGGCTGAGGACGAAGACGTGTCTCGGTGGGGCCTCCTGGTCCTTGTCTCGGGAACCTGCAGTGTCTGCTCAGCACCGTGCGTAGGATTCCAGAGCAATGATGGATGCTTTCATTAGTCTCCCAAGTCATTATACAATCATTAGCCTCTGTGAGGCTACAATATGTTTCCGTATAATAAACCTGGAGAGTGAACCCCCAGTCGGTTTCTATGGAAGTTGGGTTTATGTAAGCACCCGCTTTTAGTAAGAACTTCCCTAGTTTAAATTATTTTCTCATTTTTTTCACATTGAAACATTTTTAATTAACTAATTATATATTTTTAGGAAGGCGCTGTGAGTTCACAAGTTATTCGTGATTGAGTCTTGGGCGTACGCTGCTCCAGTCCCCCCACCAGGCACGTTGTCCCCGCAGTGTCCCTGGCTCCCTCCGCCACACACTGCCCCAGCCTGCCCCCTGGGCAGGAACAGCTTTGGTTTGGTTGTTGGAGTTTGTGTGTCCTTGACTCTGTGTGCATGACTCTGTCGCCCCTCTGCTCCTGTGCGGTACCCAAGGCCTGCACCCCTGACACCCCACTTCTGTTAACATCATGTAAAAGCAATCCAGCAGCTGGGGGGGTGAAATTTCACAGAATTTATCATCATGTAGACAGACCTTTCTAACACAACACAACAGGGCTACCACGGGGCCTGAAGGTGCTTGATAAATGAAATAGTTCTCTAATTGTTGCGAGTGTCCCCGTGATGCTCATACATCCCTCGTTTTATCATGGAGCTCTCGTATTTATTTTAAGTACATTTCAGCAGTATATTCACCATCCAAAGCAGGAGGGATACCCGTTCCCCAGTCCTTATTTCCCAAGTCTTGTACCTGAGGGGCGGGCGGGTACATTGCAGAGACTCTGTCTCTCCGTCCCACCTGCCGGACCCTCGCCTGCTGAGCTCTCTTCTTCTAGGAGGAAAGTCTGTGCATCCGAATATGAACCTTTTCGTCATCACACACAGTTTTGGGGATGCAGGAACCAGAGAAGGGACCAGTCGGTGCCCTCCTCAGGGGTGATGTCACATGGGCTGGTCTCAGCTTTGGGACTTCACCGAGGCCCATGGGTGGAATGCCTGTGCTTGCTGGATTATTTCTCTGGCTCTGTTATTTTCCACTTTATGCATACTCAGCATTAATCTACAAAATTGGACCTGATTTTAAAATTCAGGTTCAAGGTCGGAGAGATTGTGCAAGGGTACAAGCAATTGCCTGGCACAGAAAATAATCCCCCAGCACTGTCAGGAGTGAGCCTTGAACGCAGAAGTAGGGCTGAACCCAAGTGTGGCCCAAGCTCCCAAGGAAATGAATAATACAAACTTACATAATTCTTATAGGTACAAATTACAGGGTGTTTTCTTAAGGAATATATTAAAATAATTTTTATCTTTCAAAAATTTAGCTACTCTAGCACTGTAGCATTGATGTCCCGTTGTTCATCTGTTTGCTCGAGTGGGCACCAGTAACATCTCCATTGTGAGACTTGTTGTTACTGTTTATGGCATATCGAATACGCCACAGGTAGCTTGCCAGGCTCTGCCATGTGGGCACGATACTCTTGGTAGCTTGCTGGGCTCTCCAAGAGGGATGGAGGAATCGAACCCAGGTCAGCCGTGTGCAAGACAAATGCCCTACTCGTTATGCTATTGCTCCAGTCCCAAGTTACTCTATGTATGATAAAAATTGGACTCCCTTGCATACTCAAAGACCTGAGCTGAAATAGTTTGAAATGACAAGGATGGAGGGAGAGGAAGGGACATACAGCACTCATTGCCTTGTACCCCTCCCCCCAAAGGGAAATTCCAACAGGAAGGAGGAGATGGGGGGCTCTTGGGGTCCCCTGGGTGTGTGGTCATCCCTGTGAGAGGAGTTGGTCTGCGGGACGTGAGGTTGGCCCAACACAAGCAGGCGTCTCAGAAGTCGAGGATGTCTGCTCCTCCCACCCTCCCCCAGCCTCCTCTCACCCCACCCCTGCCTCGCTTTGCTCTGTCTCTGTGGCCTGGATAAAAAAAATGGGAAGATTCTGATCACTACAAATTCTGGGCCATTAAAAATGCTTCTTGCTTCTGCTCTGCTTCCTGACAGATCTTCCCCTTAATAACACCCTTCTATTTCTGCCACCCGTAATCTGTGGGCCAACAACGAAGGAATGATTTATTTTTCCCAGTTTTTTGCAGATGGACCCAGATTACTGCTCTGTGTGGCACCAAAACCTAGAGAGAGGGCTGGTGTGACCCAGTCGGTTCTGAAACAATCCGTGGAGGCTTCTGGTCAGCTGCACATGTGTGTGTGTGTATGTGTGTGTGTGTGTGTGTGTGTGTGTGTGTGTGTGTGTGTGCGCGCACGTGCGCATGCGCGCGCGCGCTTTGGGCTCAGAGGGAACAGAAGCATCTCAGACTGGATAAAGTGTCGGGTCTCTCAACTTGATGCTTGACATAGAGGCAGTGTCTAGAGATAAATCGAGTTGTTGAGAATTTGGTAAGCTGATTTCACAAGTTTATATATTTTTTTTTCTTTTTGGGTTACACCCGGCAATGCACAGGGGTTACTCCTGACTCTGCACTCAGGAATCACTCCTGGCAGTGCTTGGGGAAACATATGGGATGCTGGGAATTGAACCCAGATCGGCTGTATGCAAGGCACATGCCCTACCTGCTGTGCTATAGCTCCAGCCCCTACGAGTTTATAGAAACCCTTGACTGTTAGGAGAGCACCTGCAGGGAGGCAGCCTGGACTGCTACAGAGTTGGGCTTGCTCCCTCACGGCTCATTACTTGGCATTCTCCACCAGAAACGATGAGGAAGTGATGTCACGGGCATATGCCAATACGGTATTCTGGGGTCTAAGCAGTGAAATAAAAGAAACAGAGAAGAAAATCCCACAAACCCAAATCCCCAAAGCTTCAGACTTCAGTGAAGTTTCCGGTCAACACAGAAAGTATTTGGAAGCAGGTGTGAGTCGGCGCTGCCGTGTTCCTGTGGTCTTCCCCGGGTGGCCATCTCTCCTAGACCTGAGGAATCGGAGCCCAGGCCCACCTATGCCCACACCTAAGCCGCTCAGCACTTCCATGCCTGAATCTGTGTCGGGGAGGCCTGTGGGGACAGTCAGGTAAACGTGGAGGGCAGGGGAGGCCCTGGTGCACAAGAGTCTTGCAGATACCAGCCCCGCAGTGAATACTGTGGAGAGAGGCCTCTCGGAGCAAGCGGACTGCTGACACCCCACAGGTCTGCAGCTTGAGGACGCCCCAGACCTGAAGGGAACTCACGGCGACAGGGAAGTGCACGTTGCTGCCATTTCGGTGCAAGTGCCAGTAAAGTGTCTAATTAATTTCTACTAATTGGCAATCGGGGAGAGAGACAGCAGGACCGTGCTCTGGCTTCCTGGCCAAGAGGAGCGCAGGTACACGCGACACAGCTGGCCAAGCCTCCGGGAGGCAGAGGTGGCGATCAGCCTCAGCCTCCTGCTTCCTCAGCCTTTCCCCAGAGCTCTGAAGGGTGGAAGTTGAGCAGCTCTAAAGAGCTTTTTCTACTCCGGTGTGACCTCAAGGGACTCTTAGGGGTGTGCACGTCCTGAAAGGGAGCACACAAGCAGAACCTGAAGTTCTGTCCTGGTCCACTGGCCAAGGGCTTTGATCGCTGGGCGTAGCCTCAGGAAACCTCGGGCACCAGCCAGCCTGCCAGGGAGCTTGCCAGGGAGAAATGGATGCTGACGGCTGTGACGGGCACTCCCTACTAGGAGCTCTGGGGGGCTGAGATGGGAGAAGTAACTCTTGCCTTCTGCTGCTTCCAAGAGCGAGCCCTTTCCGGGCTTGGTTCACCTCTTAAAACAATGCACACACGCCAGGAGGCTGAGAGCTGCTTTGTACCCTCCCCTCCCCTGGCTCCTGCTCCTGAGACACTAATGAGATCCCAGGGGGGGATTAGAGACAGTCCCCGGTGCTTAGTGAGAATCCCAGGTGGACCCTTGCCTGTTCTTCACCGAACCTCAGCAAGAGAGTAAGAAAGTGAACTGGGGTGGGGGGGTGCAGGGAAGGTCAGGAAGGTCCCAGTCCTGGGCACAGAGCGCCCCTCCCCCACTACAAATGAACAGACAGGTTCTCCTGGTCTTGTGGGGATTTCAAACTACCAGAGAATAATTTAACTTCCAGGCACATCATGTGTTTTTGTGAGGGGACCATTCCCTAAAGTGATTTTGCAGAAAGTCACAAATGGACCCAGAATTCATTTAATTTGCTATTAAGTATAGAACATACTTAATAGCAAAAAAAGTCTTTTTTTTTTTTTGGTCTCGATGTACTGTGATATGCAAGGACACTGAACACATTTCTTCATCTCAATCATCATCTTACTGTCAGTGAGCTATAATGAATGATGAATTTCTCCTTGATTTTGACCTTGAACACTGTTATAATTGATGGGAAAAGGATGAGATTTTTGAGCTAGGAAATTTGTACTTGATGTTGGCATTTCGTTTACCTGTTGGGGATCTGTGAATAAAGACTTGCAGTTCGAAAATGTTGAGGTGGTGAGGGAAACAATAGTAATATAAGAATAGCTATAGCTATTGTAGTAAAATAGTAACTTTTTGTTAGACTGTCATTTATTATCTTGTATTTTTTATATTCCTGTGTATTTATATGGTCACAGAATATGTGTGGAAGTAGCCTGTATTCTTCAGAGAACCAAGCTTTCAAAATGTAGCTTTTACAAAACTATTTTCTGTTGTTAAGGTAGCCGATTTATAATAGTCTTAACTACAGCTGCTGTAGGCTGTTCCCACCGAGGGCTCCATACGCTTCAGAGTATCTTTCTGTTACTTCTAGCCCATCTCCACCCCCACCCCCACACATGCCTTCACTTTGCTATAATCTGAGGTTTGGAATCCAGAGCCATGGATCTGTCTTCAGATATTGCTGTCTTTCAGAGATCCCCTTGTAAAGCCTAAAGAGTTTTTATTTGTATCTTTTAATGAACTATCCAATTGGTATCCTTTCTTAAATGGGATAATATTGCAATGTCATAAATGTAGGAGTTCAACAATTAGATTCCAAGTCCCTCCTATGGAAAAATAATTCTCGTCTAATATGAAAATCATTGGTAAAAGCTCTTTGAGCATAAATTGCATAGCCTTAATCATTTTCTAGTTCAAAAAAACTCTTGTCTATTTTTGTCTTTTTATATTTGTGGATAAACTAAGAAGCAATCCTTTATAAGTGCTGCTTTCGTTGCTTCAAGAAATCAGATTTTTTAATGTTAGAGGTAGAAATCTGATTAGGTGTAAACCAAATATACATTGCATTCTATCAAATCAAATATAATATCCATTGTCGGGCAAGGGGGGAAAAGCACAGGCAATTAAACCTGACATACTATTGATTTCATTTACATGACTAGATTTCCGAAATACGATGGGCAAAGATGTCTTAGAAATTAAGCATTTGGGAAAGTCGAATGAGGTTGGAATGCATTTTATAAAATTGGTTTTAGGTATTCATCATGCTGGCTGAGCCATTTTCTCATGTTCTCAGAGGAGCAGGGTTCCACTGATGCCCGCTGCATAAAGACAGCACAGCTGGGCACGTGGCACGGCATGTCCAGCAGCCCAGGCTGTTTGTGGAGGGGGACAGACCCCAGAAGATCCACCCCTAGGTGTGCAACACCAACACCCCCCACTACTGCGGGCTCCCACAGTCCTGCCAGGACCCCCGGCTTGCTCCTCTCAGTATGGAATCGGGGAAGGCGTCTCTGGGCTAAGTCACTTGGGGCTGAGGCTGAGGGGGACAGCAGGCTAACTGGGAAGAGGTGGGGAACAGCAACTTACTAGTTTGAATTCCTGGAGCCAGCACCCTGGGCTCTGCTCCTTCTGGCTCGGAGCTTCTCCTAGTGTCTGCAGGTCTGCATTGGACACTCAGGCCTCAGACTCAGCAGCCCCGAGAGAGCTGCTTTCCTGGGGCAGGAACTCCAGGCCACTTCCAAAACTCTTGCTGGAAAGTCATTTAGGGTGTAGTTTTCATTCATCATGATGCTTTAAATACCATATTTCTTATATCTATATCTAATCACTTATGTATATATATGTCTATATAATCTCTATATTATCTATATTTGTATCAATAGCTCTTTATAGCTACAGAGAGGGATTTGAAGAAACTACCTCATTCATCTCAATCTCTTTATAACCAATATTTGTATGATATAGCTCTATCTATCTATCTATCTATCTATCTATCTATCTATCTATCTATCTATCTATCTGTCTGTCTATCTAGAGAGATTTGAAGGAATTCTCTCATGCAATTGTGACAAGTTCAAATTCTGCTGAACTGTCTGGCCAAGTGGAGACCAGTGAAGACTTAATCCTCAGTTCCAATGCAATGTATTGGGAGGATTCCCACCCCTTAGAAGGGAGCTCAGAGTTATCTTCAGTTGTTTAGATGAGGTTTATCACATTGTACAGCATCAACTATTTGCCCAAAGTCTACTGATTCGAATGACCACATCTTATAACTAATACCTTCATGGCAATACTGAAATGGATGTTTGACCAAATATCTGGGAACTAGCCCACCTGACATTAAAATTAGATGCCAAGAATCATCAATTTCATGCAGCTGACAGGAATCTGGATAACTGAAGACTTTCTGTGGGGTTCAAGGAAACACCTTGAACTTTTACATCTTCTTAGTATTCCCCTGACTTTATCAGATAAAACCACTTAAAAACCAGCATCTTACAGAGCAGAAGACTTCTCTGAAAGTTCCTGCTCTTCCAAGTCCCTTGTCAAATTGCACCTTTTCCAAGAAGCACTGTTCATGGTATTAATTAGACTTACTCAGTGTTTCCTGCATGTCCCTGAACATCACACACAAGCTTCCCCTTGAAAGTTCACTCATAACACTTTCCTGGATGCTCTTGGAAGGAAGTCTGACATTTTCATCTTTGTTCCTCCTAAAATGCTGCCTTCTACCTAATCGGGACTAAATAGATCATTTTATCTGATGTCACATAGTGTCATGACTTTCTAAAAATTCTAGGCTTGCGCTATTGAGAGCAACATCTGTACAGAATACAGTGTGTTTAACTGAATTATAAAGTGAAGAGGTTAAGTTAAATATATTTGATTACATTCTTTGGAAATAAGCAACATAAATAATGGTTACATCAGTACGTTCACTTTCATAGGGAAATCACCTATTTTATTGGAATAGAAAATATCAATTTTTGGGGGGTAACAATTCAAAATGTACAAGAGAGACTTTTAGAATAGTAAATCATTTTAGATACACCATTATGATAAAGATAAACTTGCAGCAAGCTGTTTTAGAAATTATCTTGCATTGATTAGAAATTTCAGGCCTGGGCAATTTTCATTCCTGGAGAGAAGTCTCATTAGGTGACACCCACTCAAGCATGCATGCACTGAATGCTACCTTCCGTGGTTTCTCTTGATCTCAATGACATTCTAATGCAATTGCCGTCTAACTGTGCTAGCCAACTGCTGCCAGATCCACCTAGTAGTTATGGATGTCAGATCTGTTAAAAGATAATTAATGAAAGAGAAAAATCTTCAGCCTCAAAGAACCAGGTACTTCCTTGGCCCCTTTTTGCATGGTCAGAAATAACATGCGACCCTTGAACTTCTCAGTAACATCAAGGGGTTACTTCAGTGCTAGATGATCAAAGAGTTTTTACCTTGTTTATTCCAGGATATTTATAAATGATCTAATAGATTTTCATGTGGTAACTATGGCTGTGGAAATGCCTTTAGTATGTTTTGTCTAAATGAAAGATTTAATATCAGTCTTATTCAGTGAAAACTCAGTGTCTAAAGTTTACCTTATTTCATATCATATCTATTTAGGTTATTTAAAAAGGTGCAATACACCTTTCGAGGAAACAGACTTGGCTAGTCTATAGAGAGCCAAATGAACTATGACATGTTGGCAATTTGGAATTTTTCTGAAGAGCAAATTTTACTGGAGTCAACATACTACAAGACAGATATGCTAGAAGGATTTAGCTATTTAGTGACTTAGCAAATGGATGAGTTGACAAATGAAAGATTAAGCTAATGAGTACATTTAAGTTTGTGCTATTAAAAAGGGGACTCTGAAATGAGCATATGGTTGTGATTCTTCTTTTCTCACAAACTCTGTGTAGTTGAACCCGCTGCTTAACCTCTCTGAGCCTCACCCATCTCTCCTGAACATGAAATAGCGGCAACAAGAATGTTGGTAAAGAAGTTCATTTCCAGTAACCCAAGGATGCCTCGGGCTGGTGTCTTCATCTTATGGATAATCCAGTCTCCTCCAGTCATTAGTATGCTTAGGTCTTTACAAAAATCATACTCTTTAGAATGAGTGTAATATATGTATATGTATATACATATACATATATATTCCCCTGGTTTCCAGCAGTATAAAAATTCCTTTGGCATATCATCTTTCTCAATTTAAAACTCTCATACTTGGTGTTGCAACACTTTTTATGAAGGTGGAGGAAGAAATTTGAATGTAAATAATGGCTGTGCCTTTGGAAAAAATGATTTGTCCTTTGCACAGTATTAACTTGCACAGGAGTTATTGAAAAATTAAATTCACATTGACTTAAAAGAAAAGTTACCAGTCAAATGCAAAACATTCAGTAGATCTAAAATATTGTTTTTCTATAGAATCAAGTCATAGGAGTGGAATTTCACCTCTGAAATTCTGTTGCTAGTGATGTGTTTAGAAAGGAAGCATTAGTATTTCCATTTTTATTTATTTGGCTGAAGTATATCTTGCTTATAATTTCATCTCATGCTTTAATCCACAGTAGAATTAGACAGTTTACATTAGAATGTAAACTATCGTCTCTCATCACTCCAGAGCAGAAAGTCACAATTAAACAGACAGGTAACACATAGATTATGGACCTGTGACAAATGGTTCTCTGCAAATGGCTAGTGTATAATAGGTCTGTCTCCTTAGAGTAAAGGCAGTGTTTCAAAATACAGGAGATATAAATATTGGCATTTCGTTAATATGACTACAGAAACGAAACAAAACAGATTTAATAAAGCCACATCATTCATGGAAGGCTAAGAGTTACAATGTCAAGAGTTTTGAGGTCTCCCAAATTTAGATCTTGATTATAATGAGATATCCTGAGGATTCAGCATTGCCAGCTCGGAGAGTCACTTATCTGGAAAGCTTTGAAAAACTAGAGAATGTGGGCAGGGAAAGAGGAAATAAGGCAGCAGATGGTGTGGGTTATTGGTCTCGAGCTGATCGAATGGACTGACTTGACTGGCATCTGTCCCTGATGCCAGAGCCTTCTTCTCACTCAGAGCTTGTATCAGTACAAAAGTGACTGTGAGGCAAAGACTTTCTCATTCTCCTGGCTGCCCGGGTACTTCCTGGATGAAACTCAAGAGAAATTTTTGAAATGTAACTTTCGTGAACTTCAGAAGGGATTTCATTATAGGATCATAAACAAATTTATTTCTTAATTATTATTTAATGATAATAATTTTATTGTTAAAATAATATTTTATTATTTTTAAATAATAGTTTATTCAAATACATATTTTAGTGTGCAACTCTGTAATATACTTATAATCCAGAGGACTTTTGGTGATGCTTATCACTTATGAAATATTCCACAAATAATGGCAAATATCATCACATATTTTAATGTATAGAAGCTTTGTCTTTCTTGACATATTATGTTGTATTTGTAAAACAAATATTTGCATTATATGTATCTTCCAATTTTGGATAATTCCCAACTCTATTTAATTGTATAATTAATTGGATTTTAATGGTTGTTTTTTGGGGGGGTTAAGTTCTAAGTATAAACAGGAAAAACATCACTGAGGCTGGAGAGATAGTATAGCAGTGGGTGAGCCTCTTAGGTGCTTTGAAGGCAGTCAGCTGAGGTTCAGTCCCCAGCACCCCATATGGTCCCCTGGGTCCTGAGTGCAGAGCCAGGAGAACACCGCTGGGTGTGGTCCCAAAACAAAACCAAAGGAAAAAATCACCTGCAAGAGTCTTATTTACTTCAAGAAACATGATTGAATTTTGTATCAAATTCAATGGCATTTAGATTGTGCATTTAAATGTTACTTTAATATTTGTAATTTTAATGTTACTTTAATGTTTAAGTTTTTCTTCTTCTCACAAGAAAATGAAATTTCTTGAAAATTTTAGCTTCGGCAAAGACCAAGCAAAATAGAAACTGCACTTGATGAAGCCAGGATGACTTTTTCCAGAGTAGCTGCAACAAGGGAGGAAGGCCAGGTCGGGGCGTGTGTGTGTGTGTGGGGGGGGGATGCTGTCCTCTGCTGAGACCTGGGTTCTCGCTGTCCCATTCGCACCCCACCTGCATGAACTTGCTGCTCACCATGGAGCAGACCCATCCCACATGGGGGGCACAGCCGCCTCCTGTAGCTTCAGGTCACGTAGAGACTCTTGGTGATGACGTTTCCACGCCCAGGGTTTCACAAAGACACAGGGAATGAGATACAAAACTCAAATGTACAAGTTCAGCGCCAATCTCAGCAAGTTCCTTCACAGCAGAGACCCTCGAACAAAGCAAGCTTAGTCTGATCACTCCATGGAAGGGAAACTTCTCCCAGTGTTCTCGGGACAGGGTCAGCTGTCCCGGGGACAGGAATGGGCGGCTAGGGCGTTTGAGGTCTGAACTCTTGGTCAGTTGAGTCTCTCCGTGGAGAAATCTGTTTGGATTGGACCAAGGTCATGAAAATATCCTTGAGGCTCATCAGGTCCACAGAGATGAGGGTCTTGAAAGTAAGCATGTCAAAACAAACAGTTGTTTGATAAGAGAAGGGGGGCTGTAGGGATACTCTATTGTTTGGGGAAATCTTCCTAAATGCTGTTTAGCCGGTTACAGCCTTCCCTTCCTGAGCACATGTTCACCAGAACAAGTGAGGAGCCATCTTGGTTCGGAAAGCTGGAGATGAAACCAGGGGAGTCCCGAGGTCGTGGCTCTCACGGGGTCACTGAACAGCCAACTGCTCTGTTCTTTTTTGAGAAATTGGAATAGAGGACAAAGTTGACCGGTTTCACTTGGCCTGCTGTCTTGACTCAGTTTCCACAAATGGTCATAAGATGAGTGAACGCTTCAGGACCTGTCAGAATACTTTTAATGTCATATTAGTAGGGTTGTGTTTTTAAGGGAAGAGCTGTCCATTGAAACGCTCTAGTTACTCTCCTAAGTTGTTTGTTGACATACAAATTAATTGATCCCTGAGTTTCTAAATACCTCTTGGCTCATTACAGGAGCACTTGTTTTAATTGGCCCAGTGGAGGCCCCTCGGTGGTTGTTTCTGCTGCCAGAGAATTTCTACCAGATGAGGCCATTCAGAGATTTTCATATAAATTTGTGATCATTGCTCCATGAGAGAGATGCAAAAACTCAACTCTACCTGCTGACATGAGGCGTAAGTCAAAGACAAGCTAATGAAGTAGCTGAAAGTTGTCTGCAATTCATTCACTGCTCCCGAGAGTCTAGCTGTTTTGACTAGTTAATTGTCCAAGTGTCAAATGAATACAGTATCCATAGTCTCAGAAAAGTCATCAATTTAAAATTTAACAATTAAGTTCTTAAAACAATTGAATTCTTATCATTGCTTTTCCAGGCAAGATTCTATCTGTTGGCAGCAAAACTTGAATTGAATGTAATTTAGTTTAATATTAACTTGGATAATTGATTTTGGGTGTGGTCAGATGTTTGGTTGGTTGGTGGGAGAAAAATCAGATGCTGGGTAGCACTGTTACACTGTTGTCCCATAGTTCATAGATTTGCTGGAGCGGGCACCAGTAACGTCTCCATTGTGAGACTTGTTGATACTGTTTTTGGCATATCAAATATGCCACGGGGAGCTTGCCAGGCTCTGCCGTGCGGGCAGGATACTCTCAGTAGCTTGCCCGGCTCTGCGAGAGGGATGGAGGAATCAAACCTGGGTTGGCCGAATACAAGGCAAATGCCCTACCCGCTGTGCTATCACTCCAGTCCTGATGCTGGTTTTTTTTTAATCCTTTTTGGGAAGGGTGGCACCCCTGGCAGTTCTCAGGGCTGATTCCTGGATTTGTGCTCAGGTTTTACTCCTGGTGGTTCTCAGGGATAGAATCAGCGTCAGCTGTGTGCAAGGCAAGTGATCTACCCACTACTATTGTTCATGCCCCAGACATTACTTTTTTTAAATGATTTTTTCGAGTGAATATGCCACTGGGAATGAATTCCTGAAGCTCACATGTTCAAGACAAGAACTGACCATTTGTAGTCACCATCCTGCCCTGAAATTGGATCTTCTCAACTTGTGTTTCTTAACTTTGCCTCTCTGAGCACATTGCTTGTTCTTTAGAGTAGCTTAATTTGCAAGCACTATATCTTTAAAAACCATTGTTGTAGTTCATATAATGTGTTTATTATAAGGCTAATGTTTAACGTCAAAGTTCCCAGTACTGCCTACCAATACCCTTAGATCACTGTGGTCACCTCTTCATTTCCACCCTGCCCTCCCTCACTACTTGGTAATCTCACTTTTGTAATCCAAAGGTTTCTCATCCTTCAATACTGCCCGTTCCTTTATTTCATCTCTCTCTGTACCAAAGATGAGTGAGATCGTGTGTTTTCTGTCCTCACTCCGGCTTATTTCACTCTCATCACTCTTTGATAAGTGCTTCATGTTTCAAAACTGAGCTCAAGACCTGTCATTTGTGTGCAGGAACGTTCTGCCCAGTCACCAAGGTAAACGTTCCACCCAAGTCACCCCATTAAACCTCCTGTCTTCGAGGCAGAGTGAGCTTCATGCTTCCAGGGGGGCAGTCTCTAGAGGAACTGCATCAGTCCTGCGAGTCCTGTTCCTGGAATGATAGACTGTTGCTTCCTAAACCACTAGTGGATAGGTCTGGATTCACTCCCCAGCTGTGCTGTGAGCGAACGCTGACCCCCTGTTTGAAGGGCAGCCTGAGCAACTTGCCAGCAGGTACTTACAGAGCACCGAGCGTCCAAGCACCTCAGTGCTTCAGCATCTCTCTGTTTCCTTTGCTAATTCAGAAGGACACAAGGGGAGTTTTGTTTTTGCACTTGTGAATTACTTGGCTATGTTTCTAAGTGAGTTTCCACATAATATTGGCTGAACAACTCTCAATAAAGCGCCTCTGTGGGGAAATCCTTTTTCCCTCAAGCTCCATTATTTTCTGATTTAATTGTGTCCATTTCATTGAGCTGAGAGATACAATCATTTCCTTGAGAACGTCTTTAGCAGTCTCTAAAATAAAATTAGGGTATAATTACGCTTATTTTCATGAGTTTATTATTTAGATCTTCAAGGGCAATGATTTGAAGAGTAAATTCTTAGTTTCCTAAGAATCACCAATTGACTCATTGTTAAGAGCATCGGGTATTTAATCACTAGAATAACGTGCGCATGCGCGTGTGCACAGACAACTGACTCTGAACTCCCCAGATGACACGTGAAGGGTGAGTCGCAACGCTGGTCACGGCCCCTTTCCCTCCTCTCGCTGGTGCTGACTCTCCACTCTCTCGCCCCCGTTTCCTAACCATGTCCCCCTCCTAATTATTCCTCCCAGGACAGCACGCACTTATTTATTTTGGGTAATCGCACTTCGCATCGCACTGATGGGTGCCTGGCTTAGCGCTGCTTTCCCCGAGATGTAGGATTGAGTTTGGGTGACAGTGGTTTAGGCAGGCATGCCACATCTACCTGTTGCGGAAGAACAGGGGTTGTAAACAAATGACTTTTTTTTTGTTTGTTTGTTTGTTTGTTTTTGGGTCACACCAGGCGATGCACAGTCACACCAGGCCATGCACAGGGGTTACCCCTGGCTCTGAACTCAGGAATTACCCCTGGCGGTGCTCAGGGGACCATATGGGATGCCGGGAATCGAACCTGGGTCGGCCCCGTGCAAGGCAAACACCCTACCCGCTGTGCTATCGCTCCAGCCCCCGTATGACTGTTTTTGAAGACCCTCACAAGAAGGTGGTGAGGAGGTCCCAAGTTCCCCCCGCACCCCAACCCCAGTGATTCTGGGAAGGGTTGAGGGAAGTGATTCTGCTTCCCCCCTACTGTACTGAGGTTCCCCTGGCCTCCCTAGCCATCTAGGGAATGTCCAGGCCACAGCAGCAGTGCTTGGAGGACCAGTGGGGGCTCGGACTGGGCTGGAGTCAGCTGGATGAGGGGCACGAGACCTATTCCCTGTCTTAGCTCTCGGATCCCACAGAACGGTTTCTCAGCTCTATGAATTACCCTGCGCAGTCATAAACTTAATTTTCATCTTGTTTTATTTTTAAAATTTTGTTTGTTTGTAATTGAGGTTGAGTGGTTTACAATACTGTTGATGGTTTCCCCTGCACGTAATTCCCACGGCACACTCATAATCAGCGTATGCATTCTACACAGTCTTGATGGATAGGAAAATATGTATGCTATGAAATGAGGCTTGTCCCTCACATGATCGGAAATCTTTCTTGAATCAGAATTAGGTCATGGGTATTCTCAGTCTCTGCTCATCCAGAATAATCTCACCCGGGCTCATGTCTGCCTCATGCTCCACGGTCGCACGTGGAGTAATTCACTTCGCCATTAACCTAAAAACACAGGAGAGGTGGAACCCTGTCTACAGGAAAGACATGATTGTTCTGACCACTGTGAGGATGTGACTGTCCGCATTTCTCCCCTGTGTGCCCAAGCCCCTATAGACCATTCTGGTTGCTTAATAAAGTCGGGACTGCTTGACAGGACCCCCACTGAGCTCCTGTGCTCATTTCTTGGTTGTGGAGGTGGCGGCACAGTTACAGGTGGTCAGCTGAGATCTAGGCAGTACACATGATTTATATTCTGTTTTGTACAGGTGGTTTTAGCCCCATAATTAATATTAGAAGAGGTACTGTGTCAACAACTTCCTTTTCCCAAACTAGCATGATGGTGAAGATGACCTCAGAGTTCCATGTTTCTGCTAATATTGTGGATTATAAAAGGCTACCATTAGCAAAGGTAAACTTATATTTTTTTGGTTTGTATTTTGAATGGCCACGCCCATGGTGTGCAGAGTTTACTCCTGGCTCTGTGCTCAGGAATCAGTTCTGGTTGGGACCATATAAGATGTCAGGTATCACACGAGGTCTGCCCCATGTAAGGCATGGACCCTATTATTTCTCAACCCCTGAACAAGCATTAATATTTTTTTAAATGTTTTATTTAATTAAAGAACTGTGGTTAACAAAGTTATTGACAGTTGAGTTTGAGCCACATGATATTTCAGCACCAGTTGCCGGCATTTTAATGGGTAAAGAAACTTTTAAAGAAAAATATTTTTTGAGTAAGTTTCCCTTGAACAGTCTACACCAAAGAAAAAAAAAGCAAAATCCCATTTAAAACCAAGTCTATGTTAAGTCACTCCCGTCATTGTCTCTAGCCTGGCACATACCACAACTCCAATTTTTAAAGTTTTAGCTCTCAGTGTGCCCCACCGGTTCCAGAACTATCACGAGACCCGTTAAGCACCAGCAGACCCACGCCTTGTTTAACCATGGAATTCTGTGTCCCTTTGCAGAAATGGAATTGGATGCCAGGGGACACTTTTTTTTCTCTAGAATAAAAAGCCTAGAAAAAGTAGGCATATTGGGGCTGAGTACAAAATAATAGCCCGAATGACAGTTAGTTCATAATCTTAGAGGTAGGTGCCGAGACCGGGAGTTTTGAAGATGTGGGTTAAATTAGGAGTTACAGTAATGGGTGTTATGTAAAGAGGCATCACCGGCTTGCTCAGCTCCCGTGAGTGTGGGGAGAGGAAGGAGCCGTGGCAGAGTCTGGCATGGGGGGCACAGAGATGCCACAGGAGGGGGGTGATGAGGAGGTTGCAAATCCCCGGGAGATGTCCGGGCTTCTGGCTTGTTCATTGATCCTCCCTCACCTCCCACTCTCGCCTTCTTGGGGTTGAGATGAAAGATGGGAGATATAAAGGAATATTCATTTCACTGTTTAATTAAACATTTGGTTTGGTTCCAAAGTGCAGGACTCTGGCTCACATGTACAGAGAAGATGTCGGGAAATGAAGAGTGGAGAGAGAGAGAGAGAGAGAGAGAGAGAGAGAGAGAGAGAGAGAGAGAGAGAGAGAGAGAGGGAGGGAGGGAGGGAGGGAGGGAGGGAGGGAGGGAGGGAGGCAGACAGAGAAAGAGGCAGAGACAGAGGGGGGAAGAGAGAAGGAGAGAGAGGGAGAGAGGGGGGAGAAAGAGGGAGAAAGTGGGAGAGAGAGAATGGTCTAGAAAGGGTGTTCTGAGACGGGGGAGAGTCCCACCTCCTTTGCCCCAGCTGGGAAGAGTCTTCTGGCCCCAGTGTCTCAGAGGACTTGTTTCTTCAAGTGGACCTTGAGAGTGAGGACCAGCTGGGCACCGTGCAGGAGACCCTGCTTCCGTCTCTGACAAAGTCTTTCCTGTTCCAGGGCTCATGCGGCAAATCCATTCGCTCACCCATGGATTCAGCTGGGGAGCTGATCACTACTTGCTAACAAAATCGCTTACCCCCTCCCTTCATTCCTTCTTTCCTTCACCCCTCCCTTCTTCCCTCTCTATCTCTCTCCTTCCCATCCTCCCTCCCTCCCTCCCTCCTTTCTTCCTCCCTCCCTCCCTCTCTTCCTCCCTTCCTCCTTTTGATTTATGTTTCTGTTTTACTTTAAAACGTTTTATTAATCTACTACTTATCAGCTCTGTGCTAAGAGGGAGAGGTCTGTTTTTGAAATAATATGGCACATTTTCCATTGGCATATTCCTGGGTGGTGTGTCTCTGGATGGTTTGTCCATAGTTAACAGGGTTCTTTGTTGTCTAAACCTTCCTCTTTGTCTTTTAGTAGTGTTATGAAATCATGAGGGTTTTTTTTAACCACAAAAACAAATGAAGAAGGACATAAGTGCAGAATGCTTTCCTCTGTATTATTTTCTTCCTGCTGCTTTGCGTTTTGAGATCTGTGAGAGGTTTAGCTTAGAGAACCACAGCTACTGCACAGAGTATTTGTCATTTAAACAGTGTGGACTGAACAATAAAAAAAGAAAAAGAATTAGCCACATGAAAATAAAGAGGAGAAGTGGAAACAGCATCTGTGTTTGTTTGGAAGTGCCTTTTAAGAGTACTGTAGTTTGCAATTATAGAAGTGGAAGAGTAAATTCCAACAGAGGTTGCCAAAAAAATAAATAAATAAACAAAGGCATAAAAACATGCTTGGAAAGTGTTCATTTGTTGGGATTTCCTAACACAAACACATGTTAGCGCTTTAGCTTAAAAGATTATCTTAGATTTCCACTCACATCTGTGCTTGTTTTTGTCAATTGGCCATTTAGACTTAATAAATAAATAGTTTTGTATTCAAAAACATGCGTGTACTTGTATTTGATGTTAGCTTGCAAAGACAGTTACCAGTTTAGCAAATGAAATATTAAGTGTCATCCTCTGAGGGTCTAAATAAGAAGGCTTCAGGCAAGTTAGAGTAGAATCCTGTCTTCTCTCCGCCTACCAGGCATGCTCAAACTTTCACAGTCTTTCGTCGATGCAAATTCACTCAACAAAAATTATCTCACCATGTAGATTAATGTGAACTATGGCTCTGGAAACAAAAATATTCTCCCAACTTTTCCAGATTCCCTTCAGTGATTTCCCCAGGTCCTGTGAGAACTCAGGTTCTGAAGGATATTGACGGTTAATAGAACGTGATGGTGGTAGGTCAGACCACCTCACCTTGCAGATTTTAGATTCCTCGCCAGCAAAATAAGGAACTTGGATCAAATGCTTTGCACGAACCATGCAATGTAGACATTCTTTGCCTATTTTTATTGCATCACTTCCTCATGGAAAGGCTTTATCTTTAACCTTAGCATAAAATATGGGAAGGAAAACTTCTGCAGCCTTAAAGGAGGACTTACCACATTTTAAAGGGGGAAAGTAAGAAATGAAATACCCTGGGAACCAGAGAGATAAAACAGAAGGTAAAGTACTTGCCATGCAAGCTGCTGACGCATGTGCAATCCCCAGCACCCCATGTGGTTGCCTGAGCACCAGTAGGAATGATACCTAAACACAGAGCCAGAAATAAACCCAGAGTACTGCTGGGTGTGGCCCTCAAGCAAAAAAATAAACAGCAACAACAAAGAAACCAAACAGAAACACCCTCTCCAAAGATTTGGCCACTGAATTTTTCTTCATGTTATCTCCTTTCCTCTACTGATCTTCATCTGTCACATCAGCAGGTGCCATGAGGGTGTTATCTTTTTGAACTCCTGAATCAAATTGAGACTTCTATTTATACCGCTTAAAAAAACACACACACACAGGGAAAATCTCTCACAGGGAATATATCTAACCATTTTTCCATGGCAGTTTTGGAAGAATCACATCTATTGAACTTATCTCTTAAGAGATAACATTCTTGTGCTAATCCGATTGTGATTTTAACGATGATTCATTGAAAAGATCAACACTAAAATAGATTTTACATTTAATCCATATAGACTTATTCCTAGAGTCAAATAATTGAGCACAAGGAGATTCTGTTGCATTTTTCAGAAATATAACCAGTAAGAAATCTACAAAAGTAGGCCAAAGAGTTTCCCAGACTTGACATATAATCACAGAAGAGAAAAATCCTGCTGTGAAATCCCAAAGGTAGAAAGAACATCCCCACTAAAGAGCAAAAAATGCCTGACGCACAGCCAGGGAATATTGTTTAGAATTCCTAAATATTTCATTAGATCAAAGTGGGCTGAGTAGCTCCTTTAGATGTGATACATTATTATTTGGGCGCCTCTGACTAGTCCAAAGCAATGGCTCCTTTAGTTAGGTAGAAAATCATGTCAGTAGAAATGAAACATGAAATGGAACAATGCGGTTCTCGGTCGCGTCCGTTTAGGAAATGGCGCATTCACTCTGAGTATTGTCAGTCATTTTCTTCTGTGTTGTTGCACTTTCATGAAGAAATATCTTGTGTCCTAGGTATGAATTGCCAGACTATGGGGTCGGGAGAAAGTCCAGGCTACTCCCCACCCTCTGACACAGAAGTCCACTCCGTGTCTGAGAAGGGGGTCCCCTGGCCCCACACCCTGCTTTGCCTTTGGTGCCCGACCCCTTAACACACAGTTGTAGTTTCGGCTTTTTACCTACCCAAATGACTTGTTAATTTATGTCTGTGAAAACACTGCCTGGAGGAGTATTGGCAGAAATTCTATTCCTAAATCTCAAAACTAGAAAGTAACCCTGATGCCTTCTGGAGGTAAATGGAGGTAAACAACACGAAATATTTTTCCATGAAAGTGCAAAGGAATCAAGTACAAGTAACTTTCTTGTTGTTGTTGTTGTTCTCTTGATGAAGCATTTATCCATTCAGTGCTTCTCAACCCCTGGTCTGTGGCCACAGAGGGAGGATGTGGGAGAAACTCCAAGTAGTAATGGATTAGTCAGAACTAAAAATGGAAAAATTCTAGGAAGTCATGAGAACCCTGAAGCACCTTCAGTGCGGTTCAGCGGAAACGGCTCATCTGAGGGGACTCCATGCTCACGCTTCCAGCCCCGTGACCTCTGGGAAAGGCAGAATCACCGGATCTTACCGCATGATCATCACGTGGTTCAGACTCCTTTCCCTGCCTGTCCCCCAAAGATAGTACAGCGGGCAGGGTGTTGGCCTTGTATGCAGCTGACCTGGGTTCAGAGTACCACCAGGAGTAATTCCTATGTGCATGAGCCAGGAGTAAGCCCTGTGCATCGTGGGTGTGACCCAAAAAGGAAAAAAAAGTGGAAAATGTGAGGCATGGGCATTATGTGAGGCTTTCTAAATGTTGTTTTATGTTATTTCAGAGAGGGAGGAGAGAGAGGGAGGTCAGGGCACTTGCCTTGCATGCGGCTGACCTAGGTTCGATCCCCAGAACTACATATGGTCCCTGAGCACCACCAGGAGTAACCCTTGAGCACAGAGCCAGGGGTGAGCCCTGAGCACTGCTGGGCACAGCCCCAAAGCAAACAAAAACTGTAAATTACTCCAAAAACCAGAGAAATGCAACAATTATGTGACCTGAAGGCGGTTAAAGGGTCACGCGGGCTATTTGGGTCTGGGCACTGCCGTTCTATTTGACATGTGACACTGTGACATGGCCTGGGGTTTCAGAATCAGTTGCCACGGAGGTCGGGCAGAGGGCAAAGACGGCAGAAAACCCAAAGGAGCGATGCACCGGGAACTCACACGTCAGGTACACAAGGGGAGCAAGGGGTCAGACTCCCAGGAGGCAAAGTGAAGTCAGGAGAGAAACCCTGGTCCCTGTCCGGGGAGGGTGAGAGCTGTTCGAGGTGAAAGCAGAGAGAGGCACCCCGCCCGGGGGGACGGAGCCTGCATCAGGCACCTGAGAGCAGAGAGGGGCAGGAGCGGATGAGGCACTTTCTCCACTATTTGCTGCTCTCCGCCTATGTTCTTTTCTTTCTTTTTTTTTTATTGGGGGTGTTCCACACTCGGCGATGCTCAGGGGTTCCTCCTGGCTCTGCACTCAGGAATCACTCCTGGCGGTGCTCAGGGGACCCTATGGGATGCTGGGAATCGAACCCCCCCAGGTCGGCCTCGAGCAAGGCAAACACCCTCCTGTCTGTGCTACTGCTCCAGCCCCGCCGCCTATTTTTATTTTTATATTTTTTAAATTAACATATATTTATTTATTTTTGGCAGTGCTACAGTTTTTTATTTATTTTTTTAAATAAGAAATATTTTATTGAATCACCGTGAAAAAAAATTACAAAGCTTTCAGGTTTAAGTCACAGTCAAATACGGATTAAACCCCCATCCCTTCACCAGTGCACATGTTCCACCACCAAGAACCGCAATACACCCCCTTCCCACCCCACCCCCCACCTAAGTAGCTAATGCTCTTCCCTTTATTCTCTATATACTTTGAGTACATTCCATATTTCCATACAGAACTCACTATTATTGTTTGGAAATTTTCCCCAACAATCAGGCCTGCTGAATAGGCATCATCTAATAATTTCTCTTCATTGCTGAGAGTGAAGCTATCACGGCCACGCGGTTTTGGGTTTCTAATATTGTAGCTCAGCTCACAGTCAAAATGCATGGCTGCGAGAATCCGCTCTGATGCCAAAATGGGTTAGGAGACCTCAGGATCACAGTCTTTAGGCGCGAAGGGTCTGCTTCTCGTGCCCCGCCGCCTGTTTTTAACGGGACACTCTGCCCCGCCGTCCTCAGAGCTGGGCAGCTCTGTATTCCACACACCCGAGGCTTCCTAGGCGCTGTTTGTTCTGCGGACTGTCACCCTGAGGTGATTAGGACACGCCTGTCATTCCGAAGCTTCAGATGCGTCTCCCCCTTGCTGTGCTTCAGAGCAGCTCTGGGCGCCACCCCAGGCTCAGGGCAGGGGCTCAGGAGAGACTCCTCAGCACCCGCCCTGGGGACCCCGCCTGCTGCAGGGGCCGCAGTGCAGTAATCCCCCGGGCATGCTCTGCCTGCGTCTGCCTGGCCCGGCTGGTCCTACCCCTCCTGAGTGCTGGCCGGGCCTGCCGGCCCCCGGCCCTCTCCTGTCTCCCTGGACTTCCCGCCTCCTCTCCTGGGTGATGCTCTCAGGGAGCCCAGCCTCTCTGTGGGGGCGGACGGGCTGGGATGTGGTTTCTGTGCCGAGGTCGGAACCCCACATACCCCAGGGAGCAGAGCAGAGGTCCAGACATTGCCAGGGCCACAACGGATTTGAAATTCAGCCCCTGGCAGGAGGGGTGTGGCGGCCGGGCACGGCCTCTACTTTTTATTGAAGAGTTGACCTTGGCGACATGAATGGCGAATGGGGAGGCTTTGATCTGGCAACTGACCCGCTTGTAGCTACTAGTGGCGCCTAATGAACTTGGCTGCCCAAAGGGAGCTGCTCCAGTGCTCGGCCCTGTCTCCTGCCCCAGGGCCGAGCCAGTTCTGGACCCAGAGTGCAGGGAAGTCGGCTCTGGGATGCCCAGGGAACGTTCTGTGCCCCGTTCTCTGCCACTGTCCACCTCCCCCCACACCGCAGTGCTCAGAGAGGCTGTCCCGGCCTGTGTGGTATGTTCCCCGCTGGCCCCTGTAGGGGGTGCTGCTGGCTGCTCAGTCTGATGGCACCAATAGCAAGGGAGATCTTCACGGTCAAGTGCATCCCCTCTTTCAAAGGCCTGTGCTCCATTCTCAGTGCTCTCTCCACCTCCCGCAGGCCGCTGGGCTTCTGGGACCTTGCTCAGGTCTGGGATGACTCCCTGTCTCCCCGAGTGCCTTCTGCTCATTTCTCCTGTTTCTCACTGGCTCGAGCAGGCACCAGTAATGTCTCCATTGTGAGACTTGTTGTTACTGTTTTTGGCATATCAAATACGCCACGGGGAGCTTGCCAGGCTCTGCTGTGCGGGCCGGATAGCTTGCTGGGCTCTCTAAGACGGATGGAGGAATCAAACCCAGGTCATCTTCGTGCAAGGCAAACGCTCTACCTGCTGGGCTATCGCTCCAGCCCTCCATGAATGTAGTAACTACTAAAGTGTCACCAGATGAGCTTAGACCTAACTCTTATTTTGGTCCCTACCGAAATCCAGGCTCCGATGGGAAGAACCTGTGCTAGCATAGGGCGATTTATTTTATGCTTAGCTTCCTCTTGACTTATTTACATCTTCTTCCTCTCACCGTCCTCACCCGCCTCCCTTGGCACAAGCACTAAAGGACACCCTTGCCCTTTGAAGCAAGCTCTCCTTCCTTCCTGTAGTCCCACCCCCGTTTGTCTCCTTCCCTGTGAGATAAGTCTGCCCAGGAGGACTCCCGGGGAGTGATACCAGGCATTTGAAGCCTGGAGCCTGAGTCCAGCATCCGTGAAGAGCCCCTGCAGGTGGGCTGTGGGTACTGACACTTTCCCCGCTCCCACTCCAGGCGGAACTCCAAGCTGCAGGGTCAGGTTGATCATTTCACCCTCATGATCCCAACTCCTGGGTATAACGTCTAGTTGCAAATTCCTCTCGTCTCACTTCTACAACAAGGTTTTTGTCACATGTCCTCGCCCCTCACCTTTCCAGGATTTAAATATGACATCTGCTTCTACCGTCATATCTTTTTTTTTTATAACTCTATAATCTTCTAGTTCAACCTTTTTTTTAAATTTTTAAATTTTTTTTAAATTTTTAATTAGTGAATCACCATGAGGGTACAGTTACAGATTTATACATTTTTGTGCTCATGCTTCCCGCATACAAAGTTCGAGAACCCATCCCTTCACCAGTGCCCATTCTCCACCACCAGTAAGCCCAGTGTCCCTCCCACCCTCCCCAGCCCCGTCTCCCCCCACCCCACACTGCCACTATGGCAGGGAATTCCCTTCTGTTCTCTCTCTCTGATTAGGTGTTGTGGTTTGCAATGAAGTCTACCGTCATATCTTACATGTCTCGTCTAAACCATGTTCTTGCTTTGCCGTCCGTTGTACCCATAAGCCTTCATGACCTTGGCCTCCAAGTAGACCAAGTGTTCAGGGCACCCCTGACCGGTTCTTCCCGGCCCTGCTGGTGCCTCTGTCCTCAGTGCTCTGAGCACAGCAGGTGTTGTCGCCTGTTCAGACAATAAGGAGCTCTCCCACCCAGGCTGGCGCCCATTCCACAGTCTCCGGCCCTGCCCACAGCACCTGTGTGGCATCTCCACTCGGCCCTGGTGTGCAGACTGCAACCTCACACCCCCGGACAGTCGGAGTAAGCCCGTCCACATTCTCATCGCATGGGCAGGAGGAACGCGCCGTCCCAAGGCCCGGTGCCAACTTCCGGGCACTTTCTCCGTCAGTCTCTGGAGCGGCGTCTGCCCCAGCACGCTGCTGCTGTGCCTTTCTCAGTGCCTGTGCCCTGAACCGGCTCCTGGGAGGAAGGCAGGGGGCAGTGTACGGCTCTGGCAAAACCGAGTCAATCTGCAGCGTCTACAAAATGCGTGGAGGGTGCCCCCACACAGGCTCAGCGTGTGGTCATTGGTCGGGGCGTGTCCCATCTCGGACGCCATCCCTCCTGTGGCCATGCCAAGATTTCCCATCTCTTCTCCGCCCTTCGTGGCAAGGCCAACATTGTGTGGGTACCTAGGGGATGACCCAGGGGCCAGCCTGTCCACCGGAGCAACTCCGTGTCCATTCCATGAAATGGGCATTTTTAATACTCAGAATCCTTCCCACGGTGAAAGCATTTGAAGAAGGCACCGTTGTTAAAAAAAATCCAAAATGATGTCTCTAATACATTTATTTGCATGGTGTGTGTGAGTGAGTGTGTGTGTGTGTGTGTGTGTGTGAGAGAGAGAGAGAGAGAGATTTGGTCAAGTCAGTTTCAGTTGCTGTCACACAGAAGGGGCACAGACCCACAGACATGGCCAATCATGTACCATGTAGGGCCAGGACTCATTCTGTGGAAACTGAAGGGGGAGGGGGCTTGCTGCAGGGGCAGGAGCCAGGGATGGGCTTCATGGGGAGGACGGAAGCAGAGCCAAGCCTTTGGGTCCCTGGAGAGAGGAGGATGAAGAGGATTTGAAAGAGCAGAAGAAAATCATGACATTATTATTTTTTTTTTGAGCAGAGAACAAAATACCTACCCTATGATTTCAACTTTGTGAAGATATGCATGTGTGAGTATGTGTGTCTGTGAGTGTTGATGGGGCTGTTGCTTGAAAATGAGATTTCAGGTGTGTGGGATTTTGTGTGTGTGTTTGTGGTTGTTATTGTATCTACTTACTTTTATTTTTTTCTCAATGTCTCCATTGGGCATAAATTATGATTTAATACGAAATGTGTAACCAGTTCTCCATGGTAAGGAAATAATAACACAAAGTATGAATAAATAGAAACACATACCGGAGTTTTCAGGAAGAACCCGCAACCCTGTCCAGATATCAATGCGGCATCCGCTTAGAAAATAAAATCACAAGGAGCCCAATTTAAGATTACATCACAGATGAATCGGCTGAAGTTCCTCGAATTAAACATTAATTTTTCAGCTCAGCATAATTAGCCTCCAAACTAGATGCATCCCTCATTCCCTCCAGTGAGTTCAAGGTTGAGCAGTGACGGATCCAGACCAGGAGGGACCGCTCATAAGGACACAGAGCCGCGCGCCAGGACGCGCTCGCCTCTGCGGGGAGCCTCAAAGGCGTGATGAACAGGCGGCAGTGCAACTTACCCTCCGACTCGATATTCATAACATGCACGGAACGGCAGATTTGTAGCTTGAGGAGCAGAGAGCTGGTTTCCAGGGTCTGGGGACTCTGGTGGGCACAGACATCGGTGGTGAGGAAGAGCTACAGCTACGACAAGTGAAAATGAAGGAGTTTATATTGACTACTGAGTTGATTTTATGAAATAAGCCAGGTTTTAACATAGGCGGTGCACACACACACACACACACACACACACACACACACAAATTTGCTGCAAAATGGCCAAGCTCTAAAGTCCCCTGGGGAATACCCATGTTTTCTTCCTGGCTGTTTCCTGCCGTGAAGTGATGTGCAGACAGCCCTGGAAGGTTCCTTTTCCAGCGTGCTGTGAATGTAGAATTATTTTGAAATATCAGCTTGAAAAGTACACGTAGGAGCTAAGGCAGCGTGTAAGCCCTGGACACAGGCCTGGCACGCCTCAGCGCCCCTCTCTGTGTGCCAGGGCCACAAACATTCCTGCGGACAGTGTTGGTGGCCTTCAGCTCTGCAGGGCAGGAGTGAGGCAGTAGCACAGAGCCCTCAGACCCGAGCCTTGGGTCTTGTATCACCACTGACAGGACCAGGAGTGGCCTGTAGGTGCCCGAGCACTTCTGGGGGATCTCCTCCACACAGTGTGTGCAAGGGTAGATGAGAAAGAACAGCCAACCAGAGACCCACACCTGTTATCTAATGATAACTGGAGACCCATTCTCCATTATTTATTCTTCATATATTTGAATTTCTCCCTAATACAAAGCAAAAACCCAAGTATTTCTAAAGTGACTTTTATATTCACTGAAGAACTTTTGAAGCACAGTATTATCCTGGGCTCAGAGAGAGAGTTGGTAAAAAAACAAAAAATAGATGGCTTTGGGCAATAGTACAGCAGGTAAGGCATTTGCCTTCACGAGGCTGACCCGGGTCAATCCCCAGCATCCGCTGTGGTGCCCCAAGAAGGAGTGATTCCTGAGCGCAGAGACGACTTGAAAAAGAAAAGATAAAGATGAAAGAAAAGAAGACAAGATTGCCTGTGCAAAATGTGCTAATCCATACAAATGCAATAATCAAAATATAGTTCTCAGAGCCCATAACAATAGGTGAGAGGTTTAGTAATCCTGTACATTTATTTGAGGATCTTTTTCTAGACCTTGGAATTTTCTTTTCTTTTATTAAAAGAAATTTTCAACTTTCTTGCTTCATGGATGTAATGAATTACACTGAACACTAAGACTATTGAGGTGACTCCAGCTTCCTGGATTGATAATAGTCATTCCTCTAGTCTCAAGAAAAGCTGACAGAGTCTGAATTCTTTGGGTCAATATAAATCATCATATCAAATTAATAATTCAAATTGCTCAATCCTTTAATCCTATTAAAAGATGACCAAATCAGATACTATCCTATTTAGATACTATTTTTTGTCTAAGTAACTAAAATACTTATGAAAAATCTATTAGCAATGCAAAAAAATAGTTAAAATAATCCAAAGGAAGATGTCAAGGAGATGTTTATATCTTAGCATGACAAGCTGTATATTTCCACTAAACTACTTAGTAAGAGACTTTTCTTTTTCTGTGAAAAAAATTTTGATTTTATAATCAGTTTTCTCTTTGACACAAATCAAGGCATGTAAGTATATTCAAGGAAAACTTCAGGAAATAATTCCTGGAAGGGCTAAAACTAAGGAAAGAATTATTTCGTAGGGCTATAGCAAAAATAAATAGCAAAAATGAAATACTTAATGTCACTAATAAAATTTACAAGATACAAATTTAAATAAATATCCAGAAGGACTGCTTAGAGCGTGCTAAACATGTTAAAATAAGCACATTTATAAACAAATTAAATGACATTTCTAAATATTTCTCTAAGATTTCTTTTATGAATTCTGCAGAATAAACCTACCGAGTACTTACTTAAAAACAGTCTCTAAATATCTACTATGCATGACTGTGTTGAATCACAATTACACTGAGATTATAGCATTTTTTCCAGACCCCCCCCAAAAAAAACTTAAGCAACAGATTCACAAGAATATCTTTCAGAAAAATAATTTTCAGGCCTATATCTTGTCTCCATGATGACACACAACTAAAATAAAATGTGGATGCCTCAATTCAGAGTTATTTTTTTCATGAAGAAACACCTCTCCTTAGTTGAGATACTGTGGCCCATAGTATGCTCGTGAGCAGATGTCTCTTGTTAATTTTATTATTTTCCTGGTTCACGACTCATTTGTCCGTTGAGCAGTTTCTAGACTCTTTGTTTTACGTGTCTATAGAGTATGTGAGGCCCAGGATGGTTCTGTCGTCAGGCTGCATCCCTGGGAGAGCTTCTCTGGGCTGTGAGTCTCAGAGCCGCCCACCTGGCTCTGCCCGAGCCCCCTGGCGGGAAGGAGACATAGATATGAAATTACATTTTCCCCTGAAGCCGCCTCTCAGGTGACAGACACTAAAACACATCCAAGGTGTGAAATGAAATAGGCTGAAATCCCATTGACCTAAAAGATTGGATTTTTACTTATTTTTTTATTTTCGTTAGAATATAGATCATATTATTAAGTGGCCTCCATTGGATATGCATTAAAATATCTTTTTGGTCTCACATACACAAACACACATATGTATATTATCTAGTCCCCATAGCAACTTGAAAATGGCGTTAAATTCTCTGTGTGCAAAGAGCCAAACTGAGTTTGAGAACACAGTGGCTAGGAGAGCTCTGAGAAGCTTCCGTATTAAAATACAAATCTGCCTGGTTAAATTTATTTTAAACTAAAGAGTTAGCGGGAGATTTCTAAGAGACCATGGGATCCCTTAAGCTAAGAGGGACCTTAGGGTCAGCTAGGAAATGGTTGAGGCAGGAATAGAAAGGAGATGTGGTAGAATCCAGGAGTTGACAACTGATTTCTTCGAGTCCTCTGAAAGAAGGAAATAGAATTGGATATCGTGGATGAGAATATTTCAGTGTAGAGAAAAATGGAAAAGAATTATGTTTCTGTATTCATTTGCTTCCTGCCTCCCCGCCCCGTGGGCTGTGTGCTCACACAGAGCCTTGAGGTGTTTCCGTGAGTCTGTGCCAGGCTCAGGACAGCGACTCACAGAGAACTGGACTGGTGTCTGTCCCGAGGTGGGGCCAAGCCTGCTACCTGGCCCGTGTCTTCCTCGTCTTCCATGATGCTTTTTGTAGAACAGGTGACATGGGAGGCAAAGTGCAGTGCCCCTAGATTCCGTGACTGCCTCATATCATTTACCTTCCAGGATTTCCTGGTGGGTTAAATATCATCATCTAAGCAGAGCTACAGGATGGACAGAGAGCTTTGGCCCATTTTTATCATGGCAGGACCACATATACTATACCATTCCATATACATATGTGTATATATTATAGGAACATACTCTTCATTTTTTTTTTAACCCTCCACCTTCTGGGCCCCTTGGCGGCAGCCAGATTTACTAGCAAAGCCCTTGGGATAACTGCAACCCGCAGACCTGAGTCAGCACAGGAAATAAACTCATTTTCCAGGTGTGCTCTCTTTGCTGGCTCCCAGCCACGCTCTGTGTTTGCTGGAGGGTTGCGCTGAGCATCTTTCCCTGATGCATTGGTGTGTGTGTGTGTGTGTGTGTGTGTGTGTGTGTGTGTGTGTGTGTTAAATTGGGGCTGGAGCCATAGCACAGCAGGTAGGGCGTTTGCCTTGCACAGTGGCCAACACCCGGGTTTGATTCCCCCCTGCCCCTCTCGGAAAGCCCATCAAGCTACCAAGAGTATCCCACCCGCATGGCAGAGCCTGGCAAGCTCCCCGTGACATATTCGATATGCCAAAAACAGTAACAACAAGTCTCACAATGGAGACATTACTGGTGCCCACTCGAGCAAATCAATGAGCAATGCGATGACAGTAATACAGTGATACTCTTCATCAGCGGATTTCAATATGTCTGTTATTGATGGATTCTTACTTCGAAAAAGTATTTCATGAAATCCCAACAATTAAATAGTAGGAAGAATACCTGCTGCTTCTTTGGAAGGAAAAGTATGCAAAGACAAATAAGCTCAACAAAAATAAAACATCAGGAAAAAGAGAAGCCAGATTTCCTTGGATCAAGTCTGGACGCAGAACGGCTGTAAAATCCATGGCCAGCTCCTCCTGCCGCCCGCTGGGACCCTGGAGACAGTGCTCTCGAGCAGCAGTTAAAGCACAAACAACATCAGCAGACACCTAATTAGTCAGAGCAGAGGGTTGTAAAACTGCCTTGATAAGATGCCTCCTCGGCCAATAACACTTTATTTTTACCAAATAGAAATACTGGCATATTTTTAAAAGATGAAGCGTTAATTAGAAGGAAGATTGGTCATCCAGGAAACTTGGTAAAACGAATCACAGAGGAAACATTGGCAGTGTCCACCCGGAGCTAGCCAAATTCGGAAATAAACAGTAGCCCCGGGATAAGAATAACAACCGCCACTGTCACTCCGATAGAGCCGGGCGCAGAGTTGATTCCTGGGATTTATAAATATCTGACCACTGAGTCTCTCTGACAGCCCTGGGAGTAGGTCCTCCTCCTGAGCACACGGGAAACTGACCCCAGAGGAGTTAAGAGAAGAATCGGAGACGTCAGTGCCTTGCCGAGGAGCTGGGCTCTGGCTGACGGATGCTTCAGGCTACCTCACCTCATGCCAGCCACAGCCCCACCCTCATAAGCAGCTTTGTTCTTGCGCAGATATATCCTTCTCATCCGGATCCACCTTGCTTCCGACTCTCACCAGGGCATGCTGCCTTCTAGGTGAGGAGTTGACCTCTCGGGGGCAACTCCCAAGTCAGATTTTGACTTTCGTTATCAATGACTCCTTATGAAGTGCCTCTCGATTTGCTGAAAGATGGATGTCTCTGACCCACCAAGGCCTTACGTGAGTCCAGCTGAGATCACAGGCTCAGAGTTAAGTGCAGAGAGGGCAGGAAACGCTGGTGCCCAAGGCCCTGAGGGTCCCCAGCTTCCCCGGGAAAGCCAAGGGACCAGCATGGTATCCTCCCCTCACACCAGAACAGCCAACGTGGAACCACCCTCACTGGAGCAGGTACCGCCTCCCTGCCACGCCTGCTCCTCTCCATTCTACCTCAGAACCGGCATCCCATCCAGAACGGCATATGACCGTGCAGATGACGTTGTGCAGACCAGGCTTGTCCCCCAGAAGCAGCAGGGCAAGCTCGTGCCTGTGTGCACGCACGGAAGGGCCAGACACTCCGGCAGCAGGGCTCTGAGCAGCAACTGAAGCCAGCCTGGTGACAGAGGGACATTCTCTGCAGTCAGTCACCAGGTGCTGCACGTTGCCCGCATCTTCTCAGCCCACGGCCCGGAAGCCTGTTGAGTGGTGCTTGCAGCTCTGGTGCTGCGTTTCCAAGCCAGAACTCTTGGGAAACGCTCGGATGTCGGCCTTCTCTTCCAGAGCAAATGTCAGACTCCGTGCCTGCCTGCTACCCGGCAGGTAAAGCCCGTTATAGAACAGACGCCAGGTGTCTGCAGGGACCCAGCGCGGAAGCACGCCCAGAAGCACTCGCACTCCCAGCTTTCCAGATTGTTCTGTCGTGAGGCTGCTGGGGATATCGGAGCTGCTGTACCCGCGTAGCCCGCTCTGGGGATGCAGGGACCACCCTCCCCAGGACCCTCAGCCTGCAAGGACCGCTGCTACATTCTTTTTGCCCAACTGTCTCCTAAATTCTTACAGATATTTTGGGAGAATCGTTCTGCAAATAACCTCGGTTGTTGCATTGCATTGCCGAGGCAGAAAGAAGAGGAAGGTTCAGGCTGACATGGAACAAAGTGGCGTGGTTTAAGCCCCCTGTTTTCATAGTATGGGGTTTCTGGCAGAACTGCAGTTTCTGAGAAATCTTGGACCAAGTGAAATAGCAAAATGAGGACTTATTATAACCATCTCTGATTTTGTGAAATGGGAGAGTGTGTCTTGGAAGTTTGTTCCAGTCTTTTGAGATGGTTCCTTTAATAAACGACTAAGCTCGGAAGTAAAGTAGAATATTTCCCTGCCTTTTGCCCAGATATAACTAGGGAAAATTGTGCTAAGCGAAGTACATCAGAAACTTAAGGGCAAATTCTGAGAACGCATCAGGGCAAGTATCCCTCCTACGTGCTGCAAAGAGCAAGATGGAGCATGGAGGGCCGAGAGGGTGGGGGCAAGGGCTTCCGAGAATGGGCGGCATTGAGCTGACGGGGCCTGCTGTGAGCTCATGTGTACAGAAACCTGTGAACTGTTCTCCCAAACTTTCGAGAATATTGTCTGCCAGAGGTCAATCCATACTTTTTTTTAAAAATTTAGATTTCTAGCTTCTCAACTCCCTGCTTTCTTGAAATCTGGTCCCCTGAATTCAACCCAGAGACACTCCTGGGGTAATAATCTTTCTTTCTAGTGTATATTTTTGGGGAAATGTAAATAATTTTGGAATTTCTCTGCCAACTGGCAGGCATGTGGGGAGGCCTGGACTGGCATGATGAGAGAGTACTCTAATGACAGAAGTCCAACAATCAAAGCTCCTTCGAGTGAGATGGTTTCCTTCTGTAGCTCCGGCTCAAGTGAATTCCATCTTCCCCGACGAGGTGGAGGTACTTTATGCACAGAGAAGAGAGAATCGTGTTTCTCCTAAGTTTTCTATTTTCTAAAGAAGAGGGAAAGGATAGATGTGAAGGTTCAGCTCAGTCCACCGTGAATTAGCAAAATTCCTACGAAGTCTAGAGGAAGGAGCATTGGCGTTCATGCTTTTACACGGCATCAATAACACTCCAACTCAAGACAGGACCCCTTGTTTAGAAAGTGGCAGAGTGCAAGAATGCTAAAACCAGGTGGACAAATGTTCCAGATTACTTTGCATTTCAGTGTTTTACTAGGGGAGGGCTCTTGATCTCTTCCTGGTCTTGGCTTTGTTTTTCTTCACTCAGTGGATCATTACTTTGACTCATGTCTAGAGTCTTGTCACTTTCGAGCGGACACTTTGCTTGGCCCTCCTGCAGAGCCGGGGGTCTCTCTTCCTGTCAGCTGTCAGACTGGCCACTGGTGAGTTTTTTGAGTTGCAATTGCTTCTTTCAGCAGAGTATATGGAAGTCTTTTTTTAACCTTGCACATTAAATGGAAAATGATCTGTACGGAAAGCTCCTTTTTACTTCTCTGATTTTAATTCTACGGCTCTATTTTTTTTTTTTAATTTTGAATGGCATACAATCAATGATAGCAGTGCTTCTGTCATGACACAAACAAGCCATTTTTAACTAATGGGAAATGTTCTTCTAGGACACAGGAGAACTAATTATCTCTTTGATTCCTTTCCCATGATTTGTAACTCTAACTGCAAACTAATTTGGGACGGGATGGGGAAAATTGCCTTGAAACTAAGTCTGTAATCAGTTAAGAAAATGTGGCTCAGGCAATTTAAGATAATTGTATTTGTAGAAAACTAGTTCATCTGGTCTCATAATGTTACCAGTTGTTACCGTATAGCTACTGGCCTCTTCCAGCCTGAAGTTACTTACTCTAATGTGCAGTATATGTTATACTATAAAACTTTAAGTACAATTGTGCATACTCATAACATTATTCCATGCTTCATTTATGGAAAAGGTGTGGCTAGCTAGAGACAGCGGTTTATTTTGACACTTCTACCTCTGGCCCTAGCTGACAAGCTCAGGCTCGCTCTTTTCAAGAACTGTACCCTAACTGTTTCTTCTCTGATTAGTCTGTTTTGCCAATTCATTCAGTTTTAGAAAACATGGATATCTTTCTCCTAGAAGTCCAACCAAATATTTCAAACGGAATTCATGCTTTCTTAAAATTGAAGTTTGAAATATATTTTTAGGGTGCTGAACTTTAGAGATCATCTCTCCTCTCTCTCTCTCTCTGTGTCTCTCTCTTTCTTTCAATTCTTAATAGTGTTTAGATGGAGAATTTGTATTCCTGGACAGAGCTCTCGGCCAGATTACGAGCAGATCTTGTTATATAGCTCCAAGGAAGCAGCTCTGTAATTGGATCTGAGAAGGAAATCGCTTCCCATCTGCCTCACAGCCTCAGATCTGAGAAACCAATGTGAGCTGAGCAGAGAACCCACTGGTTTTTGCTTTATGTGTTCAATTCAATTCAAATGAACAAAGATGTCACTATATATATATAGTGTATGTATATATATATAGTGTATATATATATATATATAGTGTGCCTATAGACATACATGTATATACAGAACTGAAGAGATAGCACAGCAGACAGGGTATTTACCTTGCACAGAGGCCAACCCGGGTTCGATTCCTCCGCCCCTCTCAGACAGCCTGGCAAGCTACTGAGAGTATCCTGCCCGCACGGCAGAGCCTGGCAAGCTCCCCATGGCATATTCGATATGCCAAAAACCGTAACGACAAGTCTCACAATGGAGACGTTACTGGTGTCCGCTTGAGCAAATTGATGAATAACAGGATGACAGTGCTACAGTGCTATATATGTATAAATATAATTGTGGCTATTTTTTGCCACCTTCATCTCTTTTCCCTTCCATTTGAAATTGACTGATTTGAAGTATAATTTAAGAGCTTACTATCTGTGGCAAATGATGCTGCTCTAGTTCTCTTACTCTTTATTCTATTTATTCTGTTACCCAGAAGTTCATGTTTTATGATTTCAACTTCAAAGAAGTGTGTATTCTTATACTCCAGGTAGTATGTATCTTGGCAAAATAAAACTAAACGGCCCAAACGGTCTTAATGACTGTGGTAACCCCTTGCCCAATGATGTCAGACTTCTCTTCAATATTTAAAATAAAAAGTTTGAAAAAAGAAACGCCAGTATCCTTATTGTCTTGCCTCATGACATTATGACAGAACCTTTAGAGATATGGAGGGGCTGGAGCGATAGCACAGCGGGTGGGGCATTTGCCTTGCACGCGGCTGACCCGGGTTTGAATCCCAGCATCCCATAGTGTCCCCTGAGCACTGCCAGGAGTATATCCTGAGTGCAGAGCCAGGAGTAACCCCTGTGCACCGCCGGATATGACCAAAAAATAAATGAATAAGTAAATAAATAAATAAAGATATGGATAGCTGTGCCTTTCTCATTACAGTAACCACTAAGTGGTAAGGATAGCAGGGATGACGGCGATAGAAAACTGTCGTTCAGCAAACACCCAAGTAGTGTTTGTTACAGGAGGTCAGGCTCGATGTGTGCTAAATCTAGTGTCACCATAGAATGGGCAAAGAGGAGACACAGGGCATCATTTCCAAGATGAGTTTATGGAAATTTTATCAATGAGGAAGGAGAAAAGTGAAACCAAAGAGGAAAAATATCTGGAATACATCGCAGTGACCATGTGGTGCAGCCCAGCGTCACCAGGGATGAAATGTGCAAACATGGTGGTGACAGAGAGGGAGGGGACAAGGCCACTCTCCTCTAGTGCCCCCCCTCTCCGCCAGATAGATGCTGAACCTCACTGATGAAATTGCATGCAAAGCCAAATTGAGAAATGTTCTAAAAGTAAAAATAATTGCTCCTGGGATTTCTAAAACAAATGATCTCAAGCATGTAATACAATCTTGCACTGTAGTGATAAAAACCTTGCAAATAAATAATTTGAAGATTTATGCTCAGCATACTAAATGATTCTACAGCTTTTTGGCAGACACACAGGATTATCCATATGTCTCCACCAAAATCATCATAATAACTTATTGCCTTCCCAGAGTCATGTCAAAGTTAGGAACATTATTAGGCTCCAAGATTTAGTTTATTGTCCACATGAGCTGAAAATATTTAATGCAGGGATACTACAGGGTTTTCAGTCAAAACCAATAGTCATAGAGATATACCAGGAAACCTTAATGTGAGATTTATTTGCACATTTTTTATCTCATGTTTCCCTTTGCTGTCCTGTAGAAAGAAAATAAAGAAAAATATATTTTCTTTAAGTTGTCTTTTTCCTTTTTTGGGATAATGTTTGCCATTTGCGAGACGGTTTGGTTGCTTTAAGCACAGCCCCTCTTCTTTCATTCCCAGGAGAGCTACGGTATTTTTCACCAGCCGAGGCTGAAGGGCTGAGCAGAAAACACCCTCAGAAAGCCCCTTTGCTAAGTCTGACTCATCTTCCCACGCACTGCAGTTTCAGCTTCTAAAACTTCAGGGTTCTGTTCCACATTGTCTGTTCCACATTTCTGAACTCAGGGGCCACTTTCAAAGCCAGCAGTCCCTTGCCCGTTCCAAACGCGTTTTGTGTATCGAGTCCAGGGAAGGTACAATGGGCCAGAGGAGCCTGAATTCATACCCTGGCATCAGGCGGTGCCCTCCAGGCCTGGGGTGCCTTCCGGCGGCCTCTGTGATAGGTCACTCTCTGCGCAGTGCCTTGAGAACAACAGGGCTTTCTTGGCAGTAGTTCTGCAGGTCAGAAACGAAAACAGACTTTTCTGGGCTTACCGCAAGTTGTTGGTGGCACTTTCCTACTGCGGAAGCTGGGAAGATGCTTCTCTCCTTCCCGCGGTGCCGAGAGACTGACCCTGTTCCTTCTCTCCTGGTCGCCTTCCAGCACTCACACATCACACATCACGCTGACCAGCTTCCACCATCATGCTCCTCCCCTCGCTCAGGGGGCCCTTGGGATTCTGGGGGTGACCCAGAGGGTCCAGACTCACCCCTCTCCCAAGAAATCTACCTGTGTCTGTCTTCCAAGTCCGCTTCACCAGGTAAGGTGGTACAGTCACAGTCTGGAGGAGATTCAGAAACGGCCAGCGCTCTACTTAACACCTCCCCCCACTGTTCCCTCAAGCAACCATGCAGGGTTTCAAGATAGGGAAGAAACACATTCCCCGCTAGGCCCCACTGCTATGCTGAATGTGCCTATCCGTATTCATGCAGCAGATGAAGGCGCCGTTTCATGAGATACTAAAGTAGTATAGCATGTGAAGTTGCCTTTGATTAGTTTCAAGGTAAAGTTTGGCCAGCGGAGGGTGTGTAGGGTGTGTTGTTTTAAGCTCATGGTCATACTCTGCTCTGGGCTGGGGGGACAGAACAGAAGTGATGGTGCTCCCCTGCTCATGGCAGACCCAGCTGCATTTCTAGCACCACATGGTCCCTTGAGCACCAGGAGAAACTTCTGAGCACAGAGATGGGAGTATCCTTTGAACCCCACAAGCCATGCCCCCTCCCAACAAAAAAGAGAAAAATCATAATCATATACGAAGGCAAAACCAGAACAGCAGTTAGAAATTAGCATATTTGCACGTTATTTTGTGGTGGTTGAGTTTGGGGATTATAACAAATAGTACTCGGGGATTACTCCCAGCTCTGTGCTCTGGGGGACCATTCAGTGCCAGGCTAGCCACATGCAAGGCAAACACCTGAATCTTAGCTCTTCAGCCCACCACAACAATTTTATCAATATTGACGAAGAAAACTCGTAATGGGAAGGATGGGTGGGTTCGGGCTTATCGTGTCTGGCACAGTCTAATATGGAGAGGAATTGGGCCAATGTTTGATATCTGTGATGATGAGCATGACGCTCAGTCAGAGCAAAGGTCCTTCCCGTGAGCAGTGACCTATAGAGTAGGTGGGATCTATCTCACAGTAGAACTCAAGAGGCAACACAGGAAAGGCCATGACCTTCAGGGAATAGCAGAGGTCACCAGAGGCTACTTATGCACCTTGAGCATCATCCACAGAAAACACAATTTGTGAAGCTTCTAATTTTTAAATTGTGTATTAATAGAGCATTGGTAAAAAGTTAAGCTAAAAGCTGACCATGCTAGAACATTTTTTTCAGTATTTCAGAAAAGTAGAAAAGTGTGTGGTGAAGTGATAGGGCATGACTGAGCCACCCATCCCCTGTGTTGGAGGCATTGATCAAGGTCACAGAACCCGTGGTGATATTGCTATAGGAATAGCGGAATACCCTCACATCGATCTTTCTGGCTTTTACGTTCATGGAATGAAATAAGATGAACTCGGCACATTTTGTTTTATCTCTCATTTATAATTTACTGTTTTCTGAGTCAGAGTTACAATGCCCTATATTACTAAGGAGCTATTTTCCATCCCTAAATAGCACAGCATATCCCCAGTAAACAAATATAAAACTATGACTATCTGGCAAGTAACACATATTGAAGCAATTAAAAATCTCCTTTTCAATGGGAATTGAGACATAAATGAAAAAGAACCAAAGGAAATGCAGAGCAAATCTGTACTTGGGAAGATTCTAAATTAGCAGAGCTCTGAGGATCTACTGCTTAAGATTTCTCACCGTGAAGGGATGTGAAATCAAGATTCACATTTCCACTCTTGCTGTAGAGTCTTGGGGTAGGCGTCTCAGAATAATCTTTGTCTCCTTCCGTATTTCGTGATACTTGCACACTGCATGTTGGTGGGATTTGAAAACCCCCTAAAATTGCTACCCATTGTGACCTTTTCTCTATGTTTTAATAAAATTTTAGCTCGTTCCTATTATTTATAACAGAAACAATGAGAAGGCCAATGGAGGGATTGGAATGGTATGTGCACAGACACGTAAGCACCGCAACAGTATGGCCGAGGTGAAGGAAAGCTCGGCAGATGCCCGTGGATCTGACCAGCGTGGCTGCCTGATGGCATCCTGCCGAGATTCATGTTTGACACTGAATTCCATCTCAAACCTGAAAGAGACCACCTTCCGTTTCTGTTTGCATTTTTACTTCCTGTGGGAATCTTTTGGGGAGACCTGGGGTGTGTCTCTTCAGAGCTGAGCTCAGGAAGCCTGGTGGCCACTCTGAAACTTCTCAGTCAGCCTGACCGGCTGCTGGACAGAAGGGACTGGGGATGTGATGTTTCTTGGGCTCTGAGGTGTTGGGGGGATGCTAGGGCCACTCCCAGGGGTGCTTTGCACCCACAAACACTTGGGGTTCCATGTGTTGCCAGGGATCAAACTGTGCTCAACCATTTCCAAGGCATGTGCCTTACCTCTGTGCTGTCCTCCCAGCCCCAGACTCACTGTTATTTTCGACGTCAAATTCATCTCTTTTCCGTGATCCTCCTTTTCTCGCCGGCCTATGTGATTTCTCTAGGAATCATACTAATACACATAAGCTTCCACAAATCCAATCCTATCAACTAAAGATCAATCAAACCTTCACAATGAAAATTTTAGAACTAATTAAAAAAATTCCTTATATATAATTACTGTTTAAATAATTTTCCTCAAGAAAATAAGGAAGATGTTTTCTATAATGCCAGGTTAGCAATTTGGGGAAAGTAAAACTGTATTAGGAAACCCCTCTAAATAAAGCAAGTGTGGTTTTAAAACAGTTCAATGGTGGCATTTACTTTTCTCTACTAAATTGAAAAAAAATCTTTATTGCCTTTCCTGATTATACGAATGTGCATGCAATTGAAAGCAATAATAATTTGAAATGGTATTCATCTTTTAATTCTCTTTGGGGAAGATGGAAATTGAATTCTATAACTAGAGTGTTTTAAGAGCAACTGAAAGTGCATATAAAAATAAGAAGCCAAATGCCTATTTAGAGCATAACCTCAAACCCACTTCCATTTCATTAAGTTTTTTTTTTTCAGTTTTGCAAGTGTAATTGAGGCCCGATTTGCCTACCAGGTGTAGTTAAAGTAGTCTTCCATCATTCCAGAGCAAATGATTTCTGAATTTTTGCAGATATTTTTAGGAGTAACTAAAGAGCAATTGCACCTGCAAATAATAGCTAAAGCTCTACAGTTTTAGCAACTGCGCAAGTCAAAAATACACTTTGATAATGATTTCTTCCCATTTACCAATATAATATTTTATTTCATAATTTATTTCTAAAATATTTCATAAGTGATTTAAATTACAAAATAAAATTTTATAAATATTAATCTACATTTTATATGTGGTTACATTAAATGTCCACAATACTTTATGATTTTTCTTCTTTTAGTCTTACTTTAGTCCTTTGGAAGAAATGCTTCAGGGGACTAAAGTCATTGCATCATATACCTTTTTATTGATGCTACTTAAACTATATATATTTAAATAATGTATGTATTGAATCACTGTGAGACAGAGCACTACAAAGCTGCTCATCACTGGGTTTCAGTCATACAATGTTGCAACATCCGATTACACTGCACTAGTGTCATTTCCCAGCATCAATGTCCCAAATTGCCCTCCCAAAGTCCCCCTACCCAAGCCTGCCACTATGGCAGGCACCTTCTCTCTCTCTCTCTCTCTCTCTCTCTCTCTCTCACACACACACACACACACTCACGCTCTCTCGCTCTCTCGCTCTCTCTCTCATATACTTCATTATAAGCAGAGTTCTCAGAGTCGGAGGGGATCGCTTCATCAATTTGTGTTCTCAGCCGCCGCCTCCTTACTCAGCAATCTGCCACTCTATGTCTGAAAGTTTCTACAATACAAAATCTGCTGCCTCCTGCAAGAGCCAGTTCCATTTGTTCTCACTTATATTACTTCTTAGAAAACATTTGCATTTCTTTTTCTGTAAGTGTAAGAATCAGCTTTATAGCAACATTACACGAATCGTGAACTACATGCAGAAAACCAATTAATTTTAAATAAAAGCAGAAGACAGAGGGATAGGGTATACAGGCTAGCAGATGACTTACTTCATAACTGATGTTATGTTTGAGTAGTTTTCTTTTTAACTATAATGTCAAAAACTTAGCAGTCTTTAATACAATTGCTCAAATAAATCGACGAACAATGGGATGACAGTTATATAGTGAATACAATATGACTTTAAAAGAAACACAACTTTTTATTTTACAAATTTAATATAAAATAAGTAAAATGGATAATATACAAATCTATAAACCAAAATTAGGGAGAACCATAAGTTTCATGAAGAAAATAAAATCTACTCAGAATATATATAGTTCTGCATTCGAGACTGCATTTTGCATGTTGGACCAATTAAGACCACATTTGAAAGCCAATGGCTCTTCTGTTGTGATTATATTATTTTTATACACTTGAGGAGACCTGAAGTTATTGCACTAATCTTTATCTCGACTGCCACTCCTTTTATTCTCTACAATAGACTGTAGAAGATATAATTTAGTGGGGAGGGTGGGAGGGACACTGGGTTTACCGGTGGTGGAGAATGGGCACTGGTGAAGGGATGGGTTCCAAACTTTGTATGAGGGAAGTATAAGCACAAAAGTGTATAAATCTGTAACTGTACCCTCACGGTGATTCTCTAATTAAAAATAAATAAATTTTTAAAAAAAATAAATAAACTAAAAAAAAAAAAAGATATAATTTAGTGTTTGTGAAACAGTTCTTTAGGAAACAGTTAAGAATCCTAATATTAGACCATTTTTTTATGTTGAAGAATATACATATAAGTGATTTTTATTTCAGTGATATTGCATGTATGTTAATTATTCCATAATGATCTTATTTTATATAAATATTCCCAGTTTACATGGTATATGAATATTACCTGACAGTTTCTATGACTCATGAGTTCACAAACAGCTCAAGCATGGGTTTTCCTGATAGAAGTATGAAAGAGAATGTGAGATGCTCTTGGACACACAATTATTTCAAAAGTTCCACCAGGCAGACAAAAATGACTGTGCTCAGGTGGGTTTGTCTATAAGGCAGACAAAGAATGCTGGGTAAAAATACCTGGGTTTGACCCATACTACTAACTCAGTTGCAAGTGAGTACTCACTCCTTAATCAACATTCAAGTGAAGCCAGGAAAACACAAACCCAAATTTCAGATGATGTAACTTTTTAAATCAGATCTTAATGTCATCATGCATATATGATTAATATGATAGTAGTTCAGATCAATGAACTGGTGCATTGTATATGCACCAGTTAAGTGCACTAGATGAAATGAAAGACCCTTTATGACAAACCTTTTGTAAAGTCTGAGATACATTTGGGGAATGTGACATGGGTGGTGGGCTGGAGCGATAGCACAGCTGTAAGGCATTTGCCTTGCACACAGATGACCAGGGTTCGATTCCTCCGCCCATCTCGGAGAGCCCGGCAAGCTACCGAGAGTATCTCACCCGAACAGCAGAGCCTGGCAAGCTACCCATGGCGTATTCAACATGCGAAAAACAGTAACAAGTCTCAAAAGTGGAGATGTGCCTGGTGCCCGCTCGAGCAAATCGATGAGCAACAGGATGACAGTGACAGTGACAGTGGTATATGGGACTCAACCAAGATGCATCCCTAATAGGAAAATAATGCACTCGGACATGGACATTAAAATTTGAATGTACAAACGCGGGGGTCAACACAAGGATGATTTAGGGTGTCATGTGGAGTTTTTTACTTAAAGGGCTTCCAGCTCAGTCCTAGGAAAGAATTCTATACTACATGAGAATGAGCTACAGGGAGCGAAGTGCTGAGATAGAGAGGGTCGGGGGTGAATAGAACAAAGTGTGTGTCACTGAAAGGCACTGAGGCACTCCAAGGTATCCCATGGCATGGCGGAAGCCAGCAGGCTGTGAAGAACTCCTCCATTGCAGCCACGTTGAGATACAACAATGCAGGGAATGAGGACTCATGGAACGGGATGCAGCGGCACACGGTACATGTGTGAGGGAGGGGGAAGAGGAGAGTTCACGTCAAAGCAGTGGCAGCCAAGGCAGGGAAGTCAGACTCTAGCGTCCGGAGGACTGAGGTAGGTCTCACCGACACGCAGGCGTTTCTGTGCCCGTGCAGGATCTCGGAGAGCTCTGGCAAGGAGCAGGAACTGTAGGAAGATTCCAGGCAGACTGGACACATGACTTGGGATCATCTTTAGGAAATTTTCATACATGACCCTCAATGCAGGATCCCTTCTTCTCCCTTGGCAGAGGAGCGAGAAACTGAAGCGTCATGAGGCGAGGTTGCCGTTTCAGTGCTCTTGTGTTTTCCAAGCAAGTTTCCACACACACTAGCTTTGCATCTGGACGTAAATCACGGGCATCCTCTGTCCTCCCTTGCTCACCCGTCAGTCAAATCAAGGCCACGCATGGTCTGCTTTTTGCTATTTGCATACACCTGGGAAATTAGTTTACTATCGTGGGTATGAAATTTTAAAAGAAATAAAATAAATGGCCACATAGTCACAGTGCAAGGCCAGTTATGGCAATAAGATTTCACTTCAGGGATATTTCAAAAACGCATTGTTTTTCTATTGCTTTAGAGAGTATGGAGGGTCTGACTCTGATTGACCCCCCCCCCCACCTCTCATGCCCGGGGTAATGAAATCCGCCATGTTGGTAGCAAGAGTCCCGTGAAGGAAAGCCCGCCAGCACCCGCCCACCGTGAATGCTGAATCTGTTGCATCTTGGAGTACAGTATGTGCTGCTGTTTCCAAGCCCGGGGGTAGGAAATTTTATTTTGCAAAGAATTTAAACTCTGATTTTGACCCCTTTTCTTCCCCTAGGGTGTTAGACATTTGTAAATAGGCATAAAGTCCAATAAACTAACGAATATATTATCATTATCTTAATGTATGATTTTCTTAATCTTTTAAAAAATATTTTATCTTGGTGGTCCCTCATCTTCAGAATAATAGAAATTTTAGAGGGTTGTTGATGAAGATAGGATATGAACTGGGCAGAGAGAATTTCAGACATGTTTTCTATATGCAAATTTGGAGAAAAACCAGCTAAATTTGTCTTTATTTAGCATTTGCTGTGTGAATAATATATCATGCTTTAGAATTATACATTTAAAATAAAAATTATTTAAAACGTATTTTAGCCCCATTTCTCCGCGCCCGCACCCCCAGAATGACTGACGAAGAGGACGGAGCTGCTTGGGACACCGGCAGCCCACCAGCAACCTGCAGTATGTGACTTGAGAGTTTCCGCCAGGTCCCCCGAGCGGGGGCCTGGCGTTTCTCTTTTTTTTTTTTCTTTAATCTATCTCTCTTCCCCTCAACCTCTGGGCACAGCACAGCATCTATCCCACTTCTGAGCACAAAATGGAGAGACGCACCCAAGTGCGCGGCGCGGCTGGCGGGGGATCGAGGGCGGGGAAGTACCGGTCTCCGCCCACATCGGACACTTAAAGAGAGTGCAGCCACGTGGGCTTTCCCATTTCTCCGCGCCCGCACCCCCAGAATGACTGACGAAGAGGACGGAGCTGCTTGGGACACCGGCAGCCCACCAGCAACCTGCAGTATGTGACTTGAGAGTTTCCGCCAGGTCCCCCGTGCGGAAATCTCTCTCTCTCCTTCAACTTTCTCCCTGGACTTTAGACAGAAACCCAAAACCGCGCGGCCGCTGCCGCGGCCGCGCGACCTAATGTCATCTTAGTATCAGCAGTATGTAATGGTTCCTTCTTAATGGGTCGGACTATTGTGGGTGATCCTAACAAGAATAGTAAGTATTTTGTTGAAATATTGAAGGCAATCAAAATGGTAGCCATCTCTCTAGACTGAACTAAGCTATATCCCCACGCTGGCTGAGAAGAAATATCCTTCTTTCTCGGGAAGAAACGTGGCGTGGTGTCAAACATAGTGTGATGTCCATTAAGCAAACAGACCTGGTGGCGTGGGAATGGGAAATAAGGGGAAAAATTAGGTACATGGACCAGCGGGACGCTGGTGGTATCTCGAGCCGGAGCCGATATCAGCGCAAGAGCTTTGGTTCCAGAAACTGCTTCCAGACACTCTACTAGACTATCAACTAAGCCAGAGCCCCACGCCGGCTGATGACGGGAAATAACCATCCTCTTCGGTTTTTTTTCCCTTTGTCAGACAGCGTGGCAATTACTAAATAGGCGTGAACTCGGTGGCGCGGGGCAAGGGGGAAAAAGAAAAGTTATGTAACAAACAGCAGGACTTAATATCTCTATATGCTTAGTAATGGAGAATTATCAAATGCCTCATTGGCAATAGGACTGTCTTTTTCTTTTTGGGGGGAAACCCCAGCAACGGTAGTGAGTTGTGTGTTGAAACATGGAATGTAATCGAGATAAGCGCAAATGAAGTGAAACCTATCACGTATAAGGGTGGGGACTAGGGAGGTGGGAGGGGGCGGCAGATAGACTGGGGGGGTTGGGAATGTAAGATGGGCACTGGTGAAGGAAGGGGTATTTGAATATTGTATAACTGACATAATCCTGAGAACTTTGTAACCCTCCACTTGGTGATTCAATAAAAAAAAAAAAATAAAAATTGAGGACCACAAAAAAAAAAAATAAAAAATAAAACGTATTTTATATAGAAATTTCTTTACAATATTGCCATACTTATGAAATTCCTACAAAATTTACTCTGAAAAGATCAAATTATAAACCATATTTTTACTTGTGTGTTTTATTTTGAATTAAACATCAGGTAATACATGGCATTGCTTTTTTAATCTGTCAATGAAAGTTTCAATTTTATCTTTATAAATGCTAAAATTCTGACACAATTACTTTTAAACTATTAGACAGAAGTTTTAAAAAGTATTAATTAAAAAAAGAGATCTAGACTATTTTTGATTCTTTGTGACTAAACTTCTAAGAATTAACCCCTAAAGTGATGCATTTCTAATTAAAATTTGGTGTACATATTTATAGTCAAGCACGAGAAGAATTTAGTTAGAAATCTAGAGGTTGTGAGCTATTATTGGTACATCAGTGGTGTAGAATATCTGGGCTATAAAGTAGAAGGCAACCAATCTCAGGGGGGGAAATATATATATGTATTTTATATATATATATATACATATGTTCACACAAGGCCCACCCTAACAACATGTTAGTAATCTCTTATACAAAGCCTTAATGGCTCCAGGGTGAGGTGCAAAAATCTCCACACACTTTCCTCTAAGGAAACTCTTTTGGATCATTTTTAGCAGATTATTCATAACAAGCTGTACAAAATCAGTGATTTAGGTCCTGCTTTGGGGGCAGGCTTGGGGTCAGGATGGAAACATTCGAAACATGGTGGTGGGAAGGTATAATGGTGGTGGGATTGGTGTTGGAATACTAAATGTAACAAATTATTGTGGACAACTTTATAAAAATGAAATTACATTTTAAAATATCTAGATGTTAGTAGACAGTTACCCGCAGATATAACCGAATGCAAGCAAGAGCCTGGGGGTCAGGGAGGTAGTTCCAGGGACTGGACATGTGCTCTGTCTCCAAGCACCGTGCAGCGGCTGGTCTCACCCCACTGACCCTCACGCCAGCTGGTGGTTGGGGATCATCGGAACAGGTCACTGGCTCCTTCCTCAGGGACAGCGTCTCCCTATGTTTATGGCAGAGGTGGTCTTGCAACCAGGACTATCACCCTGGATGTCCAGCAGCTTCCCTTGCCCCTCGGCCCCTGATATAGGGTGCTCACCCGGGATGCACTTGCAGAGAAGTGGCTCTGGGTTCTGAAGAACCTCAGCCAGGCTGGGGCCCACGAGAGACCTTCCAGGCTTCTGAAGCATCCGCAGTTTCCGGAGATGAGAAACGGCTGACGGGACACGTTCTCCTAAGGTGCATCCTCTGAGAGAAGGAGAGAAATCTTCTGCCTAGTTCTTTTCTTTTTCTTATTCCCCCCCCCCCCCCTTTAAACAGGGAGAATCAGGCCTTTGCTCTCACCCTTGGAAGTGTATCACCAGCTGAAGGCCAGACGGGTGGGAGGGGGAAGAAGCTGAGCAATCTTCCAACCGAATTCTCTGAAACCCATCTAGCAAAAGCGACTGGGGGGGACCCGCTGCCCTGGTTTGCTGAGTTGCTGGGCAGTGGCTCTAATCGGATGAGGTCGTCCCAACAGTTCCCACTGTTTGATGAAAATAGATCATTTGCAAATTTCCCTCATAGTAATTCTGTAAGAATAATTGATCTCTCAGTGTGGCCTTCAAGTGAATATGATCTGCTTGGGCTTATTCAGCGAATCTATTATATCCCTACGCAAAGTTTTCTTAGCTAGATACACACCCTGGAGGAACTCCATCGGGGCTGGTTTGTTCGGCAGGCTCTTTGCTCGTTTGTCCTGCTGTCCTAATAAGGTTTCAGTGTTGCTGTGAAAAGTTTTAGATTTCCTTCCAAATCTCTTTTAAGTCTTTTTCTTTTGCCACAGAATTTACCAATCTGGGGACAATTTTTGCAGAGCCCCTTTGATGCCTGATACCGCACGGGTCCCGGAGGAGCAAGACACGAACCCCCCAAGCACCAGGGCTAGGGGGAGCTCCCCTCGAACCCAACCTTCCCCATCGTAATAATGAAATAAGAGCAGAAGCAAGTCCCTGAGCATCTCAGCACCAGCGCCAGTCAGGTCTGCATCCCGGGTGAGAGCGGCAGTTCACCCCAGGGTGTCTGGGGAAGCTCCTATTTGACTTCAGTTTACCACATTCATATTAAATTTCAATACTCAAACATAGCACAAAAGGCAAAAAATATATAAGATAAAGACATATACATGGATGCTCTTCTAAAAGTATTTTTAACCAAACTTTTAGGCATAAATCTTAGGAAAACATTGTTTCAGTGAGTAATGTTGAAAATATAAGATTTTTATAATAAAACATTAAAAACATTTCTGTATTAAAAAAATTCCAATTTCCATATGACTGAAAATTAAAAGAAACCAAGGGGAAAGTTCTTCCAATATATCTGACAATGTTTTTTATATTCTTAACTCATATTCTCAATAGATGGTGAAAAAAAAGAAATGACTCAGCACAGAAAAATTAGTGAATACAAAGGTTCACTAAAAAGGAAATAAACTGATCCAATTTTCATGATTTCATCTTGACAACTCAATCTTTCCTGTTTTTAATCTGCTCTAAAAATCACAAAGAAATAATTCGAGCAAACTAATGGGCTTTTGCCCTCTCCCTCTAAGCCTTTGGCTGCGATATGCAAATGGGTCCTGCTAATGGTGAGATTGACATGGATAGATTTTGTCTCTTATGCTCAGACATAACTCAAGACTATGAAAAGTTCACCTTTTTATCACTGCAAATAACTCGCATTGAGACTCAGGTGACAATTATTCTTTTCAAGTTTATCGATTGAGAACCATTTGCTGAGCTAGGCTGTTACATATAAACATAAATTGCACAATAATAAATGTTGAGTATGTCCCATAAAAACCAAAGGCTACTTTTCAATTTGGCAGGCAGGAAACTGGATCCATTCTTTTCTTACATTATGTTCCCTTCTGGCTACTTTTGGAAATGGTGTTCCTCCTTTTGGCAGGAAGAATTCTATTAATATATTCAATGATTCCAGATAAACTTTCCAAATATATCACAAGGCCTTCAAAGACCACAAACAATGGAAAATTCTCTTCACAGAATTTCCCTAAGGAGAAAATGAGATTGGGAGGAAAGAGCATGGCTGGAAAATAAGGAGATAAATATATATATATATATATAATAACTATATATATAGTTATTAAAATGAAATGCTTTGCAAGTTCAACTAGTATAGCAACCAATCTCTTCCCTTTTGAGAGGACAAAATTACGCAAAATGCTGACTTGGAATGCTAGAGCCGGAAGCCAGACCAGCACGATGTACTGCTACTTAATGTGTTCACGGGCGAGCCCTCGTTGCCTTGATGTGAGGGCTTTGTAGCTGTCCCTGAGGTAGGGTGTGACAACACAGTTGCCACGTGTTCTGCTGCAGCCCTACCATGATGTGACAGTGATGTGGGAAATACTCGAAATGCAACATGAGCTCAGCAGCGGAGACTGACAGCTGCAGGGGACGCACCGTGGCAGGCAGCACCCAGCCATCGCATGTGGGAAGGCATATGGCCTTGGTGGAGACGCCACCTCAAGCTCTCTAGCACCCTGCTGCAGCCATGACTCAATGTTGCCGTTGGAACGATGCACGAGACAGTTGCCCTAGCGACAACAGCTGCTCTGCAGACAGTTCCACACGGGGATGGTCATTTACTTTGCTTTTTTTTTTTTTAATTTGAGCAAGGTTTTTTTTTTTTTAATAGTATTAATACTCGACTTCCTGATTTACTAAATGCAAATAAAAGAATGTGATTCATTACATCATGTAAAAGATCAAACAAGGTGATTGGGGGGTGGGGGTTGTAGCATGGCGCGTGATATAAATAAACCTAAGTGTTATTCTTTATTAGTGTTGCTATTTCTGAGAAAACCGAGGTCCGTCTGGGAAACGATCATTTAAGTGGGTAGAAATCTGGACCTTCTGGTGCTTCTGCCGCTTCACTTGGAGTCGCAGCTCATTTAGCTGTGACATCGTGAGCTGAGCGGACTCGAATGATCTGCGGGTTTTGGGGAGGGGTGGACCTCATGGTGCCCGCGGCTTCCCTTGGTCCTAGGAACCACTGGACAAGAGGTGGGGCTTTGCCACACCGCCTGGCTTGGACTCTAGCTCTACCCTCTTCACAGCCTCACGCCGTGCCCCACGTTTGCAGGGTGATCTGACACTCTAAAAATCTGGTTATTGATTTCGACCTTCTCTCGGGCTGTCCTTTCAGTCTGGAATAGCCCATTCTACCTGCCAAACTGCTTCCATTCTTTTCACACAATTTCCTCTGGGATTTCCTCCCTTTGCCCAGGCCCTTTCAGTGCAAGGTGCAGAGTTCAGGCAGCTCGGAGCCTGGGGCTGTATTGCCCGGAGCTCACTTCAAGGGGTCAGTCAGAACAGTTCTTGTTCCGCAACTTTGAGTCCCCTCATCTTGCTCTTCTTATCATCCTTTCCATCATCTGCCCAGTACCACCTGCCTTGCTACCAGGAAGCAGAAAGACGTGTGCCAGAGACCCTTTCCTGACCAGCCCGCAAGAGCTCAACCGTGATTGCAGAACAAACTCAGAGTTTATGTCTTACCTTCAGCCTGAGGCGGGAAGGAAAAAATTATTTCCCAGATGAGTAAAACCGAGTGTCCTAATATCTCCTTGAACTTCACATTCATTCCAAGCAATTTTTGGTTCATGACACTAACCTCAAACTAACTGCGAGGGCCCTAAAATCCAGCTATAATTTCACTGTTAAAATACTGCCTCCATATTCTAAGAATGTGTCCTACAAAATTGGGTGGCAAGCATTTGTGTTGCTGTGCTCTTGCACCATTTTCTACCTCCAAATGTAGCTATTCTTGGAAATCTGAAAACTGCGGCACCCTTTTGGCTGGGGTACATTAACGTTTCCCCAGAGAAACTATTTTCAGCAGTGTTGAAGTTTTATGTCTGTACAGATAAATTTTGGAACATATTCAGAATTGCTATCATTTTCGCTGTGTCTCTTTTACTCTTCTCATTTTGAATATGAAATAAGGAGCCCAATTTAAGTTGAACCCTAGAACTGATTGACACAAAATATGGGTTGTCTAAGTACCACAGAGAGTTGATTGTCTCTTCTGAGACAATGCTTAACCCCTAGTTTTTTACCCAGAAAATAAAATCGTGGTGTTTTTTTTAAAAAAAGATTTAGTGTGTGTGTGTGTGTGTGTGTGTGTGTCTGTGTCTGTGTGTGTTGATTCTTGATTCTTTTCAAAAGCTCCAAGCCCTAGAGACAAATCCCAGTTCCTAAGGAACATCCCCCCAGCCCTGAATCCTTGGCTGTGCAGCCCTTGGTTTGGCAGATCTCTTCTTTAAGTTTCAACTAGGGTCGTATTTGTCAACTGATTCTTTTTCATAGATCCATTCAAGATCACCTGTTTTGCTTTGTTCTTGTATCTTGGCATGAAGAGCACTGCTGGTGCCGGAAGTGGGAAAGAGAGCAGAAAGACTGCATAGTTCCCCATGTTCACTTGCCATGCACGCCAGCAAAGGTGGGGTCTCTTGAGTATCACACCGGCTGCTAGGTAGACATGGGAATCACTGGACTCCTCTCAGCGCCCACCCCTCACTCAGGAGTTTCTCATTTCTGTCCAGCGCTCAGGTGGGACCCCCATTCCTTTCTCTGTGAAGTCAACATGGACTGTCACAGGCCCCTCTGTTTCTTTCTTCTCTCAGCTTCTTATTAAATATGTTCAACTCTAATTATCAATTGCCTCTCATGATTTTTTTTTATCATTGTCAATTTCTTTCTGAGCTTCTTAGTTTATAAAGCAGCTGCCCAGGTGGATATTTCAGACTAGGAGTCAGGTAGGACTGAATTGGGATGCAGCCCAGGTTCCAGAAAGATCTGCTGAAATCACGTATGCTGTTTCAGACACGGGGGCAAAACAGAGCTCAAGAGTTCTTTCTGATCAGTTCTTTTTGATCAAAAGTTCTTTTTGATCAGTGAGAATCAAAGTTCTTTTTTGAGAGGGCTGACAGTCGAAGGGGTGGAGACATAACAGGCAAATAAAGTCGAACCCCTCATTATGTGAGGTAGAATGTGCACAGGAAAGGGGGCGGAGTAATGAAAAAGATAAAAGTATTGAGGGCTGAGCAATTGGTGTTGAGTACGGGGAGGGCTCCTGGCTGGACACGGTCGAGCTGGGCTCTATTCCAGCACCCATAGGGTTCCATAAGGCCCCTCCCAGCCTTATCCCCGAGCACAGAGCCAGTGTGACCCCAAAACAAACAAACAAAAAAAGCGAAATGTCTAGGAGGGTAATATTGTCCTTAAAATCGTTGTGAGCAAGACAGGTCGTCATAGACGTTTTAGGAAGCAGAAGGGAGAGAGCACTCAGAGAGAGAGGCTGGCAGGAGGGTGCTTGGCATGCTGGGTGACAGCAGAACAAACAGTAAGCCTGGGTCAGAGCACTAAAACGGTGAGCAGCAGAGCTGAGTCGGACTGAATCTGGAACCAGGGTCACGCTCGTCTTGGGCACTGGGATCTTCTGAGTCGGAGAAGTGGAGGTCAGAGAAGTGTCTTCAAGCGTCCCCTTGCTTTGGGGTAGGATGTCAGGTTGCTGTGTGTGTCACAGATTGTGTAGAAGTGGTTCCCAGGCCAAGTTCAGGTTTGCTCTGAGCACAGGCATGTACTGCGATAAGTGTTTGTATTAATTCATGTGCCAATTTGTTAAATTAGCTCAAAGCAATGCCTGCGTGCAGCTGGGCCAGTGAAAGCTGAAGACTTTCCAGCATCCCATTCTAGGGGTGCCCGGGCGATGCTCCTCTGTCCAAACACCAGGAGATGTGATGGGCTGACTATTGTCCACTCAGTATATGGCTTACCTGTGTTGCCCCGTGCTGAAGGACAGGATACGCAGACGCGACCCCTGATCTATGGAGAGAAACTTGACTGTAACCGTGTCCTGTTTCCTTGCACTAGTGTGGAGAAACGTTTTATTTAAATTCTAGACAATGCTGGCGTGATAGCACAGCGGGTAGGGCATTTGCCTTGCACGCGGCCGACCCATGTTTGATTCCTCCATCCCTCTCGGAGAGCCCAGCAAGCTACCGAGAGTATCCCACCCTCACAGCAAAGCCTGGCAAGCTACCGGTGGAGTATTCGATATGCCAAAAAGAGTAACAACCAGTCTCACAATGGAGGCGTTACTGGTGCCCGCTCAAGCAAATCGATGAACAACAGGAAGACAGTGCTACGACACTGCTACAGTGCTAGACAATGCAGCTCTCAGCCGCATCTCACCATTCCTCGCTGTGGAATGTAGTTTCAGAGTGTAAACGGAGCCTCGGGTTTTGAATCAGTGCCAATTGGTTAGAGGCCTGTGCCCTGCCCCATCTCTGTGCCCACTACCATGAAACAGACATGTGCCCTGTTCCCCTGCTGGGTCTCGGCTCGCTTCCCGGGCTAGGATGAGCTTGGACAGAAACTTAGAGAGTAATAGAGAGTAATACTTAGTAGTGTTAAGCCCGGGATTGGGTTCCCAAGCAGCAAGGTGGACAGAGATATGAACACAATAATGCCAAAGCAGTGGTAGTTTTATTCCGGTATACGGGGGTCAACTATCTTACCCACAGAGGGGTCTCTTGATAGCGACCCCGACCTCAGGCAGCAAGCAGTTTATGTAGGGTTTGATTACATAAGCAGTGCGTGCCTTATTGTTTCAGGAAAAAAAATCTTAGGTGTTTTGGCAAGTACCTAGGGTAACAGTGGTAAGGTAACAATTAAACAATCATTTCCAGTATCAGTACCAATTTTATGATTACATGGACTTCTCGTTCTTTTAGGGTTAACAAAAAGCAACCTCCAGGGCATTTGTGAGAATTGGTTAACTGAGCCCGCTTGCTGAGCCGGGCGGCTTTCCCAGGTGGGCTCAGGTTGGCAGTTACGCATTGTTTCATTGCTGGGAAACTGAATCTGTGTCAGTTCCAGCAACCGAACCTGAGGCCTACTGCTTTTTCTCCTTTCTACCGCCTGTCATGGCGTCAGTTTCGCCCTCACAGCAGGAGACGTTATGGGAGGGACTGCCCTCCTCCAGAGAGGTGGTGTCTGAAGAATTCATACTAACGGACGTCGTGTGATCAGGGCCCGGAATTAATTTTCTAAGTTGCTTCATCTCTCACTCTTGGCTTCCACGTATGTGTAAGGCCCGGAAACCAAAGTCTGATTGCTCCGATGAGTAAACGGGACAATTCGCAAAGCCACTGCTACTCCGTGCCCCCGACCCGGGTCCCATTTACCACCATTGTCACAGAGTCTCTGCAGCTCCTGAAGCTGCCAAGTCACCGGACTGAGGCCAGGGAGCGCACACAGTCCCTGCCACCCGCCACCCTCCTGAGGATGAACTTCCTTTCCTCTCTCCCGGGGGAGCCCCCGCAGTACGCCTCCAGGACGCTCTCTCCCGGCTGCCATGGCAGGGTTCCCACTTGGCCTTCATCCTGCTAGATTCTTCCTACCTTTTCTTTCCTTCTGGCAGTTGGAATTTGGCGCGTGGAGGTTTGGATTATGACTTTCCCGTGTCTCTGCACGCTGCAGCATCCCATCTCTGTGTCTCCACCTAGAGTCCCCAGCCCGGCATACCAGCGAGCTGCTGAGCAGCTGTTAAATGCCATCTTTCCCCTGCAACAGCCATCGGGGGCAAAGCTCTTTGGAAGAACCTGAGAGAGATTGAGTTGAGATCTGACCTCAGTATCTCCAGCCCGGCCCTAGCCTCACCCTACCATTGAGAACACAATTCAGACAGTCCTCAGTCTGTTGGTATAGGAGTGGTGGCTGGTTCATCTCCCTATTGTGACTTTGACCAATGAAGATTGTTCATTTGCATGAATCCAGGAGACCCATGTCATACCATGCTTGAAATACACAGGGACAATGAAATGCTGACTTCCAGGTGTCGTCTCTGTTAACCCTTGGGTGTTACTTGGCACTAAAATATGGCCTATTTGTTACACTGTATTTAAAAAAATGAATTATTTAGGCTTCATCACTGACTTCTGGCATGTCAATTTTAACTTTAAAATTTGTCATTTGTTTACTTCACCACTATATATATGTATATGTTGAACAATTTGCCAATAATTATATATTTATATATAATATTGCTAATATAATACATAATATATGCATATGATGATTGGCTACTGAGAGTATCCCACCCGCATGGGCAGAGCCTGGCAAGCTACCCATGGCGTTATTCAGTATGCCAAAAACAGTAATGATAGGTCTCAACAGTAATGAAAGAGCCTCCAATCATTGGGAAAGATGAGTAAAGAGAGGCTACTAAAATCTCAGGGCTAGGAGGAATAGAGACGCTACTGGTGCCCACTCAAGTAAATCGAGGAACTACTGCGGGATGGCAGTGAAATAGTGATACAGTGATTCTGATTGTCACATTTTTTGGTTCATTTCCAAAAAATTCACTTTAGTTTCTCAGTAGAAAGTAGTAATTTCTCAAATTATATGACATCCACCACTTGAAGGGAATTCAAGGTGAAATTTAAGATGATCTGCACTGACTTAAGGTGAAATTTAAGATTAGTCCAGCGATACAGATTATTATCTGTCCACTTTTAGAAAGATCTATAAGCAATTTTTTAAAAAGTATCTTTTAAAGTGTTTTATTGACTGTACCATGATGCATGAAAATCCAAATATAAAAAAGATTTCACCTTATTTCATAGTAACCAATTATTTGAAGGCTCAAGCATTAATACTCTTCCTTTGGATTTATTTCCATGTCCAAAATAGTTTTATCAGCACTTTAAAAACAACTACTAGATTGTCATACTGGAGCCATAGTGCAGCAGGTAGGGTGTGTGCTCTGAATACAGCTGACCTGAGTTCAATCCCTGGCATCCCATATGGGCCCTGAGCATTGCTGCGGGTGACCCCCAGTCAGCAGTAACCCTTGAGCATCACCAGATTTACCCCCCTAGTTTTCCCCCCAAAAAAACCCAAAAGAACCTATCATATTAATATCATGTGAAGTAAAAAGACGTTGCTAGGATAAAGCAACACTCCAAAGGCATAGGACTTCCATTTCCAATGGGGCGTCCCTCAAGGAGGAGGAGTCAGTGTTGAGCCCTGGTCTTTAGGGGAGAGGGTGAGAGAGTAGGAACACATCCCTGGGAAAGTCTCTTCCGGGCCTTTGCACTCGTGAAAACTTAGCAACCGCTTTGCCCTGCTCTGCAGGACTGATTTTACAAACTGACTTGAGGATTACATGAACCATGTCGTCTAAGCTACGGTAATTAATTTCCATCCTCAGAGCACACTGGAAATGCTAAACTTGTGCATTTTCAAGACCAACTAAACAGAGTAATGGAGGACCCTGGGCCTCTAATCACTTCCAGAGGATGTTGGTCTGCAGAGCTGGTCTTTCTCCAGACCCCACCAGACACAGACTCCCTAGCACAACCGTCCCCTGAGGAAGTCAGAATCAGGCACAGATAGTAAATAGCAATTAGTGGTTGACAAGAATTAGAAAGTTTACCTGGACCACGCCCACCGTCATCCCTCTCTGCACCCATAGAGCAAGCACGGTGGTCGCTGATGAGACATCAGGGTGGGGGCAAGAGAAAAAGTGGGAAGCATATTCGGAGTCTGATCGAACTCAGCGTTATGGCCCGAGGCAGGGAAGCTCAGTGCAGCACGTCAGAAGCAACATCGTCTGACCTTCCGCTGGCAGCCCCGTCAGCCTGGCAGCGGGCAGCCTCCCAGGCCCCGAGACCTGCTAGCTGGGCCTCAGGTGGTGCTGCAGGGGGGGTGACCCCAAGCACTCTGGCGTGCTCCTCCCACAGCTGCTGGCTCTCACCTCTCATCCCCTTCCTCTTCGCCGTCTCTCTGCCCTACGAAAGGTTCTCATTTCTTATATGTTTGCTATTAAACTTGGTTTGGTTAGAGATGGTGGAAAAACATCATCTTCCCAGACCTTTCCAAAATAAAACCAGTGATGTTTTTCCTGCAGACTCTGGAGCTCGATGCTGTTGAATCATGCCTGCTCAATGCTTTGTAAAGAACAGTCCCCAGAATTCCTCAGCCACCGTGCCGGCCTTGACTACACAGAGTCAGAGCTCCTTTCTTCCCTGTCATAAATTTCCTATAACTCACTTTTCCACCTGCGCTCCACCCCCACTGGGGAATAACATAGATTTTAGGGGCCAAGGAGTGCACCATTTCCTCAAGTTGCTGTTGTTTACATCAATCCTTGTCTCTCTTTTATTCGTTTTTTTTTTAAGGGAAACATTTTATTTGAAGGGTTCTGAAGGGGAGGAGAAGAGAAATTGGGGAGAGTCGAGAGGAAGGCGCTCAAGGAGAACCCAGGTTTCTCCAGGGGTGGAGAGAGCCCCTTCACCCATCCCAGCATTAGACGTGGGAGCATGAAAGTCCACACCTCATGGGGGGAGTTTAGGGTGACACATGTGTTCGACCATGTGGGCGCAAGCAGCACATAGGCTCAGGCAGCTTATGCGCCAACCCTTGTTGTGAATAACATCTGCCAGGGCGGCTCTCCCCTAACCCGGCGTGGTCCCGGGCCGCTCACCCAGCAGGAGGAAAGGAGGGCCAGGCCTGTTGATTGATCAGTTGCTGTTTATTCCATTCACTCCTGTCTCTCTCCGCTTCTCTCCCACTCATTTCTTTTCCTTCCTCCATCTGGAACCCTCAGCCCACTCTTACAGCCTAGTTAAATCCCCAAGCATGAGAGGTTGGGGCTTACACACAAGTGTGGTCACAATCAATAGGGATAAAGTTCTTTCCCTCGGGGGATGCTGCTTCTAGGACAGATTCTCTTTCAACAGGATGCGGGCCCAAGAGTGGGTGTGTCTCTCCTCTCCTTGTCCAACAAACATATAAGCATTCATATTAACCATTTTGTATGGACACAATAAGAGATGCATTAAGCTTATACAATTGCTCTCCTGTGGTCATCTCGATCTCAGACTACAGTGCTCAGACCAGATTAGCCTTTCCTATCCCTAGCAGGGTCCTAGTCTCCTTGTTACTTTTGGATCATGACAGCATTTGTCCATGATGAACCTCTTAACTTATAGTTAAGAATCGTGGCACTTTGGCCTGGCCCATTTAGATGCCAGGTTAGCTCAGAGATTGCCCTGGGTCCCTTTAGTTCCTTGTTGGGACCCTGCATGTGGGATGCTAGGAACTGAGGGCAACTGAGGTTTAAGTCAAGAAAGAAGATGCCCGGGAATGAATGATATTCAAAGCCAATTAAATCCCAAGTTACAAAAGCATAATGGTAACTGTCTTCCTTTGTCCATACAAAAAGGACATTGCTTTAAAGTAAACTATTCAAAAGACATAAGGAGAGGAAAAGGCAATATTAATTTACAATACAAGTTCAGTGTCGTAGAAAGATCTGACCTTTCAAATTAACAGAGTTTGATTAGGGGAAAAAGCTAATTAACTGGTTGGGGAAGAGAGCATAGAGAAGTGTTGACAGATAAACAAAGGAACGGGAGTGACTCGGGAGCACTTTGACGGGTGTGACTTGATAAACCTAAGCTCCTTGTGGCAAGGGAGAAAGGACAAAGTAATGTCACTCTACACACCTTGTCTCTTGAGCACATGCTGAATCTTGGGTTCAGAAACAAGGGGATGAGTTGGTGTGGCAAATATTAGCCAGAAAGAGGAAGAACCCTGAAAGGTTGACTATGAAGTTTTCTCTAGAATTTCCACAGTGGTAATTACAGCTCACGCATATCACGTTGGAGTTAGATGACCCTTTGAAGCAAAGAAAGGCAAAGACCCATTCAGAAGTGAGGAAGTGAAGGCCAAGAGGCTAAACATCTGCATACACACAAAGATCCCTACCCCTGACTTCAACCCCTACATTCCTCACTGTGTGTGGAATTGTGTGTGCAGACAAAGGCTTTCTCAGCTGCCATGTTCCTAGCGAAAAGCAGTTGATTTTAAAGATGCTTTTCGTAACGCAAAGGAAACTGGGGTGTGGTGTCAATGGTTGTTTCGGTTATCCACTGCTTGATACCCCAAAGTTAGTGGCATAAAACAAAGCGTATGTATTTATAATCTCTCTAGTGTGGGTACTGGCTTCTCCAAAACCAGCTCAGGAGAGCCATCTAGCAGAGGTGTAGACACGGGGAAGAGACATCCATCATTGTGTCACTCAGCTGAATAGGATTCAGGGCAAACACACGCATAACATTATGAATATCGGGAAGGAAATTCTTTGAGACACATTTCAGTGTCTCCCCTCAACAGGTGTCCTGATTAAAATGCCTTTCTGTAAAAACCAATGCTTGCAATCTGACTATGCATCTGGAGTCCAAAACAAAAATCTTCCATTCCCCAATATACTTAACAGCAATTAAAACGTCAAATTGTGGTAAATCCCCAGTTAACCTCAAGAGCCGTGGGTTTGGGTCTGACTCTCAGAATTCGAGGTTGCAGTGAGAGGAGCTGATTTGCAGTTACCACAGGCGGTGGGAAAAGTTCCCCTTCGTCTTTGAAAGCAACATTTCTTTCAGTGGGGTGAGGATAATTGAAAATTGTTTATTTTTGAGATGCACAATATATTTTCCTTTGACATGGAAATGAGAAACTCTAGAGCAAAGACCGTCATACAGAAACCAATTGACAAAATAATAATTTGCTTTAATTTATCTCCAGTATTTGTTGTGATAAAGACAGTTTGTGTTTGATTTCAGTGGAGGCAGCCTTGTCGCTAATGGGCAGCTGAAGATGCGACGTCCATCCTTCCAGCATCACGGTCCTTAGGTTCAGCAAGAACAGACGTGTGACTGCAGCAGAATAGACACACAAGTGATGCTTCTTTGACTGGCAGACCTCGAGGGCCCCATCTCAGGGGGGTTGAGTTCACTGGCCTTCTGAGTAATTTTACCAGAAGAAAGAATATCTGTGAAGGTCTTATCTAAAATAGCTAGTCCATTACCTTTGAAAAGACTGAAATGTCAAGGCTTGCTTGATATAGTCATTACAAAAATAAATACCAACAGTTGTTAAATATCAAAGTTTAAATTAAGTGTTAAGTCAAGTTTATTAAAGCAAATTTATATTTGCTTTCTTATTTTCTCAAGAGTACTGAAAGAAGATAAAACAGATAAAAAATATTTTAGAAAAATTAGAAGCATGGTGAAATTTGATCACCAAATAATTTATTACCCAATTGGAGATAATTTTGAGAATAAAACAGAAAGTTGGAAATATGCAATTAAATATAAATTTATTTACCAAATTGTTCTTAATATAGTATTGGACTAAGAGAATTATATAAAAAGTATATGCAAAGGTCACTGAAATAAAATTTCTATCAAAATTAAAAGTAGTTCACACACATTTAAAAAGACTCCAAACATTACATAAATTATTTTATAATTTAATTAAAATTTTAAACATTTATTTGAATATTAAATAGACATACAGAGTAAGTACTTTTGATACATCTTGACATGTCTTTAATTGACATGTAGGTCACATTTTTCCCCTGCTTTATGTCTAGAGCAAGATGTGACCCTGATATTTTCCTGAAAAATTTTTTTAAAGTATGGCCATCCTTTCTCTATATACTTGAATACAACCTTCATCAAAACTGCATTTAACAGCTTTTCTGTTTAATGTTCACAGAACTTGAAAATATCAGCACATTAAATGAACTCCAACTACGATCTACTATTTCTAATTGATGAAAGTATATTTATAGTTGAAGTATCTGGAAAACTCAGGGCAAATTATGTGTATTAAATATAATTTAGCTCATATTTAAATGAACAAATAATTTGAATCCAGGCAGCACTCAAACATCACTTGAACAGTTTTTATTCATACACAATGTTCAAAGCATACACTCTGAAAAATAGTTTTGTGAGAAAGCATAACTAGTAATTTATCTTTGTTGTTATGTTAAATATTTTAGATGATTCAGAACTACACACTTTCCAAATGTCATATCATTCTGGTATAGATTAGAAACTTATCTACCCCAAAATAGAATTTCTTTCAAAAGCATCTTCCTAGAAGAAGATATTTCAACAATACTCTTTATTTACCAGAAATAAAGAATTAAGTCTTGAACATTGCACTCCTACCATATTACTTATTTAGGCTAATTTGATCTTTTATGCCTTTACTTTTATTAATATTTGGCTCCACTTGAAAAGAAAAATTATGGTAGCTTGTTAATAATGTTGCAGCAATGCTAAGGCCCTGCTTTTCATAATTGCATCAAGGATAAAAAGAATCTCTTAATATTTCTGCTGCTTATCTCTGAGTCTGAAACTAATACAAAATAGAACAAAAAGTTGCCTAATTCTATATTTTTTTTTACAGAATTTGCTTTCAAGGACTAAAATCATTAAATACCCCCAAACTCTGATGTATAATTCATTAAACCTTTCGATTAAAAATTTCCACTTTTTTTGAACTAGTATAACAGATTTCACTGTTTTATTTTTAAGAGTTCAGTTGCTAATATAATTGGAAATTTTTAAGAAGTAGCTTAAAAGTGTTAAAAATCTTACCTCCAGTTAATTTTCCATAAAGGAACCCTAATCACAATTTTGGTGGGTTAATTAGAAAGAACAAGAATGACATATATTTACATATTAACAATGAATTTCCCAAAGCATTTACTCTGATTTTTTTTACTTGGTTAGAATAAAATAGAGTATTGAAAAACCTAATTGCTTCATTTGCTTTTTTACCCGGGTCATATTGGTTCGCAAGACAGTGGTGTTCGAAGGGGCTAGTTTCACTATTTCAGTTTTCAGTCTGAAACATATGGTGGTACTGGTGGTGGGTTTTGTTCTGGTTTGGTTTTTGGTTTGGGGGCCATTCCTGGCAGTGCTCAGGGCTTACCCTTTGCTCAAGGTCATCCCCAGTTGTGCTTGGGGGACCCTCTGTATCTGCTAGGTGTCCAAGGGCAAGCCAAGCACGTGACCAGCTGTGCTGGTGCTGTAATTTACACGTACATCCCCCTCACGGTGTTCTATACCCTGAGTTTCCAAGTCAGCATTCAAAGAGCCTATCCTTTTATTTTTCATTTTTTTTATTTTGTAAGGTAGTTCACAATATTTCATTACATTTAATATTCAAACACCAATTCCACCACCATGACACCTTCCCACCACCGTATTTGGGATGGAACAATCCCTGTCCCGAAGCACAACCGAAATAGTATCTTTTGTATTATCTGTTATGGAAAACCGCTGAAAATGCTACAGAAAAAGTATCCACAGGGGAAACAGTGTGAAGATTGTTCTATTTTGGCAGGGGCCATTAAGACATTCTTTCGGATATCACTAACATCTTGTTAAAAGTTGAGTGATGGGAGCTTTTATATACATCTTTTACCTAAAAGCAATTCCTCAGAGTAGCAGCATGGCTAGCAATGAGAAACTTCTTGGAAAAAAAGATGTTTCCCAATCTTCTATTAAGAGCTGCTAAGTCAGGAAGACAGCAATCAAAATTCAACTAATTAATTAATTAATTTTGGTTTGGGACCATACTCTGCGCTGCTCAAGGCTTACTCCTGGTTCTATGCTCAGGAATCACTCCTGGTGATGATCGATGCTAGGGGGACCAGACGGGCTTCTGGGGATCGAACAGAGTGGCCTAGTTCAAGACAAGTATCCTCGCTGCTGTCCTGCCTCTCTGGCCCCAGCAGTCAATGGTTTAACAAGTCTCCTAGATGCCTCTGCCTCTGCAGGACAAAGTTTGAGAGTAACTCACAAAAAAAAAGCAAAGCTGAAAGCTCTCTCTTCTTTGTTGCTATTTATTATGAATGCAAATTTTTCGTAAATTTTAGTTAAGGTAAGCATAATTATGAAGGAAAAAATAACCCCCAAATAAATTGTTTACTGTTTTGAAAAAATTTAACTGCTCTATTGAATAATCCATGCCTCAATTTGCATAATAAATTGATAATAGACTAACTTCATATATGTTAATGGGCTTAATTAAGTTTGAAAAGCAAGAAAATTAGATGATTTGTGAATCATTTATTAAACAATTATATGCATGAGTCATAGTATGCAATTCTAAGGTAGAGGTAAAAATGGCATTAAGTGAATGTCATGTTTGACAGCGAAATTTTACTTCTGGTGTCATTTTATTGTATATTCTGGTCTTATAAAATCATTTAAAATCATTTAAAATAACCATCATGGCTTTTTGAAAGCACAGCACTACACAAGGGCCTTAGCTGACCTATCATTTTTCGTAAGTAACTCACATGGCATCTGGGGCCACCAGAGGGAATTGATCATCACGTGATCGTGATCAGTGCCTGACTTACTGCTCTTTTCTGCTTTCAATTGTTGTTTTATAATGCACACCCGTGTTTACATATGCACACAGGTACATACCTGCATTTACATGTGTGCACATACACACATGCATGCCTATATTTCCACTCATATATAGATGCTTAAGCATATACTGTACACAAATGTGCCTGTTTGTATCACACATGTACACACATGCAACTGCATTTCACATACATACATGTGACTGTATTTGTATACGTGAACATGTTTATGCAGGAACACATGCATATGTGTAAACATACACACATCTGTGGGCATCTGCACTTATATAAATACCTGCATGCAAAGCCTTGTGATCACATATGCACTCAAATGTTCACACTTGTGCTTGCAGGTAAGAATTCACATTTATGTATTCACATGCATCAGCTTACACATACACATATATACATATGTGTTTGCATGTTGTGCATAGATCCATAAAACGAGCACTTAGGTCTATTTCAAAAATGAATTTATGTAATTAAATTATACATCATGTTTAAAGATAAGCATTGTAAGCCATCTTTTGCGGGTGTGTGGCCACACCTGGCAGTACTCAGAGCTTACTCCTGGCTCCGTGCTCAAGAATCACACCTCATGGGGCTCAGGCACCTTATGTGATGCTGGGGATAGTCCCAGGGTCAGCTGCGTTCAAGGCAGCACCGTATGTGCTGGAACCAAACGCAGGACGGCTGTTTCTCGAACTCTGTGGGATCCTCCTATGTCCTTTCTCTGACGGTCCACAGCTACACGCATGTGATATGTCCTGTGAAACGGGTATGTCTGTTGGGTTTACAGGCGTCTGGACTGGAAGCTGTGCTTCCTGGGATGGTCAGCGGCCTAAACTAAGGATTTCCGCCCCCAGAGGAACACTCCGCTGCCCCACACACCGGGTCCAGCAGTGCTCAGGGCCAGTGGAGAGAAAGTTAACGTTCCAAGTGCCAGACAGTGCCCTGCTCGCCCCGTCTCTGGATGGTGTTGGGGTGCTGAGGCTGTTTCCTTGGCCATGACTTCTTTCTCAGTGTTGGGATTTCCCAGCAGTGCTCGCTTAGGGCTGGTTGGACGGAGCTCACTTTGGTGGTACTCAGTTATCTCAGTAAGACGACTCAGTGCTCAGATACAGGGCTCGGGGGTGGCGGGGGGCATCAGAGAAACCCTCGTGGTGGGGGATGGAGGGGCGAGTGGTATCAGGGGCTCAACTCATACTTTGCTCAGGCAGGACAGACACCCTGGCCCCTGATCTATTGCCCCAGCCCCAGTTCATGTTTCTGTACATCTAACACACATCCGCAGCTAATACCAGCTTGCAGACGGCAGTACTTGATGGAGGTACAAGATACAGAGATTCATTGCTGTCAAGTTATTTACTCTGTATTGATCAATGAACCTTGCTTATTGTCAATAATGTGGGCACCATTTGCGTTGAGAGCACCCACAAATAAAGCGAACAATGAATTTCTGCTTAATTGAATTTGCTGTAATAGTGATTTATCCCACACAAGAGTAGTCGTAAGAACGGTTATTGACAATACTTCCTCTCTACTTCAGGATGCAGCTGTGAGAAGGCAGATATGTTCTCATCACTATCACTCATGTCACTCAGGACTCTATGTTGTTTGGGATTGCTCTGGATTTGTTAAATGAAAGAATTAATCGCAAATGCCATCATTTAGACTTCCATGTCCTGAATGGAACTCTCCCTATTTCCGTGGTCCTCAGATATGCCGGAGATATTGGAATCTTACCAACCTTAATTATTTTTTGTTTATTGAATGGCCAAAATCTTTATGAAGTTTACATATTCTCCTTGCAAGGAGCTATATGCCTCAGTTTTCTCTCAAAAGAGATCTTTTAAGGTGGGGATTTTAATCTTTGCCATGCACTTTACAGAAAAGAATCCCAAGCTCTCTTCTTGAAAGTCCACACAAGGTAAAGTACAAATTGCCTATTATTTCTCCTCTCCTGGAACATTATCAATCTGGAGGAGGTAGCAGAAATAAATATCACTCAGGTTCATCTGTAACAGGCTCACAAGCTCAGTTATGCAACAGCACATTAGCCTCTCCAGTCTTAACCACTTTTCCGGCCAGCACCACTGATATCATAACCCTCATCTGCCAACCCCTGTTTTATTTTTAGGATGTTGGAATATTCTCTCTCTATAAAGGAATATTAGTATTAAAGATCAAAGTCACTTTTTTGCTTCACTTCTTCTCCATGACCAGTAGTTAAATAGCCCAGGGACTGGGTTACTAAAAGTGGAAACTCTAATAGGATCTTCTACTTGGCGAATGTGAAGCAGAGGGATGAACCTAATGCCACCCCTCTGGAGAGCTCTGAAACAAAAGTGTAAGAAGTGAAATGTTAATACCAAGCTTTTAAATAAGACAGAAACTTGGGCGGGCGGGGGGATAGCCCAGACCCGTGGAGAGGGGAGTCCTGGGTGATAACTTCCACTGACGTAGCACCACCTGGGAATAATTTTTTTTTCTGGCTGACCTGTGCATGTAGTTAATCAACAGTGAATTAACAGTCTAACTTTGAGTCGGATTAAGCCTGAGTGGGCGCGGTGAGAGGCAGTGAGTGAGCACAGCTTAAGTGCGAGAGAGTGCAGTGAGTGTTCAAGTCATCCCAAGGTGCTCGTCAAGCTTCTGTAGGAGAGCAGTCAGGGTCAGGCAGCACTCCGAGTCCTGAACAATCTCTAAGAGATTTTCAGAGAGATAAAAAGGACACTACAAGGACCTAGGGCATGAAATAGCGCTGTGTGGAGCATATGTGCCGTGGACGGACTCTGGAAACTCAAGACCAGCCCAGTGAACTTTGTGGCCGGCTGTCCTTGAGATTCCCCATTGTACCAGAGTACCAGGCCACAGTACCAGAGCCAGCCAGGTGCTGTGTGTGGCAGAAACGGCAGTGCAAACCAAAATCATGCACTGAGTTTCCAGGTACTTGGCCCCCCTTCAGGAAGAAGGAATGTTGTATGTTGTTACCTCCAAATATGCCCCATGGGTGGGTCATCTCTGCCATCATCTGGAAGTATTAGATATGCGTAGATGGATGTGGGTAAATATACAGATATTTAAGGTTACAGAGAGCCAAGATAAATGTATATAATATGGTATATGGTTATTATTAACCAATAGTTATAATGTCTTATTTATTCTCTTCCCGGAAATCATTGTTCTTCACTATTCACACACACACACACACACACACACACACTCACACACACACACACACACACACACAGATTCCCCATAAAGGCAGGAGCAGGAACCCTGCTAAGAATACAACAGCAGCCGGACAAGAGAAGGCAACGCTTTCTTTTCTGGTATTAGAAAACCACAACCTTTTCTCCAGTTCTTTCATTAAATGGATTTCTCAGAATATTTGCCATGGGTGCCCAGTGTTTTGTAAAATTATAAGTTCTGCCTGAGGGCCTTATCTTCAGATACCCTGTGCTATTAGTGATAGTCACAAATGATCACTTCCTGTCATTCTTTTCCTGATGGTCCCAGAGCAGCACAGCTTCCCCAAGTGCTGTAAACACAAGTAGAGATGCGGGAGGGGCTCTACTGATGAAAACAAGTGTTGAACTTGTTGGTAGCACAACTGTGCATGTAGAGCAGGAAGATAAGGGATTGTTCCCTGGGGACTTTCTCTTACTTTATCCAAAATGGAATATGGAAGTAGAAGTGGCCACAGGAGTGTTCTCTGGATAACTGGTAGAGTTTCAGAGACTTTTACGACGTTGGAACCCAGCAGAAGAGGCAACAACACTGAGAATGGGAGAAAGAATCTTGTGAGTTCAAGCGGTAGATCTCAAGGACCCAGCCCTGGGGCCTCTGCGTATTTAGGGAAGCTCTTGGCTTGCTCTCTCCTCTCCGGGAAGCTCTGGGATGTTCCTGAGAGGCAAACCAGGCTGCGCCCAGCCCACGACCTTGTGTGAGGTACTCAACTATTCTTTGGTGTTGGCGTGTTCTTGACTGATCAACCATCTTCCTAGCCCGGTTCAACTGCCTCGAGAGCAGAAGTGTGACCCATGGAATCGGTTCATTAGAGCAGTCAACAAAATCGCCTTGATTTGTCAAAACACACCCACAAAGGTTATCAGCTTGGCGAATGAGACTCTCAGCTGCCGGATTTCTTGAAAGCATCAATAATCTTTCATTTTGCTTACCGATGGACCACTAATTTCTTGTCAATTTCTTGGGAAGAGGAAAAATTTTGTTCTTGTAGTGTAAAAGTTTGTTTTTGTTGTCTTTTGTTCCTTTGGCTTTGTGTGTCTCTCATGCCTATGAGGTAAGCAGTACAGCATTTGTCTCTCTCTGACTTCTCGAGATGCCGTCTAGGCCCCGCCACGTTGCTGCCAATGTCAGGATTTCATAGTTTGCTTAAAGCTGAGTAGAATTCCATGACGTAAAACCAGTTCCAAAACCAGTTCCACTGTGTAGATACAAAAAAATCTTTATCCACTCAGTTGTCAATGATTTCACTGTTTATCTACTATTAAAATCTTATGCATTTCACTGAAAACATCTTTTTTTTTTCTTTTTGGGTCATACCTACTGATGCTCAGGGGTTACTCCTGGCTTCTCACCCAGGAATCATTCCTAGCAGTGCTCGGGGGACCACATGGCATGTGTGCAAGGCAAACGCCTTACCCACTGTTCTATCGCTCTGCCCAAAATATTTCTAATAGAATCTTCCATAAAGCTTCAATAATGTGTTTGTTTTTTTCCCTTTTTGGGTCATACCCCGAGATTCACAGGAGTTACTCCTGGCTCATGCACTCAGGAATTACTCCTGGTGGTGCTGTGGAACCATATGGGATGCTGGGAATTGAACCCGGGTCAGCCACATGCAAGGTAAACGCCCTACCCGCTGTGCTATTGCTCCAGACCCCAAAGCTTCAGTAATGTTAATGGAAGATGATATTTGTGTGGACATATTTGTTTGTAGGAATATCTTTCTTTGGACATATTTTTTGAGGACACGCCTGCCATGTTCAGTGCATTATTTTGACACTCTATCCAGGGCAACGTGTGGCAGTGCTTGGCAATCACATGCATTGCCAGCTATCAAATCGGGACTGGTTGCATGCAAGTGGAATGGCTTACCCCTGTGCTTTCTCTCACTGGCTCTCTGCAGATACATTTTATCTCAAGAACATATCCTTTAAAAAAATAATCTAATCTCTCTGTCTTTTTTTTTACAGTATTATTGTTTTGTTTTTTGACCCACACCTGGCAATACTCAGAAATTACTCCTGGTTCTGCACCCAGGAGTTACTTCTGGTGGTGCTCAGGGGACCATATGAGGTGCCAGGGATCCAAACTGGGTGGGCCATCGTGCATACCCAGTGCCCTACCTACTGTACTATCTCCCTCCCCCCTACTATTAGCAAAGGTCTCCCATGGACAAACCCCAGTGGTGACTTCACCACCCCAATTCAGTTGTGTGAGTCAGTTTCCCCATTATGTTGACATTGAATCTTTATTTCTACCTCACTATGTATCTTTAAGTTCCACAAGTGAGAGAGATCATTCCGTATCTGCCCCTTCCCTTCTAACATCAGCCATTCAGCACAATATCCTCCAGTTCCACCCATGTTGCTGAGAATTGCATAATTTTGTTCTTTGTTAGAGCTGCAGAGTATTCCACTGTGTATGTATACCACATCTTCTTGATCCATTCACCTGTAGTTGGACATTTAGTTTGTTTCCAAGTCGTGACTATTGTACCAAGTTCACAAATGAACATAGCTTTGCATAAATCCTTTCAAGGAAATGTTTTAGTGTTTGGGGGATAGATGCCAAGAGGTGGTATTGAAGAATCATATATCAAAAACATATTCTTAAAGAAATACTTTTGCAATGAAATCAGTCTCTGCAGTATTATCAAAATGGATATCTGGGCATTCAGGTGTATTATGTGGACATGGAAGCCAGGTAGGCTGGACAGCCCTGGACCTCTGATGGCCCCAATTCACACAGTGTCTGACTTGCCCTTGCACTCTAGAAGATGCTCCAGTTTGAATGCCAAAATATCTGCTCATGGCACATGTAGCACATGCACATTTACAAAGGAAGTTTTAACAACACAAAATTTAAAACTCAATTATTTTAGGTTACTGGGGCATTCTCAGGCACATTAGCTATTCACTGCTGAAGAAGTCTGAGAGTCATAGCAATATTTTCTAGTATAATTTTACCAGGTTACTTAACTAGTGAATTCTACCAAAATGGAGGTAACTATTTTTTAATTAATGCCTTTAGGTAACATCTGCTGAAATATAATTTATTAAGTTGACTGCTAATAAGGAAACAGATGATACAATTTGCTGTAATGCTTAGTACAAATTCAGCAAGTCTCTTTGGTGTCACATACTACATAACATGCAGTGTCCAGCACCTGCCTACAATCCATGCTGTAAACATTTTCTAATCATTTAATACAATTTCTTAGCTCTAAGCCCTTACTTTTATTATGCAATATTTGCATTTTTAATTGTTTTAGTAAAATATCTTCATTTATTTGTCACCTATTATATACAAATTTCTAGATGGAGAAATATTTTCTAATTTTTTTCTATCAACTTTGCATTATAATAGGCATGGGCATATAAAAACTTGTGTCAAATAAGCCAAAACAATGGTTTGTCTGAAATTTCTTCTTGGTTGACTTCTCTGATAATGGCAGAGAACTCTTCCCCTGTTGCTGCTATCTTGACCACTGTCCGGCTGACATAAATATAATACTCATTGTGGAGAACTTGAATTTTAAAGGTCTCTCTTTTTATCTCTCATGGGGAGGTTGAGGTTACTGAAAGCTGAATTTCAGTCCCTTTTCCATAAGGAAGGAGACTTAGAGAGTGGGGACATTTGCTTCTAATCACATAGGTTCCTGCTTCTAAGTTCATCATGAGGACCTTGACAGACCCACTGCCTCTGTCAACCATGGTTTCATTTTAAAAAATTTTTGCATGGGGCTGGAGCGATAGCACAGTGGGTAGGGTGTTTGCCTTGCACGTAGCCAACCCGGGTTCGATTCCCAGTATCCCATATGGTCTCCTGAGCACTGCCAGGAGTTAATTCCTGAGCACATGAGCCAGGAGTAACCCCTGTGCATTTCCAGGTGTGACCCAAAAAGCCAAAAATTATTTTTACGAAATCTGGGCAAATTGCCATGAGGCTAAAGGACTAAATGATTTGAAATACTGGGGTGTGAATCTCCCGCACCTCCTCTTCCATCAGAGCAGAGATATTTTTAAATATTCTTTAATTTTCAAAAACTGAATAAGATATAAAGTCAAGGAATGTTCTTCCTTTTTATACAGTGCCCTTAGGATTGCTGCAGTACTGGTGCAGACCTGGAATCTTTCTGGCAAGTTGAAGTCCAGCAGCAGATGTTTTTGTAGGGCATGTTCTCTATCTCCGTCTTCCCTGTCTCTGTGTGTCTCTATCTCTGTCTTCCCTCCCCCCACCCTCTCCCTTCACCCCCATTGTTGACTACACTTTGACACACACAGAGACACACACAGACACACACACACACACACACACACACACACACACACACGCTGAACTTCTTTGAATTCTGAAAAGAGCCACTCTTAAACCAGAGAAATAGTCTAGGGGTTAAGGTGCTCGCCTTGAATGCAGCCAGCCCTGGCTTTTATCCCAACATTGCACGGTCATCTTATTACCACCAGGAGTGACCCCTAGACTAAGCCTCATGGAGGATGGCCAGCAACAAAAAGGCAAATGAACCAAAAATAGATAAACAATTGTCTCCTCGGTATTGCCTTCACTCACCTCTCGTGTCCCCGTCTCCTGTGAGACTCGCCATCTGCCCACTCTGGCTGGATCAGTTCCTCGCAAGCCTGCTAAACAGGATGTTAAGATGCTAAACAGGATGTTAAGATGCTGCCAAGACCCAGGCAGTAGATGCCGCCTTCCAATCTGAAAATGTGGACCACATGCACGTAGAGCCATGGAGACACCACGGTGTCCCCTTTGCCTCGGAAATCACAGTCCTGAGATTGCTGAGCCATTTCTAAAAGCAAAGCTGAGAACAGCTTCAGCAGGGGAGGGTTGGCTTTTCTGATATTAATCCTGTAGCTATTAGAACTGCATAAGAAGGATGCACGGGTGTTTAGCATAGAACGTGTACAGGAGACAAAAAGCACGAGTTGCTCTCCATTCTGACAGAGCGGCTGAAAATGCAAAGGCTGCATGTAGAGAAACCGGAAGTGTTTCCAGGTACATGGGACGGAGGCATCGCCTGCATCCTCTGGCAGTGACGAGCTCTCTCACGGAGGGGAATCTCCAGGGACTGGTAGGGGAGAGTCCTGGAAGCTTCCATCAAAGCACCGCCTGAGAGAAGGAGCTACACTCGTATGCTCTAATCTTCAGTGTGAGGCTGCCAGGTGAGCAGGGAGAGAGGAGGGAAGGAGGGCACAGGAAGCCCGTGACAGGCAGGGCCAGTCTGATTTCCATATGGAATCTGAAGGACAGTTTACTACACTGGACTGGGACTTAATTCCTGAGTCTGTACCAGGACTTGGCTTAGGAGAATGTTGAAAGCCCCGTGAAAGAGGGTCCCACCCAACAGGGCTAGCAGGCAGGGCCCTGGGGCTCTGGGTCATGGATTTATCACCTTTATGTTCCCTCCTCCACACTTTGGCCTCGGAGCAAAGCATGATACATTCTAGTCTACATCCAATGCTCAACTTATAGCTCTGTGTAAATATGCATCTATGTGCATATATATACATGTGTGTACTTGGAACACGGTGAGCAGTGCCTAGAGTTGCTCCTCCGTCTCTGCCCCTAACAGTACTTCTCTGCTCTTCCTTCCTTGATTTTTGTTTGTCCTGCCAGACCGCTGCTTCTGCTGGGGCTGTTCTTTTCAGGTCCATGAGGGCAATGGTTTAATAAATGGTTTTCTTGCTCTGATAGTTTGGTGAGATCCATCTCTGTGTGACTGACGTTCTCCTGTAAAATCTGAAGACATGTATTTTCTGTGTCTCCTGCTCTTATTTGGGAAATTACAGCCCTACCCACGGTGCCTCTTCGATAGCCAGTAGTGAAGAATCAGGTTTTGCTCATGTCAATTATTTCCCCTTTCACTTGGAAACACTATTTTTGATTTATTATTGGTATAGTATGTGTGTGTGTCTCTGTGTGTGTGCAGGGTGTTGGGGTAGGGGGAGGTTGCAATCTTTTACTGGTGCTTCAAGAATAAGTGATTTGGGAATTAAGAAGGTTACAAGCTCCCTATTGCCAACCAGAGATTCTAGTAAAAGCAAGAGTTATTTTGAATCTTTTAACAGGTTGTTTCTGTTGACTGCCAAACTGGGTCAGTCATTAACTTGGCGGAGAAGTGTGAGGAGTAGATAGGATTAGGAAAATAACAACATAGCAGTCCTATTTTCAAGTCTAAACACATGACAAGGCATACCTTAGAGATGATATTTAAGTAATAATCAAGCTCCTAAACTCTTGCTTAGGAAAAACGAAAATTTTCTTTGATCTTTAGCTCCAGTGCCTCATCAAATTACATAGGACTATCATAAATCTTGGAATATTGAATTCACTTAGGAAGTGTCCGTCGTGCAGTTCAGAATGCCTGGTCCAGGGCTGAGTAGTTCTGGAAATAGGTGGAGCACAGAGCAGAACAGACAGAGGCTGGGTTGGTGGTTCACATGCTAGCATGGTGGAAACAGCAACCAAAGTGACAAGCAGTCCCATCAGCTAGAGAATATTTGCTGAGTACTGAAGATGCCCTTATAAAGCCCCCATCTGGGTGACCTCACCAACAGAGATGCATTCTCTGTCTGTCCTGGGAGCTCAAAGTTCCCATCAAGTGTCGCTCAGTACGACTGGTCCCTTTGAAGCATTGAGGGTTGAGCCACCCTAGGCCTCCCACCCTCGCTCGTAAACACTTTTTCTCCCTGTGTCTTCAATGGTCTTCTCTTCATGCAAGCGAATCTGTGCCCCGATGAGTCCCCCTTTTTTGTAAGGACAACAACCATACTGCATTAGAGCCTATTCTAATGACCTCCTTGTAACCTGATTGCCCATCAGCAAAGAGCCCACATGCCAGGGACAGGAATGGTGACTAGGCTTCTTCTGGGGGCAAGTGGGGGTGAAATTGAGCCCAGCATCCTGTACTTGGGAGCGGTACCTGATGTGTGAGAAAGGGAATCCAAGTTTGTGGCCCCACCTGCCTAACGTGGCAGTGTGTCCTTGAGCACCGAGTGTGAGGCCAGCGTGGGTGTCCCCCAGGGGCCAGGTTCAGCTCTGTATCAGCCTTTCCCATGGCCCCCTGAAGCTGAAGAATCGCCTGGTGCCAGTGCTGCTGTATCAGATGTAAGACATACTGTGATGCTTCGAAAACACGCACAGTCGTGATGAATTGAAAACATTACATGAGTGTTTAATGGGATGTAGAGAACATTTTTGCATTTCTCACTGCACAAAATTCTGATGATGTTCTCTCAGTTCTCTGGGGGATGATCTGACCATCTCTGCACTATAGATTGCAGTTCACAGTGGTTTATAAGCTCTGAACTGTGTGTTGCTTTCTCCCATAACATGTTACAGGGACTTGGAGAACGGCGTAGAAGTCCTTACCGTACCCCATTGGGCCCATTCACTTAGAACAGTGGCCTTCGACAGCCGATCCAAAACCAGTGCTCATCCACAGGCGTGAAATGGTCGAAGAACAGTGTTCAAGAAGGATAAAAGAAAGTCTCTCTGTCCAGGGAAACTTTCTCCCTGAGGCTATACAAAATTTCATTAGTCTACTCCTGATTTTCTTTGCACTGGGGTCTTATTTATTCAGGAATGTTTCTTTTTCCAGATTACAGGGTCTTTCAAATGTCTGAGTATTTGAAAAGTATTAAGACAAACAGCTGCTTAAGGCTAGAGCACAAATTTATGCAGAAGCAGAGCTTCTTGGTTCCCTGTTATATGGTTTTCAGAGTGTTTCTAAATTGGGCCTTTTACATACAGCTTTTGAAAACTGGAGATATCTAAGCTTCTGCATCTTGGTACAGTACCCTGTTAATAGGCATGAAATATACATGATGGCTTTCAGGCTTTCACTTTGCATGCGATCAGAGCAGGGAAAAATCTGGTTAGAGTGTATTTCAAGTGTTCTCTGTCATGACTGTTGGAGCAGCATGAGAGAATGTTCCGGGAATGTGGCTCATGCCTCTGCTGCTCGGCTGCTTAGACCAAAGATCATCTGTCTGTTTATTTCAAGGCGTCGGGCGGCTGCTGCTGGGAAAGCACAGCGTTCACAGCAGAGAAGCAATGCCAACGCTAGGGTTTGTTGATGGTTTTACCTTAGACGTGGAGGGAGGGGGAAGAAGGGGGTGGCTTTTATAATGAGTGCCAGTGAAGCCAGAGCAAAAGAAAGGGAGAGAGCGGGTCTCAGGGAACCAGTCCACTACGAGTAGTTAGGGACACCTAGACCTCTGATCTGGTCATGCTGGAGGCTGGCTTTGTTTTTTCCTTCCGTGCAGAGACACGTGGCTTTCAGCCGATTGCAGAATGGAAGCTGCCACCTACCAGATTGTTAAGTGCACACTGCAGGGTTGGCACCTTTCTGAGCCTGTAATTCTGCTGTCACTTTGGGGGAAGCTTGGCCTTTCGTGGCATGCAGTTATATAAAATCCGCTCCCAGATCAGAACTGATTCTGAAAGGCTATCACGTTTGCAGGGAGGAAGCTCAGCTTCTGTCTTGGAGCTGAGCAGAAACTCACATTGGTCAGTTCCCGGGAAACTGCCTTTTATGCTGGCCGAGCACGTCCCTTCCCCCGGCCAGGAGCAAGCCTGATCAGCGGGACCAAGCACGGAAAGGTACAAAGACAAGTCGGGCTCTTCTGGGTCCTGAGCTGTGGGAAGTTGTGACACACCAGTCACTCTGCTTGCCTCTACGTGGATGCTAAGACAGGGACTCGGGGACGGAGCCCCTTCGATCACATCCAACACATGTGGTTACGGAAGAGAGTCATCAGTTCATTTGGGGAAGGACGGAGCTTTTTGGAATGTCTAAAAGTCCACATGTGGATCAATCCCAAACAATAACTTAATTTCAGTCAGATTTGCCCCAAACCCATCTTGAAGGGCTGGAACACCCTTTGTGATGGATTTTATTCTCTCAACCCAGAGATGAGTCTTTCAATCACTGTCCTCCTTGGAAGCTGCTCTGAGGCTGTTGTAAGGTGGTTGTTCTTTGGAGCTGGAAGGGTGGAATTCAAGACTGCATCTTCAGTGTACTCTGGCCTGTGCTCCAGGCAGCCTGTGAGAAGAGCTTGTTTGCACTTGGGTTTGGAATGTGTCACTTTGATTTAAAAGGTAGCTTTGTTCTCTACCATTTCCTGTTTCAGGCATCACCTCAATTGACTTTTTTGATCCCTTATTCCCTGCAGGGAACCCCAGGCCCCTTTTTCAGACATCCAGAGATCCCTGTGGGGGAATATTCCAGGTGACTTCAGGAAGCGTCCAGTGAAACCTTGGTGGCCATATCATCAGAGCTGCCTTAAGACACCCATTCAGAGATCAAGAAGTTATTTGGCCACGTAAGAGTGTTCAGATGATTGCCAAGAATCGCACATGTAATTAGTGGGGGAAGGGCAAGGACTCCGACCTCAAAATCAGGAACTAGTAAGACAGGGGGGTTCTAAAGCAGAGGGTGAGTCATTGGGATCGCAGTGAAGGAAGAGCATTTAAAGCTGAATGTGCAGTTTCTTCACATTCTTCTGTTATGGGCTACCCCCAACATAATGATATTTGGGGGACAAGCCTTTGGGTGGCCCTAGCTCCTGAAGAGATTTGACGTTTGCCAAAATGATATCCCTGCCCCTTCTGTGGTTTTTCGGGCACCGTGGGAAAGAGTGCCCACCAGAACCCCAACACTCCTGGGCCCTGAGTCTGAGCTTCCAGTCTCCAGAACTGACAACTCCACTCCGGGATCCTGGAAGGGCTCGGTTTTGTGAAACCTTGTGAGACAGGAGGAAGCAAGGAAAGTGTTTTCCAGTGGAAACAGCTCTGTGGAAGCTCAGTAGAGAGAGGGTTTGTCTATTGCCCACAAAATGAAGCCCTCCCCCCCCAAGCATTTTTCTCAGAGAGGGAGAATTGGATGGACACTAATCTCAGTATCAGTTTGTCTTATGGGGCCAGTCAAGGCATCTGTAAGTCTGTCAAATACTACTTTGGATGCTAGTTTGCAAATCACTCAGAAATCACATGGAAATAATTTTGAAGAAAATCTATTTTGAATTTATCCTTGTTGTTCGTCCTGAAGGTCAGCCCGGTGTGTTTGTAAAAGTCGTGGCGCATCTCACTGAAGGGAGAGTTTTCTGTACTTCCTAACTAAGGTCGGACATGTCTAGATTTCATCAGATTTAAGGCCCCTTTCCTCATCCGATTGCTGACCATTAGGCACATGGGTTTTGATTTTGTACTCATGAACTAACAGACTGTTCATGTGCCAAGAGGCTTTCATTCTACTCTAATTCTGTATCTGTACTCAAGAAAGGCCCTTCCTGTCCAACTTAAATACCATTAATGAGCGAAAACTTTTTAAAATAGGCTATGAATAAAATAGCACTTTCAATAAATGAACCAAAAATGTTGGAACATGAAATTAGCTCTTCTAACACTATAGTCTAATTATTGGCAGATGAATATTGCAAACACTGAACAACGAAAACATGTTCTTCAAGTTGCATGAAACCTGTTGTGTTACATACTTCCAGTCCAAATAATTTCCAAGAAACAAAATGGAATTTGTTTCTCTTCATCATAGACTTCTTTTGCATCAAACACGGAAACTCTTTAGGAAAGGAGAAGTTACAGATCTTTATTTTTTTAGTTGAACATGAACACTTCTATGTTTTCTGAGAGATTTTTAGGAACAGTAATGATGGGGATAAAAGCTAACCTTTCTTCATCCCTTGATGTGTGCTGTACCTGTGCTAACAGCTTCACTGTGATTACATCATTGGGTTCCTGTAGCCATACCAGGGAGAACGGATGTCATCATCTGCTCTCTACAATTGGCAGCAGACGTACCACCTATAAAGTGTCGCCTCCATCCCCACACCAGAGTGCAGGATTGAGAAACAAGCCCAGACAGCCTGTCTGTCAGTCCAGAAGGCGAAATCAGTGGGAAAAACCATAAATTAGCGTACTCTCCATAGAAGACTCTTTACTAATTTATTTGCTTTATTTTAATTATTTAGCTATATAGATTAAGACAGAATTGTCTTAGCCTCACTATGACCCGTCCAACACAAGTTATTTGCTTTAAGGGAGACAAGGTAATTAAAACAATCAGCAGAGAATACTTACCCAGTGAAGTACATTATCTCTGTCTTATTAGGAAATATGGGCCTTGTTTGCTTTTCTTCATTTAATTATTACTATCTACTTTGAATTAGAGAAAATATGAGTTTATTTTAGTCATTATAAAAGGGTATAAATTATAGGGGAAGCTAGAAATGACACCAAATTGTTTTCTCTCCAAATAAAATTTCCAAACATTAACTTGCTTCTTTGAAAATATGGCAATTATTTAAAAGCTTTGATGCTAAATTACCAGACTCTGAGAAGTAGACTAGAGGTCAAACCTCACTTTCCATACTTGGAACTCGGACGCTTGGACATTCGGGACACAGCAGCAGCACTTACACTTGATTTAATGCAAAGCTCTTAGTTTTTGAAATAACTTTAACTACATTTGTAAGAAAATATTGCCTATTTACATTAGGCAGTGCATTGAAAGTGAATCAACCAATTTATCTTCAAGTTAGGTGAAGAGTTCACTGGCAACTTTGATAATTGCTCCTTAATTTTTCAAAGGCTCATTTTTCAAAATGAAACATTTGAGCTTTTGAGAATGTTGAATTTCAAAGTTTTACAGTTTGAGCATAAATACAAGAAATCGAAAGTAACTGAATCTGATTTGGGGAGGTGCCACATCCAGCAGTGCTCAGGGTTTACTCCTGCTTTGAACTCAGGTTTTCCTTCTGGAGAACACGCATGACCATACGTGGTGTCAGGGAGCAGACTGGGGTTGTCCACATGCATGACATAAGCCCTACCCTGTCCTATGGCTCCAGCCCCCAAGAAAATTAATCTTAAACATTAAATGGACAGAGTGAATACGTGCAGAGTCTGGTGTTTATGTAAAGTGAATTAGCATGTCTAGTTCTAACCAGGTTAGTAGAACACCACCAGATGGAGTTTTCCTTGGCAAATGAGGTGAAATCAGAAAAGGAACTATTATTAGGCAAAATTTGACTAGCTCAATTGAACATTAATAAAAGCAAGGACTTTGTATTCAGAAGAAAAGTCCCACACAATTATTTTCGCCATTATTCCTAAAGTCCTGTGTTAAATAGCAGGGATCACACAGCACCCTCAGTAATTAGTTGGTCCTTATTATTGGGGTCAAGCCATCTTCTGGACTCTAGACACCTTGCAGACTTGTGCTGAAAGAATTCTTACAATGAAGTCATGAAATGCTCACAATGGACCCAGCCACTAAATTGTAGTTTTTAAACCGTGTGGGATCTGCCAAGAGCTGAACTGTGCCCTCCAAAACTGAGGGCTTGCCATTGCCTCGTCCCCGGGGGAGCAAGGCAGGGAGTTCCTGAACCGCCATCCCTAAGCGTCTGTAGTCACTTCTCATTGGCCATCTCCGTTCTTTACTAGCAGCTCACACCCAGTGTATCCCCTACAGCACAGCCAACAGCAGCCCCAGGCTGGGGGACTGTGGAAGGCAGAAGCTTCAAGCCGATAGGAAGATGAGACTCAACATTTGCATGACTTTATGCTATGTGGCCCCTGGAAAATGGGGCCATGGTGTAAAGCAAGTGGCCGTTGCTCTCAGAAGTTGGTAGGACAAAGAAAGACAGTGGATGCCAACATTCTACAGGACATAAAACCATTTGTGAAACAACCTGAGGTCTTGCATTCACTCCTGACATCACAAAGGCACTGGAGGGAATATTGTAGCTTGCTAGCAGTTTTAGATGTATATGAACTTCTTGGGCTGGAGCGATAGCACAGCGGGTAGGGCATTTGTCTTGCATGCAGCCAACCCAGGTTAGATTCCTCCATCCCTCTCGAAGAGCCCAGCAAGTTACCGAGAGTATCCTGCCCACAAGGCAGAGTCTGGCAAGCTACCCGTGGTGTTATTGATATGCCAAAAACAGTAACAAGTCTCACAATGGAGACGTTACTAGTGCTTGCTTGAGCAAATCAATGAACAACAGGATGACAGTGACAGTGATAAACTTCTTATTTCTGATGTTTATGTTGTGATAACATAGATTATTATTATTATTATGAGAAGTTGGGTGAAGTCTAGATGGAATTCTTCACACTATATGTGCAATTATTGTAATTTCACCATTATTTCAGAATCAATAGAATAAAACAGGAAAAAGCAAAATACATTAAAGAAGATAGGGTTAGATGTTCCAGCTGCTCTGCCTGAATACTTCCACCCAGCACTGATTTCCAGGCTGACATCTAACCTGCCAGGGGAAGGGAGGCTAAGGGACACCTCTGAGAAATGGTGCTAATGCAGCTGTCGCCAAGGAGACATCAGAGAGCAATGGCATGAACTCTGCCAGAGCAGGGCCCGGTGACAAGACAGTCTCCGATGGCCAGATGCCATAAGCTCTGCTGTGATCTTGGACTTCCCACCTGCACAACTTTGGGAGTCCATCTCTCTTGCTATTCAGTAGTATTCTGTTATAAGAACCTGGGATGTTTTTTTTTTTTTAACTTTTCACCCAAACCACTATTTCTGTACCGGGCTAATAATGCAATGATTCAAATATGATATTTTCTTTTAAGTCATTGCATATAAACTACCAAGCAGACAGATGCCATACAGAACTCTCTTTTGGACCTACTCAGATATGATTGCATCACTTCCATGGACATTGGATGCCATCAATGAAATCCCCGCTAACATATATCACATTTCAAATCCATAGTCTGATTCCTTTTTCTATAAACAAGTAGGCTGAAGGAGCTTTCGAGAAATAGCCATATATGACAATTCTGGGCGGTACCTAGGAAATACCATACTTCTTTCTTTCCTGTTTGTTCATTTTGTTTTGTATTTGAGTCACAGCCAGTGGTGCTCAGGGCTTACTTCTGGTTCTGCATTCAGGGATCACTCCAAGCAGTGCTCAGGGAGTCATATTGGGTACCAAGCAATGCACTGGGCCAACTGCATGCAAAGCAACCACCACATCTGCTGTACTATCTCTCTGGCACCCCTTTACTTCATTTGTTTTTACTGCAGTTCCTGGGATCCAGCTAAGAGATTCCTACTTGCAGGTCAGTTCTCAGGGCTGAGCCACAAGGTTGCCTGACCTTATTCCTGAGGTCATTAGCTAATGTTTTGGGAAACATGAGATGATAAGACATTGACTGCAAATTACAGAAAAGAAGTCAATGGTGTTACACGAATTTATTTTAGTAGCATCAAGTAGTATGAAGAATTAGTGTTTCATAATTTCCACAACTATACTCGTAAGTTAACCCTTCCCCAAGCCAAATTAGTTTATATATTCAAGTGTCATGATAGTTTTATTTATTAAATATAAAATATTTAATATTTATCTTATATTAAAATTCTAATAATTGTGCAATTCTTTTAGCAGAGTTTTTTATCTGATTACTTAAAAGGCTCTTATTACTTACATAATTGAAAATATAAATATCCAAAGTACTTTGAAAGATTGATCGGAATGATGAAATCGAATTGGGTAAGAAATTAGATGTGAGTAGGGCAATGCCCTTTTAAGTGGTTAGAAAGGACTCTTCGGGAATGACTTTGCATAAGCATCTAAATATAAAAATAATTCGAGGTGTTGAAAAAAGGCAAGCTCCTAACGTGGCCTTGAAGAAGAGATGGGCTAGTTGGGATATTTGAGAGCCAAGAGAAGGTGGTTAAGAACCCAGAGGAAGAGATGTTGCAGATGGGAGAGTGAGGAAAGGTTTAGACTCTCACGGCGTGTAGTCTGCGACCAGGAGGCTGCCCCAAATTCTGAACGTGATGGAGGCTTTCTGGGCTTGGGGAGGCCATGCAACATGGTCTCATAATGTGGATTCAGGGTGTTCAGATAATTCAGGCTCCTTGGGGAAGAAAATATTCTGCATTGAATACTGTGGGTACTGGGAACGGAGGAAGGGGGTCTCTGTTAAAAAGGCAAGAGATGGAGATCACTTGAACTAGGGTGACCTTGGTCCTACCTTAAAAAACAAGAATAGTTGAGGAAAAAACTACACCCACTAGTAGAAATTAAGATGACCTTGGAAGTGCCACCAACAATGTAGCAGTGAAAACTGGGGAGGGTTCAAGGCTGGGGACCAGCCCAGTCAACCATGAAGGGCCTTGGGGACATACATGTGATATGAACCTACGTACCAAAAATCCCGTCTGGGTGAGCAACCTCCTTGTAGCTCCTGGACCAGGGCCCTCGAGACCTGCCTGTCAAAGCCCCTCCCTTTCTCAGGGCCTCAGTTTCTCACTTCTCCAGCCTGGCCTGCAGGCGAAAAATGGGATTTCAGTTCCCTTCGCTTCTCTTCTCTGTCCTCGCCTTCAAGTCTGGTTTGCCTCTCTCATATCAGTTTAAAAATTACTATGTGGGAAATGAGAGCAGACAAATCCTATCAGAATGTATCTCCACATTTGAATCTGCAGCTTTTGATATAGTCCTTTCCTGTTTTTCCTCGGAAATGGAGGATTCTCTGTTTTCTTTGTCAGTTTCTGGAACATACTCCCTCATGGAAGTAACAGCCCACGTCTTTCACTCGGAAAGGGGCATGAGGGAATGAGATGAGATGACCTTGCACGCTTCAGCTAATGCTTGCGTGTCTCCCTGCTGTCCAAATTCCACCCACGCCAGGTCGCTCCGTAGCTCAGACCTGCAAGTCCACCCCCTCCTTACCCTGTTCTCATACCATATTTTTTCTCTTGGGAAAATCTATGTATTTTATATCTTCTTATTTCTCTCTAAGCACCCTGATATAAGTGACTTCAGGGATTTTTTGCATTTCTGTGGTAAAATGAAAGAAACCTAGTTATTCAAATATGCAAAAAAAGGAAAAGGCAAAATCTTGGAACTTTGGAATTTTCGACGATGTTGATTTCTGTGGCAGAGCTAGGAACATTCAACATACTAATGCTTTTGCGAAATTGTTATTTTAGTTGGTATATCCAGCTAATGACTCAGATTTTCCACAAATGAAGGCATAACAGATTAGTACTGAATGTACCAACATTATGACTATAAAAGAATATTACTTTCTCAGCATTGTAGAGAAAGAGAGGCTGTATCTCCCATTAAAAATTATCTTGGTGCTGGTATAATTTTGTTGGCTTTGGAATTTCAAAGGAGTCTCTACTACACTCACAGGTGAGCGCGGTTCTGTGGCGCATGGCTCCTCCTGTCTTCTCCTACTGATGGACTGCATCAGCCCTGAACATCACACCTGGGGGATCGGCACATTCATCAGCTCCTTCAGAGTAGATGTGTCTCCTGAGATGGGTTGTCTTAAGGCTCATCCTTTGTCTGAAGCTTGGTTAGTTTCCAGCGGTGTTGAATAACAAAGCGCAGGAGCAGGGGCAGAGCTAATCAGGGGGCTTCTAGGCGAGGCGTGAGGAAGATGTGAGGCTTCTTCCCAAGGGCTACAGAAGCGTCTTTAGGGTCCAGAGAGCGGATGCCAGGCTGCACTGGCGCTGAGCAGGTGAGGGGAGGTGCTGATGTCTTGGTGGTGGACCAAGTGGGATGCTCTCTCTCATACTCCCTCTGCCTCCCCGCCCCCAACCTCCCTCTCGCACCAGCGCTACTCAGAGTCTGCACTAGACTCTGCAATTCATCTAGGCTTGGAAACATGCGGGAAGTCCATTATCCTCTCCACCTTGTGGAGACCAAAGCTCTAGACCTTAATGGAGAGTTACTATAGCAATGACAAAATGAGCCCAGGTTGGGACGAGGACATTTAAAGTCAGTGCAATTTGTTTGGGGCTGTTTCCTTGGCGATAAGAGAAGCTATAATTAATTAGCAGCCTACTACTATGGTTATTTCTGGGTTATCACTGAACAGAACATAAATGAGTTTCTGTTTTAGCTACATAAGAAATGGAACCTTCTGACTTCATTTGAAATCATTTCTAGCAGTCAAGGTGGTCTATAGAGATAAATAATTCTTTTCAAGAAAAAAGGGCCTGTGGGCTACCTGGCAAGGCAATTATTGTTTTGTGGAACAATTAGGATATGTTTTGACTTATCAACACATGATGGTGAATATTACTTTGCTCAAAGTGCTACTAGGATAAAAGCATTCTAACTTATTGTGAAATTTATTCTATTTCATTTAAAAAATCTAGCCCTCCTATACTGCATTTACTTGTTTGGCAGCAGTGCTCCAGGCTCCTATCTCTGTGCTCAGAGATTGCTACTGGCAGCGTGATGGGGAACACATGAAGTTCCAAGATAGAACTGGGCTCAGATGTGTACAGGGCAAGTTCCTTAGCCATTTTTGCTTCCTCTCTGGATTCATATTCTGAGTCCTAGTAAGATCCGTTTTGGGTCTTGCTGTGTTTTGCTGTATTTCCAGTCCACCTGGCTGCAGACTGGAGTGAGGGAATGTTGGAAATATTGGGCACAAGTCCAGGACGCTGTGTCTTCCCAGCCACCACAGCTCTCTGCAGACAGACCGGGACCCTTGCAGTGTGCAGCGTATCACAGGTCAGGAGTGAGCAGCCGTTCACTGAGTTCACTCAGCAGAGACCTGGTTAGGGTCCCTCAGGTGCACATTACCTCCACCTCCAGGCATGGAACACGGGGCTGGGGCTGAACGACAGAGAGGGGGCGGCACTGACAGGACTCTCACTCTAAAATCCGAGCCTGGGCTACCTCCCCTACCTCCCTATACTTCAGGAAGCCTCGGCAGTCACCTCCACACCCCAGAGCTTCCACCAGTTGAAAAGCTACTCCAGTCTTACCACCCTGCTAAAAGTACCGAATGCCCTGAACGAACAGCATGACCTCTGAGCATGCATTGCAAACCATAAGGCACAGAAGGAAAAGGAGAGACAGAGCAAGGAGGAAAGTGCCTGCCATAGAGGGAGGCCGGGGTGGGGATGGGGGGATGAGGATGGTGGGAGGGAAACTGGGGACCGTGGTGGTGGGAGGTGTACACTGGTGGAGGGACGGGTGATGGATCAGTGTATGACTGAAACCCAATTATGAACAGCTTTGTAATGGTCTATCTCATGGACATTCAATTAAAAAAATAGTGAGGTGGAGTTCATGCCCAATTCTATCAGCGTAATCAATGGCTGAATAAATAGCAGTACTCCATCTTTAAAAAATAATAATAAAATAAAACCCGAGCCTGCTGCGAAAAGTGAAGGCTCCTCCGGCAGGCAGAGCTGGGTTCGCAGGAGAGCAGGGGAGGCAGGAGGGGCCCTCCAAGGGCACAGCCACCTCCCTCTGTCCCCGTCCACTACTGACCCGCTGGGAACGTCTTTCTGCTCGTTCTCCAGGGTAACACACAGCTCCCAGCTCCGTAAGCACTGGGCGGCAACCCTGGAGGTTCCATGACTGCATGGGGGAGTCACAAACAAATCGGTGACAGTCAAAAGGTTCTGAATGAGCAATGGCCAAAAATGATTAAAAAAACAAATTTCATGATGAATCTGAGGTACTTTTGGCAGCACTTGTACTGGTGCATTTTTTGGACAAAAAGGGCTCATGAGCTAAAAAAAAAAAAAGACCTCAAGCCCTGCTCTAGAACATTCTGAGGTTTTGTTTGTTTTGTTTTGTTTTGTTTTTTGAGCCACACCTGGCTGTGCTCAGGACTCACCCCTGGCTTTGCACTCAAGGATCAATCCTGGTGCGACTAGGGCCCCGTATAGGATGCTGGGTGCTGGGAGTCAAACCCTAGACAATGGCATGCAAGAAAGAAGTGTATTACCCATGTGCTATCTCTCCAGTCTCTCTAGAGCATTATTTTCTTTCTTTGATTATTCTCATCAAGAGTATTAAGACTCGATACCAATCATTTCTTCAAACAGTGCTATTTTGTTCTAGTCATTTTCTAATGTTCTTATATTATCAAAGTCAAATATAAAAATATTAAATGAGTGATCAGAGAGTTAGTACTGCAGGGAGGGTGTTTGCCTTGCTCGTGGCAAACCCAAGGTTGATCTCCAGCTCTCCGTATGATTCCCTGAGTCCATCTGGAGTAATCCCTAAGCACAGAGCCAAGAGTAACCCCTGAACACTGCCAACCATGGCCCCAAAACAACAACAAAATAAATTATTAAAAAAATTGAATTTAAGCTTAAATAGTTTTCACATATTAATATTTCTTGATAGAAAATACTAACATGAAGGAGTAAATAAGTGAATTATACAATGTGCAAAGATGAGGGGGTTTTTTGCTCATTATCTGCATGCTTTAGTGTGGAGTAACAGACTTTTTATACATGATTTTTGGTTTATTTTAGTTGGGGAACCACATCCAGTGGTGTTCAGGGCTTACTCTGAAGTCTGCACTCAGGGATGCTCTTGGCAGGATTTAGGGACCATGCTGTGGTGACAGAGATCCAGCCAGAGTCTCCCACAGGCAAAGCAAGTGCCCTCACCACCTTACTGTCTCCCCAGTTATTTTGGCTTAAATGTTTCAGAGCATTTACCAGAAGTACTTTTTGTGAAGACAAGGGTAATTCCAAAAGAATTTATGGTTTCATTGACTTCCTCAAATACTAAGTATCAGGTGAAGATTTTATATAACTTTCTAAAGGGCGATGGTTAGGTAGGGAATATATACTTTGAAATCACATATTTATAGCAAAGTCTCTGGAAAATTATTCCAAGTTCTTGATTGGAATATGCCGTTGAGACACCATGGTCAGAGATAAAGCCAGAATGCGAGGGCTTGGTGGTTGGTAACGGCTAGTCAGGGCTAGGTTGGTAACTAGTCAGGGCTAGTCAGGGCTAGGTTGGTAACTAGTCATGGGGTACAGAAGCGGGAAAGAAACAGGGGCCAGTGATGGGCTTGGAAATATACATTTGATCTAAGAATCAAATAATTTGGAGAGCATGCCAAGAAGCAGAGAGATCAGATAACTCAATCTTTAACTGTGACTGAATAATAGTCACTGGAAAAAAACATTCTAGATAGATGCATTTCAGGATAAGAGGAGGATGTTTTATGAAGTATGCTGTTAAGTTATGTTAATGTATGAAGTATGTTGATCATTAGGTGCAGCCTATCCTTTATTTTAAAATGTTTCAATTAACAGAAGTTTACTATAAATGTGATAGGTTGTGTTGACCAATATTGTTATCTTCCACCATTCTCAGATTTCATTGGGTTTTATGTGTTGAATCCTAGTGCTTTTGTGTAGCTAATCAAATGTTAAATATATATATTTTTAAATGTTTCAGATGGAAAAATAAAATGATAGGGTTGCCCTCTTGTGGTTGTTTGAAATGAGGTGGATGTGGAGAAAGGCTGGTGAGGTGTGCTGAAGACAGCCCGAGGAGGTAGTGTGGGGATCATGACCCCTCTTTCCTCTGGCTTGGGAAACCGCCCCCCCCGCAGACTGTGAGGGATGATCCCTCCAAGATCCCCTTGTTCAGCCACCAGAGAAGCTGCAAGCTCTTGCAAATGAAGTCCTGGGCTCCGAGCTCTCATGCAATCTCTTTTACTGTATCAATTTAATTAACTTTCTTCTTCTTTTTTTTTAATTAATAGACTTTGCCATCTTTATTAAGTTACTAACTGTCTTTCGTGTGGAGACACTTAAGCACTGGAATGCAGTTTATTCCCTCACATCCGTCCCATCGCATCCTGTCTGTCTCTGCCTTCTTCCCATCTCAAGGTCAGAGCATCTCCTTTTTAATCAGGAGGAAGCTCCCCGGGCCCTCTTCCCTGTGGCCCTGAGCTGTGCGCAGAGAAGCCGTGCTGGCTAGATTCAGGCTGCTACTCACCTGTGCTCCCTTCAAACACCCTTTTAGTTGTTCCCGATCCTCTTCAATAAAGTATATAAGGAAGGAAGGAGAGAAGGAGGGAAACTCACACTTATTGAGCTTTGCATATGCCCTTTGTGAAAGTATTTTTCTCTCAAAAATTATGGAACTCAGATATATTTGTGAGAACAAACCCCAAAGGAACAAACAGCATTTATCTTATCCCTAGTTTACAAGACAGAGGAAGATTGAATGACAGCATTATGTCATCCCACGTTCGCAATGTGCAGGTGAGGACCCAGTCCTGACCCCTGCCCACTGTGCTATCACCCCAGTCCAGTAAAAATAATACAACCATCTATTTACCGGCCATCTACGAGTAGTAGGACTGGAGCGATATTGATGAACAATGGGATAACAGTGTTACAGTGCTACCAGCAGTGGTGAAAACTGGATTCAAACGAATCTCCCAAGTCTGGTGCATTCCATTTCTGGAGCACTGTTCCGGATCAATGCTTTATACTGGAAAACACTACTGTGCTTTATTCATTATTCATAAGGAACTTGGTAAAATTTCATAGATGTAAGTTTTGCATATTTATGCATGATATCTAGCCCCTGGATTGCTTTCTAATAATTTAACCTCATAGAAGGGCCCACCGATGACTTACTCCATTAATCTCAATTTTTTATTTCATGTCTCCTTTTTTATCTGTCATATGATTTAGTTTAATGTTCTGATGTCATCAAGTGTTTCTTTTCTGCAAAGTCTCAACTCCTGGACTGAAAAGGTTGAGGGCATTCCCCTGGCACCACATGGGTACTCCCTGGAGTAATTCCCAAGCATAAAATTGGTAGCATTTCCTGAGCACTGCCAGGTGTGCCCCGATACTGAAAAAAAAAAGTCACATTTCTGAAAGAGAGAAATTAGTTGAGAGATAAATATAGCACCTTTGACTAATAGACACTCAAAAACTAGCTGTGGAATAGGAGACCAAAAACTGATATGGTTATGCAAATAACAGTATATATTTAAGTTTTCTAGGGACATGTGTGGCTGACATATCCCATGTTCCTGACAAGCTATTATTGCTTCAATAGAGGCATTGCATGTGTCACTCCGAAGTGTGTCTAAAATGGAAATTGCCGCCATGAAGACTCTGACAGGGAAGGATTTGATGGAAAGGACGTTTCAAGGCCCCTGAACTCACAAGCACATGCCAGGGGCTCGGTATGAGAAGGGAGTAGAGGCATCTAAACACGGAAGGAAACAGAGACTTTAGTTAATAAATGAATCTGTAGTGATTTATTCTTCTAGCATCCTGCTACTCTGTGACTGCATTTACGGTTTAGGCCGCCCTGAACTTGGCAGAGCTCGAAAGTGGGAGTTCACTCAAAGCACATGTTCAGCTCAAAGAACAAACGCAGAGTCACAGAATTCGGGGTTAAAAGAATCCTCTGACAGGCCTCTTGCAAGGCTGTTTCCAAGCCACATAGGAAGCTGGGGCAGGAGAGCTCTGGGTAGATCTAATTAAAATTTTATTTCAAGATATATATATTTAACTATTTCTATCACTTAATAAGGATTTTGTGCATCAATGCCAGGTATTCTTTGTCTATTTCTATAAGCTTTATCTCCTGCCTCTTCCTCTCATTTTTGTGGGGTGGGTCACACCGGTGATGCCTGGAAACTCTCCCCAGTTCTGTATTCAGGGGCCATTCCCAGCAGGGCTTGGGAAACTGTGTTTTGTTAGGAGTCACACGGGGGTCGGCGCTGTGCAGCCCAAGTGCCTCAGTGCATTATTCCCTGAGCCTTCCCTCTCCCTCTCTCTCCCTCTCTCCCTCTCCCTCTCCCTCTCCCTCTCCCTCTCCCTCTCTCTCCCTCCTTCTCTCTCCCTATCTCTCTCCTCTCTCTCTCCCTCTCTCTCCTCTCTCTCTGTCTCTCTCTGTCTCTCTGTCTCTCTCTGTCTCTGTCTCTCTGTGTCTCTCTCTTTCTCTGTCTCTCTCTGTGTGTCTCTCTGTCTCTCTCTGTGTCTCTCTGTGTCTCTCTGTCTCTCTCTCCCTCTCTCTCCTCTCTCTCTGTCTCTCTGTCTCTGTCTCTCTGTGTCTCTCTCTTTCTCTGTCTCTCTCTCTGTGTCTCTCTCTGTCTCTCTTTCTCTGTCTCTCTCTCTGTGTCTCTCTCTGTCTCTCTGTCTCTGTCTCTCTCTCCCTCTCTCTCCTCTCTCTCTGTCTCTCTGTCTCTCTGTCTCTGTGTCTCTCTCTGTCTCTCTGTGTCTCTCTCTGTCTCTCTGTCTCTGTCTCTCTCCCTCTCTCTCCTCTCTCTCTGTCTCTCTGTCTCTCTGTGTCTCTCTCTGTCTCTCTGTGTCTCTCTCCCTCTCTCCTCTCTCTCTCTCCTCTCTCTGTCTCTCTCTATCTTTCTGTGTCTCTCTGTCTCTGTGTGTCTCTCTCTGTCTCTCTCTGTGTCTCTGTCTCTGTCTCTCTGTGTCTGTCTCTCTCTGTCTCTCTCTGTGTCTCTGTCTCTCTTTGTCTCTCTGTGTCTCTCTTTGTCTGTCTCTCCCTATCTTTCTGTCTGTCTCTGTCTGTCTCTGTCTCTGTCTCTTTGTCTCTGTCTCTCTGTCTCTGTCTCTGTCTCTGTCTCTCTCTCTCTCTCTCTTTCTTTTTGGGTCCCACTGGGCGATGCTCAGAAGTTACTCCTGGCTCATGCACTCAGGAATTACTCCTGGCGGTGCTCAGGGGACCATATGGGATGCTGGGAACCGAGCCTGGGTTGGCCACATGCAAGGCAAACGCCCTCCCCGCTGTGCCATTGCTCCAGCCCCTGAGCCTTCTCTTAAGCGCCTGTTCCACTATTCCTGCCTGATGGGTAGTTTAAACGCTCACTGTTCTGAGTCAGCTTTCAGGATCACTACCATTGCAAGGAAACCAGTTGGATATTAAGGAAGGCCTGTCAGATTACAGCCCACCATCATGACTATTCATCTCAAAGCGACAGATTTGTCAAAACAATCCTTTGTTCTGGTGAATAGACTTTCTCGTGAAGGCTCAAGGACACTCATGAAATTAGTTTAATCTATGGAAGCACGCCCTTTGATGCTTTTCACTTGGGGCATTTTATTTCTCTTGATTTTGTCTCGAAATTCTTGTTGAATAGCTTTCCCCTAGATTTGCTGTGGTAAATCTCAGACACGAGAGAACAAAGGCTGGAAATGGTCTCCCAAAAGTTACCTCGCTAATTGCTTTCCGGTACATTCTGCTAAGCACTGGGTTTCAGCCAGAGCCTAGTGTGGGGTGATGGGGAAGGAAAACCTGGGTCTTTTCATGGATGAGCAGCAGAAGCAGAAGAGGACAATGCCCCCCCCACCCCCTGCACGGAGGGGAGTTGGACGCGATGCCTGGGCCTCGTGCACTGCTGAGGCCTCTGTAGGTCGGATGAGACTCCTCACTTGGAGCACACAGGAGAATACACGGGCCTTGGCAAGAGCGAGGCTGCCTTCCCCGTGGGGACTCGGGAAACAGGAGTTTCTCCCCGAGTGCAGTCAGAAGCAGACTATTCTGGGGAGGAGGAAGCAAGCCATCAGCGCGAGCTGATTCACTCCCGGTAGGTGCCTCGTGTCGGGGCAGATTATTCAGCCCAGGCTCCCAGGCCGGCCCTGGCAGTGACGCTCCCCGCCAACACTGCAGCTTGATAGGCAGAACAACGAAACTGGGGCTTTTATCCTCTGTCAGGTTCATAGACTTACACCTCTTGTGCCTCCAACTCAGACGTTTCCTCTCTGGAAATAAAATGTGTGTTTCACAGCAGTAAGTCCTACCCAGATTTCCCTGATCAGATCTTCTCCTGCTGGACAATCGGTGCTAATCTGAACTCACAAAAATAAGTATTCATGAGAGCTTTTTATGTTGTTGTTCCTTCTGTCTGTTGTCTACATGAACTAGGCATTTATAATAAGAGTCCAACTTCCATCTTCCTAGGTTTTCCCCCAGATCAGTTTGACAAGGTCCTTGGAATAGTCTGAAGAAACTTGCCAAGTGCCTTTCATTTATTTTAGAACACTCCATCGAAGAGGTCACAAGAGAAAACTTTATCTTCACACTATCCACTATGCAACAGCATTTCTTCTATTTGCTTCCTCAACGAGTAGCATGTATGATGCGACAGATAGCTCAGAGGTCCGGGAGGCCCGGGGCTGGTGAAATGAGTGTGAAGGACAGTTGGCTCCGCGTCACGCAGCATGTCTGAAGCTACTTCGGCAGCCAGGCCACTGCTCAGTGTGACAGACATGAGTTCAGGTTCCTAAACCCCGTTGACTTAGACGTCAGGGACATAGAGCTTTGCACGCTCCAGGCCAGGAGGCCCTGACTCTTGATAACTGTGAGTCGGAGTAAGTGAGAGTGTGCACACTTTCCACACATCCTGTTCAAGTGCTTCATCCGCCAGCACCTCTCAGAGCAGAGGACCAAGGTCAATGGAAATCTAAGATAAGGCCTTCAAGAAGGTACCGCCCCCCCCCACCGACGCCTGCCCGCCCCCTCAAGTGAATGTAAGAGGCCTGGAGGACAATGCAGGGTCACCCTCACTCTTGCAGAGGTGTCTTTGCTGCTGGCTTGACTGCTGACATGCAGGGTTCCCAGACACCCCTAAGCCTCACCCCTCCGTGTGGAGCCAGGAGTAGCTTCTGAGCACTCCCGAGTGTGATCCCCAAAACCCACCCCTCCCGCCACAGAGTAAAATAAATGTTATTCAGGGCCCCAAGGGATGGCTCGGTGGCAGAGCTCAGGACCTGCCTCAGTGCGCCCACCCACGCCCACAACACCCACTGTTGCATCCCAGAAGCATCATTGTGGCAGTTCTGGTGGCAGTTCTTCTGACATAGCCAAAGTGTGTGAGCATCACGGTCAACAGAGTTGGGAGTCCCCCCCGCCCCCCGCCCCTGCCATGGCAGCGGTAAGCACAGCCAAGGGGAGGGGAACGGAAAATCGAGCTGGGCATTGAACACAGATGGAGCTTAGTTAGACAAATGACCCTTCGTCACAGGGCCACATGGATTGAGAGCCTGTCCCCACACGCATCTGGGCCTCTGTCCCAGGCTTCTGGCCCTTGCCCTCTTGCCTCTCTGGACGTAACGGGCGTCAGAATGAGATTCTTGATGGCTCTGCACGAGGTGCTGAAAGGGACCAGACCGAGAGGAAGAGGGAGGCCGGGTTCCTTCCAGTGCACAAGCTTCTCCCTCAGGGTGTGGCTTCAGGGGATGTTCGGCAGCCTGTCCCAGAAGCGAGAAACCACGGATCGGGTGTGGGGGTCTCATCCTGGTGGCAGTGAAACAAACTTCAGGGCACCTGCACCAAGAATTCCTGCCAAGTCTGGCTTTCTTTTCTTATCCCGAGAGGGAGCCTCCCGCCAGGCCCACGGCTAGTGGCTAGTAGAGCCGGACAGGACACCAGGGAAGCCCTCGTCCTCCTCCACCCTCTCCCCTGGGAGAGGTCAGGGGCTGGGGGATTCTGGAACGACTCCCATGTCAATCTTGTGCTGGGTCCACTGTGGCCCGATGGGATCATAGAGCAGCCCTGGGTGGGTGTCCCTGGGAGGTTTGTCTGCAAGTGTCTGTCACTGCGAACCTTTCTGGAATCACGTTCTCACCTCGGAGTCGGAGCGTGCATGGCCAGGCTCCTTCCCTGCTTCTACTGTTCCCACCCTCTTGTCTTCGCAATAGGCCCCATTATTTTTCTTCCCCTAAAAGAGTCCCTGGTTCTTAAAATAATCCCTGGTTCTGGCATCTCTGAATCATGACTTTGTCCCTATGGAGCCAGGTTCTGGCCGTAGGGATAGAACCAGATGAGCTCTGTGTCCTACCTAGGAATGGTGCTCAGGCTGGTAAGCGTTGCTGCGTTTCTTCCTCCCTGCAGGCTCAGAGAGGAATGAGATGCTCTGTGTGGGAACTGCCACACAGAGGATCACTCAACAGAGGAGAAAGACCTGGGCCTTCCCCCAGTCTGGACTCCAGAGGGATCATAGTTGATCGACACAGGCACACACTTCTGCCATAGTCAACTCATTGTTATTTGGGACTTTCTGGAACTCAGCAGAATCTTTCTTCCGAAGCAAAAGTCCGTGGACAGGTTTGGAGTTCATTAGGAGCTCTGATGGTGTGTTAGGACGGAAGGAAGCAAAGGAGAAATAATGGGTACCTGTGGCGAGAGTCTCTTGCCTCAGAGGTAAGTGGGTCTGAATAATGACTCCATCTTCCACTGTCTATCCATTAGGCCTGGCCTCCTTCCATAAAGGCAAGCCTTTCTGATTTTAGGTTCAGAGCACAATTTTCCTTAGAGAATTTGTGGGCAGAGACTGGAGGGAAGGGGGAAGAGAGGACAAAAGAGGAACGATCAGAATTTTCTCTTCAAGTCTTGAGATTCACAGAATGAGTAACAGCTTCTGTAAAATCTACCTTTGTCTTTGGATTGAAATCGTAGATCACAGTGTCCTTTCAGCTCCAGTCTTCTGGAAAGCTGAATCAAGATTTCCTGGAAACAACAGTGTGAGAGAACATCTTCCTGAATCAGCTGCCCCCAGCCTTCTTTCTGTGGGGGGGACCCCCTGCATAAGCTGAGAATGACTTTGCTCTCTCCATCAAAATAAACACCATCCAGCACGCAGAGACATGTAGATCAACCAGGGCTGGGGAGCCCCCAAGCGGGAGGGAACTAGCAATACTGAACGATTAAAGCAGAATAAATATATATAACAATACATTTAGTTAAATATATATTCATTAAGTATGCATTTAAGTACACAGACTTTAAGAGCACTACAGTCATTCTATCAGTGACATGAACCTGCAACTCAAGTGAATTATTGAGTTAGTGATACCTTATGAGGATTTGTTGTTGTTGATTTTTTATTTTTATTTGGGGGCCACAACCAAGGGGTACATAGGGCTTACTCCTGAGCTCAGGGATCAGTTCTGGCAGGGGTCAGGGAAGCAGATGGGATGCCAGAGATTGAATCTGGGTTGGCTGCATGCAAGGCAAGCGTCCTACCCACTGTACCACTGCTCTGATCCCAAATTAGCAACATTTTATAAGAAAATTTCTCTGCGGGGCTGGAGCAATAGTACAGCGGGTAGGGCATTTGCCTTGCATGCGGCCGACCTGGGTTCAATTCCCAGCATCCCATATCGTCCTCTGAGCACCGCCAGGGGTAATTCCTGAGTGCAGAGCCAGGAGTAACCCCTGTGCATCGCCGGGTGTGACCCAAAAAGCAAAAAAAAAAAAATTCTCTGCTTGGATTTAAATAGTTGGTTTACTACCTGACTCCACCCACAAATAAAGTGTTAGGAATATTACGCTGTAGTCATGTCGCCCTGGCGGGTGGGGGAGGGGCACAGTTTTTCCAAACTATTCTTCCTTCCAGAGGCACTGTCAGAACCGCGTAAGGCCATCAAGTGATCACCAAGCTCCTACAGTTCTTTCCTGCTTCTCCACGGTTGTCACATGCTCCCGGGACAACAGCTCTAGGAAGTCCTGAAGTGGGGGCAGTGGTCGGGGCCCTGCCTATGAGGTATCCTGGCAGGCCAGGGAGTTCAGAGCAAGGAGAAGGCAGACGGAACTCTGGAGGAGAGCACAGCCACCAGCCACACCCCTGCGCACTTGTCCCCAGCCCTGACACAGTACTGGCCACCAGACGGGCAGGAAATATTTTTGTGTCCCTGGGTTTCCCGTGAATTTCCAAACACGGTCGGGTCACTTTCCCAGTTAAACCATTTTCCTCATAATGGGTGTTGGTGAGCATTTCCGAGAGAGCACACTACTGGCCCCCAACACCTGTCATGGCAGAGGTAGGGGGGCACAACCCCTCACCAGCTGGGACAAGCAGCTGCACCATGAAGTTTACCCCTCAGAGTCCAAATGCCATCCGTGGGGGTCAGCCTGCTGGTCTCGCGGGAAGGAGGGTGTGACTGTGGGTCCCAGGCTTGGTCTGCCCCGTCTCTACTTCCCGAGAAGATCCTCGACTTCTGTCAGGTGTAGGAGGGAAATGTTGACTCCTTTTGCCTAAACCCTCCATTCTTTTCTTACACCGTGGTAGAAAATCCTTGCCACTGGGGTCCCTGTGGTGGCCCCTACACCCTGTCCTGCAACAGTGTGCTGGCATCTCTGGGCACTCTGAGAAGGAGCACAGACCAGCCCTCCTATCCTGTGGTCCTGGGCACTGAGAGAATTTCCTGAACTGAAGGATTGAATTGGAGTATATAAAATGGACAGAACTGGAAAATATAAAACAGAAAAAATCTTCTATACTTGTCCTCCAAGAAGCAAAATCTAAGGGTTAGTAAGGACAGAGACTGGTCAGCCTCAAACCTGGAGGTGCAGAATACTCAAGTGCCCCTCTAGACCTGAGAACAGCCCCCCAACCTGTGGGCCCACAATTTTGCACTGGGCCTTGATAAAGGTCAGTGGCAGCCCATGAAAATGCTCATGAAACCCCTGCACGGTCCTTGGTAGAGAATTGCTGGCGATGTCCCTCACCAGGAGAACAGTCTGGAAGCAAGGAGAGCTCACGTCAAAGGAACCGAAACTCCAGAGTGTACTGCTACAAAGCAGATTATGTAACGAGAGAGCGGGGAGGGCGGGAGGGCTTACTCTTCACCGAGCCTGGCTGCAGGACTGGGCATTTCTTAGAGGACATGGAGTTAATCAAAGCTCGCCTCGTGTCAGCGTCTGCAGGTTTAGCGGCTGTTTTCCAGGGAGATAGTAGACGAGAGAAGGGTCTGGCTGTACCGAGCTCATAGAACGGGCTGCACTGGGCTATTTATGTGCCTGAGGAGGTGTTGTCTGCTGAGATGGTTTTCAAGTCTGGTCTTTGTTCATGTTTTATTTGAACAGATTTAACTCAACTCTCCCCTCTTGATCTGCCCACAAATACAACCCACCTCAAACTCTCCATGCATTTGCCTGCGGTTTGTTAGAGATTGTGTGTTCTGAATTGCAATTTGTCTGTTATTCTAAACTAAAAATATATATATATATATATATATATATATTTATTTTTGCTTTGAAGATGCATCTAGTAGTGCTCCGGGGCTACTCCTGGGTCAGTGCTCTGGGTGCTCCTGGAAGTGCTCAGGTACCATGTGGTGCTCCCAGATCTCCTGTTCGCAATACATGAGCTCTCCCAGGCCCCTGAGTGCTTGTTTTGTGACCACATGCAGCTGTTCTCAGGGGTGATGCCTGGTGAGGCTGGGGGGACCAGCTGGGGGGCCAGAGAATTGAATCTGGGTGGTCTTGTGCGAGGCAGGAAGCCTACTCTGCTGAACTGTCTCTCTGGGCCCAAGGCTTCATTTCCGGGGTGAGCAATGATCCATTCGCAGTGAATATGCAGTCGCATCTCACACAGTGGCTAACGTATAAATGGGGAACTGAAGATGTGCACACTATTTATTGGTTAGAAGGTTGCAACGAGAGCTGCAGACTCACAGAAAACAGTCCTTCCCTTTGACTTTATTCCTGCCTCTGTATGAAATTATCTCCCACTGGCTCGTCCTCTGATTTCAATATTTCCCCCTTCACTTCCTGTGATTTTCCTGTTCTTTTTTCCCTTCTGTTTCTTTTTTCTGATCCATATTTCTTATCTTCAGCCGATCTCTGTACCCCAACTCATCTTTGTCTACCAGACCCTAGAATTCAGAGTCTTTCCTCTCTGTCTCTTTCTGCTTTCACCTCTACTGGTCTTTTCCACATGCATGACTCCAATACCCTCTTTATGTAGATGTCTCTGGTCTTTAACTCTCCCTGAAAAACAAAGTGAAATTTCCAACTTCCTGCTGCTACCAATTTCCTGAGCCAGTCATTTTCTTGTTCATTCCGTGCTCTTGTTCCTGCAGCTTCCTCCAGAAGGCCTCAACGTCTTCATCAAATGTCACTTGCCCTCACGGGCATTCTCTACAACCCCCCAGCCTACTTTTATATAAGATCCATGTGGTTAAATATCACATTCAACATATCTGAGTACATGCTAATGATAATAACAGGCTAAACAAGGAAAACATGGTTCTTTTCACTTATTTTTGCTTTGTTTAAAAACTGTGGTTCACAAAGCTGCCCCTGACCCAGTTGTTGAGGGTAGTGTTCATCCCCAACACTGCCAGCAGACTGGCTTTCCTCATGATTGTCCCGACTTTCCCCAGTAATCTCACGCTTGCCCCTTACACAAAATAATTTCTTTCCTTTTGCTTACAGTTAAATGGCTAGTGGAGTTACAAAAAAAAAAATCTAACTAAACTTTAAAAAACTCGTGAAAATTGTTCTATCTCTCTATGGGGTTACTAAGCCCTTTCTAAAGGTTAACAAAGCTGTCTGTTGTTAGTGGAGCTTTCTTGTATATGTTTTTATTTATTGAACATAGTTGGATCCTATGTTATCTTCCCATCTAAGTTGTGCTCCTCCTGGGATGTCAGTACTGTGGAATTTGGAGATGCTGTGAGGTAGCATATGTGGCCGCATGCTCCAGAAACTCTGGGATCTGCAGTTCTGAGCCAATGAACTGACCTGTTTGTAGATGTGGCTGTGGCTGCCAGAGCTTCTGGAAATAGGAGGGTGGAGGAGAAGCTGCCTGTCTCCACTCTGAGAAGACCCCAGAGTTCTCAGCCGGGAGAGCGGTGTACCTGGAATTTTTATTGGTTTGGTGTCTGGAGAGATTAGTCATGGGCAGTAGAATTGGTCCATTGGGTGGGTAGAACTGCCTGGCCTTCAGCGGGGCAGAGAGTCGGCCTGCTTCCCTTCTGTAGGAGCCCAGAATGCTTAGCTGAGAGACCCTTGAATTTTAGCAACTTGGTTTTACTCTCTTTGAAGATTTAGTCATGAATCTATAAAACTAGGCCAATGGATGAGTTTCCATGGTGGTGACTGCGGGACATGGGTCAGAAAACTTGGTTCTTGATCATTGATTGATTCACTTGTGATCTGCAAATGAATGTCAACACATGTATATAACTAAGAATTCACTGGGAGAAAATATGGAACTTGGAGCTCATCAGATCTCTAGGACTAACTCTCAACTCACAGATAATATGGGACCAAATGTACAAAACAATACTGTTAATGCAGTGAATCAAAACTTAAGGAAACTCTATAAGGGAAAAAATTGCATGATTCATAAATCAAAAAAATTGTAACAGAAAGAGAGAAAAGGAAGAATGAGAATTAGAAAATAGTGACTTTTAAGATTAGAAAATACTTTAAAAGTTCAGGGAGAGCGTTCAAGGGGCCAGAGCACATGAATTCATGTTGGAGTGCCATTGGTAAATCACCTGTACCACCGTGACCTTAAGCACTGAGCTGTGTGTGACATCCGAGCATTGAGTTAGAATCAAAATAAAAAAGAAACAAAGAAAAGAAAGAATGAAATAAAGAACAAAAGAAAGAGAGAGAGAAAGAAAGAAAGAAAGAAAGAAAGAAAGAAAGAAAGAAAGAAAGAAAGAAAGAAAGAAAGAAAGAAAGAAAGAAAGAAAGAAAGAGAAAGAAAGAGGAAGGAAGGAAGGGAGGGAGGGAGGGAGGAAGGAAGGAAGGAAGGAAGGAAGGAAGGAAGGAAGGAAGGAAGGAAGGAAGGAAGGAAGGAAAGAAGGAAGGAAGGAAGGAAGGAAGGAAGGAAGGAAGGAAGGAAGGAAGGAAGGAAGGAAGGAAGGAAGAGAAAAAAGGAAGGAAGGAAGAAAACTGCATTTTTATTTGAACAAACTGAGTGAATTTATTTTATTATTAATTTATCTTTGGAATGATAATTATTGATGCTTTTAAATGAAGTTATGCCTTTAAAATACATCTAAAATAAGTTTTTACAAATAACGTTATATTGTTTAGCACTTATTTCAAAATACATCAAAATACATCAGTGTAAAATACATCTTGGGTGGGGATATAAAGGAATATGATCAGGTACAAGCTCAAGTTGGGTGATTTATGTAAGATTTATTTATTTTCTTCTTAGGTTTTTACATGTTTTAATTTTTTGTAGTGAAGAGAACAAGCCGGCTTGCACTTGGCAAATAACAACTAAGTCTCCACCAAAAGGGTGAGATATCTCATTAACAGTTTAATTCCAAAAGGATTTGATAATTCCAATGGGTTTTGGATATGAAAGTGAAGAGTAAAGACTGTTCGGAGCCTAGATTCCTCTGGGACCTGAGCACCAGAGTGGGGCCTGTACTGCTGTCAAATCAAGTTTAGCCTCCAGTACTTCAGAAATAACTAGAAAACTTATACAAACTTTGTCTCTGATTCATTTTTTGTTTCTAATGTTATTTGTTGACTTATGAATGCATACAAGTACCTACTTTTATTGTCTCTTTATTAGTGCCATAGCAGCCGTCATCAAAGTAATTATCTCTAGTGCCATACATTTAATTTTAACATATCTCTCTCATGTTGCTGCAAGTCATTTGCAAAATCTCACATCTATGCAATAGCACAGCCACGTTTGTGCGCGTCAACTTTGAAAATCCATTTCTCCCCCGTGCCCACATTGAAAATGATTACAGGTTATATAAATACAAGTTTTATCATGACAGTGGAGCAGCACTGCCACAGCATACTAATTTATTCATTAAAGTGCAAATGAACAAACGATGATCAGGATAGCCTGCCTCATTTCCCCTGCCACCGCGGTCCAGAACTAGACGCTGCTCCCGGGGAGACAGACAGACAGAGCTTGGGGGCCCCTAAGGGCCCTTTGATTCAACCCCACTTAGAAAGTGATTAAAATGTCACACACTAGACTCAGCATCACTTTAAACTTGGGCCCCATAGCAGAGTGATAGTTATTCTGGATAAAGGAAGGAAGGTCTGGATAGATGAAGAGAGGAGAGAGGGAGGGAGGGAGGGAGGGAGGGAGGGAGGGAGGGAGGGAGGGAGGGAGGGAGGGAGGGAGGGAGGGAGGGAGGGAGAAATGGAGGGAGGGAGGGAGAAATGGAGGGAGGGAGGGAAGGGGAAAAATACTTTTGAGGGATTTGGACTCAACATTCTATTCACCGGTGTTCACTTCTAAAGACACCCAGCAGCCATTCTGGATCCCCTTATTGCCCCTCCACACAAAGGACGCATTTGAGGCCCCAGGGGAGGAGAAGGCCAACTCCGCCACTGACTCAGACTCAGGATCAGGGAGGGACCCTGACAAAGAGCCCTTTGGTCAGCAGATCAGTGGGACAACGAAGGTGGGAGATGGTCACCATGAGTGTCCAGGGAGAAGTCCTGCCCCCCATCCCCCGCCAAGAGAAGGGACTTGGAGAGTCAGGGCAAATATTTGATGGGGGGGAGGGGGAGTGGATTCTAAGGAGAGAACAGTGATGAGCAGAGTTCCAGGAAGCGGGTCTAGATTCCCGGCTGCGGGAGGGGTGTGGAGAGTAGAAAAGGTGAGGTTAGACATTCGCATGGTTCTTGAGGTTCTCCCGTCAGATCGAAGACTGTTCACATACTTTCTAAAGCAGAAATTAGGAGCTGGAGCTGTGGTGCGGGGTGGGGGTGGGCAGAGGGCACTTGCCTGGCATCCACCATCCACCGGGCTGAGTCCTTGGCACCGTATATGCCCGGCACCCCTCCCGCTGCGCCCCCAGCAGTGACCCCTGAGTGCAGAGTCTGGAGTAAGCCTTGAACACAGCCCAAGGAAACAAGAATAGATAAGTGAGAAATAACATTGAAAACACAGGGATTGAAGCAGTGATGCAGAAGTTTCCACCCTGGGGACAGAAATGCTGCTGAAAAGTGGCTGGAATTGTGAAGGGCCTCCCCAGTGGCCCCTGTTTCTTGGCACTAGCCCCCAAGGAACCTGTATGTAAATAGAAAAAAAAATGCGTGTTACTCGTCAGGACCAACATTTCAATTATGCACACTGCCATCGTTCCCAAGCCTGTACATTAGCATAGTTGCCACTTCTGGGATGTTGACTGAATCTGCTTGCATGATGGATCGTGTGCAGCGATGCAGGGGCCACACATATGCTTCATTCTCCTGGCGATGGCAGAATACATTCTATCTTTCATTTCCAACCCTTTGTTTCTTTGGCTATTATAAAAAAAATACACGCTTCTGGGAATTATTTTTTTCTTCGGGCCTCCTTAGACAATGAAGTCTAATGTTCCAAGCAATTTAATTAATTTTCTGTGTATCTCTTGGAGTGTGGTTGACATGACCTCACGGGTGTTCCTGGGCCTGAGAACATTGCAGGATGTGGGGAGGGTGTCTGTTTCCAAGCAACTAAATGCCACGCGTTGTAGTGTTTTTGTCTTTAGCTCACGGAATCACAAATACCTTGGTCATTACCATTATTTTTACCAGTTGGGAAAATAACAGGGAAGCTGTGCAATTTTTTGAAGGAAACCAAAAGTAAATGATGAAGCTGGGAATCAAATCCAAATTGTTTTCACAGCAAGCTGCACACATCACCAGCATCACCATACACATATATATAGATACATATATATATATAGTGATGCATGTGCATGTACATTTCTATACTTGCATGTATTGATTATTCTTAAAATATTGGTAAATTTGATCAAATAACATCATTTAATATTAGGGATATAAAATAGGAGAAAGGCATGCACATGTATAAATATACACAGAAATTTATGCGTTTTTGCCTATGATATGTATGAAGTGTTATGTGTGTACAAGTATGCAGTCTATATACATACATGTATATATATATTCTGTTTGCTTACTTACTTGTGTATTCCAAGTGCTTATCTTTTGCAAAGTGCAAATGGTTGGGATTGAGAGATAATCCAAGGGTCACTGCAGTTGTCTAGCCAGTCCAGGACCCGCCCTTGGCACCACACAGGGTACCCGTAAACCAGGGGTGATCCCTGAGCACAGTCCGGAGCCAGCAGGTGTAGCCAAGAACAAACAAACAAACAAACAATCTAAAAGATGCAAATGATCTCCTAGACTCGTTTTCTACTTGAATTTGACTCTTTTCATACAATAAAATGAGCCTTAGAGACCTTCACGGCAGCCCAAAGAATCGGCAAGCTGCATGCTGAGATTTATTTTTTTAATCCTCAAGAAATGATCGATTGCAGCAAATTCTCTAATTTATGCCCATATGTTACTTCCTCACTCTCTGTGAGAAGGATTGGGAATTGTTTGCCATTGTCTCCGGAGTAGGTTTCAGCCTCTGTGGTGACAGTTATGTTTGTAGGCGTGAGGAAAGCAAGAGACACAGGCCCTTGGATTTGAAGCGTCTTCCTCTGCAGCTTCAGTACTTCAAAGGAACTTCCTCTCTGACATTTTCCGTGGCAGATACCCAAAAGGAATCTCTCTATCTCACTGCAGACCTGCATGGCATTTTTTTTTATTTTTACATATCTCTTCTTCTACATTGTACTTATTCTTATCAAGGAGGCAGGAGTACTTTCGTGATTTGATGTCTGACTAGGGATTCATCTTATCTCTCACTGTGCCTCTGAATAGGAAACTATGGTTTCCACCTAATGTTTATTACATCAGTTGGCTTCTCATGTAGAGAGACCCCAGTAGTGTACTTTGCATGAAAGGGCTTTAGTTTTCAGAAGAGGCAAAGGTGAGGCGATGTCTTTCATTGGCTTTGAGTCTGAATGGCCCCTGTTTAGTTTCACCACTGAACGATTCCCTCACCCCTGTCACTCAAAAGAGAGATGTATTTTAACAAAGGTTAAATTTACTTTAACAAGACTTTCATTTACCTTTTTTGGTAATTGTGTAATTTTAAAAAGACCAGTGTGAGCTCTTATTGACTATTCAGTTTCACCGGCATTGAATAAGATGCCATTGATTTCTGATGCTTGGCTAGGAAGGACTAAAGTATAAATTCGGAGCAGTTTTATTTCCTTTCCAAATCATAGCTCTATGCAGTGGTGGCAGGAGAAGACAAACCGGCAGGTTACATAAAAAATTGTTCTAGAAAAATGGGATATATAGATTTCATTAATTTTGAAGTGATAAAGTCAACCTAAATTGTAGCTTTGCTTTCCAGACAATTTTCCCATATAGTAGGTAGACAGTGATCTGAAGGAATCGTTGGCTCTCAGCTTATTTGAGACCAAAATTCTGTTTTGTTGCAGATCCTTGACATTTTGAAAAGTTAATTAACTGAGCCTCCCTGTGGAGTGGGAGAGCTTATATTATCATGAAATCTACCCCGCCTGAGATCTCTGGTGGCAGATATGAGTATAAACTTGAATATCGAGAGAGTTGGCCTGGGTGCAACCTCACATAGGGCCTTTCCCTGTCAGTGGCTTCAGAGCACGGGACACGGAGCTCATTCCTCAAAGTCCTTCCTTCTCGAGTTCTTGCCTGCAACCCCCGTGTTGGCAGAGAGGAAAGTCCTGACTGACCTGACGCGGCTCCACTGCAGAGCTCCGACCCATTATCTCTGGAGTTTGCAGTTACCAGAGAGCGTGTTTCTTAGCTAATATCCACAGTTCCAAACTTTAAACCTATTATGAGCTCTGAGGAGCCCTCACAAGTGGGTAGGTTTTTATCTTCTGCCCAGATAAGCCCTTTCTTTCCCTAGAAGGGTGCATCAGTGGTGTTTGTTTTTGTTGATTTGCTTTTCCTGAAGATCCAGTATTTACAACACTGCATGTGTTCGGGGTTGCTGAAGGGTGTAGGATCACAGCCCCTCGATGCCTATCACTGCACCCACCCACCACCAAGATACCGATATTCCTCGGCACCAGGCATTGTACCCTCCACCCTTTCATCTCCCCTAACCTCTTCCCATCTCTGCAAACCTCAGGTTTACATCAGAATGCAACAATTTGCTTTGAGTTATTTTCTGTTTCACTTTTTTTTTTTTTTACCTCATTCCATACACATAAATGTAAGCTCATCTGGTATTTATGTATTTTGCAGGGAGCACTGCAGTTTCTAGACTACTATTAGTGGAATTTTATGCATGGATCATTCTAGCACCACTGCCCTCCCCCAGTGTCCACTTCTCTCCGCCATTGTCCCAGTGTCCCTCCCTGCCTCCCTTGCCCCTGGTAAGCCCAGCTCTCAGTTCCTTTGCCTTTGGACATCTGCCATCCCTCTTCTCTATCTCTCCATGTCCCGAATATGAGGATCACTCTGAGTCTGTCCCTCTACTTCTGATTCAACACGATATGCTCCAGCCCCATCCACGTGACCGCAAATTCCATGACTGTCTTTTCTTATAGCCAGGTAGTACTTTATTGTGAGTATGTTCTAGTTTCTTTATCCAACCTTCTGATCTTCGGCACTTGGATTGTCTGCAGATTTTGGCTGTTGTGAATGGAGCTGCAATGAATTTAGGAGTGCAAATGTCTTTTCTAAGTTGAGTGTTTGGAACCTCGGAGTAAATAACCAGAGTGGAATTGCTGACTCATATGGAAACTCAATTCCTAGTTTTTTGAGTAGTGTCCGTGTTGTTTTACAAAAAGGTCAGATAAGTCAACATTGCCACCACTGGTAGGTGAGGGTTCTTTCCCCCATATTATACCAGTGCTATTTCTCTTTCTTTGTCATTCAAAGGTATGTCATTTAGCATAACCTCCACCGATTGATTTCCTTCATATTGTCTCAAATGGCAAAATTTTCCCTAACAGCTGAGGACTGTTTTTGCACGTGCACAGTGTGAGTGTGTGTGTGTGTGTGTGTGTGTGTGTGTGTGTACACAGAACATTTTGTATTCATCTACATACCTGCTGTGAGCACTTGGCTGTTTCTGTGTCTTGTAGGACAGGCACTTCAATTAACATAGAGCTACGCATATGTTTATATATATATATATGTATATATATATATATGTACATACACACATATATTGGTTTTCGGGCCATGCCCAGTGTGGCTCAGGTCTTACTCCTTTCTTTGTGCTCAAGAATCAGTCCTGGCAGTGCTCAGGGAGCCATGTGTGGTACCAAGCTAGAACGTGTGCTGGCCGTGTGCAGGGTCAGCTTCCTGCCTGCTGTCCTATCTCTTCGGCCCTGCACACATCTTTGAGTATTAGTGCTTTCATGTTCTTTGGGGTGGAATTGCTCCATCATACGATGGCACTTTAAGATAAAAAGGTCCTTGGTGACTTTTTTTTTTCTACCGATGTGCCAACAGAAAGCTCTGTGGAGGCTGTCTGGCTGCACTTCCTGGCGGTGATGTCCTTAGGCCCTCCCGTCTCAGAGACAGTCTCCATCATGGCTCGACCTTTCACAGTTTCTTCGTGAATCCTTACAGACAGCCGTCCGGAGGGAAGTGTTGCCATGGGGCATTCTCCGTGGCAGCCACAGGAGAGGCAGACGGACGTCAAGCCCTGCCTGTGGGTCTGTGATGACTCAGGGCATCCGAGAGCAAGGCAGACCTCTGGCTGGGGCGGGGCTGGGCTCTGAGTTTTTCTGTATGTTCCAGCTAACATGGAGTCTGTGTTATTTCTGGGAAACCCCCTTAGTCCTCTAAAACCTGCCAGTCTGGCCTGAGTCCCCACCTCCATATAATTAAAGGTGCACTTTCTTGCAAAAGCCAAATGATGATCACCTAGAGCAATGCTTCTACAAAGAAATCAATCAGGAAGAAGGAAAACTGTTGGGATAACACGTATTAGAATTATTTTCCCTTAGTAAAGTGTAGGCAGGGAAAATGATACAGAATATGCTTTGGTATATAATCAAATAAATGCAAAGCCTCTTTGTTTTATAGCAAAATAATGAGTTCACATTCTTTCATTGTTTATTACCTGTGGAATATTAAATTAGCATTTATTTTTCTAGTGTATAATATTTTATTTATTAGTTATATTATGTTTGAAAAATAAGCATTTGATGTCATAACTCTGTAGAACTTGGCATAAAGCTAAAATTTAATGTCCACATGGGTTTACTGATAGCTTTGTCTTTAAAAGATGATTAATTTACAGTTTAGTCCTTTAATGAGGGGCTATTTCCATAACTCTTAAAAGTAACATTACCTTTAAGTTAGCGGCTAAATATGCACATGATTAATTTCCCCACAAGGCTCAGAGTTTTCATATACAAAGAACTTTTTAATAGAAGCATCTACTTAAAAATATTACTCTACACTTAGGCTTGCTTACTGCTAGTAAATAATATATCTAACTTTATTTTGCCACATTGTGAAATATATATATTCTATATATAAATAAATAAAATATATAAAATTATGTATTATAATTGCCAGGGGGGTTGGAGTGGACTTCAAAGGTCCAGTGATCTCTGGGCAGTCTGGTGGCTGGCATGAAATGGTAACACTGAGCCTCTAAAATATAGAAACAATTATACCCCTAAAAACCAACCATTACCTCAATGGAAAATATTAAAAATTTTATAGACTTGGAAAATAGAGAAGGGTCACCGAGGTCATGGTCCTGAGCTCAAATCTCAGCGCTCACATACCTTCTGGGTATTCGGGGAAGGACATGGATAAACCCACCCCACTTCTTCCCTCCTCCTTCACAGAACATCGGCCCTCCCTGCGCCCCCCCCCCCCAGGGCACTGAGCACTACTTTACTCATCCAGAGGCTTTTTGGTCGTAACTGGAATCCACCGGCCCAGGGTGAGTGGGAGGGGCCTGTTTAGTGAACTCCCCAGGAGCTCAGCAAAGAAGGTAGGAAGAGACAAAGAGCCAAGCAACTTCTCTTTGAAACACTCAGCAAAGGCCTGGACCAGGAAGGACGAGATGGAACCAGGTGGATGGGAACACACTCAGGATTCCTGCAGAGTATGTATGGATCTGGATGTCCTACAGGCGTTGTGGTCTGTGTTTTGGCCAGTGTCCAGCATGCTTGACATGTGATGTTCCAGTGACTACCCATACTTACCACTTGCTGTCCCTCTCGACAGATAACAGCAAAACGCTTTTGGAGAATGGGTAGGTTCTCCATCTGCGAACTGCTATGTTAAAGACTGGGTCTCTGAGGCAGAAGAGGTGCAGTAAGAAAAACAGGGAATCATGAAGAGATAACTAGGCACTCTCTGTTTTTATCTTATATATTAAAGAGAACTTATCATATATATTTTCTGACAAAAACTGTTAAAATGTCTACTCATCCTGAAAAGATTAAGTGCACTCTCATTGTTAATAATCAAGAAAATGATATTTATTAAGATATTTTGAGGGGCTGGAGTGATAATACAGCGGGTAGGGCATTTGTCTTGCACATGGCCGACTCGGGTTCAATTCCCAGCATCCCATATGGTCCCCCAAGCACCACCAGGAGTGATTCCTGAGTGCAGAGCCAGGAGTCAGCCCTGAGCATCGCTGGGTGTGACCCAAGAAACCCTTATATATTTAAGGGCTGGAGCGATAATGCAGCGGGTAGGGCATTCGCCTTGCAAGCAGCCAACCCGGGTTTGATTCCTCTGCTCCTCTCAGAGGGCCCAGTAAACTACCGAGAGTATCTCGCCCGCATGGCAGAGCCTGGCAAGCCCATGGCGTATATGTTATGCCAAAAACAGTAACAACAAGTCTCACAATGGAGAAGTTACATGTTCCTGCTTGAGCAAATTGATGAGCAACGGGATGACAGTGACAGTGATTGATATATATATATATATATATATATATATAGTTTATATATGTATAAACTATATATATATATATATATATATATAGTTTCCCTGAGGAAAATATTTGACGTGTTTATTGATATCTGTTACATTTACTTCTAAATAAATTTACTTTGGGGGTGAGGGTGTTCAGGCCACAGCCAGAGGTTCTCAGGCTGACTCCTGGCTCTGTTCTCAGAATCATTCCTGGAGGGGCTCGGGGAGAGAACCAGGTCGGCCACCCGTACAAGACAAGCCACTACCCCCTGGACTCGCTGTATAAATTTAGTTGTTTTTTCTTTTTTTGCTTTTTGAGTCACACCTGGCGATGCACAGGGGTTACTCCTGGCTCTGCACTCAGGAATTACTCCTGGCGGTGCTCAGGGGACCATATGGAATGCTGGGGATAGAACCCGGGTTGGCCGCGTGCAAGGCAAATGCCCTACCCGCTACGCTATCACTCCAGCCCCTAAATTTACTTTTTTAATGCCTATAAGATATTTCTTTAAAAGCCTGTTTTTAATCATTTACATGACTTGAGTTGTTCAAGCTATAAGGTACATATGTAAAATTACTGTTAATTTTCCTTTGAGATGCTCCTGGCAAATCAATAAACCAATCAAATATTGAGAAGACCTATTTTATCTTCCAGGGAAGTAAATAAAATAAATGACTTCCAAAATCATTTATTTTAAACTACTTCAAGAATGTCTAAAACCACGGAGAATTGTTTCTCAGTCATCAAGTGAATCCCATAGAATAACCAAGATATTACGAAAGGGGTTTCAGGGAGGCTGCAGGTGTGTGCCCTTCAAATATCGAGGGTCAGGCCTGCTCTTCCTGCCTTCTGCCCGGAGGTATCCCGAGCGGTCCCCTCACTCAGCCTGGTGGAGAGAGGAGCGGCATTTGCGTCATAACCACCATGCATCTGAAAAGCTCGGAACATTTCACAGACAACCAACAATTAACTCCTATCATGGGAACATGTTGAAGTTGAAGTTTATACGTTGTTATTAGTGTAAGTACAATATTTGCAGCCGCTTACAGAGGTATGGTTAGTAATTAGAAAGTCTTTCTTTCGGTTTGACTCAAACACAGACTTTTCTATTTACACTCTGTGTTATTAAGCCGAGCCCCAGAAACCAGGCCAGGCCCATCCATTCGGGCTGTGACACGGGATGTGCGTTGTCACTTACTGGGCTTCGGAGTTGCCGGTGAAGGAAACGGTGATGGCATTTTAAAGTCGATCTTGTTGCAGCTGGGTAAGGCAAGCTCGTCACAGGTCTGTAGTAATTACACAGAAGATTTTGCACACCTTGTTTCATCGCTGTGAGCAGGGCTGGTGCTTCTGCCCTGCCAGAGAGTAGGGGAGACTGGGCCAGCCCGCGTGGGCCTGCAGGGGCCAAGTTGATGCCCAGTTTACCAGGCAGAAGAAAGTCGGCAATGTGAGGGGGCTCTGATTCTTGGGGGCCCCCTGGACAACAGGCAGCACCTGGTAGCCAGCACTGAATTATGGGATGACTCTACAAATAGATCAGCCGGGGGCACGGGGAGTAAACCGCTTAGCAGCCTCAAAGTCTGCATGAGGGCCACCAGCTTGAGGCTCGGAGAGAAGGCACTGACAAAACTGTCGGAAATTTGCCTTAGTGGGTCCATGATGGGTTTTGTGTAAACCCTATTTCACTCCCCCAAAAAATATTCCACTTTATAATTCCTAAAAACTAATGGACTTCAGCCTGCATTTTTTATATAATTTTTTTCCAAATTAGCGATAACACACATGGGCCCTTAGTTGAAAAGCATAAAAGAAAATGACCTACTTTTCAACTCCTGAGCTTTAGCCTCATTTGGTAAGAATTATGATTTTTCTTCCCCAAATTCTAAGAAGGGAGAGAAATAGATACTTGTTCCAAATGTTCTCATGGACAGTGCAAAGTTGGTTGCATCTTTTGTTAAACTTCACCAGGTCCTTAACCTTCGCAAAAGCCAGAGCTCATTCCTAAAGACCAACAGGTGCAGAGATAGCGGTCAGCATTAAGTACTGTCAAGTGCATTCATATATAACACGCTGCTGACAACCGCTTTCATGTATGGTTTGCTTTTCCCTCAGCATGTAAAGGTCTTGGTGAGAATAGCACTGGCATTGAAAGTTCCCATTTCGGTTGTCAACACCAAGAACCTGCCTACTGTATACATTTTACTGTATTTTATTTAGCAAACACAGATTGGAAATTTCTGCCTAAGACTCTTATAAATATAAGTTCTCATTGAATTTTTATAACCAGTCACTATGGATTGAGTCATGTTTCTCTCTCTTATACACAAAAAGTGTTGGAGTTTCTTGTTAAGAACTGATTTTGTTAAGATCTAGTTTAGTCCTTGCTAGAGAGAAACACTTGTAAGTCTCTGCCTTTCAGGTTCAAATTATTATTATTATTATTATTGTTATTATTTGCTGCAAGTGTACCGTCATCATAACCGTCCCCTAGGGACTCAGCTGAGAAGGCCTCATTCTCCAAGGAAAGACCGTGGACAGTGGCTAATTACTCGCTTAGGGAATTAACCTGAGTCTCTGCGTGATGCTCTCTCATGGGAGACATCTCATCTGAACTCTCTCATTATGAGGACTACCTCTTATTGTGATAAAAAGTCACCAAGCCCACTTACCAAGTGTATAGTAATGTTATTCATACACACACTATTGCTCGATAGATCTTTAGAACATACTCATCTTTGAATGAATGACGCGCCATGCTTGTTGAGATCAAGCTCCTCTCTCGCTTCACCCTGCAGTCCTGGCGACTGCAATTGTACTTTCTTTTCCTATGACTATGGTTGCTTCATGAAATGTAGGACTGGGATTATGCCGTGTTTGCCATTTATAATTGGCGTACTTCATCTAGCAGAGTATCTTCAAATTCATCCCTGCTGTAGCATATGGCAGAACTCTTTTCTTTCTTAAATGTAAATAGACACACATTCCATCATGTGTTTGTGTCACATTTCATACATTTATCCATCAATATATGTGAGGTTCCTTCCACGTCTTATGTGCTGTGAAGAAGCTACAGCAGACTCACATGTGAAAATATCTCTGTGCAAGAAACTCTTGCAGTTCTTTTGAGTAGCTGTTCGATCCCACAGGAGTGTTCTCTTGTGGCTAGTTTAAGTACCCTCCCTACCACGTTAGTGGTAGATCACCAATAGTCTACCACATCTTTGCCAAAATTTGTTGATGTTCTGTGTTTTATGGACATGGTTGCCCTAACAGATATGAGTGATATCTCACTGTGGTTTCAAGAAGCTTCCCTGCTGATTAATCATGTAGAACATTTTTTTAAAATATTTTTGCTGGCAATTTTAATACTTTCTTTGGCATTATTTCAAGTCCTTGCTCTAAAATTTGAGATGCTTACTTTTTATTGTTTTAAGTGCTATACCTTTGTATATTTCATATACTACCATTCTTTAAATATTTTTAAAAATATTTTCTCGGGGTTGGAAAGATAGCACAGTGGGGAGGGCATTTGCCTTGCATGCAGCTGACCCGGGTTCTTTTCCCAGGATTCCATATGGTCCCCCAAGCACTGCTAGGAGTGATTCCTGTGTGCATGAGGCAGGAGTAACCCCTGTGCATCGCCGGGTGTGACCCAAAAAGAAAAACATATATATTTTCTCACATTCTATAGAACAACTTTTCTGTTGATTGTTTTCTTTGCCGCACTGAAGCTCTGAGGTGTGACATACTCCAATTTGTCTTGTTGGCTATGATTTTGTTGTCATATCTAAGAAACCATCATCCACTTTAATTTCAAGATGATTTTCCTATGATTTTCTCTAGCAGTTTTATAGTTTCATAGTACTTTGTAATTAATACATTCTGGTTGTTTTTTTTTTTTTTTTTTTTTGCTTTTTGGGTCACACCCAGCGATGCTCAGGGGTTACTCCTGGCTTTGCACTCAGGAATTACTCCTGGCGATGCTTGGGGGACCATATGGGATGCCGGAGATCGAACCCGGGTCGGCCGTGTGCAAGGCAAACGCCCTACCCGCTGTGCTATCGCTCCGGCCCCAAACATTCTGAACTAATTTTTGTATATGGTATAAGAAAGAGTTTATATTTATTATATTATACACAAATAATCCAGTTTCTCCCACACTCTTGAAGATACTCTCCTTTTCCTATCTCGGGTTCTGGGCACTCTTGTTGAAATCCTTTTGATCATATTCATGCAGGTTTATTTCTGAGTCTTGATTCTATTCTTGTGGGGCATATGTCTGTATTCACATCAAATTTTATACTGTTCTAATTATTGTAGACTTATAACGTATTTGAAATCAAAATCTTTGTTCTTCCTCAAAGTTGTTTTGATTATTTATAGTCCTTTAAGATTCTGTATTACTTTGAAGATGTTTACTCTATTTCTGAAAAAGACATCCTGGGATTTTTGAAAATAGATGTTATGAAACTGTTTATTGAGTATTGTGGACATTTTAACACTATTCTTTTGATCAGCAAACATGGAATGTCTTTCTATTTATGTCTTATTTCATTCATTAAGAATTGATTTATAGTTTTCAGTATCAAGGGTTTTATTTTAATCACCTTTTTTTTAATTTTGAGGGGTCCAAACCAGAGTTGCTCAAGGCTTACCCCTGGGTCTGCACTCAGGGATCACTCCCGGTGGGTTGGTGGGTTTAGGGGACCAGAGGGAGTGCCAAGGATCAACTCAGGTAACTGCATGCAGGACAAGCACCCGGCTCACTCTCCTGTCATCCTGCCCCTGCTTTAATCAACTCTGCACGCTGTCGTGAATTAGATTGCTTTCTTAACTTTCCTTTTCAAATTCTTCATTGCAGTGTATAAGTTTTGATTTTGAGTTCTGACATTACTGAATTCTTTACTAATTCTGAAATATTGTGAGTGAAATCTTTTGTTTTTTCTGCATAGAGAACATGTCATGTGTGAGAAGACGTCATTTTACTTCCCCCTTCCCCCCCATTTGGGTGACTTCCATCTCTATTTTCCTGTCACTTTGCTTTCTTAAAGTCTTCTAGTACTATGTTTAATAGAAAGGTGACAATAGACATTCATGATTTATCCCTAATACTGGGGGGGGAAGTTTCACTATTTATGATTGAGTATGATATAAAATGTGTTACTTCAATATATGGTATTTTTACATAGATTAGTTTTCTTTTTATAGCTGTTGAGAGATCTTGTTATGGAATATTGTTTGATTTTTCTCAAAAATTTTTCCCCACCAACTGAGAGGATGATGTAATTTTTTAAATTTTTATTAATGTGGTGAGTGTTTTTTATTTATTTTAAATGAATGAATTTATCAGTGTACTTTTCTCTCCAATATTTTGAATAAATTTGAAAAGGATTAATGTTAAATTTTCTTTAAATATTTGATAGAATTCTCCAGTGAAGCCATCTAGTCCTGGGCTATTCTTTTGGGGGAAATTCTCCATTGCTTATTCAATTTTCTTACTACTTATAGATCTGTTTAGATTTATTCATAATTTTTCATAATTTAGCTTAAGCAATTTGTATGTGTCTAGTAATTTATTCATTTATTCTAGCTTAATTGATTTGTTGGTAAATAATTGTTCACAGTAGTCTTATAATCCTTTCTATGTCTATAGCATCAGTTGTACTTTCTCCTATTTAAATTGTTATTTTAATTATTTAAAACTTTTCAGTAAAGCTCAATTATTTAGTAAAGAGGTTGTCTATTCTGTTGTTCGTTAAAAAAAATTAGTTTGTTGGTTTTCCTTTTTTTAAAATTTCCTATTTTTCTAATTTCTGCCCTAATCTTTATTTTACCCTTTTGCTAACTTTAGGTCTCATTTGTTCTTTTTTCTACTTTATATCATAAAATTGGCTTATTGGGTTGATACAGTATTGTCTTTTTAATATAATTATTTGCTGCTATAAATTTCTTCCTAGTCTTCTTAGCCACATTTAATACAGTGAGGTACATATGCAGTTAAACTTTCATTTATATCAAGATACTTTCTGTTTTAAAATTGTCTTCTTTATGGGGCCAGAGAGATAGTTCAGAGGGTAAGGCACTTGCCCTGCATGTGGCTGGCCAGGGTTCAGCCCTCAGCAACCCAGATGGTTCTCCTGAACTTGCCAGGAGTGACCCCTAGGTGCAGAGCCAGGAGTCAGCCCAGAGCACCACTGGGGATGGCACAGGCTAATTAATTTGACATACTATTCCACCTCAATTCACATATTTCTCTTATTTTGCAGTTATATTTATATAGTCTATAATTATCCTTATATGGAGTATATTACTCAAAAAAGTAATATATATTTTTAAAATATTAAGGATTGGATATATAGCTAGAAATATATGTCTATTAATAAAACAACTAGTTAAATATATAGAAAGCCCAACAAAAAATTAGTTTATCAATTGCTATATATTGAAAAATTATGGGTTCACATGACATTTGCCAAAATAGTCAATTTATTATCCATGTGCAGTTGAAAACAAGAGAATAAAGATTTATGAGCTATAAGTGTCTATTTTCAATAGAATATTTATACTCATTTGGAAATTAAGAAATTATTAAAAAATATTCTCAAATAACCAAAGAAGAAAATGTATTTATTTATTTATAGTTACTTCACATAGTAACTATAAACTATGTGATGCATTCAACATGCCAAGAACAGTAACGATAGATCTCATTCCCCTGACCCTGAAAAAGCCTCCAATCGTTGGGAAAGACGGGTAAGGAGAGGCTGCTAAAATCTCAGAACTGAGTGTAATAGAGTAATTACACTCAGAACTGAGTGTAATAGAGTGTAATAGTGTAATAGGGCACATTATTGGTGCCCGCTCGACGAACAATGAGATGACAGTGATTTGTAAGGCTAGTTGATCTCTTTTGACATTTAAGTCCTCTAAAAATATTTCACTGTATCACTGTATCACTGTCATCCTGTTGTTCATTGATTTACTCGAGCGAATTAGTCTCTCATCTCTTCTGCTTGCTCTCTTTGTACATCTTTAGGTATAATATATATGTTTTGTTTATAAATTATGTATATGATGCACTAACACATATATGCTACAGTTAGGTCAATCTGTATAAGATAACACTATTTACCATCGGTGCTACTTTGTGTATTTTCAAGAACAGCAAAAATGAAAAATAGTCTTCCATAAATGCTCCCCACTGCAAATAATCAGGTAGGACTCTGAGAAGTACTTTCTCAATCAAAATCATTTCCCAGGGACTGCAGCGATAGCACGGCGGGTAGGGCATTTGCCTTGCATGCGGCCAACCGGGGTTTGGTTCCCAGCATCTCATTTGGTCCCCAAGCACTGCCAGGAGTAATTCCTGAGTGCAGAGCCAGGAGTAACTCCTGGGCATCACCAGGTGTGACCCAAAAAGCAAAAAAAAAAAAAAAGTCATTTTATATTTTGTCATTGATATAGTCTCTATCTCTTACTCTTAACACTAAGGGTATCATAAAAAACACTGCCATAACCCAACATAGGGGCAGCAAGGAAGGTAAGTGTGGGTGCCCCATGGAAGGAGATATAATTAGAGGGAAAAATAGGGAAGGATCAGGGTTTTCCCTAGATCTTTCCACGCACTTTCATTCTGTAAATAACCTAGACACCCACAGAACAAAGCCCCCCCCCCAGCTGCCTCCCCTTGGCCGCAGCTCTGAAACTGTGGCTTGTCCAGGCCTTGCAGGCAGCCTATTGTCCAGAACAACAGACTTCATTAAAATTGAATGTGTGAGGAAGTAAATCAGGAATACAAAGAAAACGCTCTGAACCTGGAAACCAAATGGAATTGAAAACAGATGCGGTGAGGGCTTCCCATGGCCAGCGGGGAATGACCAGTGCTGTGGGTGCAGCCAACGCTCACGGGCTCTGCCGGCGCGGTGAGCTGCTTACCTACCCGGGGAGTGCCAGGAAGGCCTCTCCCACACCTCTCTTTCTCTTCACATGTCTCTCTCAGCGTAATAAAATATAATGGAAAGACTGCAAGGGACGCAGGTAGCAGACGGCAGCTCACAGGGGAGCCAGGGAGTCTCAGGGTGGGCCTGAGAGGTGGGGGTGCCTGGAGACAAAGGTCTCTTCCTCTCCTCAGGTGCCTATTTTTTCAGGGTAGTCCCATCTCAAAAAAGGGGATGGAATTGTCCAAGAGCAGGAAATTTCAAAAAATTATCACTGTTACTGTCATCCCACTGCTCATTAATTTTCTCGAGCGGGCACCAGTAATGTCTCCATTATGAGACTTGTTACTGTTTTTGGCATATCGAATACACCATGGGGAGCTTGCCAGGCTCTGCCATGAAGGCAGGGTACTCTCAGTAGCTTGCCAGACTCTCTGAGAGGGGTGGAGGAATCGAACCCTGGTTGGCAGCGGCAAGGCAAACTCCCTACCCACTGTACTATCGCTCCAGCCCTTCACAAAATTATACTTGAATTAGAATTTGAAGTTTATAGAGAACATGGAGTGAATGTGCAGACGCGTAAGGGAAAGCTTTACTTTCCACTGTGGAGGGCAAGGGTGAGGGACATTGGGCCAACCCCGAGGTGCTCAGGACTTACTCTTGGCTTTGTGCTCAAGAATTCCCCACGCAGGTCCCTCCGAGAGGGACCGGATGTGATGTCAGACTCCAACTGGGGTTGGCTGAGTGCAAAGCCAGCGCCCTACCCGCTGTACTACCTCTCCAGCCTGGGTTTTCAGTTTTCTGATTTCAAGGAGAAACTCTAGCGAAGCACATGTATGAAATCCTTCTGCATTCACACACATGTCCACGTGCAGATTCCCTTTCCAAAGTGTAATCAATTCTATTGATTCCGTAACTGGCAAATGGGAAAAACCATGATATATTCTGACTAGAGGATGCATCAAGTTTCAAATGAAAGGAACAGGAGTTGCTTTCATCTTTTAAAATCAGTATTCGCCTTGGCTGAGAAAGGGCCCGTCAATAAAGGCAAGTATAGAAAATCTTAAATTGAGAAAAAAAATAAACCCATGATAATGGCTTTTTATGCATAGTTAAAGTTTCTGGGTCCCCAGAGTTGGTATCAGTGGGCACTACATTGTAGCACTATAGCACTGTCATCCCGTTGTTCATCAATTTGCTTGAGCGGGCACCAGTAATGTCTCCATTGTGAGACTTGTTGTGATTGTTTTTGGCATATTGAATACTCCATGGGTAGCTTGCCAGGCTCTGCCATGCAGGCAGGATACTCTCGGTAGTTTGCCAGGCTCTCTGAAAGGGACAGAGGAATTGAACCTGGGTCGGCCTCATGCAAGGCAAATGCCCTACCCGCTGTGCTATCGCTCCAGTCCATACTTAACTGTATGGACTCCAGTTCACATCAACTGTAGACTCCAATATTTGGAGTGGACTAAGTCCTGGGCCAGCACCCCTCAGAGAGAGAGAGAGAGAGAGAGAGAACCACATAAATATCATCTGAGATTTAGGAAAAACTTAGATTCCCAGTACCCTCTCCATTTTACCAAATAAGAATGGCTTGGAGCAAGAATCTATATTTTAACAAACATTCCTGGTGACTTCACGCTCATTAAAATTTGACAAGCTCTGTTAGAGGAGGTAAATGTCTTTACTTAACAAGTTAGCCTCTTTGCTTTTGTCCTGGCTGCCTCTTAGGATATTTATCATATTAAATAAGTCCAATACATAAATCTTGAAGCCAAAACATACAAAGAAGAAGAGTAATGAGATAAAATTGTGATGTGAAATAAACGGCTAATTAGTTTCATTATGGTTACTAGATAAGGTATGAATTTAGATGTGACTCTATTTTGTACAAACATCTTAAAGAAAGATCCAAATTCCATGGAACCAACCCTGCATAGCATCAAATATTCCTGAACAAATTCTCCTTTAAACCTCACCACGCTTGGGACAAGAGTGATAGTACAGTGGGTTGGGCACTTGCCTTGCGTGTGGCATATCTGGGTTAGATCACCAGCATCCCATATGGAATTCTGAAGCCAGGAGAGATTCCTGAGCACAGAGCCAGGAACCCTGAGCAGTGCTGGCAATTGGAAAACAACAACAAACAAAAATAAGAACACACAAAAGCCCTCGCCATGGATCAGACAATGAGATTAGCAGCTAATCTTAATTAGCATGTAATAGACAGACGGTTTTATTAAGAGCTTCTCAAACCTTAGAAATCCTCACCACATACCCATGAGGAATTGGGTTCCAATTATTATATCACTCTAATGGGAAAATCAAAGCTCAGAAATATTAGGTCAATGGTTAAAGACATGCATACATGAAGAAAGCCAGCAGTCAGGGCCGACAATCCAGCTCTAGTTGATATATCATAATGATGAGGTTCAGTGATATTGTTTTATTAAACGTAGTTATGATATTTTAACAACAACAAAGAGAACAAAGGAAATGCCTTGTTAAGTTTGCAGAGTTGCCAATTAGAAAGTCAGTTTTGCCGCATCCAATCTCTTCTGCCAACTCACGGCCAGAAGGTAAACCACACAAAACAGCCTCTTATAAAAAGGAATTCTTACCCACAGGGAGGTTATAAAAATTAGGTCCCCAAATCCACGACAGATTTTAGAGTTCAACACAAAAATATATCTCAAAGTCAGCAAACCGTAAGCAGACAAATATCAAACTGTATTTTTTTTTATTTTCTAGAGATTGATATAACTTAGAAAAACCCCATCTCAGGGATGTCAAACTGTGAAATTTATATATTTAAATGGATGAAATGTGAAAATCTGTATATATTAGTATTTTGTGCATATTAGTACATCAAAAATTAGTGTTACATATTGGATTATTCAATCACTATCAAATAAAGCTGCCACAAATGTTTAAGTTTTACATATGTGCATAACAGGATGGTACATTGTATTTATTTATTTATTTATTGCTTTTCGTGTTATACCTGGTGATGCACAGAGGTTACTCCTGGCTCTCAGGAATTACTCCTGGCAGTGCTCAGGGGACCATATGGGATGCTGGGAATCGACCCCAGGTCGGCCGCGTGCAAGCCCTACCTGCTCTGCTATCGCTCCAGCCCCGATATTGTATTCATTTTTAATATGATCAATCATCTACTCATAAAGATATTAGTCAATGCATAGTTCAGAATATTAGGGTTTAGAATAATGAGTCAAGGAGCTAGTTCATCATAGGAGGCTCTTTCCTCCTACACAGCTAATCCATCTCATGCGGCCAGCACCTCATACGGCCCCTTAAACTCCACCCTTGACATTGGGAAATGTTTTATTTTCAAGATGATCTTATGCTTGGGATAAAATCATGATGCCTGAACTCAGAGCCAGGAACAAGTCCTGAGCACCATAGGGTATGGCCTCAAAACCGAAAATAGACAAAAAGAAAAAGGAGAGATCTGGTAATTCTTGAAAATATAGCCAATCGTCGCTCCAGCCAGGATGAGCCCGGGGTCTTCCTGATCGAGATCTTCAGCTACGACTCTTGACTTTCTCAGAGAGGAAATATCTCTAAGAATATATTCAAAGAACATTCCAGGAATCCAGGCACAGAGAGAGCTTGGACGTTGAGATAAGGTGCTGGGTCCCTACCAGCAAAGGTGAGGTTCCCCACCCGTCATCAACCGTAACTGCATCCAGAAATACCCACCAGCCTATTTCTGCAATTAGTGAAGGCTCATCGAAATACACGTCAAACTCCTCGGTACTTGAAAGACACAACCTAGATTTAAAAGACAGAAATTATCTTCAAAGGTAATATAGATGAGCATAGAATTTCTTTCTTTTTCTTCTTAATTGATTCACCTTGAGATAAGCAGTCGCAAAGTTCTTTCTGATTGAGTTTCGATCATCCAATACTCCAAAACCCAGCCCTTCGCCAGCATCCATTTCCCATCATCCCCCACCCTACGTCTGCCTCGATGGCCGACACTCCCCCACTTTTTCCTTTTTTTCTTTTCGGGCACTGTGGTTTGCAATGCTGCTACTAAGAGGGTATCATGCATATCACTTTCCCTCCTTTAAGCACTCAGGTCTAATCCAGAGGTAGCAGAACATTTTTATTTTCAAATAATAACCTCAAAATAATAGATAAGAAATAATAATAGAAATAGTAGATAATTTTTCTCTTCAAATAGTAGCCTTTTATTCTGCTACAAGGAATCTGTTGATACAGTGACAGGATTAACATGTTTATTAGTTTGTATATTTTATTTAGATATGAGGTAGCTTTCTCAGTACCTTCCATAATAAAGGGCCATGCCAAGATACTTTCTGGTCAATTCAAATAAGCTTCTGAGCGTCCAGAAAGTTCCATCACCCGTGGTATAGGCTGCGCTATGACAGGTGTCCTGCCCCTTACTGCAGACCGTTTTCCTCAAGCACTTTCCCATCCTTGATAAATGGAAATGCTTTATTTTCAAGATGACCTTATGCTTTGGATAAAATCCTAATGACACTGGTTGATTTGGCTTTGGTTAATTATATTACTTAATGCATTTATTGGCTGGAGCTATAGCACAGTGGGTAGGGTGTTTGCCTTGCATGCAGCCAACCTGGGTTCAATTCGTCTGCCCCTATTGGAGAGCCCAGAAAGCTACCGAGAGTATCTTGCCCACATGGCAGAGCCTGGCAAGCTACCTGTGGCATATTCAATATGCCAAAAATAGTAACAACAAGTTGCACAATGGAGATGCTACTGGTGCCTGCTCCAGCAAATCTATGAGCAACGGGATGACAGCGACAGTGACAGTGACAATGACAATGCATTTATTACTGAGTAGAACTGCCACTTCAAAAGTTGTATCTTGATCCTGTTGAACGTTAGTGGTAGGGACTGGAGAGAAAGTACAGCAGATAAGGCTCTTGCCTTGCCCGAGGCTGACCTGGGTTCAGTACCAGGCATCACCTATGGTTTCCTGAGCACCAGGAGACATCCCTGAGCACAGAGCTAGTAGCCGTCCCTCAGCACTGCCAGGTGTGGCCCCAAACAAAACTAATAAAATGGAGAGTAGGGGTAAAGAAACACAATGAATTGGAAATTTTTCAAATTAAACTGTCTAAAAATATATAAACCAGTTCAGCCATGGATTATTTGCAGAATAGCTTCGTAACAGCAACCACAAAATAGACTGTGGCTGTTGATAATGGCCTTTGCTTGCTTTTTATGCAGTGCAGTGAGATTAATGTTCAAGTGCATTAGTACGAAGGAGAGAGTGCGGTATGGTAGGTTGTTGGTTTTCTTTGGTTTTCACTGTTTTGGGTGGTACTCGGGGTCCGTGCTTGCTTCTGGTTTCATGCTCTGGGGACCATGTGGTGCAGAGATTGAACCCAGGGCTTCCATACATGTCAGAGTCCCAACCTTCTGAGTTTTCTCCCCAGCCCTTAGCTACTTCCTTTCAACTTGTCTTCTCGTACCATTTCTGTGCTCACAGACTTATTTGTAGGTTATAAATAATGCTTATATGAAACTATTTTTACAAAAATGAAGAAGACATCAGAAAGACCCTTTGGCACATCCAGTACCCCATTACCCTCGAGTCATCTACCAAACTCCTCCCAGGGTTAATTGAAAAATGTATTTTCTGAAACTGAAAAAAAAAAGAAAAGCTATTAGCTAAAATTTGGGGAAGATGCAATTTACACAACTGAAAAATGGAGCTAGTTAAATTTTTGAAGTTACATCTTTATTAATGAAGTGCAAACCAATGCTTTGGAGTTAGCCTGGAGGATTAAAGGTAAATGAGCACAACTTACTTGAGGTTAAAAAAATACAATCAATTATTTTTCTAAATGAATTTAGATTTTGAGATCGCCTTGAAGAAGTCACGAACCTGCCTCGCGGGTGGGATTTTAAAATGACTGTAAAGTGTTGGGAACCAGGAGGCGGTGTTCAATCTGGAGAAAGCAAGCCCACGGCCCCGGCTCCGGACACTGATGGAGCGTCCACCTAGTGCTTCCTCAGCACTGGGCAAAGGCCAGGGACAGCTCCGGAACGCTGAGTGGGTTACTCACGGCACAGTGGCAAAAGGACAGTCCAGAGCTGTTGTTTTGGGGACGACCAGAGAGGAGTTCTCTGGACTTATTTAAGGTGAAGTCCTGAGGAACTTAGTGTTGTCATGTTGTCATGGGCCCGAGACACTAAGTTTAACTCCTGGGAAATACATGGTGAGCTCCCGGGAGTCACCTGGCCCCTCCTTTCCTACTGCGGTTTCTCTCTAGCATGAGACAATACAGCCATGTGCATGCAAATGTGTGTACATGTGTGTGTGCGTGTGTGTGCATGTGTGTTCACATGTATGTGTACATGTCTGTGTGTGCATGTATGTGCCTGTGCGTCTATGTCTGTGTGCAAGCATGCATGTGCCCGTGTGTGCACATGTGTGCGTGTATGTGCATATGTGTACATGTGTGCATGTGTGTGCGTATGTGTGTGTGTGTACTCTCCAACGCTGTGGTTCTGGACTTGTCTGGACTCAGCCCAGGAGGATGCTTAAAAGGAAGGAGAGACAAATGTCCTTCAAATGCCCTTCCTCCTTCTCATCTCGTGCAACAGCTCTCAAAATCCCTGAGCCCCAAACAGGAAAGCAGCCCCAAGATGAGCTGTAACTTAAACCTCCATCACCAATTTGGCCTGAGCCTGGTGCGCTCCTTTCACTGCACCTTTCAAAGCAAAACAACACAAAATTGAGGCCTTGACAATAGCGTTGTCAACAAATCTGGCATTTTGTCCTGCCCCGCTGTGCCGAGCCTGCTCTCCCGCCTCCCCACAGCCGCAGAAGACAGGCTCTGGCTGTCGACATGAGGAAAGGGCCTTTCCGAAAGTTCATAAGATGCACAAAGCCCTAAATGTAAACAAAAAGCTTTGTTTCTAGAAAGGATTGCAACATTGCACATTTCAGATGTGTTTTTCCCTGCTCTCACCTTTAAAGGTGAGAAGGGCCAGAGGGTAACACAGCAGGTAAGGTGCTTATCCCTTCGAGGCTGACTCTGGTTCGGATCCCTGGCACAGCCTGGCCTCTGAGCACAGAGAGTGGTCCCTGAGAGCTGCTCTGTGTGTCCCAACCCTCCCTTCCCCCCACCCCCAAATGATCTTACCTCTGGCGAACACCTTAATAATTTCACTAAGGGAGGAGACAGAACCATCCAGGAAAATGTATAAATCAAGGAATGGAGAGAAATATTCCAGGACATCTGAGCTTATCTGGCAGATAATTTATGAGGAGAGAGGTTTCCAACACAAAAGTGAGGCCCGAGGTGAAGAATTGCACTCAATCATTTCCTTTTACCAGATATTCTCAATCAAAAGACCAAATCAGTGGATCAGATTAAGTAAGGAGCATATTCAAGCTACACTAGTGCTAAGGTTTCCATTTGGGGTGATGATAATTTCCCTCAATGGAAATCCTAGGCTATTAGTGTATTATGTTTCAAAATAAGGGGAAAAAAGTTGAAAACTGATTTTTTTAAATTAGTGAGTCACAGTGAGGGTACAGTTACAGATTCACACATTTTCCTGCTTATTTTTCCCTCATGCAATATTCGAGAGCCCATCCCTCCACCAGTGTAAATTCTCCACCACAAATGAACCCAGTATCCCTCCCACCCCCTAATCCCATCCTCCCACCCACCCCACCTCTGTGGCAGGGCATTCCAATTTGTTCTCTCTCTCTCCTTTTGGGAGTTGTGGTTTGCAATAGGGGTATCATGTTCAGTCACTAGTCCAGTTTCAGCACGCATCTCCTTCTCACATGGGATATCCAGTCAAATTTTACTTGGTGTTCCCTTCTCTATTTGGGATGACTTTCCCCCAGCGTATGAGGCCAGCTTCCAAGCTGGGTCAACCTCCTGGTATTATATACTACTATTCTTGGGTATTAGTCTCCTACTCTATTATTTTATATTCCACAGATGAGTGCAATCTTTCTATGCCTGTCCCTCTCTTTCTGGCTCATTTCACTTAGCATGATACTTTCCATGTTGATCCACTTATATGCAAAGTTCATGACTTCATCTTTTCTAACAGCTGCATAGTATTCCATTGTATAGATGTACCAAAGTTTCTTTAACCAGTCATCAGTTCTCGGGCACTCGGGTTTTTTCCAGATTCTGGCTATTGTAAACTGTGCTGAGATGAATATATAAGTGCAGATGTCATTTCGACTATACTTTTTTGTTTCTCCAGGATATATTCCCAAAAGTGGTATTGCTGGATCAAATGGAAGCTCAATTTCTAATTTTTTGAGAAGTATCCATATTGTTTTCCAAAAGGGCTGGACCAGTTGGCATTCCCACCAACAGTGTAGAAGGGTCCCTTTCTCCCCACATCCTCTCCAACAGCGGTTGCTTTTGTTCTTTTAGATGTGTGCCAGTCTCTGTGGTATCTCATGGTTGTTTTGATCTGCATCTCCCTGATGCAGATTAGTGATCTGATGATTAGTGATGCAGAGCATTTTTTCATGTACCTTTTAGCCATTCATATCTCTTCCTTGGAAAATTTTCTGTTAATTTTTTCGGCCCATTTTCTGATGGGGTTGGATATTTTCTTCTTGTAGAGTTCAGTCAGTGCTTTGTATACCCTTGATATCAATCCTTTATCGGATGGGTATTGGGTGAATATCCTTTCCCACTCTGTAGATTGCCTTTGTATTCTGGTCACTGTGTCTTTTGCGGTGCAGAAGCTTCTTAGTTTAATATAGTCCCATTTGTTTATCTCTGTTTCTACTTGATTGTTTAGTTCCATGTCATCTTTGAAGATACCTTTAGCTTCAGTATCGTGAAGGGTTTTGCCGACCTTGTCTTCAATGTACCTTATGGATTGTGGTCTGATGTTGAGATCTTTAATCCATTTTGATCTGATTTTTGTGCATGGTGTCAGGTCGAGGTCTAAGCCCATTCTTTTGCATGTAGTTGTCCAGTTGTGCCAGCACCATTTGTTAAAGAGGCTTTCCTTGCTCCACTTCACATTTCTTGCCCCCTTATCAAAGATTAGATGATCATACATTTGGGGTTGTGTGTAGGGATATTCTACTCTGTTCCATTGGTCTGTGGCTCTGCCTTTGTTCCAGTACCATGCTGGAAAACTGATTTTTAATTCTCTCTGTTTTCACATTAATTACAATATAACAAGAAAATTTAATGTTCAGTTTACTTTAAAATGTGGATTTTAAAATTCGCTGAGGCATTTTTTCATTTCTCAAGACTGCTTCATGAATGAAACAGTGACATCAATGAACATGATACATCCCCTTTATTTAAGGAAAACTTGAAAGAAAGTAAATACACAGAAAGACACAGCCATTTCTCTGAATTATTCATCAGCAAGAAGGAATTCTGAAACTTGCAAAATACACTAAATTCTCGAATAGCAAGGAAAATGCAACCCAAATTAAACCCCAGGAGTAATCCCTTCTCCGATTGGAAGTCTTTACTGTCATCTTGGTAAAGGGTGTGACAGATCACAGCCCCTTCCATTTCACTGTCCCTGCTCTATATATCAGCATCTTGTCCCTGAGTGTGCAGTTACTATATTGTATTCATTATTTTGGTGTGGGGTCTATACACAATGATGCTTGGGGCTTACTGTGCTCAGGAATCACTCCTGGTGGGGGCTCAAGGAACCACTTATGGTGCTAAAGACTGAACCCACTCAGCCTCACGCAAAGCAAATGCCTGACCCATCCTACTCTCTGGCCAGCCCCGAGTATGTGTTTTTGTGTGTTTTTTTTTTTTATAGTGCAACCCAGTTACAGTGTCTCAAGTGTTGTGTCCAGATGAGGAAAGACCAGTTCCACACACGATAATGCAAGAGCAAAGGAACTTGATCGCTAGCTCGAGCTAGGGTTCAAGTCTCATCCAACACAGTGCAGTCTTGACCAGGACCCCGACTCCAGATCGCAAGCGGTTTATAAAGGGCTCAGAGCAAGCAAGCACTGTGGCAACAGTGGTCAGGCAACAGTTACACAACAGTTTCCAGTAAGAGTTTATGGTTCCGTTCTCTGCGGTTTCTGGAACGTTGTGATTGACTGAACCCACTTGCTGGGCCCAGGAACCTTCCGGGTGGGGCTGGGCTGGCTAGTTACCCATTGTTTGATTGCTGGGTAACCGAAACTATTAAACTATTTCAGTTCCAGCAACTGAACCTGAGGCCTACCTGATTTTTCTCTTTTCTGCCTTCTGTCATGGTGTCAGTTTCGCCCTTACACAAGTATCTGAGTATTTGACACCATTTCCCAAAAGCATCTGATCTTCATCGTTCCTAGTTCTATATTTGAGAACTCATCACTTGTGTTCTCAGGAGTATGTGAGCACTCGCTCAGAGGCCTGGGAGTCCGAGGGCCCCGCCGGCCACACTCCCCTTCACAGTCTCCCAGGTCACACAAGACAGTATTTTGGCCATCCACTTTCAACTTCCGGGAGAACAGTGCCCAAGGGCTTCCTCCCATGGTCCTCGGATCCACACCGTTTGCCTTTTGTGTGCTGCTGGCTGGTGATCTCTCGGGCTGACACAACCCCGGGACGGGGTGCTACTTTTTCAGCCCCCAAAGGCTTTGACGCTCCTTCCAGGGAAAACATATGCAGTCAGTGGCTTCACTCAGGCACTCACAGAACGCCGACGAGCCCGAGGTCACCGCTAGTGACTCAGCACTGGCTGTTCCAAAAGTGCTCCGCAGCAGACACATGGTAGAAGTGTTGCATCCCTGATAAGCTGATGAAAGGGAGACGCGGGTTTTGCAGAAATCAGGGCGACTCTGTTCACATGCTGCTAAGAGCAACGCACACACACTCTGTTGTCTGGCTTTCCCTGTTGGGAAGCGTTCATGTAGAGTCGCAGTCGTCTTTAATTGCTTCTAAATTATCTTTGGCTGCTGATGGGCGTGCAGTGAGTTTTGGAGAAATAAGTTCACTCGGTAGCTTTTATTGAGTGTGACCACGACTGAGAAGTCTGGCTTTGGGAGCTGGTGGTCCAGCCCAGAGCACAGGAGATGAAGGCCAGTTTGCGTCTCTGTGTGTGGTCTGAGAGTGACCATCTGTCACAGTTGGAGGAAGATGCCCCCAGGTGGTGTCCATCTTCTCCCGCTGATCTTCGGCAATGTTTTCACTGTTTAAACAATTTTGATTTAATTCCCTTCAGTGTTTGAATTCTTGAGCTGTCTGCCAGGTGGCACCGTGTTTGAATGTTTTGTCCCTTCTGCAAACCAGGCCATTTGTATGATAAGGGAAGGGTCATTCCAAAGTTGCTAGGCAGCCAATAAGTTAAAAAAAATTGAAAATAGAATATTTATTGCTTCTTTAATATTCAAACACAGGTTATTTTATGTACCAAGGAGATCATTTGTAAAGGCCCCCTTCCAGGACTGAATACTGCTACAATTATTGAGGAATTCTCTTATTAAAATTTAATTTAATTTTACTGGTAATTTTCTTTGCCAAGGTAACATTTCACAATATATCCCCATTGTAAAGAACAAGACACATAATCATTTACAAGTTTTGTCCTTGCCTTTTTACTGGCTTTTGTGATGTGTTTTTAAATGGGCTCTTTAGCCCTGAAAGTTAATGAAATTGAAATCATTTATGAAAACATTTATAAACATTTTGATTTCTCTTCTAAATATTTGACCCTTCCTGAATATCTAAAATATGCACAGTAATTTCCTCTAATTTTCAGTTGAAAGCAAATTATATCTATTATGTAAAAACTGCTTCCTGTCCTAATCAATGATTCTTTTAAAGTCGTGGTGTTAGGATGAAATACAGAGGGACCCAGGAAACTGTTGGGAGAAGAGGCTGTCAGCGTTCCTAGTATCTATGCTCTAGTCACAAAGCTTCAGTCTCCCCACTGTGGGTGCAGGGGTGAGACGACATCCTCAAGGCTCTCAGAAGCTGCAGTAATTGCGTGCATGTGGCAAGTACTAATCGTGCAGCCAGCCTTCTGCCTTTATACCTCTTGTCATTTGCATTATTATGGACAACTGCTTCTCACTCTTCAACACAATTGAACTAGTATCCAACAGTATGTGAATATATTACTAAGAAAGATAGGGGTGAGGGGGTACAAATGAAAATTTCTCTGACTAGTGCTGGAATAATTGTACAGCAGGCAGGGCATTTGCCTTGCATGCCGTCTACCCAGGCTCTATCCCCAGCAACCCATATGTTCCCTGAGCAGCCAGGAGTAATCCCCGAGGTCACAGCCAGGATTAATCCCTGAACACTATTGGGCGTGGCCCAAAAACCAATATTAAAAAAAATTCTAACTGCCAGAAAATATAAGATTGATATGCAGATGCCTTTGTTGAATATTGTAAGACTGCAGTTTCCCAATTGTCATTGCTAATGTTGATTTCAATGGTAAGATGATAATTTGAAACACTTTAGGAAAACACTTTATAATTTTACAACTATTGTTGCAACAATGTTGCAGTTTTACTTGACAGTCCGAGGCATTTCACTTGCAGAAGAAATATACTTTTTGGGGGGAGGATCACATGACTATCTTCGGAGGCTTTTATTATGGCCTGCCAGAGAGTAGCCTGTTCAACCCCCTTTTATTTAGAAGGTTGATGTACTAACCAATGATATTCAGCCACAGAGGCCGAATATGCAAATTAACTTAGCCAACGGAAACAGTAACAAAGTCAGTTAAAGTAACAGTAACAATAACATAAACCGATGTTTATATCCAGGCCTAGCCAGACCTGAGATTATGGGATGTTGTATACCAACAAACTATCTTTATCTTCCTTTTACTGTGGTTCCTTTTTCCTTCCTAGTCTAGGTACATTGCAATTTTCATTTATTTTTTCTATGTCCAGCTCTATTTTGAATTTTTGTGTTTTATTATACAAATTATAGAGAGTTTAAAAAAAAATCACTATAGACACAGAGAAGAGCTATATGTAGAAGTAATATAAAAAGGTGATACAAAGGGGATGAGTTAATGCAAAGGTTTCGGGGAATTTGAAAGAATTTTGTTAGCATAGATATTCATTTTTATTCTTGTTTGGAGCATTCTAGGATGTTCTTCATGACAGAGTTTGAATTTAGACTGATCACATTTGAAACTGAAAGATGCAGTTCAGCTGTTTATACACAAATATGAAACAATTATTGCTGGAAGCACGTTTATCCCAGTCCCCCTCAGTAACCATGGTGATGCAGCCCCGTGGTTTGAAAAATTGCCCAGGACTAGAGTCTGTGAAAAAGCCTCAAGCTGTAATTCTGGCTTTGAGAGATCAGTGAGAGAGGAGAGTGGAAGCTCAATATACTGTGTGCTAGAATATTCCGAGCTGTGCTTTTCATTATACAGAGTCTCGTTCGGGGCTTTACAGAACCTCCTTCTCATAGGTTCCTTGCTTTATCTTTCAACCCGGTTGAGAATCTAAAGGAAATTAAGTGGGACTGGAGCGATAGCACAGCGTGTATGGCTTTTGCCTTGCACACAGCCGACCCGGGTTCGATTCCCAGCATCCCATAGAGTCCCCCAAGCACTGCAAGAAGTAATTCCTGAATGCATGGGCCAGGAGTGAGCCGGTGTGAACCAAAAAGCAAGAAAAAAAATTTTTTTTAATTAAATAAATAGCACAGTAGCACTGTCGTCCCCATTGTTCATTGATTTGCTTGAGCGGGCACCATTCTGAGACTTCTTGTTACTATTTTTGGCATATCAAATTCACCACAGGGAGCTTGCCAGACTCTGCCATGCAGGCGGGAGACTCTCGGTACCTTGCCGGGCTCTCCGAGAGGAATGGAGGAATCGAACCCAGGTCAGCCACGTGCAAGGCAAACATCCTACCCGCTGTGCTATCGCTCCAGCCAATTAAATACGGCCATACCACCCTGACCGCAAATGCCCGATCTGGTCTTCTCTGGGAAGCTAAGCAGGGCGGGGCCTGGTTAGCACTTGGATGGGAGACTGCTGGGAATCCCGGGTGCTGTAGGCCTTGAGTAGGTAAAAAGAAAATTAATTAAATAAATAAAAAAAAAAATAAAGGGAATCAATCATTTCCTGCAGTTTCCTTGTTTCACCTAAATATCAAGGTTGCAGGTAGAAGCGAGGCATCACACTGGTATCCGCAGATGGTCAGTGCAGGCCAGCAGGGCAACAGCGTGGCCATGTACTTGCTCTTGCCTTTACCCTTTACCGTCAAGGTCACAGAGTCTCCGACTTCAGCTCCTCTCAGCTCCGGCCCTGGGAAAAGTGAGTCTCCGTGCTAGGAACAGCTGCTCTGACAGGGGCCGCCGCCCCGCAGGTGTGTACAGGTCCTCCCAGCCCTCCCCGGGGAAGCCTGAGCCTCAGGGGCTAGGTCTGCGCTTCCTGCCCTGAATCCCCATCTCCCAGAGACAGCCTCCTGCGCCACTTCCCTTCTCCAGGCCCCAGGACCTTGGTCCTCACCGTTCAGGCTGCAAGAGCAAAGTAGCCTAGCCCCGAGCGGTCAGGGAAGCGCTTCCCGGAGGACGGGGCTCCAGGGCTGCTGGCGGCCAGGTTAGGGCCTAGTGAAGACCCACAGGGGGCTTTTCAGAGGATCCCGCAGGCGGGGGGACGAGGCCCTCGTGTCTTTCTAGAAGGACTCAAGGTGCATCACAGGGATGGTCTCCCAGAGACCCTCGGGCACCCCGACACCGCCGCTCAGACAAGGAGCACTGCCACGGAAGAATAGGGAAAAATGCACTCAGAACCCGGGGCCGGGCCAGACGCAGGCTCCCGGGGAAAGCTGAGGCGGAAAGGGAGGGGAGGCAAGTCTGGTCTGAATCCCAAAAGGTGAAATCCAGCAGTGGAACTTGGGAATAGTAGTCCTTTCTCTCAACGGCAAAGGCCAAAGAGCCCAACCCGGTTTCTAATGGGAATTAGCTACAGATCTTTGCCAGTCGGGCTTGTGGGCAAGTGCACGCATAGGGAGGGCCTTTTCCCGAGCACTTGACAGCAGGTTGTGTTTAGTTAAGTGAGATGTTCTATTTCGTGCCATTTGAATACTCAGTCGCTGTGTGCGTTTCGTGAGGTTTCCAGCTTATATGTACTGAAAGTCTTTTACCAGAGCAAGCTTTAATATCTACTCCAATTTCACTTTTAACTTGTCATGGTCTAAATTCCATAGTGTTCATTCTGTTTCTAATGAACAGAACGGTGTTGAAAATAGTAATTTAGGAAAATAGCTTTAATTTTTATTTATGGTCTTGGGTATTATATATCCAATGATTCAGCCAATAGAGCTCTATCAATAAGGTCCACCATGTTTATAAACACTGACCTCATACGTTGAACTGGCAAAAGTTCTCTATTATAAATTTCTAACTCGAAACCTACTTAACATTTTTTAGTCATATGTTAACTCAGTAACATTTGTAGACAGGGTATTCTGAAACTTTTTGATTTATAAGGAGTTGGGTTAGTGTGAAATTCTGCAAAAGAGGTAAATTTCTGAGCAAGATCCCTGGAAATCTGAAAGTCATGTCATTTACTCCCTACTGAGAATGTAGCGGCTTAGGCTGTAGATTGAAATTGTATCCCTCTATTTCTTGCCTTTTAAAATGAAACTAGAAAATTGTTTTTTCAGGACATGGATAAAAAGATTTATGAGGCATTATGCTGTTCATTTAGAAATAGATTTTCTTGCTCCAGACACTTGCCTATCTGTGGAATCCGGAGAGGCAGGCAGAGAAACCAAAGGATTGTCAAAGCCATTCCTGGAAAGTGTTTTAGATGCTTTGTGTGAGAGATTTGATCTCATGTTGGACTCTCGAGGTTTAGTAGAGAAAATTAGGTAATTACTGGAGGCCAATTTAAGAAAGCTACCAGGAAAGTTGGTTTCAAGCACTTCAGGATTGAAGAGTAGAGTGAGACTGAGACTAACTAGGAAGGGAAATTAAAAGTTGCTAAGAGGATAGAACAGGGAGAGGTTACTGAAAATCGATGTGTGTGTGTGTGTGTGTGTGTGTGTGTGTAAGAGAGAGTGAGAAGAGGAACAGAGACTGAGACAAAGGAAGGAATTTGGAAGGAAGAGAATGAATGCAAGGGTTTAGGGAAATAGACAAGTACATGAGCTGAGAACTGGTGGATGTAGCTCGGGGTATCACCACCGAGAGGAATGAGCAGGACAGAGGTGTGCATCTTGTCGCCTACACAGACACATCCAAGCAACTGTGATGCCCTTGATGTCTGATAGGTGCTATGCCTAATTATCCTGTGAGGAGGTAGAAGCCACTTGAGTGCTGTTGTTATAACCAAGTATGTAAAGAGAAAGCAAATTGTCCACTCATCAGAAGATGCATTTGAGGGGAAAGTCAGTAAGAGTTTCAAAAGCATTAATTAACCATGTTTCATCAACCAGAAATTATTCAGATCAATCTATTATCATACCTAGGATACTCCCTGGCATTTGATTAAGTGGTAATTATACCAAAAAACCTGGTGATAAGAAAGGGTGTATTAAAATATGTGAAGGACATCCTATTAGAATATTATTCATAGTAAAAGAGTTTGGACATAGTGATCTCATTCATATTGCATTTTTCTCTTAAAAAATGATTTCTTGGGGCTGGAGTGATAGCACAGCGGGTAGGGCATTTGCCTTGCACGCAGCCAACCTAAGTTCAATTCCCAGCATCCCATATGATCTCCTGAGCACTGCCAGGAGTAATTCCTGAGTGCAGAGCCAGGAGTAACCCCTGTGCATTGCTGGATGTGACCCAAAAAGCAAAAAAAAAAAAAAAAAGATTTCTCATGAACAAGTCCAGTGAGCAGAGCTTTGAACTGACCAGAAAGGTATCCCCAGCTCTTCTCCTCTTGCCAGCAGCCGTGCCGGTGAGGGACCAAGGGAACCCTCACCACGGGCCTGTGTTTCCACCTTGCACAGACGTGAGCAGCTCCTCGTATTAAAGAAAGGCCAGTGCAGGCCTACTTTCCTGCAGCCTTGCTACCAGGGAGACGGTTGCAGTGGAATGCATTTTCTCTCTAAAAACAAATATTTATTAGCAACATGATATAAAGACAGTGGAACCATCTGGCCTGTTCGCTCAGCTAAGCCCTTGTTTCCACAGAGGGTTCTGCTGTCCTGATTGGATGATGTGAGTGAATCTTCTGATGAAATACTAACCAGGCTCCCATAAGGCTGCCAGGCTAAAAGCACCTTGATGGACCCCTGTTCCAGGCTTGCTGGGTTTTTTTAGAGTCTGTTTATGATGGATTATTCCAGAGTTATTCCACAAATCTGCAATAGTCCACTTTATAGAAAAATCCCCCCCAAACTATATTTTATTACTTGGTTTTTTGAGTATGATGTGCCACAAAGACCCTGATCCAAACTTCATTTCTTTAGTGTGGACATGGTGCTGAGCCCAAGTTTCTCCTTTCATTTCTAAGAGTGGAATAGGTTTGTGTTAAGAATTAATGGAAACAACATCTGTCCATCTTTTAGTATGATGCCTATCGCATGGGAAATGTTAGTGGCTCATAGAAATGAGCCAGTGTCTCTTTGTCAGTATTCTCAGAGGCCAGGGGTCAGCAGGGGGTGCCATGGTCAGATCAGCTGTACAGACTACCTTGTTTATGTCAAAGAAATTAGAAGACGATCTGTACTCAAGTAAGCAAGCTAGCCACACAAATAATTTATATTTACTTGCCCAGCTCTTAAATTCGCTTGGATAAGGCTGAAATCCCAAACTTTAGGTTTTTGCTATTAGGTATTCAGCCTTTAAACATTACTTCATCACATATGTTTGAAAAGTTGCTTAAATTAATTTGCATATTTTCTCCTTCCTTCCTTTTCCCCTCCCTTCCTTCCCTCTTTCCTTCCTTCTCTTTTTTTCTCCTTCCTTTCTCTTTCTTCCTCCTCCCTCCTTTCCTCCTTCCTTCTTACTGCCCTTATTTCTCTCTTTAATTATTTCATCCCTTTTTTATTCTTTCCTTCCTTCCTTATTCCTTCTTTCCTTCCTTTCTTTTTCTCTTTCTCTCCTCTCTTCTTCTCTCCTCAATCCTACTCTCTTCTCCTTCTCTTTCTTATACAAGCCGGTCATGCTCTCTTCCACTAAGCCATCTCCCCAGTCCCCATTTTCTTTTTCTGATAACTGATGCTAGTGAAGTTGAGTTGGTGAGAAATAAGATTTTTTTATAAACTAATAAGAAATAGAGAAAAAATGTTAGAAGTCAGATGAAGGAAATTAACTTCTAACCCATTTTCTGCTCCAGTTTCAAAATAAACAGATATTGACCCCATCATTATTTTCCATGATTTCCTGTTATTTGATTTATTCAGGGCAACTGAGAATTTCTCAGTTGTCCAGAGGATTAATTAATAAATAGATGAAAATGTACATAGGTAACACTTATTAAAGGGAACTTATTGTTATACATTATCTCATATTACTTGATCATTTTATCTTTTGCTTTCACTCACCAATATTATGCTATTTTATATCATGAATGCACTTTATGTTTTTCAAATTACATAATAATGCTTACCGTGAACAATTTTAGAACATAAAAAATAAAGTCATGTTTTAACAGAGTTCTTTCATATTCTTTAGAACCCACTGATAATTTCAAGGTAGCACTTAATTGAACTCACTTCTTTGGCAGGACAGAGTGGATTGCAGTAGTCATCTCTGAATGGGTCTTGTTGCTCCAGCAAGTCCATTTTGCGACAGTAGGCATTAATCATCTAAGGTGGCTAACCTCAACAAGGGACGCATCCCGGGTGCATTAATGTAAGAGCAGAAATAGTCTATGTGGAACTGACTAATATACCTGGAATTACTTGACAGTAGATATTTCAGCCTGACTGTTCTTTATTGAAGTATAGAGATGAAACTTTTCAGCAACAAATAACAACTTCCTTTTAAAAGCTTTTATTAAAGCATCATGATTTCCTAGGATATCCATAGCTGAATTTTAGACACTTGGTGTCCCAGGGCCATCTCACGCCCAATGACCGCCTTCCCCAAGGAGTCTTCCCATTCCCCTCCCTGACCCCACACCTCAGCCAGCATCTTGACAGGCTTCTTTGAAAGCTGGGTTGTTCAAGTTTGGGTCTCGTGATTTCAATGTTGTTGACTCTGGTTGGATATGGACCTACACCGCCCTTTCCACCCACAATGGATCTGAATCCCGATGGGATCTGCCACCCCCACCCCCGACTGTACTTCCCTCCTGTTCTCCCACCCGTCCTCGCTTCTTGCCTTTTCTGTCCTCCCTATGCTGGGGCCAAGGGTTAGCTAGGCATCTCCCCTTTCAAGCACTGCATTCACTTACCCAATTTGAAAAACGATTTCATTAAAAGTAAGATGAACTATTGCAATGGAAAATATTTCAGGAAAACTTGATAACTCTTCTATCACACTGCATGATGTGTATTTATCATATATATGCATGTATACATCAACATACACACAGAGTCATGCATACATACCAAAACTGATATTGGGGCATGAAAAAGGGAAGTGGTTTGATTAGCCTAAATTTAAACCTTTATGTAAGATTATCATCTAGCATAAGTTGCTTTCTTAGGATTTAGAGGGGGTTTTTTTATAGAAATATTTTCTTGACATGCATAGTAGAACTAAATGCTGCTTAAGGGAGTTTTTATTTAATGAAAGGAAGAACTTGAATTTTAAAATCAAAATATTAACTCAAAGGTCAAATGCTTTAGAAAAAGCCTTATAAATTCAAATCTGAATGTATCTGATCCACAAGGTAGAAAAATTAAAACGGTTCTTAAGAAGCTTTTTATGGATAAAAATAAAAATGTTTAAATAATAGACATTTTGAAATAAATCTTGTATAAAATGCATGCATTTGATAAATAATCAAATTTTTAAGATATAATTGTAAATTGCTAGGTCAGCAAAGTTTGCCTGCCCTCAGCTATTCTGCTCTTTCTTGGGCTTTCCTAGGTGCAAATCTGTATGCCCAATGAGACTTAAACTATTTTGCCGAGGATACTATCCTAAACCTGGGGTTATTTAGAGGGATGATTTTCACAATCATTAATCTTTGTAAGTAACAGTATAAAAAGTGTTTGGAGGAAATTATGAATGATCTTTGTGGTACAAGATGAGGCACATGAACAACCTACAGAAATTACTGGTTTGGTTCAGTAAAAGAACAGTCTTATTATTATTTAAAGTTGTTTCATAATGGCATGGGTTGCTTTTTCAGAGAGAAAAGGTTGGCAAAATGAGATCCTCAAAAAAGTCATCTAATTATTCCTGAAATCAGTGTTTAAATGCTTGGAACAAACTTACTAAGAGTAGCTTTTTCTTCAACTCACAAAGCAAATTTAATGCTTCCAGTGGAGTTTGAGAAGTTATTCTAGCAGTGAAAATTGTACAAACTACAGGGAAAATGATTAATTTTCATTATCAATCACTTTTAATTTTCTCATTTTGTCTCAATATTCAGAAAAATAAAATGGCTTTTTCTAATAATTTTTAAGCCAGATTTTCCCTTCAAATCATCAATTTATCTCAGAAACCACTTTTCAAATCTAAAGGCCTATACTTAGAATGTTTAATTCTGATGAAAAATGTAAAACAAATACAATTTCAACAAAAATAAAAAACATTTTCCATCCTTTTGAATATAAGTCCTCTAGTTTGCTCCATCCACTTTATCTTTTGCTAGTCATTTTAAAATTCATTGTATAATAATTTGTAAATATCTCCAAGTGACATTCTTAGACCATAAAATTGTACAAATTATTATTAATAAATGTAAGTAGAAATATTGTCAAGGCATAATAGTTCCTATTAAGAAAATGTCATGAGTTAAAATTAACAGAGCATGTGCAATAAGACTGCCTAACCCTGTGTTATCAGATTAAAATGTGCAATCAGTAATAGCACCAATAAGCTTGTCATTTTGTCCATCATGTGCTCTGGGCCTAGAACTTGGAAAATATTCAGTAAGCCAGAATTCTTTCCTAAAGAGAAGTCTGATACTCACAATGTGATACACTTATCTATTAATAATGAATGACTTGTCACAAATTTCTGAGTGTCTCCAGACTTTCTCTTCAGCCCGGCCTGCCCAGCCACCCCAGACCCCGCACCACCAATAATTTCCTTCTGTTTTTTCCCCCCTGGCCCTCGTTGTCTGTCACTCAGGAACAGATGTGGAGGAATAGAAAAATGACTCAAAGAATTGCAAATGTAGTTTTCTGACTAGTAATGAGTATGTCAGGGAAAGGTGGATGTGTTGGCTCAGTGGGGTTTATTTAGGTTTTTCTGTGGTGGGTGAGAAGAAATAAAAAAAAATACAACTTTCTAAAGAACAGGATCCTGGGAAGTAACTTTCCCACTCAACTCTGTAGGTTTCAGATTTTTTTTTTTCATTTGGGGTCACACCAGGTGATGCACAGGGGTCACTCCTGGCTGTGCACTCAGAAATTACCCCTGGCGGTGCTCAGGGGACCATATGGGATGCTGGGAGTCGAACCCGGGTCAGCCACGTGCAAGGCTAATGCCCTACCTGCTGTGTTATCACTCCAGCCTCTCAGATATTTTTATAGATTAAAAAGACCTTTTTCTTCCTGCCAGTTAATGCCTGTTTATTGTCAGGTCTTTGGAGGGTTCACCCAAAAGAAGCACGTACATCAGAGGCCCAAGACTCCAGTGTCCTCTGAGGAAATTTTCCTTAACCATTGCTGTACCAATACAATCATGGTCTGACAGAGACTTACTGAGACACGTGTTTCGTGTCTGGAACCTTCCTCCCTTGCCTAAACGCCTGCTAAATGTTTCAACCTGGATGACAGGGGTAACTGCAAACTCAGCCCCTCTAGCTTGGCCCCTTGGTCTTACATTAATCGAATGTCCTCTCCATTCTCCATGTCCGGTGAGTGCCAGTTCTTTTCATCCATCCAACACGTTGGAATCCTGATGCCACCTGACGAGTCCGTGGTCACTAGGGGCTGTGAGGGCAGAGAGGGCAGTGTTTATTTGGCACACAGCTGTCCCCGGCTACCTTAGTTTGCAATTCCAGGCCCACAGTTCACTGGTTGCCTGACCTTGGACAAATTAAGTCGAAGCAGTCCTGCGATGCACTTGTCTGTGTAATGGAGATGGTGGTGCTAGAGCCTGCTGTCTAGAGGGTTTCTAGCTCTCTTTCTTTTTCAGTTTATTCATTTCTGTTTGGGTGGGAGCTTTGGGCAATACCCAACAGTGCTCAGGCTTACTCCTGGCAGCGTTCGGGGGTGATAGGGGTTGCTGGGGGTCATATCCAGGTCAGCCCCCTGGAAGGCAAGCACCTGGCCTGTTTTAAGATCTTTCTAGCCCCCATTTTGCCCCTAGGAATAATGCATTCTTCTACCTATATGTCAATTTTTATCAAGTATGCTTCTTCAGTGTCTTTATTCTCATGGGTGACCATGTCTCTTCACTACGATGTCTCGTGCTCAGGCCTTTATCGTTTCATTACCTGAATAACTCCAATGAGCACTTTATTAATCTCTCTATCTCTGACCTTGCCCGGACTCCACCCTTTGGTAGGGCTCTCCTATAGAGCAAACATCTGTCCCCGTAGCATTCTGTGGCCGCTCATTGGCTCGATATTCCTCTCTGACACCATTTCACACCTCACCCATTTGCTGTTGGTGACGAGTCGTTTCTAATGGTCTGCCCACCAAAGGCCCAGTCTTCTCTCTCAGCTCTCCCCAACTTTTAATCGACACTGATCAGTTCTCTCTGTCTTCTAGCATCTTAAAAAATTGTTAGAAGTGGGACGATATAGTAAATTTAGTTATGTTGCTTTATTCTTATTATAGACAAATTATAGGTCTGTGTTGGAATATCATTAAAGTGGGTCTATGTCTTGGAACGAGGCATCAATTTCTAAAAAAAAAAGTAAATATATGCATCTGCAGATAGAAGCAATTCTCCACATACATGCTTTACCTGACTTTTGAAATTAACAGTATTCAAGGATATTGTTGTACACATATGTAACAATATGTGCAGATATGATCCCCTTAAATTATTATTTTATTGGATTTTTTTGGCAGTTTTTTCATTGATGAACAATTTAGTTCTCACTACAGTTTTTTTTCTGTAGAAACTGCAACCATTAGCATCAGCGTGCATAGTCTCTCTTCTCTGTGGAAAAAGCATCATTTGGGGAATGATCAGCAGTATAAGTCAGTATGAGCACTTAAAATTTTTACACAGATTTTCAAATTGCACTTGAAGAGGTAGTTCCAGGTTTTGCTCTCAGGACAGTAAATGTGAATTCCCATTCCTCCTCTTCTTTTTTCAAATCACACACATCACTGTGTCACTGTCATCCCGTGGTTCATTGATTTGCTCGAGCGGGCACCAGTAATGTCTCCATTCGTCCCAGCCCTGAGATTTTAGCAGCCTCTCTTTACTCGTCTTTCCCAAGGATTGGAGGCTCTTCCAGGGCCAGGGGAATGAGACTGTTATTGTTACTGTTTTGGGCATATTGAATATGCCACGGGGAGCTTGTCACGCTCTGCCGTGATGCAGGATACTCTCGGTAGCTTGCTGGCTCTCCAAGAGGCATATATATATATATATATATTTATATATATTTTATATATATATACACATATGTGTATATCCCTTTATGATGATGTGTCTTGTGGCCACTTCACGGCCACGCAGTCCAGGAATATAATATGTTCTCTCATGCATGAGGCTCGACCCCAGCATATGGAAAGTGGCCTAAGGCCGGCAGGAGGTGGTTTATGGGTGTGACCCCTGGGTCACTGGAGACTGGGGGAAGCAGGCAGAGGATCTCTGCTCCCGGGTGCTACTGAGCCCAGGGTCCAAGATCACAAAGTTCCACATTACCTGGGTTTCCGTGGGACTTTGCTCATGCTTGAGGCTTGGCCCGAGCGTTTGGAAAGCTTCCTGGAGCATGGTGGTGGCTGGGTAGTGGAGGTCAGCTGCCAGGGCTGGGTCCCTTGGGCAGGGCGTCTCTCACCCGTCCCCCTCTGGGGTGCCCTGAGTGGAAAGAGGCTGGCTCGGAGTCCGGTGGCATGGTTATGGGGGCCTCATTTTATGCTCCCTTCTGGGAGAAGCAGCCGTGAGTTCTGGAGGGTGGCCGAACTGGTGCGGATCAGGGGAAAATTATATACATATTATAAGAATATATGTATATAATTCCTTTTATTTAATATACATAAATATAAATTCCTATTGGAAATCAACATTTTATGAATACCGCTTCTCTCTGCCAAGATAGTTTTTAGTTTTTTTAAAAGTTGTAGCCAAGCTATGGCTCAATATCAAACAGAAAATACAGTTTAGACAACTTGTTTAACTTCAACAACTCAACAACTTAAAGAATCTTGGTAAGGCAATGACTAACTCTAAAGGGAAAAACATCATAAAGAAGATGAATCTCATATTTTACTTCTTTAAAATGGAAATTTTGCACCTCGTAATAATAGGGTGAAATAGCCCCCAAATTTGTTTTGTGCTAATTGATGTTTATTTGAATGATGTGTTTTGTCAGGAAACTCATTAAAAAATAATCATTCCTTAGTATGTGAATCTTTCCTAATGAAATCACAAGCATTAACAGAAGAAAGCATGCATGCTTGCTTTCTTTTTCTGACGTTCTTGTTATGCTCAATCTTCATCCCTTCCTCAAATCTACAGATCTCTCATAAAATGTACGTGCTTAAGACTACTGAAATCTGAGTGATTGATCTTTACTTCAGTTCTCTATATTATTAGATTTTATTTGCCTCTAAACATTTCATTCCAAAATCAAACTTTAATGCTCAGTTCAGCTCTTTTGCTATGTTTTCTACTTTTACTTTAAAAACTATGAAATTTATATCTTTCAAAAGTTTTGTTCTCCATAATTTCATATAATATTTTATCTGATATGTCTTTATATAATTTATCTCAGTTACCTTAGGTTATCACTATGGTATGGAGATTGTAACTAAATATAATTCTTGATTAATGGTCTAAAATACATTTATTATTTTTCTATTACTATATTATAAAAGTGTGTTCATACTAACATTTCATCTAATAAATGTTCATACTAACATTTCATCTAATATGTATTCTTTTGTTCTCAATTAAACAAATGGGATGTTTAATACATTCGAGAAATCAATGAGCAACGAGATGACAGTGACAGTGACAATATATTATTAATATTGATAAGATTTAAATCACATTAGAAGCCCAAACTGTTTGCAGACATATTTATAGTTTTTCCAATTTTCCAAGATTCAATATTATGTTTTTAATAAGTGAGTGTTAGACTAGATTAATTTTGAACAGAAAGAAAATTTTCAGAAATTTTCAAACATATATGTATGCATATAAATGGTATTAATAATGTAGACAAATGAATAAAAACTAATTCTCTTATGGTTATCTTTATTTTTGTCAAAAATAGTAGAAATTGAACAATATACATGTCTTAATAATATTTTATGAGAAATTCACTAAAATATAGAATTAAATATTCAAATTTTCCTGTCTGAATGACCATTTCACACAACTATGGGTTAACTCTAGAAAATAAATATATCATTACCTAGACAATTGGGTTCTCTCTAACTAACCACATTTCAATTAATTTTTATTTTGCTGCATAGTCTTTGTCATAGATAATAACATTTTAGATATAACTATATATTGTAACACTGTAGCACTGTCATCCCATTGTTCATCGATTTTCTTGAGCCGGCACCAGTAACATCTCCATTGTGAGACTTGTTGTTACTGTTTATGACATATTGAATACACCACGGATAGCTTGCCAGGCTCTGCCGTGCGGGCTAGATACTCTTGGTAACTTGCTGGGCTCTCTGAGAGGGACAGAGGAGTTGAACCCAGGTCAGACCCATGCAAGGCAAACAGCCTACCTGCTGTGCTATTGCTCTAGCCCAACTATATTTTATATTATGATTACAAAATAAGAATTATCTCAGTTATGTGACACAAATTCCATATCTACAAAGCAGTAATCTATGTTTTATCTTCCTAGAAAAATATCTTTTACTTACATTGATAAAATTTAAAAGCTACTAAGATGTTTAATTTTGTAATTGTTCCCATGTTGCCCACTATTCCTTCTTGCAAGAGTTACAATGATCAGTCAATTAAAGACTTAGATTCCATTTTTGGTAACAGATGATAGAAAATGAGACGGTTAATCAAAAACAAATCACCTGAATGAAAATGTATTTTTAAAGCAGAAAACCATGGCTTTCTATCTTGAGATTACGCCATTTTTGCTTACGTGGTATTTATTAATTTATTTGTAGAGAAATGTGCTTATTTGTACTAGTTTGGGAGGAAATAGTCTATGGTGAAAAGTGATTTTAAGTTAAGAAAGATGCTGTAGACTATTTTAAAAGACAAATAAGCGAATAAAAATCACTGACCAAAAATAGAGACTCACGCTGAACACAGTAAAGATTTGCCTTGTATATCTTTGCAAGATCTGGAAGAATCAGATTTCCATTCTAAAATAGAAAACAATATTTAAGGGTAATCTAAAAAAAAACAAGGTGCATTGGAAATTGAGTTTGCTCCACGCCGGTATGAAATTGCCTGTGATACTTTATTTCCTATTGTCTGGCCGGGGGATAGAGCCAAGTTCCTCTTGTGGGAAGCTTTTCAAGACGGGTGAGGACAGCACACAAGCAACGGGCAGTGAAAAGTGCTCAGTGGAGAGCAGTTTGAACAGAGTGGGTTCGTGGGGAAGGATGAGGTGGGCACACGCGCAGGACCCTTGCCCCGAGGAGCAGTCCCGAGGGGCGGACATCTGGCATGTGCTTCTTTTCATTTGATTGACAGTTCTGTTCATGCTCGGGGCTCAGGCACACTGCAGCCTCCCCCAGACTGTCCACTTCCTGTCACTGTGACCACAGGGTAAAAGTGAAGCCCCCCTGCCCCATGGAATCCCATGCTCTGTCCCCTCTGCCCACCCCTAGCCCTGGGGAAGCTCAGTTCTGCAACCCAAATGCCTTTCGGGAAACACGTGACCGACCTGTTCCAGAGCGTCCACACACATAAAAAGGACAGTCCCTGAATTCATTCCCGTTTTCTGATTTGGCACAAGACCTCTAAAGGGTAAAGAGCCAAGTTCCAAACTGCAGTAAAAGGTCTTATTTTTAGAAGTGCTGTTCAAGTTGCACTCAAGGAAGTAGGCACATTCTCACAGGCGGGTCAAAATAACGGTGGTTGGGGAGCAGGTCCCAGAGTGCCCACCTCCCGGGCGGCCACGGTGGGCATTGCCCTGTCAGAATGAGGAGGCCGTGGGGGTGTGTCGGTCTCCCTGCTGCGTGGCACTGAGAGGCAGTTGCATTGCTCCGATTCCGTTGTTGGAATTGCATCTGCTTTCTATTTTAATTTGTCTTGATTCTTCATTCAGCTACTCCTTCTTGAAAGTTTGCTGAGTGTTGTTGAATCGGGCTTCGCCCTGGGGATGTCAACAGAAAAATAGGGGTTCTTTCCGGGGTGGTGGGTAGTCTTGCTGGGATCCAGAAAGCAACACCCAACAAACAGACTCAAGGGAGCGCCCCCAGAGCAGAGTGGATGTCTATCCAGGCGGGGAGGACAGCTCTAAGGTAAAATAACACCGAGGCTGAGGTCCTTGCAGGAAGTGTGGGCGCAGCAACAAGGTGGGTCCTTGTGGGTTAAGTCTTGTGTCCAGGGAAAGGAGAGTGTTAATGGCCACAGTCAGGCCCAAGGGACTTGACTTGGGCCTCTCTGGAGAATGCAGATGAGCTTGTAAGTGGCGGAGAGGGTGTGTGTTTGGAGATTGGTGCAAAATAAAGCTAAAAAGTGCTAAGTAAGAGCACATCCTGCTGAGTCTCATTAAGGAATTAGTACATTATCCTGAGGCAAAGAGGAGATGAAAGAATTTGCATTTGTAGAAGATTATTCAGACCATCAGGTGGAAAGTGGATTTCAGGAGGTCAGCTGGAGGCCTGGGTCTAATTAAAATGCAATCAGAGAGAGGGGCTCTGCCCCAGAATCATCCAGGCCTTGGGGATAATGGCTGTGGGGTGCAGAGAAGGTGGGGAGATTTCAGAGTTATGTAAAAAACGGGCAGACTCAGTAAAATACAGGTACTCGGAGATTTGCGATTATTTTTATTTTCTTTTCATCACTCTAGATTTCTTTAAAATTAGTTCGGGTAGTGACAATGGCTCATTAATAGGAAAGCTGATGCTTTAACACCTGGAATATATGCTTATGTAACTTTCAAACAAAATTCTTGTTTGTCATTATAGATGTTGCAGACATTGGGGGTGATTATAATGGAAATGCTTAGTGTCTGTGCCTCCCTGCCCTTGCCTATCCCTTGCTTTAGCTTATGTTTTCTTCTTTGTTATTTTTTCATTTTGTCCTTTAAGCATTGCGTTGATACTTTTGTTCCTTTTTTGGGGGGAGGGGGTGATCATCACTATTCGAGGGTCCTTCCAGAATGTGCTGGCACCACATGATCATCAGAATTGCTCCGAGCCTGCGAAACACGCATAACAAGCCTCTGACCAAATTCCCAGAGGCCTGTCTGGGGAAACTTTATCATTCAGCTGCAGTATTTTAAGTTTCTAAGCAGTCTCTCTTCTCCTATTTCTATGCGTAATGTTGAGTGCATATGTCATAAATGTAGGCTTTATGTTTTCTTTTCAAGTCCTAGAAAGGTGTAATTTTTACGGTACTGGCATTTTCTTCTGTTCTTTGTACTGTGCTAGAGCTTCTCAAGTTTTGGTCTTTGGATGGACAAGTTGGGAAAAAGCTGAGAGGGCAGTCGTTTGTGGGGGAGGGGAGTGGAGGCCCACAGTTTCCTAGGTCCATCGAGGAAGCGAAGGCCAGTTGCTGCCGCTGTTCTGACTTTGCACTTGGCAGTGTCAACTCCGGCTTCCCCCAGTCTCCGAGCCACAGAGGGCAGGAGCGGCTCCCATTTCTAAAAGCAGAAAACACCTTCCACAGCTACCACTGTCACCATCTTAAAGCTACAAGTTTTCCATTTGATTATTTTACAGTTTTTATTTAGCTACTCTGATCACTTGTGAACCAATAAACCCAAGAATATCAAATAGGGTTTTTTTATCATTAGAAAGTTTATAGATTCTGAAATAAATACATGTCCTCAGATTTGACAATTTTCAGTCTAAAGCAACATCAGGCTTATTTTTTTTCATATTTTTTAAAAAATTGAAACAGGGTTTCAACTAACAGTGTAAGCTAGGATGGCAAATATGTTTATCTTTCAAAGGCACATGGGGAGGAGGCACAGGACTTACCATCCTTCCCAGACATCTCTTGCAGTTCCTTGTTTCTCACTGAGACAGTAGATGAAGTACTTGGAACAAAACTAACACAAACGGTGCAGACAGGAGAGAGGAACCACTGAACAGCTGCCTGGTTTCATAGAGAGAAATGAGATGTGACATCATGCAGGGTATCAGCGCCTCTGAGCTGTCTTTGAGCAGATTGGTACCTTCCCCTTCCGCCACATTTTCTAATTTCTCACTCTCATGTAGTCTTTAATAATCACAGATGACTCCATCATGTTTCATGACAAGGTGGTTGATGTTCTTACATAATTTAATGTAAAAGGAAAAGCAGAGCTTTTATTATTTTCATTTCAGCTTTATTTTTCAGGTCAGTAGAGCTGTCTTTCGTTACATCTCTGGTACAAGTTTCAATGTTTGAGGAGAAATCACATCTTGAAACTTGAAGTATCAAGACATTAAAAGTCAAGCAAGATAAACAACACACACACACACACACACACACACACAGACCAGCACCTGCATTTGCATACAACCTTGCTGGAGTTAGAATACAGTGCCATATGGAACTGACATCTGTCACATCTGCTCTTAAAATGCAGAAACACTGGCAATGGGTGTTTGCTTTAGAGGAGTCTTCTTTCCTGGGCTTATAATTCTAAGAGACAATCACTCTTCTACAATGGTTTTGAGGCCACTATTGAACCTCACCGCTCATCACACTAAGTTGGCAGTGTGTGTTGTGTTGTTTGCTCGACCCACATCTGACAGTAATCAGGATTAACTCCTGCCAGTGTGTTTATTGGGGGGGCAAGGTGGGGGGTAGTCAGAGGTGCTGGGGATCAAACTTGGGGATCCCACTTGTGAAGCACATGTTCCAGCACTTTGAACTATCTCCCCAGCCCTTCTCGGTGGGTTTCCGGAGGAAAGTGTTATCTTTTCAACTCTACGGTAGTCAGTGCCTTGGTGAGCAGAATGTTCTGAGACTCAGATTTAGGGTTCGTCAAGTCAGTATGGACTAATTTTTTCTACAAGAACTAGCAACCACATTGAGTTTAAGAAGCCTGGCTTCAGCTGGAATTTCTTCATCAGATTTGCCTTCCTCTCTCCTTCCTACTACGGGCTCAGGGCTCAAGGCCTCATCTGAGTGTTGGCACACATCAAACACTAACTCACATTTCCTGAGTCAGGCAAACTCTGCTTTCTTCCGTCAATGTCTGCATCTTCTTTGTGCTTATTTGTGCTATCCCCTCCAAATTTTGAGAAGCAGAGCACAATAATGATCTTTTTGGCATGTAGAGGCAGGAATATTTCTCTGTGTGTAATTCAAGTGGCAGAGAATTCTGGAAGCCAAAAATATGAGATTAAAATTACAAGCATCAGTTCATTTTGAAAATCACTGTTCTTAACCTCTGCTACTTATGAAGACAGAATTTCACCAAAGATAGGGGTTCCTTTTTTCTCATTATGACATTGTTTATTCCCTCATAAAGCTTATGATAAACCTCCAGGATTCCTGGCAGATACGAAAATGTATCGGATCATGTTTTCATAGTCACAAGCTCCGTGTTGAGTAAGAGGAGAATTAAATAGGCACAGTTCTGTTGAAAGGATGCTCTCCTGAAAGATGGTTTCCCAGGCAGGCATAATGCATGTGATTTATAGTCCAAATGTTCTTAAGAGAATTAGAAGTCAAATAAATTCAGCTCCTGGCAAAAATAGTAGAAAATTTTTAGATAGGCAGAATTTACCTCCAAAGTGATTGGGGACTTAGAAGGAAGAGAGGATTATGCCTGCTCCCACCCCACTCTATGGTGTCACTTTTTGATAATAATTCTACAATAAATGCATTGCTTAGTATATTTTACTTATATTTAAGTCTGGATTTTATTCATATTTTATTCCTATTTAGAAGAGACCCCAAAATTAAAATAAGCTGGTCAAAGGTATGAGTGTGTCTTAGAAAATCACTAGTATGTACCGCAGATCATTTTCTGAAAGAGAATGGAAACTGAAAAAGGACACACACTTCTCTAGTTCATCAAAGCTCTAGTTTGTGCCAAGACTTATTCATTTACTTTTGGGACTTTTGCAGGGTGAAAGATAGAACATAGATTTTATGGAGAAGCATTGAGGTTGGATTAATTTTCAGTCATTAGTTGGCTGGGCGTTAATTTCTTATTTACTTTAATTTATAATTTCGTGTCCAATTCTAATAAACTAATAATCTAATGAAGAGTATGTAAGATCTTTTAGGAAATACTTTTGTTGCTTTTTTTCAACCTTGGTTATTTTTGGTATGATATTTTATTTCATTAAAGAAATAAAGTGCATGAGGGCTAGATAGAAATAAAAGAGAAGAATAAAAGCAACATAAATTCATTGAACTTCACAGTGATTTCCTCCTTAAAAATAAAAATACAATGTAATTAGCGCATAAGTACTTTGTGCCTCCTCCCTCAGACACACCCCCATTTTACTGTGGCTCTAAAGTTAAGCATATTTCATATTATTAATAGCTCCCAAGAAGATAATCATAAAGTCATTAATGATGGTCATAAATTGCATTATAGATTGCAGTACAATTTATCATTTCTAAGTAATTACCCAGATCATTCATCATAGCAAGTTTTTATGTTCACTGAAAATATTTACAAAACGTGCAGATTCTCTCTTTAAGTGTCTCATGAGATCTTTTCTGAAGTTGATCATAAAGCCAAAGCATCTGTGTTAAAGAATACTGATTTTCATGTTTCCTAAGCATGAACTGACTAAATAGGATAAGAAGAAGCAGTAGAACTCATGACATAATACATGTTACCTGATAACTTTTCTCCCAATAAATCGAATGACTACCATTATATCTCCATTTCTTAATTTACTAAAAAAAAATCATGAAAATGCAAAGAGTTAAGCTGGCCTAGAATATATGATATTTTCCCTTCAGTGAGCCCCACCCTTTCTCTGGCCCCCAAATCACCTTTGATCCTAAGTGACAGAAACATGATTCCACCCTTCACAAATAAACACAACTTCGCACCATAGGAGTCAGATTTGACTCTGATTCCATGCATGCTGTAATTCCACAAGAAGCCTACAGATAGGACATAGAGACTACATCTGAAATATCACTCTGTAGCCCCACGGTCCAATGTGGACCTTAGGTGAGTTTGAGAGATTGTACACAGGTTACTGCTGTGGTTTGGTTTGTCTTATTTTCAAATCAGAAAAAAAGAACTTAGTTGTTTGGTCTGGAGGCCAGAGCCAAAGCACAGACACCATCCCAGCTCTGCACGGGGGTCCCTGCGGGCAGTGTCGGGGGTGTATTGCACGGGGGTCCAGCCCCAGTCTTCCACATGCAAACCAGGTGCTCAGCCTGGTGAGCTGTTTCACGGACACAAGTAGTTTTTACTTGTTTTTGTTTATGTTTAGGGGCCACACCCAACAGTGCTAGGAAGCCGCCCTTTGGGGGTCACACTCAGGAGTAATCAGGCAGTTTTTTTAAATTTATAATTTGCTTTAGCTTTAATTATATGCAGATGTCATCATTATTTTATCACTCCATTTCATACAATAGGCACTATTTTGAAATTTAATATTAATTTTTTTTTTTTTTTGCTTTTTGGGTCACACCTGGCGATGCACAGGGCTTACTCCTGGCTCTTCACTCAGGAATTACTCCTGGCGGTGCTCAGAGGACCATATGGGATGCTGGGAATCGAACCCGGGTCGGCCGCCTGCAAGGCAAACGCCCTACCCGCTGTGCTATTGCTTCAGCCCCTAATATTAAAAAATTATACTAAAATTTTAACATGTGCAAATTAATTTTTCAAAATTCATGAATCCCCATTCACACACCACCCAATTACAATACTCATAAGTATTTGGCCAGACTGATTTTATATATTCCTCCTTCATTCGTCCTCCACACTGCCACCTCCCCCATCTCCACACTGTCACTTGATTGTTTTAAGTTTTCCAGGTTTCTAGTTGAAAGCAACAGACACCGAAACATCTGCACCTCAGCAGGGACATGCTGACAAAGTGACATACCTGCCTGAGCTTCAGCTCCCCCAGCACATCTGTTCTCTTCCAAAATTCATCTCTCTTCTGCAGAATTTGGGTAGACATGTCTTTTCTATGTCTTCTTTGAGGAAGTTTCTTTAAAATTTAATATTTAAAATTTATATTAAAATTTTTGATGTGTGCAAATAAATTTAAAAGTTCAGAAATCCCCATTCATACATCACCCAATTGCGATACTTATAAGTATATGGCCATATTGATTTCATATTTTCCTCCTTCACTTGTCCACACTGTCGCCTTCTTCGTGGCCCCTCCCCCATCTTAGGTTTAAGGGGGTTTAAGTTTTGTTTATTGTAAACAAGCATTGTATGCCTAAAGCCCAATCTAAGTACCTTTGAACTTTCAGGATGATTAAATGAAAATAAATAAGTAAATCACTTGTATCACTTGTCATCCATTGCTCATCCATTTGCTTGAACGGGCGCCAGTAATGTCTCCATTCATCCCTGTCATGTGCTCGTCTAGCCCAATGGCGTCTGCTTGCTCCAGGAACACAAAGAGCCTCAAACTGTTAGTTCAGGGTCTTGACGAAGAAGTCTGACCATCTCGTAGGTGGGCGGCCAGGTGGCGTAGGTGGGCGTTTTTTTGACGTCCCATGGAATCCAGTCAGTAATGGATCTAGTCCAGTGTTCATCTCCAAATTGCATTATGTGTCCTGCCCATCTGATTTTTGAGACCTTGGCAACGAGGCAGCGTAACTGATTCTCGATCGTTGACAGAGGTCTGAGCTCCGGATTCCTTCTCTCACTTGAGTGAAACATGATATTTCAAGCATAGCTCTTTCGATTCCTCTAGACTAAGAACAAGCATGTGAGCAAGCCGGGTTCTGAAAAGGATTCAGCGTGATCGACCATATCCACACGGTGGCCAAGCTCATTGAAGTTTCGCAAGAATTCAAGATGCCGCTCTGTCTAACGTTCCTTGATTTAAAGATGGCCTTTGATTCTGTCGAAACCGAGTGGTCACCGAAGCCCTAGCCAAACAGGGCATTCAAACCCAGTACGTCAGATCCTCTGTGAGCTGTATCATGGATTCACCACCAGGATCTCACCATTCTACAAGGAAGTGACCATCAATGTAAAGAGAGGGGTTTGGCAGGGCGATACCATTTCACCAAAACTCTTCAGTGCCACCCTCGAGAATGTCATGGAATTACTGGAATAGGAAGGAATGGGGGTGAAGATAGACGGTCAGCAACTATACCACCACTGCTTCACTGGTGACACCAAACATTAGCCAAACGACATGAATGCTGGCTGACTTTGACCATGAATGTGGAAAGGTCGGACTGCAGCTGAATCTCATGAAGGCAATGTTCATGAGAAATGGACTAGTTCCTGATGTTCCATTTGTTATCAATGGAATGAACATCTTCGAATGCAGCAGCTATGTGTACCTACGTCGAGAACTCAACATGAGGAAGGACTTGGTGCCAGAACTGTGCAGGAGGAAAAGAGCAGTGTGGAATGCCTCCAAGAGCATCGAAGAAGTGGTTAAGAGGACAAAGAACCTCTGACTCTGGGCACATCTTTTCGACTCCACCGTTCTTTCTATACTAACATATGCCTCAGAGACCTGGGCCCTATGAAAACAGGATGAGAATGCTATTTGGGTTTCCCAAAGAGGAATCTAAAGAGCTATGCTTGGAGTATCACATCTCACTCAAGTGAGAGAAGGAATCTGGAGTTCCGACCTCCTTCGACGATGGAGAATCAGGGACGTTGTCTCCTTTGCCAAGGCATCGAAAATCAGATGGGCCGGACAATAGTGTGATTTAGAGATGACTGCTAGACTAGCGCTGTTACCGACTGGATTCCATGGGGTGTCAAAAGACTTTGTGGCCGCCCACCTACGAGGTGGTCAGACTTCTTGATCAAGACCCTGAACGAATGGTTGGAGGCTCTTGGTGTCCCTGGAGGAAGCAGATGCCATTTGGGCTACACGAGCACGTGGCAGGGATGAAAGGAGACGTGACTGGTGCCTGCACAAGTAAATTAATGAGCAACAGGATGACAAGTGATACAAGTGATACAAGTAATTATAAAAGTTATAAAAATCACTGTGGAGGTAAAGAGATATACAATGCACCTGGATTATTTTTGCTCCACAGGAAGTCTGTAGTATATTTATTCATGCACCTACACCTAACCACAGGAGTGTTTCTTTTATTTTCATTATTGTATAAAATGAACTTCCATCAGAGGGCTTTTGTGGCAATCCATGATGCCATCCATATTCCAGGCTCTTTCCCTGTCTCATCATGTCACGGCTGTAAATTCTCCATGGACCAAAGTTTTGTTCTTTCATGAAAACATCTAAATAATAACAGGGGTTGGGCTTATTTTGTAGTAATTTTTTTTATTTAGGAGAACTAAGAAGAGAGGAAGAAGACAAGGAGAGAGAGAGAGAAAGAGAGAGAGAGAGAGAGAGAGAGAGAGAGAGAGAGGATTGTGTGTTCGGGAGAGACCATGGGTTTCTCCAAAGGAGAGAGAGACAGAAGTACATATCTCAGATTGATGCAGGTGATTCTTCAAGACAGGGAATGCACCAAAACTTTGACAAAAAATAATGTAATTTCAATAAATAGGGCCATTATTTGGATAAATAAAGAATCTGTATATAAGGATGGCATTTTTTAAAAGAAATTCCACTAATTTATAGACAAACATCATTTGGATTTCATTTTTATACCAGAAAATTGGCACTCTGAAATTAAATCTAAATACGAATTTGATAAATGTGACTTTAGGTTTCATTTACATTGTTTTATTTAATATAATTAATATAAAGGAAGTAAATAAACAAGCATCCTTATGCTTCCTATTCTGGCCCATAAAGCAAAGGTAGATATAAAAACTGTTTTTAAATTCAGCAGGAAGAGGTAGTAAGATTTATTGATTCATGACCAGTCAATTGGTGAATATAAAGTTATGCCTCAGAGAAGTGAGCATAGGATTCAATGGGATTATTGATTTTATTCAACCATTTGTTTGCGGACTACTGATTGCATTCCGTTGAGTGACGGTGCCCCTCATCTGAATTCTGAATATTTCATATTCAGAAGAGGGCCCCATAAGACCTTGGAAGATTTATACATCCATTTTCCAAGAGTTTTCCTGTGCTCATGAGTACCTAATGGTCTTCACTGCACTCACAGAATGATAACAGTAGTGACAAATAAGATAGGACATTTGCATAGGACTGCCAAGAGGCACAGCCTCTGACCTTCCCTGGGCAGTTGACATTCTTCTCCTGCCATCTCAGTGACACAGGTCCTGTTAGCTTACTAACAAGTCTTGGTTCTTTTTTCTCACTCCCTCTGTCTATTTTAATTGGATTTTCCTCCTGTGTTTAAGTGTAATTATTATTCACGCTTCTTAAGGAACATAGACTCAGAATGAGAAAACAATAATTCCAATATTGGATCCTCGGCTTAAATACACCATCAAGTGTGTCAGAATGCTCGTGCTTTAGTTCATCAACTATAAAACGGGCATTTTCATATTTTCTTTGTTAACTTTAAGGGTTATGTCACCATCAGTTAAGTGAATATGTGTTCAACATCCTTAAGAGGAAAAGTTCCTGGAGGTGTGTTCCTGGAGACTCCACTGGCTGTGTGGTGGCCCGCACGTGGCTCTTTCCACAGGCTGCTCCTCTATTCAGGGAGCACTGAATAGATGAGCACAAATACAAAAGTACTGGAATTTGCAGTTCCCAAACTTCATACCAAACACTCATTGGTAGCTCTCAAGAGCCCCACGGTGGGAGGAAGTGGGCCCTCCTGAATGGTGCAGACACAGTGCCACCAAAGTGGGCTTTTAATTACAAGTGCCTGTTTTTATTTCCCCTGAATCATAATTCATGAGATCATTGGGGAAAAATGTCACATGTGCATAAGAAATTATAATTCAGCTCTGTCTACCCTGTTAGGTTTTGCCTTTGCTTTGATTAGATTTTAAAAGAAAGTAGGAATACTGACCACAGAAAATAAAATCAGAAAAGAAATTTAAATATAGTTGGAAAGTACAATTTGTCCTCTTCAATTATTTGTCCTATTTTATTATTTGCTTCCCCACCTATGGGGGGAAAATCCCTGTCTGCTAAAGACGAGACACACCTGCTTTACTTTTGAGTCGCCTTTTCCCCATGTCAGTTGTTCACGAGGAAACAGACTTGTGGAAGAGAACAGTTAATCCATCATGAATTTTGAATATCAAGAAAGGCTTACTGTGGTAATGGATTATGTAATTGGGTGGCAGAAATGAAGACCTTGAAAAAAAAGCAAACTGCATTACTTCAGAGTTTGTAATAACTCAAATAGGGATTATACTGAGTTTGCGACTACTTTAGCGTTTAAGAACTTGCAAAATTTGGTTTAAAAAATGTCAGACCATTTTGGTGCTAAATCCATACCGATAAGAACATAGCTACAAAGGAAAGGGGGACGCTAGATAATTACCTTGGTGGCAGAAATACATGAATGCTATTATTTGTTAGCCGTGCACTTTTAGATAGGCCAGCAGAGGTTCGGAGAGATGTCGCACAGGGCTGGAGTGCATGTTTCGCACACGCCAGGCCTGGGTTCAATCCTCTGTACCTCATGTGCACCCACACTGACTGAAGTGACCCCCTAGCATCAGTTTGGAACTAGACTCTAAGTACTGCCAAGTGTCCCCCAAAACAGTAAGTAAATTTAAAAGGCATAATATATTAATAGAAAAGAATATGAAAAATGTTTGCCATTTGATAGTTTTCTCTTTTTACTTTGAGTTAGGGGAGCTTATTAAGTTCTATGTGAATTTAATGATAAGAATTTAATATTCAGAATATTAAATTCTTACAATTCAGCAGTAAAATAAGCAACACAGATCCCGAGCATTCTTGAATAGATTTGTCTCCAAAGCAGTTATACAAGTAGCCACTGGCATATAAAAGAAACACTATCACCGGTCATTAAGAAAATGTGAGTCAAAGCACATTGCAGTCTACCCCACCCCCACTGTGAGCTGTGAGGACTTAACTGGCAACGGTAATAAGCAAAAAATATGGAAAAAAGGAACTTGTGATTGTTGTCAAGGCTCGGAAATGTTATATAAACCCCACTTATTTAAACAAACAAACATAATGGGAACTGGAAACGGTGGTCAAACTTGGGTCCAAACCAACCCAAAGAAATGCTTCTGCCAATATTTGTCCACTGTTACTTCACTGTTTGTAGCTCAGCAAGTGCAAGGCAAAAATTGACCAGAAGGACGTTTTCATTTTATTTATTTATTTATTTATTTAATGTATTTAGGCACCATGGTGTAGGCAGCATTACAGGGAGTGTTTCATGCATAAGTAACTCCCACATCACACCGTTCACGATGAGATAGACCATCACAAAGCTGTTCATGATTGGATTTCAGGCCTCACTTTTTTTTGCCTTTGGATATCTGTTTTTGCCCGGTGTTGCTTCTTTATGTCCCATTTATTAGACGATCATTCTGTGTCTGTCCCTGTCCTTCTGACTAACGTCACTCGACATGATGCTCCCCGGATCCACCCAGACAGCAGGAAATTGCATAATTTCATCTTTTTTAAAACCTGACTAGTATATGTGCCATATCTAGTCAAGACATGGTGGCTCAAGAAAAGTTAGTGCAGGGGCTGAAGCAGTAGCACAGCAGGTGGGTAGTTTGTCTTGCATGCAGCCACGCTGATTTCAGGCCCCGTCTGGTTCCCAGAGCACATCCAGGACGCATCTGTGAGCACAGGGCCAGCAGAGAGCCCTGACAACCAGGGGAAGCCTCAAAACCCAAGAAACTAGAAAGGCTGTTCAAAAATGAACTCAAGAACAAAAATTCTACAAAAATAAATTGTAAGAGATAACTTCATCCCAAGAATTAATAATGCATTGTGGACGTGTGGTGATGAATTCTTGAAAATAAGCCTCCCATATTACTTTCACTTTCAAAGAGGGAAAATGTGCACAGGAAGATAAGGGACCCTTTAAAATTCACATAAGTCATATCAGAGAAAAGTCCAAAAGAAAACATGCCCTTTTCACTGTATACTGCCTTTCTGAGGACCTTTTTGGGAGAAGGAACTACTCCGGGCTATTTCTGATGTCAGGTGGTACATTTTTTTTTTTAATGTTTGTTCTGTTTCCAACTGGATCAGAAGTTATTGCCTAAAGTATATTTAATTTTTCCTCTTTTAATTCTTTTCATCTCTCTTCTTGGTGACCCTCTGTTTTGTTTAGGCAAATTTAGGGGACGTTGTAGAACAGGTGAGAAGTGAGATAAAGCAGCAACTTCAAGAAACACACAAGTGAGCTCAGGGATTAGGACAAATGATTTAGAATAACCCTCGGTTTATCATCTTTGAAACACCTGACAAAAAAAAACTTATATAATTAAAAAACAAAACCAGAAAAATCACAGACTCTCGAGGCTGCTGTGGCAACAATGTGTGGCCTAACCCTGCAGAGCAAGGATGTGTCACAAAGACATTTCAGAACGCAAATGTCGGTGTTTCACTCAAACCTGAGTCCTCATGGTGTGAGATATTCTCCTCGCTTTGGGGGGCTTAGATGACACTGGACCAGTCCTTTGCTCTTCCTCATCAGTGCACACTTAGGTTACAATTTAAACCAGGTAGTAGAAAGTAAGCTGTCACAAGTATTAGTCATGTTAATAAGCTAGTCTGGCGGTTGTATTGTTTTTCATTGACATTTAGAGGTGGCTGATTCATATTTCATCTCATGATACATCAGTGAGAAAACGGCAATTGATGGGGCTGGAGCAATAGCACAGCGGGTAGGGCATTTGCACGCAACCGACCCGAGTTTGATTCGATTCCCAGCATTCCATATGGTCCCCTGAGCACTGCCAGGGGTAATTCCTGAGTGCAGAACCAGGAGTAACCTTTGTGCATTGCCAGGTGTGACCCAAAAAGCAAAAAAAAAAAGGCAACTGTTAAAAAATATCTAAATAGCAACCAGGGATATAGTACAGGGGTTAAAGTCCTTTCCTTGCCTACAACTGTTCCTGGTTCAAACCCTGCCGTGATAATGGCTCCCCAAAAACCTGAGAAGCAGACCTTCATTACAGACCAGAGTAAGAGCCTGGGTACAGTCAGGTGGGATACCTCCAAAATCCACATAATTTTAGCTTATAGTAAAAATTGAACAAAAAAATGTATTTTCTATTTTTAAGGTAAAACCAAGTACGAAAGGCCAAGGGACAAAGTGATAAGAAAGGGCTAAAGTGGCCCTGTTTGACTATTTTCACATTGTTCAAAAGTCCATTATACATAGAAAAAAATCATTTCCCCCTGAAATCTTTGCTGTCCCAGTGAAACTAGGTTTTCGTGGGAGACTCATATTTGTTTGTCTGACCAGCACTGCATCTTCTAGCTTGACTATGAGACTTTTCACCATGTAATTACCTGTAAAATTAAAATTAAATTAAAACAAAATTCTCACTACTCAAATCAAACATGCACAACACCCATTGCTACTCAGTACAGTACTGTTAACTCAAAGTGCACTGTAGTGAGGATCTGATTTGTTTGACAGTGTCTGGGTAAATGACTTGTCTTTACTGCACATTTTTGGTTTCCAGTTCTTTCATTTGTTTAGTTTTTTGGGGGGCCACACCCAGCACTGCTCTGGCTTACTCCTGGCTCTGCTCAGAGAGCACTCCTGGCTGGCTCATGGGACCATACTGGGTGCCAGGGATTGAGCCTGACTGGGCACGTACCAGGTAAGCACTGTCATGTCTCGCCACTGTCATATCTCACCAGCTTGGGTTCCAGTTCTGAGCTCTAGTCCTTCTGAGAAATCTTTCTTAATCTCTGAGAATAGGAACGATGGTTCTCGGCAGAAAAGGCTGATTCTAGGATAGTGACACGGAAGGCTCAGGAGGCTCAGAACCTTCCCTCTGCTTTCCAAACATATGTTTATGCTATAGAGGATACAGCAGACAAACCTAAAATGACAGATAGTCTACAGAACAACCCATTAAATAATCAACAATGGTATAAATAGAACGAAATCCATCACAGATTTAGGAAAATAAGAGTGACTTATAACTAAATCCAGTGTGAGATCCTTAGAGCAGATAAAAGATGATGTTGAGGTAAGGGCCAGCCATGAAGTGTAAAACCACAAACAAACAAACACCCAAAAATCTCCAAAATTGATTTGAATACTATGCCAAAGTTCATTGCCTGGTTTTGAGAGTTATACTATAGATCACTGGATCTCTGTCATCCCGTTGTTCATCGATTTACTCAAGTGGGCACCAGAAATGTCTCTATTTGTCCCAGCCCTGAGATTTTAGCAGCATCTCCTTACTCATCTTTCCTAATGCTGCCATATTGGAGGCTCTTTCAGGATCAGGGGAATGAAACCTGTTATTGTTACTGTTTTTGGCATATCAAATACACCACGGGGACCTTGCCAGGCTCTGCCTTGCTTTCTATAGATATGGGAGTTATTATCATTAGAGAATGCTGAATTAACAATCTATGAAAAAGCTCAACATTATTTTTGTAGTTTTTATATGCATATCTTGGTTTGGGGTGGTGCTTGGGGACAAATCCCAGATCTACGCAATGTTTGGGGCGTCATGAAGCACCAGGATGGAAGTGCCAGGCTCCTGCATGCCGAGTACACACTCAGTGTTCTAAACAAGCTATCCTGCCCTTTATGTGTTTCTCGACTCATTACAAGCCAAACATAATCTATTCTAATTTGCTCAAGCTTCAGCGGATAAATATAGCAAAGATTTGGGGACATATTTTAGTGCAGAACAGGTGGCTTCTTCCTGTAATTGTTCAAGAAACCCTCGCAGAATTGGGTAACAGCCTTTGATGGGTGTGGAAGCATGGAGATACTTATAAATGTTGCCTGCTTCTCATTTTACTCCTAATGTATGTGCCACTGACATCCATAGGCTGTGATCTAGTCTATAAAAATCCATTAAGTCTGCTCCATGTTGCCATCTGTTAAATAACTTCAAATGTCATTAAAATATAAAAACGAACCTGATTATCAAAGGAGAGAATTATGCAGTAAATGGGTTCAACTCTTCTTTGAATTATCTGTTTCCTTGGCCTGACCTGCTTTCAGATTTTACCCCCATACCTGTGACTCGAGCTGCCTTGTGAAATCCCATTCTCTTCCATGCCCTTCAATAGCCTGCCATCCTTTTCTAGAACTTTCCCTGTCACTCCCCAATTTAGAGAGAGCAGTGAGCCTAGAAAAGGGGATTAACATGTGCAAGAATTTAGTGAGTCTCCTGATACGTGGGAGTAACCCAGAGCACTTCTTACAATCACCAGCAAACACCCCTTTCTGGTTACTAATCCCTTCCCTGGAGGTACAAACAAGAAAAAGGCCGTAATCCTTCTCCTACTCAGAGTCCCCCTCCTAGTGAGAAAGAGGAAAACTAATGCTGATCAGAGAGTGGAAGGAGACACACAATGAAAGTCACTGTGGGTAGGAACGGTGAAACGCAGGCACTGCAATTTTCTCTATTACAGCCACATCCATCGGTGGAAACAGTGTTACTTTGATCCATGTGGATCCCAGGGATAACTAACAATACTGCTGTATTATTTTTTGGCATTTACCCCCACCCCAACCCGCCTTTGTGCCTCATGTAAATCTCAGGCCACACTCTGCCCCAGGTAATTTCTGTGGAAGGTTTGACTTGACATAGAGCAGAGCATTAACTGCAAGGAGCTGACCTTCTAGAACTTTCCCTGCAGACCCTTTAAGTCAAGGCTGGCTCTTCAGATGGAGCAGTCCTTCCAGGCTCTAAGATCACCCTTGCCTTTACTCTGATCTGGTCATCTCCTATGGCCCCGGGAAGGACACCTAGAACTATGTTGCACAGGTTTGAATGCTGGTGGGGTGCAGAGTCATCCCTGAATGGATGGTTGTCCAAGAGTGAAATGCGGGTATCAGACCCGCACTGCTTGTCCTACTACAGTGAGATGTTTTCTTTCAAAGGTCCTCCCTGGGGCAGACACCAAGTAGAAACTTGGATGATTTTGTGTGTTTGGTTTTTGGAAGAGGCGGACAATACCTGTTTCCCAAATTAGAAAAGCTCTTCTCGCTCCTATCTAACCCTGGTCTAGAAGCAAGGTTGTTAGTCACAGATTCTTGGTTCTCCTGACCAGTAGTCACCTGATCTTCTTCTAAACAGTAGCCCCACAAAAGCAAGGCAGAAACCAATTTACAGCTATTTCAATGGCTCTAGCTTAGCGTATCTTTTCATCATTCTTCTGTTATTCCAAGGCAACTAAAAAAATAAACATTATAGGGGCTGGAGAGATAGCACAGCGGGTAGGGCGTTTGCCTTGCACGCGGCCGACCCAGGTTCGAATCCCAGCATCCCATATGGTCCCCTGAGCACGGCCAGGGGTAATTCCTGAGTGCAAAGCCAGGAGTAACCCCTGTGCATCGCCAGGTGTGACCCAAAAAGAAAAAAAAAAAAAAGCACAAAAAAATAAACATTATAGAGGATTACAGCTGAAAATGCAATTGGATGCTTTACAAGTTCCCACTTGGCAGTGCTTTCTGGCAAGGAAAATACAAATTGGGGAGCTGTTATTAATTTGATGATATTTTGCAATTTTTTTTGTTTTTCATTAATTTGTGTGTTATTAAGTTAGATAAGAAAACCTATATACAATTTGAGATGGAGCCAATTTGGCAGCGCTTCCTTCTTTCTTTCTTTCTCCCAATGTTTTGAAGTTCACTGTATCTTGCTCAACAACTTCCAAAATATATCTTGGCAAATTTTTTAAAGGGGATTTAAAAGGAATTTTCAAATTGAATTTTAAAGGAATGTAGTTCGCTTTGGTTTTAACACATCTACTGGCAGTTCAAAATATAAACTCATTATAAAAGAACTAAGACAGCCAGGAGTTTCTGCAGTACTTTGGAGAAACCTTTAAAACAGCGATTCTTTTAATAATCAGATTTTGACAGATGAGGATAAATGTCACACCCCTTGGGATTGGTTTTAAAATTAAACAATAAAATTTGATTTGAAAAATCAGTGTCAGTTCAAAATAAAAGTAATCCAACACTCCTATTCAGGAAAAATAAAAAGCAGATGCTGTGCCCTCTCTCCTAACCCCATTTTCCTTTCCCCTCTTCGACCTTCCTTCTCTTTCCCCTCCTCTCCCTCCTCCCCATTCCTTTCTTATGCAGTTCCTTCTCTTTCTGCCCTTTCCCCTCCCCCACCTCTGCCTCTCTCCATTTCCCTCTTTCTCTTCCCCTTCCTTCTCTTTCTTCCCTTCCTCCGCTTTCTCCCACCTGCTCCTTGTCATTCTCTTTCCCTCACACTCCTGACATCTCTCCCCTCCTTCCTTCGACTCTGCTGATTTGAATGAAGCTTCAAGCCATATGCAACCTCCCAGTGATTCGAGAAGAATCCAGATGTTGTCTGGGGGTTGCGGGGGCGGGGGGCGGGGGGGAGATGAGACCTGTGGCTGGAGTGATAGTACAATGGGGAGGGCATTTGCCTTGCATGCAGCAGAACCGGGTTTGATTCCCAGCATCCCATAGGGTCCCCGAGCACTGCCAGGAATAATTCCTGAGTGCAGAGCCAGGAGGAACCCCTGAGCATTGCCAGGTGTGACCCAAACAGTGAAAAAAGAAGACGGGACCTTTTTGATCTGATCAGGGTCTCTGCTGGCTGCACACAGGGCTGAGATGTCTGTGAGGGGCCATCACCCTCAGACCCCCAAAGCTAGATACTGAGGAAAAGGCTCTGCTGAAAACCCCCTCCTCTCCCTGTCACACTGTCTGCTTTTCAGAGAACTTGGACTCACCCATGAGAGGACCGGGGGGCTGACCTGTGGGAGCAGAGAGATCTGAGCCCCTGGCTGTCCCTTCTCAGGTCTCTGTTGCTACACGTGGGCCACGAGCCTGGTCTTTAATCTCCGCATCCTGAGGAGAGAGATAATGACAGCACCCCCACACCCTCCTAAGGCATTGCTGGAGAATCTGTGAGTTGGAATATTTTGGAAAATGCTTAGGAGAGAGTCTGGCACATGCTAACTACTCAAAACATATTTGGGAATTGAAAAAACTTTTGGATCAGTCTGTAGCACTGTAGCACTGTCCCATTGTTCATAATTTGCTCAAGCGGGCACCAGTAACATCTCCATTGTGAGACTTGTTACTGTTTTTGGCATATCAAATATGCCACGGGGAGCTTGCCAGGCTCTGCCATGTGGCTGGGATACTCTCGGTAGCTTGCCAGGCTCTCCGAAAGGGACAGAGGAATCGAATCCGGGTCAGCCACGTGCAAGGCAAACGCCCCACCCACTATGCTATCGCTCCAGTCCTTTTTGATCAATGGTTATTATTTTTCTGTTTCTTCTTATTATTATTGCTGTTAGTAATAAGTGTTTTTTTTGAATAGTTTGTAATTATAGGTGATAAAGAACCATGTTTGGATGTGGGGTCTGATATTCGGTATCTCAAATAAGGTCGGGTTCAGCTGTAGCCACTGGACAGGGAAAACCCCAGACGGTCACGCGGGCGTTGATGAGTGGACACCACGGAGGACCTGGGGTCCAGCTGCTTCTGCCCATGCTGGCTCTGCTCTCCTCCCCTGGCTCCCTGCGTCCCCACTGGGCACTGCAGCCCTCCCCAGCCCGAGGCTTGGCTGCTGCCTCGCCCCTTCCCAGGCTGAGGGGGCTCCTGCCCGCCCGCTCTGGGCCTCGGGCAGTGGGGCAGTGGGGGTCCTCCCGCTTCTCTCTCCTATGTTTGCTAAACAGACTTGTAGTTTCTATAGAATCACACGGGCCTGGGGTCCCGGTGTTCAGGTAAAGTTCTCTTTCCGACCCAAAGCTTTCTTCTGGCGTTCTCCTGCCCACCCTGCCTCCAACACCCTCAGTCTTGGGTGCTTCTTGCCTGAATCTTGATTCACAACTCGGGTCACCAGAAAGCCACCGGCTCTTCTAGCGGCTTCGGCAGGGAGAAGCAGCGCGTGTGCAGCCCGTGGGGGAGGGGAAGCAGGAGAAATGCTCAGAGCTGCTCCCCTGCCTCTTGGTTTTGGGCGAAAGCCTTGGGTTTCCCCGGGTGCTTTTAGAGCAAGCTGCTTCCTTGGGCTCATGTAGCTTCCTCTGTCCCCGCCTACAGAGGTAACCCTGAATGCCCTACTTTCTCAAAGTCACAGTCTCCTCAACGCTGCTTCCAGGCCTGCACTGTACTTGTACTTCTCATTCATGACCTTTGTAGCTCCCCAAGGGCCTTACGATAAATAGCATCAAACAACGCTCACACTTTCCTTCTTGAGCGTTATCTGTGCTAGGACAGCAGAGATGGGCACCTTTCCCTGGTCCTTAAGACGAAAGACCCAGCAGGTTGGGGCAGATTGACACAATCATTTCTAATCAAGGTCAGCTCTGCTCCTGTTGGACCAAGCTCCAGGCTCCTGCCTTCAGCAGCTACTGCCAGCAGGCCAAGGAGGGAGAAGGTGATGGAGAGTGTTACCAGGCTCTCTCTCTCTCTCCTCTCTCTTTCTCTCTCCTCCCTCCCTCTCTCTATTCCTTCCTTCCTTCCTTCCTTCCTTCCTTCCTTCCTTCCTTCCTTCCTTCCTTCCTTCCTTCCTTCCTTCCTTCCTTCCTCCCTTCCTCCCTCCCTCTCTCCCTTCCTTCCTTCCTTCCTTCCTTCCTTCCTTCCTTCCTTCCTTCCTTCCTTCCTTCCTTCCTTCCTTCCTTCCTTCCTTCCTTCCTTCCTTCCTTCCTCCCTTCCTCCCTCCCTCTCTCCCTTCCTCCCTCCCTCTCTCCCTTACTCCTTCCTTCCTTCCTTCCTTCCTTCCTTCCTTCCTTCCTTCCTTCCTTCCTTCCTTCCTTCCTTCCTTCCTTCCTTCCTACCTCTCTTCCTCTTTGACTTCTCTTTCTCTTACTCTTTCTTTCTCTCTCTTTCATTCTTTCTTTTCTTTTTTCTTCCCTCCTTTCTATTCAAATGATTATCCTCCACATTGACTCTCAAGGGTTCTGGAAATGTTTATTCTACTAATGTTCAATGTTTTGTGAGAAAATATATGGATTTGGAGCTAATGGCTCTGGTATTTTTCTGTTGTTACCTGAGCATATGTCTATTTACACATATGTAAGTTAACTTTATTCATAAATATGTATATCCCCAGTGTTTTTTAGCCCTGTCTTTATTCGCAAGGTACACAACACATTCCTATTAGTCAGCTAACATAAGTGAGAAAAATAACTCATTTCCAAAGGCAACTTCATAATCATAATCTCAGAGTGGCTGTGTGGTTTAAATAAGTTTCTCCCAGCATTAGGTAATTCTTTTTTAACTCATTAGAACACTTTCACTCTGTACTATTGACAACCTCAGTCTAATTTTAGAGGCAGCATTCCAATTAATGCTCAAGGATATTTTTTCTCCTGTAATAATAATTTGATACTTGTTACCTTGGTTTTCCTCCTTTATTTTCAAGGAGAATTCTCAGGTAATCCCACATAATAAATTTCCCTCACAATTATTGGAATAAACAATCAACATTTTTTATTTACTTTATTTTATTTCTTTATTTATTGCTTTTTGGGTCACACCCAGCGATGCTCAGGGATTCCTCATGGCTCTGCACTCAGGAATTACTCCTGGTGGTGCTCAGGGAACCATATGGGATGCTGGGAACCGAACTCGGGTTTTATTTTTTTTTTCAATTGCTGGGAATTGAACGTGGGTCAGCCGCATGCAAGGCAAATGCTCTACCGCTGTACTATCACTCTAGCCCCAATCAACACTTTTTACATAAGACAAATTTTGTGAGTCAGAATCTTGCAGTTTCCCTGGACAGCACAGACTCAGGACTCATGTGAGTCACAGAACCACTGGGAAAGGGCTGACCTCCTGAGAGGACCCACCTTCCAGACGAGCCCACTTACATGATTAGCAGCTCAGCGGCTGCTGCAGGAGGGCTCAGTGCCTCCTTGTTTGCATCCACAAGGGTCTGCTTGTGTCTCTTCCCAGGGAGACATCTGGGAGGGGCTGAAGAAGCCACACCCACACGTACTACAGTGGCTTGTTGATGTAATGGGTCGTTTTTGCCAGGTGAGAAAGAACACCTAAGGATGTGAGTACCAAGAGGCTGCAGTCCCTGTGGGCCTTCTCAGGTACCCGATTAGCCCACAGGGTCACTCATTCTACCTCTGCTACTTAGAATTCATGATCTCTATGCCCCCAATGCAAGCCTTGTTTAGGTAAAAGTATGATATATTTTACTTAGAGCATCTAGGGCAGAACCTCAGGGCAACCACCTATAAACACTCAGCATTTGCTGCTATTCACTGTTATTTGTCACATGGTGTGAGCTCGGCCTCAAAAGACTGGTCTGGGCTAGAATCTTGGTATTGATCACAGCAACCTGGAGTTTGTGTTGAGCTGCTCCGATCAACAGTGTCAGTTCCACTGCACTTTGCTGATTTAATTTACTCAGGATCGCACCAGCTCATGTGACAGTACAATCTGTACAGAGGAGGAGCCCATGGATTTTGTTTCAGAGGCAACAACGATAAATTGTGATCTAAGGTTCAGATCTAAAAAGTTCTGGCCACCAGTGGAGAGGTTCTGGTTAAGGCTGAATTCACTTATTTGTAATTGCAGTCTGATTTATTGGAGGGAACTGATGTTACAACAACATGAATGTACAATTCAGTTACCAGTCCCAGGGGAGAGGTTATAAACTGCTAAGACAGATGCTGGGCAAGAGATTAGGCTGCTCCTCACAGACCAGGACAGTTTCCTTGTCAGCACCAGTCCAAGGTGCAGTTACTGTCCCCCTGCGAAACCCTTCCCTGTCTACGGCATCCCAGCCTAAACCCCCCCTCCGCATCAGTATACAGTTTCTTTCTTTTTATTTTTCTGAATCATCAAACTGAAAACACAACCACAGACCATTAAAATGTCTTCTTTGCCTATTTTCTCAAATTTAAGTATTTCTCTTTTTGTCCGAATGGTATTACCTGTTAAAGTTCTATATTTTCTCTAAATTCTGGTTTTTGTAACACTTTTCCTCTGATCAGTTTTTCTACTAAAGGCAACTGAGTCTTTTAAGTTTATTCATTTATTTTAAACAAAGCTGTGCTGGAAATAGTTTGAATCGATCTTATATGAAGAAAACTTTGGCATAAAGCAGAGATCCTGGCGCTGTAAGCTTCCTTCTGATTGTGCCCGAGTCCTGTGGGGAGGGTACTTGCCTTGCTGTGGCCCCCTGGGTTTCATCCCGAGACCCCATATGGCCCCTAAGCCCTCGGGAGTCCCCCCCTGGGTACTGAGCCAGGGATCCCTGAGTAAGCACCGCTGGGTGTGGCCCCCAAACAAAACAATGATCCTGCCTTCTATTATGCAATGGAAAAATCTATTAACAAAACTTTCTGTTTATTAATCAGTCAGCTTCTTCCTGGTCAAACAGGCGACTCTCTGGGCCAGCTGAACAAAACCCCAAAGTCACACTCTTTTTTTTTTGCTTTTTGGGTCACACCTGGTGATGCACAGCACAGAGGTTACTCCTGGCTCTGCACTCGGGAATTACTCCTGGCTGTGCTCAGGGACCATATGGGTTGCTGGGAACCGAACTCGGGTCGGCCATGTGCAAGGCAAACGCCCTCCCCACTGTGCTATCGCTCCAGTCCCCCAAAGTCACACTCTTAAGTGCAATTTTTTAAAAAAAAAATTCTGACAAAGATGACTACATTTCATACAGTTCGCTGTGTAAGTGAGATGTGGCAGTTCCACCTATAATTGCTCCCACAGTCAAATCCTTTTAAGAGTGATCACAGTAAAGCTTTGAAACGCCCAAGCAGAAAGAGTGATTCCAAGCAGGTGGGGCTAACCAAGAACTTGACAGTCAGGGTCCAAATGTAGACACTGCTGGTGGCTCTCCAATAGTCTGGTAGCCTGTAAGTTACCTAAAACATAAGTGAAACATAAAACATAAATATTTTGTTGGGGCCACACCCAGTTGTGCTCAGGGCTTCCTCTCTCTCTCTCTCTCTCTCTCTCTCTCTCTCTCTCTCTCTCTCTCTCTCTCTCTCTCTCTCTCTCTCTCTCTCTCTCTCTCTCATCTGTATGCCACATGTGCTCAGAGGTCACACCCAGAGGGCTCCGGGGACCCTGTGTCGTGGTGCTGTGTTTAAGTCTGAATCAGCTAATGCAGGAAAAACACTTTTCTGCTGTACTATCTCTCTGACCCCAAAAATGGTCAATGTTGAGCAAGGAAAGTAATAGAAAGTTCTTCATCTGACTAATTGAGATTTCTGAGTAAGTGGCCTAGAGTAGAAATGAACATGTTGTTCATCATTTCTTGGTAGAATCAAACAGAAGAAAAGCTATGTATAGAGCCTGTTAAGTAATTTGAAGGTGTATTGTATCTATGAACTAAAATTAGAGCTTTGTTACTAGCCAGAATAACAATTATGTTCAAAGAAGACCTGGGCAGTCAGAATCTTTGTTAACTGCAGCACACAAAAAACTTCAGACACATAAAGGGAAATGAACTGTAAATTTTAATTTTATTAACCTAAAATGGGAAACATTTGGTATCTGCCCATTATGCCTATTTCTCAATAACAGTTGATGAAAATAATTGTCAGAAATCTCAAATAATTTCCTGGAACTCAGTGAGAGATGAGGATGTAAATGTAGCATCCTACATCTTGCAAAATTCATTTTGAAGAAAGATAATTTAATTTTAAAATATTTCTTGAGGAACACTGTTTTAGATTTTCCCCTTCCTTTTGTTTTGATCAACATTTATTTGGTAAGGTCAAGAAAACAGTTTTACATCAGGTGAATAAAACCAAATGTTAAAAATAAAATGCATTTTGTTATTTATTTGTTTGGAGGAAGCGCCTTCCCAAGCACTGCCCAGGGCCTGGCTGCCCCTGGACCTCCCTGGACAGTCCATTGCTCAGCCCGGTGGTGTAGTGCGGGGAGCCAGGCCCTCAGTCACTAGGGCTGCACAGACACGCTCTCGGGGAGCTGAGACCCAAGTAAGGCCCCTGCACGTATGACACATGCACCCCTGACACAACGCTCATTCCCTGGGCCCGAGAATGCAAATGAGTGAGCAGTAGGCCTGTCTCTGTCTCTACCTGCATCTCTCTCCCTCTCTCTCTTTTTATTTCTCTCTCTCCCTCTCTCCCTCTCCCTCCCACTCTCTCTCCCTCCTTCCCTCTCTCCCTCTCTCTCCTACTCCCTCCCTCTCTCCCTCTCTTCCTCCCTCTCTCTGTCTCTCTCTCCCTCTCTCCCTCCCTCCCTCTCTCCCTCTCTCTCCTACTCCCTCCCTCCCTCTCTCCCTCTCTCTCCCTCCCTCTCTCTGTCTCTCTCTCCCTCTCTCTCCCTCCCTCCCTCTCTCCCTCCCTTTCTCTCTCTTTCTCTCCCTCTCCCTCCCTCCCTCTCTTTCTCCCTCTCTCCCTCCCTTTCTCTTCCTTTCTCCTGCTCCCTCTCTCCCTCCCTTCTTCCCTCCCTCTCTCTTCCTCTCTCCCTCCCTCCCTCTCTCCCTCTCTCTCCTACTCCCTCCCTCTCTCCCTCTCTCTTCCTCCCTCTCTCTGTATCTCTCCCTCTCTCTCCCTCCCTCCCTCTCTCCCTCCCTTCCTCTTCCTCCCTTTCTCTCTTTCTCTCCCTCTCTCTCCCTCCTTCTCTCTCTCTTCCTTCCCCTCTCTCTCTGTCTCCCTCTCCCTCTCCCTCCCTCCATCCCTCCATCCCTCCCTCCCTTTCTCCCTCTCTCCCTCCCTCTCTCTTCCTCTCTCCTTCTCCCTCCCTCCCTCCCTCTCTCCCTCTCTCTTTGTCTCTATCTGTCTGTCCATCTCTCTCTCTCTCCCTCATCCTCTGTAACAGGATGGAAAGCTGAGGTAAATTCCGAGTGCGGTTTGCATACTCTGGGGAAGAGCTGAGCTCCTGGGCCCAGCTGTCTCAGGAGCAGACTCTGAAGCCTGGCCCGTGCACGTTGGCAGGAGTGCGCTCAGGTGCAGTTCTTTCACGGTCTTGAGATTCTGCAGATCCGGCCAGCCCCTAACTGCATCTGTATGCGACATGTGTTCGGATTTAACAAAGGAAAGCCCAAAACCCTGATAAGTTTCAATTAAACATAGATATTTTAAAGTATAACGCTATGCGTTTGAGACATATCAAGGAACTGCTGTCTGTTTCTCCGACTCTGGATAACAGTCCTAAGACACGAAGCCACCAGCTGTTTCCAGGCCATCGTCAGAGTCTGAAGCCTGTAACTTCTGATAATAAAACTGTGCTATTTAAAGCCCTAATCTCTGGGATTAATTTCAGGGTGATGCAAAGCAGATTATCCTATAGCTCAATGTGGATCCTTACAGGTATGGAAGGGTGACTCAATTCATGTTGGCTGCCTCAGTCCAATCTCATTCGTGCAGAATCATGGGGCTGGAAATATGTTTATCACTTTTTACTTCATGGGGATAGAAACATGTTTGTTACTTCAAAGGCGGGGAGAGACAGATAAATGATATCCGACATTGTTTATTTAGGTTTGGGGGCCACACCCAGTCGTATTTGGGGGATACTCACAGCTCGGTGCTCAGCAGTGACCCATGGCCGTGCTTGCCGGACCCTCGGTGGTGGCAGAGACATGAGTCAGGCCCAGGTGCCTCGGCCCCTTTCATTTCCCTGCAACCCAACACTCTCGATTTAAATCCTACTTTTGAGCGACAGTTTATATTACATTGTTAGAAAGTTGGGGAAAGTGTATAAATGAATGGTCTTGTAATTTTAATATAATATACCTATTTATAAAATTGTGGCCGCCAAAAAGTGAATAGAATGATGCCTGGAGAGAATTTGCAGGAATTTACACTTTCGAAGTTGATAAAGTATTTTTTATACAGGTTTTGAAATTTTGTGGGTTTTTTTGCTCATTGATCCCTTGTACACATCAGAGATTTTTCACTGACTAGGGAATTTTGCACTGATTCATTTGGGCTCACGAAAGATACATCTTTGAATCTTCTCTTTTCCACCCTGTATAAAATGCTTTCATTGAACTGACTCTCTTTGCAACATTTCCCAAATCTGTTTTTTTTTTCCTTTTCTAATTTTTGCCTGTCAACCTGATAGAATTCCCTCAGTTCAGCTCACGTTCCGGCCACCTAATCTGCTCTTCCCTGCTTGGTGCTCCTGGTAACCCCAGTGTCTCCCCAACGTAGTATAACAGCGCCCTGTGCTCTCAAGACTCCACTTGCTTTCTGTGAGGCAGAACCTGGATAGAGACGTACTTGGACCAGAATAAATGTCTCCTGGAAGTGTCGCTCTGGTCTTTGTTTTGGGTACTGTACAGCGCCTGTCCTACAGCTCCCTGACTGTGACGTAGAAGCTCCTCCCACTCTAACTAACTGCAGATGTCCCCGGGAGGAAGCAGAGAGCACGTCATGTTGTCACCTACATGGCAACACATTGTCACATGCTCTGTGTGCCTGTGTGGACACAGGTAGCTGTGGGCAATGATTCTTTCTGTTTATTGTAGGGGACCACACCCCCTGAGATGGTGCTTACTCCTGGCTCTGTGCTCTGGGGTTACTCTCAGAACTTCGAGGTAGGCTCTTCCCCATACTATCTTCCAAGCTCTGTGGGCAAAGAACAAATTTAAACGCATATACGTTCACTCGTATAAAATTCTGTGTAAAAGTGAAATCACAGTTAAACTTTAGGGAAAAAAGGAAAACACAGGTTGAAGTCTCAGAAGCGCCAGCCCCTACTGGGGTTGAGAGGAGTCACTGGTGACACAAGCCAAGCACATATATCACGGTGTGCTTTCATTGCAGGGGCTCGGTCTGTACCTCAGCAGCCACATAGATCACAACACGCTTTTACTGCACTCCAGTGGCAGTAAAATCGGGGGAAGAATCTGAACCAGTCCGAGTGGATCAAGGCAGGGCATCTCGACAGCCAATATTTGCACCCGGAGAATTCCTGGTGGGGGGGAGAGGGGCGCAGCATCTTTCTTTCAAGGGCTGACTCCCAAATGACAGGAACTTAGTTGAAAGCAGCGCCCGTGGGCCGACTCACGGCTCCTAAGGTTTGGACCGTGCAGGCAGAGTCTCTCTGCTGCCCGCTCACGGGTTCCCAAGCAGGCATCAGCCAGCTGTGGCTCACCAATAGTGTGTGTGTCTGCCAAACTCAGGGAGGTCGTTGGAAAAAAGCCCAATTGTGTGTGTGTGTGTGTGTGATTGTTAACAAATGTGGTTGTCAATCTCTGCTTCTGTTCATTTACCCACTCACTCATTCACTCATTTATGGAGGCAATTCATTTATTCACTCATTCATTCACTCATCCATTATGGGGGCGACTTCCCAGTGGTGATAGGGGGGCCCTGGGTCCCCCTTCAAACTGCTCTGTTTCTATATGCGTCTCAAATTTCTCATCTGGACACCGTGCTTATGAGGCCATTTAACTCAACCAAATCATCAGTTTTTCATTCATATGTCCTTCACTTACATACCATAAAAAAATTATTGGATCTAAATCATTTAGTTTTAAAGTTAAAATTACACAGAGACTTGAAATTTGATGTTTAAATTTCAAATCATATGAAAAATTTTTAATTGGAAGTCATTCATCTGTTTAATAAATAATTGTTCAGCTTTTGCATATCAGTACTATACTATTCCAAGAGATACACTGTCACTGTCACTGTCATCCTGTTACTCATCAATTTGCTCGAGTGGGCACCAGTAACATCTTCATCATGAGACTTGTTGTTACTGTTTTTGGAATATCGAATACGCCATGGGGAGCTTGCCAGGCTCTGCCGTGCGGGCGAGATACTCTCGGTAGCTTGCCGGGCTCTCCGAGAGGGGCGGAGGAATCGAACCCAGGTCAGCTGCGTGCAAGGCAAACGCCCTACCACTGTGTTATCACTCCAGCCCCAAGGGATACAATGATGAATAAAATATATGTATAGGTTTTCATAAGGAAAATACATTTACATAATTTGATTAACGAATTGTAGATAGATAGGCAAATATATAATAAGGAGGTCGATAAATATAGCAAGATAGGAGTTGGTAGACAGGTAGATAAATGATTAACATTTAACAGGACTATTGGGAGTACAATACAATTAATCAGTTGGATGTGATGAGTTAGTTCAGACTGGAGGGTGCCTGGAAACGTTGCCTGACTTGGACCCTCAATGAACTGGAGGAACTGATTCTGCATAGGCGGGTGCTTGAGTCAGGGGTTGAAATGCCATCAGCAGAGAAGGGACAGAGTGACGGTGAGAGTGTCTCAGGGCACTCAGTAATGTGACCCAGCTGGAGACCACGAAAGTGGCAGATAGGAGCCAAGTCAATTAGGGGTCCATGAATCACCCAAAATGTCTAATTGTGTGTATGGTGAGTAGTAATGTACTCTGTCTATTTAATAGCTGATAACATGGGAATGATAGCTTTGGTGAATCTTTATCACAATGCATGAATTATTTTTTATAAATATTAAAGTGCTTAATATTTCTAGTTTTTAGCCTTGTTCAATAAATTAGCATGCTATGTCATGGTATATAGTGCATAGGTTGCCCCCAAGAAGTGAAATTGCAATAAAATTGACCTTTGTGAAATTATTCCTGGAAAATATTAATAATTCAATTGAAAGAATAATCAAAAATTGAGATGAAAGAAATTAAAATTTCAGTATTCTGAAAAAAACTTGATTATACCCAGAAAAGGAACTTTTAAATTTTTATGACATCATATCATCAGTATCTTTCAAGGATCATACATCATTCACAATTAGATATTTTCAGAAACAATCCATTTATTTAAAATTAGAATCAGCAGTAGAATCACCATTGCTCTACCCCTTTCTCAGTCGAAGTTCCCTTTCCCTCCGACCCTGGCCCCTGACGAAAGCAAAATTCTGTTTGCTCCTGTCTTTCTAAGGGGTGTTTATTATCTGCCGAGTTCTATAGAGTGAAAAAAAGCAGTGGATATTCTTAGTATACATATTGATGCGTCAGAATATGATTCAAAAACTAGAACTGATTTTCTTTCTTCTCTTCTTTCTTTCTTTCCTTTCTTTCTTTCTTTCTTTCTTTCTTTCTTTCTTTCTTTCTTTTCTTTCTTTCATTCTTCTTGTCTTCTTTCTTTCTTCTTTCTTCCCTCCCTCTCTCCTTCCTTCTTTCCTCCTTCCTTCTTCCTTCCTTCTTTCCCTCCTTCCTTCTTTCCTTCCTTCCTTCCTTCCGTCCTTCCTTCCTTCCTTCCTTCCTTCCTCTCCTCCCTCCCTCCCTCCCTCTCTCTCTCTCTTTCTTTCTTTCTTTCTTTCTTTCTCTTTCTTTCTTTCTTTTCTTTCTTCTCTTTCTTTCTTTCTTTTCTTTTTTCCCTCCCTCTCTCCTTCCTTCTTTCCTCCTTCCTTCTTCCTTTCTTCCTTCCTTCCTTCTCTTCCTTCCCTTCCTTCCTTCCTTCCTTCCTTCCTTCCTTCCTTCCTTCCTTCATTCCTTCCTTCTCCCTCTCTCTCTCTCTCTTTCTTTCTTTCTTTCTTTCTTTCTTTCTTTTCTTTTCTTTCTTCCCTCCCTCTCTCCTTCCTTCTTTCCTCCTTCCTTCTTCCTTCCTTCCTTCCTTCCTTCCTTCCTTCCTCCCTCTCTCTCTCTCTCTCTTTCTTTCTTTCTTTCTTTCTTTCTTCTTTCTTTCTTTCTTTTCTTTTCTTTCTTCCTCTCCCTCTCTCTCCTTCCTTCTTTCCTTCCTCCTTCTCTTCCTTCCTTCCTTCCTTCCTTCCTTCTCCTTCCTTCCTTCCTTCCTCTTCCTTCCTTCCTTCCTTCCTTCTTCCTTCCTCCCTCCCTCCCTCCCTCCCTCCCTCTCTCTCTCTTTCTTTCTTTCTTTCTTTCTTTCTTTCTTTCTTTCTTTCTTTCTTTCTTTCTTTCTTTCTTTCTTTCTTTTTCTTTCTCCCCTTCTTTCCTTCCTTTCTTCTTTCTTTCTTTTTTTGTTTTTTGTTTGTTGGTCTGTTTTGCCACACCAGGCAGTACTCAGGGCTCTTCATTCAGGAAACCATATGGAATACCAGGATTGAACCTGGGTCAGCCATGTACAAAGCAAGTGCCCTACCCTCTATACTGTCTCTCCAGCCCCTGGAAGACGGCGCAGTTTACATAAATTAAAATAGTCAAACCAATCTGCAGAAATCTATTAAAACATATAAACATATTCACCTCAAAGTCTTTCCAAAATCAATTTTACTGTCTGACCCCTCCGCCCTGCTTTTCCCAAGTGTTTCTTGGCTCGAGTTTGTAACATTGATGGCCACTCAGTAAGAAGGACATTTATCACACCAATCACCAAATTCATTTCTATCATTCCTAATGATGTTCCAAGTCCATTTTTTCTCCTGCCTAATGCCATCACTGGGAACACTGTCTCACACACTCACCCGTATCCCCATCCTAATCCAACCTAATCCAGTCTCCAATCACAGAGAAACATTCTTTTCATCACGGTCTTTTCTATAAAACAAACTACCCTTAGAGAAACTGTTTTTTAAAAAAAAGAAAGATTTTTGGTGTCCAAAAACGTAACTTCTTTAAGATTATTTACCAGTTTTAAAATTAAACTTCCTTGTCGAGATAATTCTAGATTCACTTGTGATTATAACAGAAATAAGAGAAATTCCATGTGCCCTTTACCCAGATTTTTTGTATAGAATTATTTCGCAATACTAAGCTATAATGTCATGACCAGAATACAATGAAGATGCAGTGAATCAATTTTGTTTCGTTAGACCTACTTGCACTCCGGGGTATGTGCTATTCGTATCTATCTTGAGTCTGTAGACGCTGCTAGGGACACAATGTAGTTGTGTTGCCACAAGAACCCTCAAGTGATCTCTTTGCAGCCATGCCTGACTCACCCACCACCACCACCTCCTCTTCTTCTTCAGCTCCTGTCAATTCCCGGCACTTTTCCTGTTTTTCATTCCCTTCTTTGTCAATTTGTACTTCTGGTATCACTTTGCAAGGCTGCATCTTATTGCCAGCTTCCCTTCAGCACCCACTGGACTCTGAGCCCTGTGCTGGTCGCTTAGCTTGCCGTTTCTGTCATATCACTTGTATCAAAGCAAACGTTCAAAAAGTGAAGCTGATGGGTTCTGAGGGAAAGCAGGGTAACCAAACTACAGTAGCGGGAGACTGGGTGGGAGAAACAATGTTTCTGCACAGTCCTGGCTCTTGCTCCCTGTGTTCCCAGACAGTCAAAAATGGCACAACAAGGGGGCTTTTCTCTCCTGATCTGCGTTCCCTGCGCATTTCACTCCACAGTCAAGATGCACAAAGAAGCACAGATATAAAAAGTCCTGGTCATCAAATCCTCCCACAGGGGAAGGTCGAGGCCAAGGAGCTCAAGGAGAAGATATTTGCAAGCATCTGTGGGGCATAGAAAACATAGTAGGAGACTCATACCCGAGGACAGGAGAAACTCGGGCCGGGAGAAACATGGGCCAGGAGGACTGGCCAATGGTTGGAAACTTGCCACAGGCGATGGAGGGCTAGTTAGGACAGAGAAGCCCACTATGACAGGGATAGTTGGAGATGACCACCAGGACAAGAACTGAGAGCTGAAAGGAGGGGAAGGAATAAACAGGACGACCTTTCAGTATCTGTATTGCGGATCATAATGGTCAACAGGAAAGAGAGCTGGGGGGAGGGAAGGGGAGAGAGGGAGGGGTGGGGGAGGGGGAGAGAGGAAGAAGGAAGGGGGAGAGAGGGAGAAGGAGGGGAAGACAGGGAGAGAGAGAGAGGGAGAGGGAGGGGGACAGAGGGAGAGAGAGGGGGAGAGAGGGAGAGAGAGAGGGAGAGAAAGAAAGAGTGAGAGGGGGAGAGTGAGGGAGAGAGTGAGGAAGAGAGAGAGTGAGAGGGAGAGAGAAAGGGAGAGAGACAGAAAGGGAAGGAGAGGGAGAGGAAAAGTGCCACAGAGGACGTGTACACTGGTGAAGGGAAGGGTATTGGAACATTGTGTGACTGAAACCCAATCATAAATAACAACTCAATCACCTCACAGTGAGGTGATTAAATAATAAAATAAAAATTAACCAGAAAAAAAGCATCTGCACCACACCTCGTGGTCAGCAATACAGACAGTGGCCGTTACCGGGAGGAATGTACCCCAAGCTCTGGTCACCTTACAGCGAACAACTTTCCATCCTTTTGTAATTAAAGGCGTAACGTCTTTCGGTTGGGGGGATAAACACCAGAGACAGAAACATGTGTCTTATACCCATGGGAAAGCCACCCCCAAAATAACCAGTAGTAAGGTTTGTCAGTGACGGACAGGAGCAGTTGGATGAACCCGGAGGGTCACACCGCCTTTCTCAGCTCACTGCTAGGGCTTGTTTGCTCCCTTGTCTGGTCACCAACCCTTTTTGCTGGATTCCTTTGTAAGTGCTCTCAATCTTTCATCTTCTCATTTGCTGGTTTTAGATTCTAACACTGTAACAAGCATAATAATCAACTTCATCAAGGAGGCTTCAGAGCATCAGTGAGACAGAATCTGAAATAATGTCTCTCAGTACTTTACAAGACCCAAATATTTTCAATTCTATCATGTTCATAATTTCCCATACTGAAACTACACTATTGATTAACTGAAAATCTGCTATGGACATACCTGAATTGCTTATTATATGTCAATATCATTTCTTTGTGAAATTACTTTTTCAATATAATAATTAGATGGTCAAAACAAAGGAATTATGATAATTTCCATAAATATGTTTTACTTTAGAAAATAGTCTAATATTTCAAAAATTAATGTTTAAAGTAAAAATTAGCATCTAGTTGTTGGTTTCTGTTTTTAAATTTAATATGTAGCACTGTAGCACTGTCATCCCATTGTTCATCGATCTGCTCAATTTAATATGAACTAACTAAAGAAAATTTAAAAATATATGTTGGGCCGGAGAGATGACCCAAAGGGCTGGAAGATCTGATCTACGCACAGCAGCTCCGGGCTCAGTCCCTGGCACGGGACAGTCACAGTCCTGAGCACAGTCCCTGAGCACAATAAGAAAAGCCCAAAGATAACAATAAGGGAAAAGCTACATTGACGTTCATAGTAACCACATCCAGTAATGTGACTAGATGAGGAAGACATGAAGACAGTCAACAGATCTGGGAGGAAAAGTCAAGCAACTCCTAACAAAGTTGGAAAAAGTAAACTTGTACAGTTCATGGAGGAAAGATTATTAGTCCAAAGAGTGACATCACTTTAATCAAGGACGTGGGAGTAGCTTAACGGGAAGACTCTACCACGTGTGAGCCCTGGGTGGACCCCCCTCCCTCAGTGCTGCACACATACAGGCATAAACATGCATACATGCATGTGCATATGCTTTCATGATCAAAGCACACCCTGCGGGGGGAGGTGTGGGCAGCTCCTGACAGGACTCTGCCTTTGCTCCAGGGCAGGGCAGCAGTCTCTGAGGAGGTCGGAGACAACACGGGGACTTCATGGTGATGCTTTGGGGGGTAATTTATAGGCAAAGATATTTAATGCATCAGCATTTGAGAGATTGGAAGAGGAGAAACTATTTAAATGCCCAGGGATGAGAAAACAGTTTATTAAATCACAAAGCATGCAAACTGCCATTAAAAATGAACCTTATATAATCACATCAATTAATAAGACAACTTGAAAAAATCAAGTTGAACAATAGAATCACAACCCATAATGTGATTCTATTAGCATATAGAAATCATACTGGCAAAAAGTATTTGAGTATCCATACTAGCACATGCAAATATAAATGCAGAAGAAAACAAGAAAAGTTGGCATCAAACATGGCACAGATGTCCCTTGAGAGCAGGAAGTGGGAACAGAATTTGGGTTAAGGGTAGGGCTTACAGAATATTTCTGCTCTTTTTTAAAATCACACATACCTCTATAGTTATAAAAATATTTTAAAGTTAAGATGTCATCCTATGTTATTTGTGCAGATGGTCTCAATGGCTGACTAAGTGTGTCTGGTTTGCACTAGCTTCAGGAACGAAAAGAGCAAATCATAAGAGCCACCACCCCTCATACTGTTATGTCTCCTTCCTCGAAAGTGATCTGTTCTTCAGTTGATCTAATTTGGCTAACAAGTTTATTTTAAAAATCCTCAAAATTATTTCATTTTAATCAAAAATCCATATGGTTTACATATGTGTTTCTTACACTTACCTGTTAAATTAATTCAATCTTTAAAACATGGTAGGAAATAAATCATCTGGATATAGAAATCAAAGATTGTAAACCAATTTTGAATTAATCATTTATCTAAAATTATCTCAGGAGTGATTAGAAAATTATTAGAAATGATTAGAAAATTATTACCATAGTGGATGAAAACTTAATTCATGACAATTGATAAAACATCCATCAAGTCACATTATGGAAAATAAAGTTTCAAACGTTCAAAACAGTGGCATGTCTCATGCATGCAGGGTTTTATCATCATGAATAAAAAAAGAAGAAAACTTCATTTAGAATTATTTTTATCTGAATCAGACAAGTGCACTCCTTGTAATATGAGTCAGATTAAGTCTGATGCTTCCACAATGATGAACCATGTTCCTAACTTCCCCAGATCTTGCCAGCTACTGCTGTGAGTACCAAGTAGGCATCAGAGCAAACTATGTCCTTTCCTCATGGTTCCAATACATGGAAGGTCTAGCATCCGTTTCACAGTCGAGTGATGAAAGGAAATGAATCCAATGGACCGTTCTGAAACAAACGGAGTATAGCAACCATTAAAATATGGGAGTCTGCACGCTCAGAAAATTTAATGAATTGAAATGGTTTTGTACTATGCAAAGTCATAGATATTATTACATTACTATATAATCATTTTGACCTTGATAATATGTGCATAGTTAAATATATATCAGTTTTCATATGCACATACATACTGTGGGTGTACTTACGTATTCATGCATGTATGTGTACGCTGTTATTGAATTTTGTGGGTTGTCAGAAGCCTGTATATCCAAACACATAATTGTAGCATTTAGCTGCTAAACGGAGAAGATTCTGTTTTGGAAACTTCATCTTGGTTTTCCAATAATGGTTTCCTAGTCTCCCTGGCCTTCATCATCTTTGAATCCTGGTGGGTTCCCAGGATCGTTGATTCTCTTGTCGCTCCCTCTACGGAGAACCTTCCATGGCGGGTCCACAAGCGTGGAGGAGGGAGCACTCTTTATCCTGCACCATCGTCCACTTTGGGCATCTCATGCACCCAGCACTTGCAGACACTGAGGAATCACCCCACCGCTTCTTGCCATGGCTTTTGTGAATGTTGTGGTCACCCACACCCAAGAAAGTGGTTTTATTCCAAGAGTAAGAGTGATCCCTGGGCTGTGTGACTCGTGCATGTAAGTGTACAGTCGTTGTCTTAGAGTTTTAGAAATCTCTGTGAGTCAGAAGGACTGACTTTGTCAGGGATCTTCGGAGTAAAGTTTTATGAGCATCATTTATTCTCCTCATAAGGCTGAATAATAGCATGTGAAAAATTAGGCTATTCGGGGGGATATGATTTTCCATGTTCATATCAACTACCTTTTGCAAACCATTTACTTTAAGAGACTGCTGTTTTAGGATTATGTGGGCATTGACGGAAAGAAAATCTGTGGTTTTCTGAAGTTCCTCATGACAGTCTGCTTTATTTTTTATAATAATGCGTTGAAGTATGTTCAGTTTTATTTATTACTTCGTATGAGTTCTACACATGTCAGCAGACAAGAAACTAAAAAATCAAATAAATGTGATCTGGTGTTAGGCCTCATAGCTCACTGAGATAAACAAATAACACATCTTGTTTTATTTGATAATACACCCTTAAAATGCAAAGTTAAGTCTGTGGCAGTGAGCATAAAATAAATTAAATCTGATATAATGTTTAGCTATTGGGTGCATTATTCTAGGCTTCAGAAATAAAGTGATTTTGCTGTCGACAAATGACCCCGAAAGTGCTTTGGAAAGGTATACATAACATAGAGAAAACTGCATGCCTGAATAGGTGGTTGGGTGAGGGAGGCGAAGAAGGAAGCAAACTCTCATGCCCAGAAAATGTACCTTGACAATTCTATTTTGATACTTCGATAATTGAGATTACCTTTCCTCTAACATGTTTATTAGCTTTGTAGTAGGTAGCGAAGGACGTCTTGACTCTGTTTACTGGGAGGTCGAGCGTGCTTCAGTCTTTAATAGCAGGGAGTACAGAGGCCCCGTCTGATCTTACCATCTCTGTCCCTGTTTCTTCTGTAACTTTCCTATTGCTTTAATTCTCACCTCCAGAAAGAAAAACACCCATAACAAATCCTGTACATGGTCAAATTTAAAAAAATGGAGAGTTCTCTACTTTAGGATTTGAGCAATAGTCCTGATATTCACTATTGAATTTTTTTCTTCCTTTTGGGTCACACCCAAAGATGGTCAGGGATTACTCTCGACTCTGCACTCAGGAATTACTTCTGGCAGTGCTTGTGGGACCATATGGAATGCCAGGTACATATGGGATGCCGGGGTCAGCTATGTGTAAGGCAAACACCCTACCTGAGGTACTATCACTCCAGCCAGACTATTGAATTTTTGGACTGAACTTGGAACTGAACTAGAATACACGATCCACTTTAATCTGACAGGAAAGTGCAGCACGTGCACACAGGGGCCAGTGGCACTGTATGGCAGAAGCCTGGGAAAGACCAGAGAGAAGAAGGTACGTTAGTAGGGACAGAACCAGGGAAGGGAAAGGAAAAGAAATGTTTGTTGGTTAACATTGTCCTGAGTCCCAGACAATAGAACTGTGTGTTTGACATATTTGCATTTCTGATGTGAATTTCCCTAACCACTGTTCAATAGGATCCAACTGGTCAGGTAACTAGTTTAACAATCCTATAAGAAATATTCATGATTTAAAATAATCCATCTTCTGTTCCATGATGATGATGATGATGATTAGGGAAAATCTTGGTCAGGGCTAAAACTCGACCCAGGGTTCCAGTCTCTTGACTTCACTGCAGGAGAGAGTGTGCTTGTACCAGAAAATGTCACTGTTTCTACTTGGGAAAGGCACACGGGTTCCCAAAGAGAAAACCCACAGGGATCCGAGTACAGGCATACCGTCGAGAGAACAGTACAATTTCAACCCAAATTTCCAGCTTGTCTAGTTATAGCACTAGAGTAAACTAGTAAGGAAATGCATAGGAATTTAGGAGGGGGAGATTTTAATGTGATGGTTTTCACCATCAAGGTGCCCCCAGATTCCAACAGAGCAGTCGCTTCCTTCCTGAGTTGAGCTCGTGGCATAAGCTATCCTATAATGAGAGTCTGTGATTTTTATCATGTAAACATACTGTAAACGTACTGTAGTGAGTGTTCCGTTGCCCAGCTGCACGTCCATATTGAATTCTCTTGGCTGGCACCACTTGAGACTCCAAGTGTTCTAAACTTTACTGTTCTCACAGAGGTACCCAGCATCTATAAGACTCCTCTGGGGAATAAAATGCATGTTAGGGGCCAGGAATATCTCTCACCCAGCTGGAGAGTGCACTGTGCATGCAGGAGACTCAGAATCAAGACTTAGACTCAGAATCCATGGGGCTCTGAACTTCTTTGGGAATGACTCCTGAGAGCACTGAGCTAGGAGTCAGTTCGACTCATCGTGGTCCTGAAAACATATTAGACACCTGAGCATTGATTGTGACCAGGCCTTATCAAAGGTGGAACCATGAGGAATGTCTTCCTGCCATGTGAAAGGGCAGAGTAAATCCTTCCGAGTCCTAATGTCAGCACAAAGGCTTAAGGGAAGGAGGGGGTGTTGTCAGCTTTGTGGCATCTGCACAGGAAGCAGTTTACTAGGAGAGGCAAAGCTTCCTGGTGCACATTTACTTTGGTTGTTCTCTTGCTTCACTATTAGCGTTCTCCTGTCTTAAATGTACGGTTACCAGGGTTTGACTTTCCTCTGAGCAGAAATTTGGAAACCAGTCTGCATTCATCTCATGGAAATAAACTGTTTTCCAAATGTGATCTAAGGGGCAGAGCTCGTGTGGGTTATTTTTTTTTAAGAGCCAGATTTGGGAAAAAGGTACATCAATGTCATTGAAATCCCACGAGCTCTCAGTCCCTAGTTGCTGCAGCAAATCAACCTCCACGGGGGATTTCAAACAACATGTTGGGCCGAGTTGTCTTGATTTAAAATTCAGATTGAAAAAAAGACGATGGCAAGAGAGCCATTATCCTAATCTGCTCGGCTGTCTTCAAGGTAACCCCTCTCCGATCAAGTTGTTTTGGACGTGTTTTTGCTTATGCTTTTTGATCATCGAAAGGATTTGATCAGCAAATTCAAATGGAACCAGACTGCCATGGTGGGAATCTCATTATACTACAAATCCACAAGCATGCTGAAAAGCAAAACTTTGTTGAATTGCACTGAGGTTGAAAGTTCTCCCTGGTCTAGCAGACAGTGTCTATATCAAGTTCTTTGATCTTGTTTTCCAAAAGTATAGCAGAGCTCGATTTCAGACATGTAGAATCCATTTGTCTGTGTCAAGAGGGAGAGGGAACACAATTCCTCAAGAAAGGATGGCGTTTGCCCTCTACCTTCTAGAATCTTCCTGATAACTCTTAACCCTTCACAGTGCTTCTCTCATGAACTAGTTCCCATGTGCAGTCAATCGTTTTAGCAACCAGGAACTATATTTTACAAAGTTGAACAGTTGAGTGAAATTTAGGAGCCAGGATATGTTATGGAATGACAGCTTCGTTAGCTGGCCTCTTGAGACACATAGGTTCAATTGTCCAGGAAAGAGAGTTGTGCAGCTTACCATGAACTTCTACCTCTAGCTGGGCTGGCAGATTTATGAGATCAGATCCAGAGATGCAAATTCAATCCCGCTATCTCTATGAAAAACCTTAGCTTTTAACTCTGCCCCTATTTGGACACCTTTAATTCATCTCGGCAGCTCATTTTGAGAATATTCCCTTCCTTTGGACTATCAAGTAACGGCAATGAAGCAGTAACTATGAAATGGGGAGATTCTTGATCGCCTGAGGCTTACACCTGGATTTTATTGTTACGCAGCATGTAAAGCATGATGGTTTTCATATTTAAATCATGCTTTCAAGCTTCTAGAAGCTAGAAATACTGCTAGCTTCCTAGGATGCTCTAGGACTCACGCCCTCCTCCTCCTGACAGTGTTAAATGGGAAAAGGAGGAATCCGTTTTCAAGTTCTGACCACTATATAGAAAGCTAACATCAAAAACAGGAAATCCTCCAACTATTGTTTTTCTTCTGATAGTGTCTATTTTGAGAAAATTTGAAATATTTAAAATCTTTTAATAATTTATCTTCTTTCTCTTCATTTTCACCCTATGACCGTTATAGGCTGGTCAAAGATTGGGGGAAAGAAGTGCCTTTAACTCAATCACCCGACTAATCCGGGAGCCACACGTGAGAAGAGCCTTGATTGCTTTTAGCCTAATGAAAGTTCACCCCCATGCGGCCTCTCTCCAACTAACTGTGATCTTTTGGACTCTGTTTGTGAGCTCTCTCCTTAGCTTGAGGAAAGAGACAAGGGAATGTAAAACGTTTTGTTTTACTTTGGATACCAAATGTTTATAGAGGCAAAGAGAGAAGCCTGCACAAATTTAGTACGACATTCACTATGCTCTGAATACTGGTTTAGCAACCACAACAATAAAAATAACTAGAAGACTGAAATTTAAAATAATGTTCACATTTAGTTCATTAGAAGCTATTTAATTAGCATTTAATTTCTATAGATTCTACCTAAAGTCAGATTTTTTTTTCTAAATCCTCTGCCATCACCAAAATATTTCCAATTTTTTTCCATGAAGATATACTTTTCCATGACATAAACAGTTTTCTCCTGGGCTGGTGAGGTACTGCAGCAAGTAGGGCTGTTGCCTTGATGAGGTCCACGTGGGTTTTGTTCGTGGCTCCCTTTTATGGCTGAACCCCTCCAAGAGTTATTCCTGAGCACTTAGCACTGCTTCATGTGGATCAAAAATAAACAATAAAAAAAATCTTAACTTCCAAACTACTGTAGTTCAATATGAATTCCTTGGTATATTTGCTATATATCTAAACCGTGCTCTTGCTTAGCCATTGATTCTATAGCATATTGATGGCCTTAAAAGGAGAGTTTCTTTTCATTTTGATTTTTTATCAAAGTTACCTTCCATTACAACATTTTCAGTGACGCATCATCATAAACCAACCTGTGTGCATACGCCATGAAGTTCACCGCTGCAGGCTCAATTCTATCCTTCCCTCTCCCTCCCCTTCTGGTACGCATGGATTGAATTGGTCTTATACACTGAGAGCTGGTTTCTGTTGGACTTACACTCCTCTGCTGGTTTGCTTGTGGTCGCTACCCCCTAGAAGTGAAGTTTGAAAAGGCCTCTGTCATTTGCTGACTGCTGCCAGGAAAGCCGGGGTTTCTTTGAGCTCCGTCTCTCTCCTCCCTTGGTAGAGGAAATCTCCAGGGGCCCTTGGAGGCTCTCAGGACTTCACAAAGAACTGAGCTCATGATCCCGCCCCTGCTTCGGAGCTGGGTTCATCTTCAGGGAAGTCACCGGCTACCTCCGGGCATCAAGTGGTGGGAAATAGGTTAGCGGTCTTTTCACAGATGGAGAGTTCTCTGCTGCAGTTTCTCAAGATCAAAGAGAAAAATCCCTCTTGATAATGCCCTGAGGCTCTCTCTAACCATCTCCCTGGCAGCTAGGAGAATGAGGCGAGATTAACTCTAAATCACCAGAAAAAGTGGGAAGAAAGCTTTTAACATCTCACTTTTACACGCTTTACACAAGGATCCTCTCTCCCAACCAGTAATGAGCAGTAGACCAGGGACAGAGCTTCATGGCTAAGTCTTGCACATGTTGGAACCCTGTTCAACCCCTGACACCCCAACGACTCTCCCAAACCCTGCCAGTAGTGATCCCTGAGCACAGAACCAGGAGCAAGCCCTGAGTCCCAGTGGGGGAGTGGCCCAAAACACAAACAAGCAAACAAAGTGTATGTTAGGGACTAGGTTCACATCCTCCATCACTTACTGAAGAACTCAGCATTTTTAGCAATTTTAGACATTTTAAACTTTTTTTTTAATTGAATCTCTGTGAGATACACTTACAAAGCTTTCACATTTGAGTTTCAGCCATACAATGATCTCACACCCATCCCTCCACCAGTGCACATCTTCCACCACCAACGTCCCCAGTATCCCCCCTTCCCACCCCTCCCCCTGCCTCTGTGGCAGACAATCTCCCCCAGACTCTCTCTCTACTTTTGGGCATTATGGTTAGCAATAGAGATACTGAGAGGCCATCACGTTTGGCCCTTTATCTACTCTCAGCACACATCTCCCATCCCGAGCATCCCTCCAACCATCCCTGACTCAGTGACCCCTTCTCTATCCCAGCTGCCTTCTCCCCCAGCTCATGAGGCAGGCCTCCAACCATGGAGCAATCTTCCTGGCCCATGTCTCTGCTGTCCTTGGGTGTCAAGAGACATTTTAAGCTTAATTCTAATTGTCCACTAACCCCCGGCATTGAGCAGGCAGAAGCAGCTGCGGACTGAAGGGCCCCCGTGGCTGCGCTGCCTCCTGCCCCTTCCACTGAGGTAGGACCTGCCTCCCTCGGGCATGGGCGAGATAGACATGCTTTTGTGTCTGCCCAACCAACTGAGGCGCCACAGGCCTTCTGCTCTCCGCACTCTGCTTGTCCAGTGACGTGCTTCTGACAGTCAGTGCAAACGCCCAGGAAAGGCGGGTGGTATTTTCAGTTCCACTAACAAGCGGGAAAAAGAATGCAGTCAAGTGCTGGGTGAGAACTAGGGTCCTTTGTCAGGGCCACCATGGACGCGGTTTCTCTTCTGTCCCGGCTGATCACCTCCGAAGACTGGAGCAAGGTTTCCTCAACTGCTGTGTGTTCTTGCAAGGGAACAGTTATCTGGATAGTGGACTTAAAATTTAATTTGATTTATTAATAGTTTTTTTTTAAATTTTCACTTTCTAAGATTAGATGACAATGAAGAGAAGAATAAAAGCTTTGTATTGTTATTTCTTTGGTGTAAGTAATTCCCTCAGTGATATAAAATTACCACTGTGAAATCACTGATTTCCTACCCAATATACACTCATGTAAATAATCCCAAGAGCACAAATAGTTGAAAAGTGTAATAAAAACATCAAGGTGGGCTGTGTTTCCAAGTATTTATTATATTTATGTAATATAATTACTTAATTATAAATTTATATAATTGGATTCTTAATAACAATAATAATAATTAATAATATTAATAATAAATTTTAAAGAATTTATTGAGCCAATTCATCACAACTTCAGCATCACTGCCTCCATTCTCTGATAACCATCTCTTGTCATATAATGTTGTTTGCTTTTGCTTACACTAGTACCTTATTTCTCAAATTTCTTAATTTACTGGTAAAATTTATTCTACAAAATAAGTACCAGGAGGTTGACCCCATGGCTTCGCGGCTGGCCTCACGTTCCGGGGAAAGGGCAACTCAGAGAAGCGATCACCAACTACATTGTAGTTGAAGGCCATGTGGGGGAAGGGAGTTGCGGGCTGAATGAGGGCTAGAGACTGAGCACAGCGGCCACTCAACACCTTTATTGCAAACCACAACAGCTAATTAGAGAGAGAGAACAGAAGGGAATGCCCTGCCACAGTGGCAGGGTGGGGTGGGGGGGAGATGGGAGTGGGGAGGGTGGGAGGGACGCCGGGTTTACGGGTGGTGGAGAATGGGCACTGGTGAAGGGATGGGTTCCCGAACTTTGTATGAGGGAAGTATAAGCACAAAAGTGTATAAATCTGTAACTGTACCCTCACGGTGATTCTCTAATTAAAAATAAATAAATTATAAAAAAAAAAAAACCAACCTAGGTTAGAATGGCTGTTTTCAGAGTTTTATTATAAGATTCTTACTGATTAAATTAGTACCGATTTGTCTCAATGGAAACCGCTTGATAATAATCCACTAATAATACTTTAATAAAGTATCTCTTAAACTGAAAAAAAAAATTTTATTCTACAGTTGGGTGGTCAGTAAACTTGTTAAACAATTAGTGGTGATGAAGGCAATAAGGAAATTGATTAAAGGGATAAATTGAGGCAGACAAACATAGTTTTTGGCATGGTCTGCCACTCACAAGCGAAGACGACGATCGCACCTTCTTCAGTGATAAAATGGCAGGAAGAGCAATCACAGCGGTACAGGTTGCTGTGGGCATGAAATGGGAGACACAATAAATGTGCTTTGTATATGCCAAGAACTAGAACAGACATGAAGTATTGGGCATTTGCAACTGTGCTCTCCTGTGTTGAGATGTGCCTATGAGAGCTGGTGACTTCTGCCTCTCCTCACTCCTGAGGATGCTCGGTACCTGGGAAAGAGGGTACCTTCTTTCAGAGATGGGTCAGTGGTGATGCTCAGGACAAGAGTGCAGGGAGATGAACACTGAGCCCTATGCTAAAATGATTTATTTCAGTCCTACGAGAGACTCAGACATTAAGGGGGGAAAGGCATGTGGGGGAGAGCACTATGGAAAATATTTCCTGAGGGAAATAAAGAAAGATAAAACATTGTTGGTGAAGAGCAAAGAGGCAAGACAGGATAGAAGAATAGTACTTCTATTCTTCCATAGTCTTCCAAAGTACCACAGTCGGAGGGGAATATGTGATCTTTGGAAGAGTTGCCTCTCTTCCTCGCTTTAAAACAGCGTTGCACCTCTGTGAATAAATATTTTTCACATACTCCAAGTAATTCTCTTTCTCCGAGTGGGGTGGTGGTGGAGGGTCGAAGACAATCAAAAATATTTGTGAAATGTCTGTGATAAACCAATTTTGGAAAGAAAAAAAAATAACTGGAGTCATATAGGTCTTGTGGCACTTATTAGCAAAATCTGTGTGTTTTTCCTTGCATTGATATAACCTTTATAGGCTTCTGAGTCCTAGAATTGCAATATTGCAAGACAGAAATACAACTTCCCCAAATTCTCCATACATTGGGGAAGTTGAATTAATGATTTAAAAATCAGGAATAAGTATTGTTAAAAGTTATGTGCTGATAAGCTGAACTCCGGTGGGAAATTCCTGACATACACGTTGTATTATTTACCTGAGGTGGTACATGCTATAACAAATCCTTTGTGAAATTTAGAGGGTCAGTTCATTTCTTTGTGCCAGGAGTTGCTCCTGGCTGTGCACTCAGGAATCACTCCTAGCAGGCTCAGGGGTCCGTATGGGATGCCAGGGGTCAAACCTGGGTTGGCCACATGGCTGGTAAGCACTTTGCCTACTGGACTGTCACTCCAACCCGAAGGACCCAGATCTTTTGATGGATGCAGCTTATGTGCTCAACCAAAGACTCACATCCCTGTCTCGTAGGCAGCCTTTGACAGATAGGAATAGTGCATTCTAAATCCCTTCTTTTGTAACTGTGCTACGAGAATTTATACTGATTCCTGTCTGATGACCTGCTGTGAGCCAGCCCCTCCCAGACCCCCGCCCTGTGATTCCCAACTCCTCCATCTGTTCACCTCGACTTATTCCCAACACCCAGAGTAGGTCTTAATCCTCTCCTGATGCTCTCAGTACAGGATCAGATATAAAGTAGAGATTCTTAGTGGAGGGACTTAAAAACGCAAGTGCTGTCTTGGATCACCGCTGTATTCACTGGAAAGGCTAATTTTTTTTATCTCTCTTCTGTAAAAGATGGGTAAGACTTTCTCTCCCTCATTGGACCACTTCATAGGAGTTAAGTCACTGGAGCATGTGCCATGTTGTGGACTTTTCCTGTGTACAAAGAGCATTCAGTGACTGCTAGCTCTTCGTGTTCATACCAGAATTCCTTTGCATACATCTTAGATAACCCCCTTCTCCGTAGTGATTAGACTGCTATCACACTCCTCAGAGCACTGGGAGTACCGTGGGTCCTACACCAAAGACCGTGCCAGCAAAAAGCCTAGTGGGCCAGATTCAGGGAACCAAGGAAGTGCCAATCCACCCTCCAAAGGGGCTTCTGGGCTGGGAAATCTCCACAGGCGAGGTGTCGGGGGAGTATCAAGTTAGACTGAGAAGTTGGAGAGAAAAGGGTGCTCTAGAGCTGCAGGCACGAAGGTCAGGGTTGTGTGGAATATGCTCAGAGAGGGGCAAGAAGGACTTGGAAGCTGGGAAGAAACGGTCCAGACAAGGCCAGAGCCGTAGCACCGTGGGTAAGGCAACGCCTGCCCTAGGGTCTGTCTGAGCATGCCGGGAGTAACCCCTGAGCGCCGCTGGGTGTGGCCCCCAAACACAACAACAGAGAGATGGTTTGAGTCCAGGGCGGGAGCAGCTTCCTCAGCCGACACGGGCGGCGCTGGGAGCTGGGCTTAGAGGGATGCGGTCTGGCTTCATCGGGGAAACAGGTGTCACACACGCTGAGAAGACAAACTTGGAGGTGGAGAGGAAGGCGGCACGCAGGGACTCCCTCTGTCGGGACGGAGCGTGGACGCCCGCGGGTCGCAGCAGGCCGCTCTGGCTGGCGCTGGGCATGCCCCGAGGACAGGACGGAGCAGCTGTAGGGCCAGCCGGCGTGCCCACCAGCTGGAGCAGCCCTGGCCATCCGTCACGTACTGTCTCTTTTGATTTATGAGCAAATGGATTTAGATGCAGCCTGCTGGGTGTCTAACTTATTGCTAAATAGACGAGCTCCAGTGCTCCCACCACTGAGTTGCTGCTTGATAAATGGAGATAAATAATTCGGAGAGTAGACAAGAAAGAAAAATAATCAAACAAGGAGAGGAGGGATTGGAGGGAGAAGAAAAACCAGACCCACTTGTGCCCTGGTCTTATCAATTAGGAATCGGTTCAAACCTGTCTTTACAAGGCCAGGATTGAAATCTGGCCTTATTCACAGAGATTTTATACAAGGTGTCTTTTCAGTGAAACAAGGTCAAATAATAGAAATTTGCAAACCAATGTGTCTTTCAGATTGACTTGTCGCATTCAGTAAGGACAGTGAAGTATAAAACTGTACACTTGTAAAGATTTTAGAATGAAAATATTAAAATGTAAATAGGATTTAGGAGAGAATATGCCATATCATATCTCCTCTTGTACCAGGTGACTAAAGTGCTTTCCATCTTTTAGGGACAAATTTGGGGGAGCTACAAAAGCCTATGCTTGTGTTCACTGTGTTTTTTATAAAGCGTGTTGCTGCAGTCTTGAGAAAGGAATGAAAAGACACTAAAAAGGTGACACTAACAATGGTAGCACCTGACCACAGGCCCTTGGGAACTCTCGCTCGCGTGTGTGGATGTGGCTAGTGATTTACTTTCAAGGAGGAGCTTAGAGTAAAACGGAGGCGCTGTTCCTTTGGACAGTGGGTTATAAAGGTTGATGGCTTCCCACCTCGCCCCACTTCTCCACATACACAAATAAACCAACCAGTCAGGGAGCTGCCTCCCCCTGGAGACTTCCACCTGGCCGGGACCTAGCATCTGTGTGGACTGACACCTGATAATGACCTCGTGGATAAGCCAGAAAGATCTTTTCCCCATGAGAGCCAAATCTCTCTTACACCACATATCGGTCGGGTTTTGCAGGTGAAAAATAGATGCTCCACCCCATGAGCCATGCCAGGGAACTTCTCCAAAGGCAAAGTCCATCTTCCTCCACACCCCCTCTGAGTGCTCCTAGCTTCCTGCCCTCCTGCTCTTTGCCTGCTCGGGCTGTAGTTGTAGAGTTAGAGGATATGTGTCTAGGGACAATGGGGTGATCTCGTTGGCCCCAGAAAACCAAACTCTCCTCATGGCTCAGGTGAACACCTTGGGATACACTGACTTAAACAAATTTCATAATATTAGGATGAAAATCATTCCAGGAAAATAATACTCACGTAATTCAAACCTCTTACTTTGATAAGCAGGTAATATTGGGCCTTTCAAAATTGGACTCTGTGACCCCCCAACAAAAGTAAAAGCTTATCTTGGTAGCAGAATAGAAGAAAATCAGCATATCCTCCTGACATTTATTGCCCCACCTTCCTTGCCTTTCCGTCATTAGACTGTGGTGCTTTCCCACCTGCAGCTCCGAGTTCTCTCTGGGGCCACGTCCAGTGGTGACTCTCTTCCTCTGACCATTGCTCCAGCTGGAGTCTACATCATCGATGTGATTGCTTAATCTGCACTTACTTTCTGCAGAAGCGGAATTTTCTGTTCCACTTTTACCAAATACACATCTTTTTGACGGAGACAGAAACGGAGAAGACTATCTTGTATTGTTCTTCTGACTGTGTGGCTTCTTCTCTGACCAACTATGTATTGTTTGTCCTTGGTCTTCTTAGATTTGCTAAGTGCAATTCAATGAAGTCGACAGGTAAGCATTTGGTCTCAGTGACTGCCTTGAATTGATCTGCATAGCTAAATATACAGCACTTTGGGGTTTGTTTTCTTTTGAATAATGTCATCACACAGCCTACAAAGTGGTCAATATGTAGGCAGACCAAATACCAACATATGTCGCATATAGACATGAGATCTTAATTCCATGTGATTCATTGGAGAACGAATTCAGTGGCACAAATGCATTTGCATTTTGTAATGTAAAATGTACTTTGAATTTTCCTATCCTCTGAAAGCTGCAGAATGCTAATGACAATGGAAATGAATAAATGTCTATCATATAAGTCTATTCAGTCTAATGTTATGATGATCCAAACTGCCACTAAAATTATGTGAGGAAAAATATATCCATTCTCCTCCTAACATTCCCTTTTTTACTATACTTTATTTTATAGACGTATTTTTAAATGCTAGTATTATTGACAGTGATTATTTTGTGTTCTTTCTTCTGATATGAATATAATTTGTATTAGTTTGGTTAAGAGCAGAATACAGTTTGGAACTAATTTAAATTATGTAAACATACTTTTGCAATAGTATTTTTCCAGATGCACTGCCCTGTAAACATATACGTATATACACTAACACACATATGAATATAATCTTCCTTGTATACTAAATTAATTTAGAGGTCCAGTTCTCCATACTATCAAAACCTGATCACAGAGAACATTAGCTAAGGAACTTGAAAAAAATACCCATGCCCCAAATCAACCCCTAAAGGATCTCTTATAATTTATTTTGGTTAACAGCTGAAGAATTCCATTTTAGAGCAAGTGATGCTTATAAACATGCAAGTTTGACAACCAGTGATTTATAATGAAAGAAATGTCCCTTAAAAGCAAGAGTCTGTTTATAAAATGATTAATTTGCATGCATTTAACTAGTCCATATGGAAATCAAAAGTGTTAAGATTAAGTTAATAAGTACAATTCCAAAGCAAATTTTTTTAAAAAGAAAAAAGACAACATAATGACAAATAATTTATTAACAATATGTTTTTGAAAATGTTAACGCTAAAAAATAGGAAGGAAAGTAGGAAGGAAGGAAGGAAGGAAGGAAGGAAGGAAGGAAGGAAGGAAGGAAGGAAGGAAGGAAGGAAGGAAGGAAGGAAGGAGGGAGGGAGGGAGGGAGGGAGGGAGGAAGGAGGGAGGGAGGGAGGGAGGGAGGAAGGAAGGAAGGAGGAAGGAGGGAGGGAGGGAGGAAGGAAGGAAGGAAGGAAGGAAGGAGGGAGGGAGGGAGGGAGGAAGGAAAGAAGGAAGGAAGGAGGAAGGAGGGAGGGAGGGAGGGAGGGAGGAAGGGAGGGAGGGGGGAAGGAAGGAAGGAGGAAGGAGGTAGGGAGGGAGGGAGGAAGGAAGGAAGGAAGGAAGGAAGGAAGGAAGGAAGGAAGGAAGGAAGGAAGGAAGGAAGGAAGGAAGGAAGGAAGGAAGGAAGAATAAAGAAAGGAAATCAGTCAAAAACAAATAAAAGCAGAGTGCAATATCCCTTAATGATATTTGCCAGTGATGGACCACATATATGACTCTGATCCCTGTAGATTTAGAGCCTAGGATTAGTATAATGTTCCTTTTCTGAATTTAAAAGAAAAGCATTTTTGCGTTTTAAAGACTGAGTCTCTGCCCTTGAGGTATTTGAGCTCTTTTCATATAAACCTGCTTGACCTGTTGTTGTTCGCTGAATATTTTTTGATTCCCTCAAGTTGTATTTTCTTTAGCATTAATTGAAACATACTCACTTCTCCAGCATTCTTCTGGGCAATTTTACTTGTCTGAAATTTGGAAGCCCATTGGGATGTAATTCTTTAAACTCTGAAACGTTTCTCTAGAATCTATTTTCCAGGGAAGGTATGATTGCCAATGAACTAGTTCATTGTAGAGTCCTTGTCACAAAGCATCATAGTCTCTCCCATAAACCTAGGACTCTACACAAGATTCTCTGCTTGCCATATCATTGTCAGTCATGTCTCAAAAGATACCCATTTCCGTGCTCTAGGGCCTGAGAGTTACCCAGGCTTCGGTCAGGGGGTCCTCTCGAGCAGTTGTCAGAGGGTCTTGGCAATGCTCAGCCAATCGGATGACTCCTTACAGGCGGATGGGGATGCCGCTAGCCCCACAGAGGCTGGGTTTGCTGCAGTGGTGGAGGGGTCACGTGGGCTTGACTGACTGTGAGACATAGGTCTTAACCACGATGCCCTCCCTCCAGGCTCTCAGAAGATAAGGCTTGCTTTCAGAGTAATCTGAGGAGTTACCTAGCACTGCACACATGAGGGTATGGACTGCGCAGGTTATCACTCAGGGAAGACGTACAGATTATGGATTCAGAAAATTCCCTGAGGGATTTTCTACTGTCTTTAAACTTATGACATGTCATTGTTTGGAAATAAATATTTTGTTTTAAAAGTCTGTGTCTGGGTGTTCACGTAAACAAAGCATGTTTCCGTTTTATATTTGCTACCTTAAACCACCCTTTCAGACAGATTTAGAAAACTGTAATTAAAGACACAGTGGGTGGGAGGGATAACGCGGCAGGTAAGGTGTTTGCCTTGCGTGCGGCTGACCCAGGCCCAATTCCCGGTACCTCATATGACCCCCTGAGCCCCTTTAGCAGTGATCCCTGAACATAGAGCCAGGATTAAGCCCTGAGCACAGCCAGGGAGGGTCCCCAAAACAACCTGTATTTGTTTCAATGTCTTCAATCCTATTCGTCTATGTAAGTAAATACCATGCACTCATAAATTTCCTATTTCTGCATTGTATATTGTGAGGATAAAAAAGCTTCATTAGTCCATGCACTCTATTTCCATAATGTCAAAATATTCTTATAAGCTTTAAGAAATACCAGATCAATAGCATTTTCTGTGATGTTGGAACTATTTTCTATTCAATGCTGTCTAATATATACCTGTGTAGCTCTTGATAACTGAAATGAGGTTAGTATAACTGAAAACATGGAATGTAAATTTTAATTAATGTAAACATAAAAAGTTTTATCCTCCAGTGGCTGTAATATTATACGGTGTGACTTTAAATAATGCTGTTAGGTTTTATGAACTTAAGTTTTTCTTAGCTTTTCCTTAGGCTACAGAGAAAATTGAAAGTGTTGAGTTGTTAAATTTTTGCAAGAATTTAAGCTTGTGAAGAGTATATTCTCAATGGTTGTCTACAAAACCTAAGACTAAGCTGTAATTAGCTGGATAACTAAACCTGCAAGAAGCAGCAGGAAATAACAGGTTGCAGCCTAATTTCAAAGAGGTGATATTCTGGCTCAAGAGAGCACCTGGGTATTGTACAGTGAAAGGATCTGCATGAAATTTCTTTCCCGACAACTTGAGTTCTTGAGTCTTTCCCCCCTTTAATCCTTACCCTTTTGTTTTGAGACAACCCCACCTTCCCACATAATTCTATCTCGGAGCCGTCTTTAATCTATGCCTTTCTAAATGCATGTCCTCCCCCTTCACTGTAGATGCAGTGAAGTGGTGATGATGTTGCGAGTAATTTTAATATTCTTGGGAGAGAGCCTTACCATCCGAGGTGCTTAAAGTCCCCCTGTCAATGTAAATATTCCCCGAGTCGCTTGGTAATTCTCCCTTTTCCTTGCTGTTCTTTCACCTCTTCACTGAACTGCTGTCATGTGCTAGAGTCGAGCAGAATGCCCAGGTGTGACCTCTGCAGACACTGCATAATGACACATCGATTTATATTCAGTCAGTTCCTATGTTCCAGAAGTCTGATTCAGCCACTGGAGGTTTTTGTTGTTGTTTCTGCTTCTGTGAATTCAAAACCCCTCAGTCATTTCTTAAGATCCATTCTTTTTCTTCTTCTATTCTAATCTTACTTCATCATCATTACCCTTTGTTTCCTCCACTGGGTTTATTAAATCTCTTTCAGTCAAAATAACAGATCTCCTCATGTCTCCCTGGAGATGTCACAGCCTCTTTCAAGTCAGTGTGACTCAACTCCACATTTAACTTGCAATCTTAGTATAGAATATTATTTCCTCTTTTACTATTTGAGGCATTTTTTTCCCATTAGGCATCTTTTCACTGAAGATTTTTAAAGTTGCTTTTGGATCAGAATTTATTTTTAAAAATAAGCAAATTGTATTGTCATTTTCTCATTTGCTTTGATCACTTATGCAAATGAAATTCATTGTTGAGAATATCATGAAGAGCATTGATTATCCATGTCTGTGAAGATGATGCAAAGGAAACGGATTTTGTCTGATCCCATCTTTCTAGGAATCTTATTTCAATAAATCACAATATATACAATTTGAAGATAAATGGACTATTTATTCTTGAGTCTTAAAATATGCCCCTGTCAAAATTGAGGAAGCAAAGCTTTCATCTAGGAGAGAGTTATATGATATTTTGCTACTCTGAGTCTCAAGCAAGAATTTTGGTAGCATTAACCTAGATTCACGAGAACATTTCCAGCCATTTCCTGTTTTTCCTTCATTATAATTGAAGGAGATAAAAAGGCCAAACTCATTTAAAATTAAATTAAATTGGAAGAATTTATTATTCATTTGTTGGAAATATTTAGCTGCCATTCAGAGTAAATATTTACAGATAGAAATAAATCCTTATGATTCACAATGGAAACACCAGATTCTGAAATAAAAGTTTCCCAGACAGAAGGTGTTACACCTGTATACAGTTATCCTCAAAGTATACTTTTTCCATCTAAAATGTTACCATTTGATTGGCTATTTATTTTCATTATGGAAAATATATAGAGCTGAAGCTTTATTCTCTTCCTCTGTACTATATTTAGAGTATACGAGAGGCTTGTTAATTTATCATAAAGAAAAACTTCCAAAGTAGCTTTTTCCTTCAAAGCTAATACAAACCATTTTTAATGTATACATACTCTGGTCTACTCTTCCTATTTTTCAATGACAAAAGACAGGCAGAACCATTTGTATAGAGAAATGGTTTTTGATTAGCTATTGTAATATTCAGCACACATTAATGACGAATCTATACAGGTAAATTCAGTTGGGCAGTCATTTGGAAAACCATACACTCTAGCCACAGGAATTCTATGTGACCTCTCATCCTGCTTTGAAAACTAAAAGGAGTACTTTAAGAAAATTGCAGGACCTCGGGGCGCTGTGTGTGGGTGGGTGGGTGTGTGGGGGGAAAGGAGCAAAGTAGATGTGAAGTGAATTAAATAATAACAACTCCTAACTTTCCCCAGAAGGGCCTCAAGCTTAACTATCTGATGTTAAAGCAAGATAATAACTTTCCTTTGTTCTCTTTATGTTTTAAAAAAAACAGTTCAGCATAACATAATCAAAGCTTGCGCCTACCGACAGTCAGATGGCATGGACTGACAGACTGACGTCTGCCATGACAGAGCTGAAAACTGCGGGGTGGGGCAAGGGTTGTTGGGTGTCTGTTGTCAAGAACACTTTCTCTTGAAACTGCAGGAGAAAGCATGTTCGAGGCCGCAAGCATGCCTCCCAATGACACCTTGAAAATTCAGATCTGGAACTACAAGATGCGCCAGCTGTGGGGAAGCAGAGTGTGAGCAGTGGTGCAGAAAGAGACAGAAAAGTGTGGATTAAACAGCCAAGGCACCGGGGCGAGAAGCCGTGCGGGCAGCAAGCCTCTGGGTGACCTCTGTCCTCGGGTGCTCCGTAACAATATTGGGTCCAATAGCAACTCAGACTCCAGTTCGAACTGAAGGTCCAACTTGTTGATTGGAAGAACTTTGCTGTAAGCTGAACCTCAGAAATAGGGAGGAGGAAGCAGACAGGGCCTGGGGTTACACTCACCTTGAAGGGGCGCAATTCTGATGGGGAAAGGGCTGTCATTTGTCTTGTACGAGGCCAGACCAAACTTAATCCATGGCACACATATGGGTCACTGAGCCAGGGGTGATGGTTCAGGAGCCAGAAACAGGCCTGGAGCACTGCTGGGTGAGACCCAGTCCCCACCCAACCCCCAAAATAAAGCATTGAAAATCTTATTTATCCTATTTTGCTTAATAAACATACTTTTCTATTTCTATTTAATGGGACTTCAAACTCTTACCACAAACATTACTGGGAAAATAAGATTTAAAGGGGAGAAAGCATGAAAAATAATGTGTTTGATGCATAAAATGACTAAATGTCTCCTTAGATTTATTTTACAGTGAAATATATTTCATAAATAAACTTTATTGGGACCAAGAATGTGGCTAAGTGGTGGAATGCATGCCTTTCATGTGTGAGACCCTGGGTTCTATTCCCAGCATTGCAATAAAATAAAATAAACAATAAGGGAAACACTAGCATGAAAATGTGTAAATCTGTAACTGTACCCTCATGATGATTCACTAATTAAAAAATAAATTAATTTAAAATAAAATAAAATGAACATGTACTGATTTAGAAATTTGAGTTACTTTTGATGAGATGCATGTCTGAGTATTATGTTAAATCAAGGAGTCCTATATGCAAACATCAATATTCAGGCACAAACATTTTCAATGAGTCGCCTTTTTTAAAAAGCAATGAAATAAATCTTTTGTCTGAATTTTACTTTGTACTAAAAGTATAATGAAAAAATTTAAGAAATATATGATTTGCTACTTATAGACAAACCCTATTTTAATATAATAATTTCAGATTAAGAAGCAGTTTCATGTAACAGATGCTTCCTAAAAGGTTTCTAATTCTAGAATTAGAGATTTATTGTCACAAATCCATAATTATGAGTAAAGTTATCCCATGTCGACATCTTCAACACATCCATCCGATTCTGGTACCACAGAATTAGATAACCGGAGTGCCTCCAGGTATTTAATGGTAGCTTTATAAATTAAAATTAGTGTTAAATTATAGAACAATGATATGTCTGCTCAGTTACCATAAGAGAAATAGCAAGGTCATTGGTTCTAAATTACATAGATGAGAAGCAAGCTTAACTGTCTCTCTCAAACATGACTCTTAGGAGATATCAAAACTAAACAAAATTGATAGTTTGTGATGGAATATCACTCTGACTCTCTAACAACCATGACTTAATGTTTGAAAATAGTTTCATAATTTATTCATCAGTTCCCCATGTACTTTCTCTAAGGATTTTCACTCCACAAGACAATGGGATAGATAAAGGATGTTCCTTTCCCCCTGGCACTCTGCCTGAGTCAGTTATGGAGAGAGAACTTCACAGATTAAAGAGAGGGCCCAGAAGGGTAAGATTTGAGACTTGAAGACCCCCCCCAAAAAAATAGCTCTGTTTGACCATTAATATAGTAAATCCATGTCAGTGGAAAAAACACACCTACCAAAAAGAAAAACAAACAAATAATCTTATGATTTGCATTCACCTTTTCTTACCTTCCCGAGGAAAAAGCAAACATGTTTTGATAAGACTGTGATAAGGCTCATTGAGCATTTAAATAATAAATCATGGATTTGGCATGATTATAAAACCCTTGGAAAGATAGTACATACTATCTTGATGATGTACGTCTTTGAATAGAAGAAAATTACAAGAAGCTTCTTTCCAGAGAAATCAGCATTCCAATTAATATTTATTTGATAAACATCATCACAATGTACTGACTGAGGTTTTGCAGTGTCATTGCAGAGTCAATATGAACAGAGGAATAATTCATTGCAGGATTTGAAGTGACTTCCTGTTGAGGGAAAATTATATAGCAAATTTTGACACCAAATGATCACAGAGATTGTTGCAAAGTCCTTGAGATGCCTTTAAGTGAATAAGTTTAATACTAGAGACAACTTTCTTAAAGTTCTCAACGCTAACCAGATTTTTTTTCACTGAGAAGATTTTGGCAATATGCTTTGTCCAGTGTTTCTTCTTCACGGGGACCAAGGGGAAGAGAGAAGGAGGGGGACGCACTGAGAAATATGCTTCAAACATACAGACTTTCTCTAGCAAAACAGAGTGACTCAGAGGCCAAACTAGGGGAATCACATAGGGATGTCACAGCTCTTTATCTCTCTCCAACTGCCCTGGAGCCACGACAGAGAGCTATGCTCAGTGAGAATTCCTGATCTCCTTCCAGACAGACGTGTGCAATACCCTTGGTCACCTGATCTATAAATATGGTGGCTGGCAGGAGAGGAACCATTCAACATCAGCTGTCCATACCTGTGGCTGTTCAGCCCATCCGCTGCTCAAGTAACTTATTGAGAAAATATCTGGACAGTGCCTACCTTCCAAAGATCTTATTCGATACAGGCAGTGAATGAAGAGAGACCATCCTGGTCTGGATTGGTCCACCTCTTCCAGACACAGAATATGAGCTGTATCTTGATGGCAAACAAGTGTGTGAGGGTTGAGCCCACATACCTGGCAGCTAGTACCACAGAGGCAACAGGGACCATGGCGAGGATGAGCAAGGATGAGGGGTGTGAGGGTAGGGCTCTGCTGGCGTCAGGCCAGGGTCAGTGGCGTTCCCGGGGCACATAGCACTGGAACTAAGATTTGGATGAGCAGGAAGAAAGGAAGCAGGTCACAGGGCCTTCCAGAGTGCTGAAGATGCAAACACGAGCCCAGCCTGCTGAAGAGACTCAGTCAGCACGGGGGCAAATCTGGCAGTGAGACGCCCAGGAGAGTGGCAGGAGCTGGGCAGACGACAGTGCAAGATGGGGTCTGAGAGGAGACCACCGGTGTCGTTGATGGGAGCAATAAGAGGCCAGAGTTGGTCTGAAACACGAGGGGCAGAAATCTGGGTCACTCTACCACCCATGGTGTGTCCCCCGGGTTCTGTGGGGTTGGAACAGAAGTGGACATGTGGGCTGAGGCAGAGGATTTGGCCTAACCGTTACTGCTGGTGGAGGGAAGGGCAGCAATGTTTATGCATCCCTGGGCAGGGCCCTTCCTGACAGCTGAGCATGCTCGCCTTTCTGGCATGAGAGCAAAGAAGGAAGAGAGTGGAAAGTCCATCTGTCCAACAGATCCCATTTACTTAGGTGCTGACCAGAGAAATGAGTCCCTGTGAATCCCCTACTGCTCGTACCTAATGTGGAACAGAATCCCCTAACCAAGGCTCGGGTGGTTCTGTTTGTGTGTGTGCCAAACTGCAAAAGGGATCCTTAGAGAAACAGACCTCAGAATCCTGCAGGGCGATGGCTCTGAATTATTTATGAGTGCTGTGTTAATTAATGTTGATCAATTAATCTAAATACATGTAGATGAATTCAAAACACATCGTTCATAAGCGGATCAAATATTATGAAAGAAAAGTAATTTACCAGTTTTTTTTTAAAAAAGGACAAAAAAATAAAAATGAAAACCTTGCCACTTGATTCTGTCCAGTTACTCAAAGCAATCTCCTTGTCCTGAATGTCGTGCCCTTTGTGTTCCTCGCTCCTCGCCTTCACAATCCAACAGCAGCTTGATGGACAGGAAGGGGAGGCCGATGGGTCTTCACAGCCAGTGACACCCTCCAGGGCCAGCACAGGGCGGTCCCCAGTGCGCAGGGAGGAAGAAGAGGAGGAGGGCAAGACACCTTTGATTCTCATGAGTAGGCTAAATCCTCCAGAAGATGTGCTCTCCTGCTTTGCTGAGCTGCCTGTCCGAGCCAGGAAGGAGACTGGGAAGACCAATTTGAAGCACCTGAAAATGCAGGCGTGAGTGGGTGAAGGTTCTGTTCCCCAAGGGCTTCGGACCCTGCAGCCTTTCCATGCCGGGGCAGTGCTGGAGGGAAGGGCAGGTTTCCCTTCCCAAGGCAAGCAGGTCCTCCTGCCCTTGCTGGACAGGCTGCTGGGTGCTGTGCTTGGTTCTTCCTGCCAGGCCAGAGGAGGGGAGATGGGAGAGGGTCTGGGGTGTGCTAGAAGTAGACTCCCCTTCTAGTCTTACTGACAGCCTGGGACCTTTAGGGTCTGCACGTGGTCACTTTCAAGGGAGCCAGGAATAGCCCCATTTCTCAGGGAAGCCAAGAGAATGATAAAATAAGAAAATGACTCAGGCATTCATACAGAGTGGCTGAAGATCACAGCTTTGTGCAGGCTTTTCCAACCCGTGTGCAAGCATTGCCAATTATTTTTATAGGAGTCTGCACTGTGATTTACGGTACTACTGCTGACGGGTTTTCATGCAGAACTTTATCACTTTCGGCGAAGTTCTTCTCTTCGTCAAACACTTCCTCCCACGGTGAACCTTGCCTCTCTGTGTCCTCTCTCCCAGACCCCCCAAGCGGCATATTTCCTCCTTGGGTATTCATTATTCCGAAGTTTTGTTTCTTTATGTCCCACCTGTGAGAGAGACCACTCTGTGTCCTGACTAACTTCACACACACAGTGTGATACTCTCCAGGGCCCTGCACGTAGCAGCAAATCACATGACTGCACCTTCTCTTGTGGCTGAGTGAGATTCATCATGTGTATGTACCATAGTTGCTTTATCTGCTCATTTGTTCTTGGACACTTGGGTTGTTTCCAGATTTGGGCTATTGCAGATGGTGCTGCAAGGAACAGAGGTGTGCAAATGTCTTTTCTCCCTTTTGTTTTGGGGCCTTCAGTATATTCCAAGAAGAGGAATTACTGGGTCAAATGGAAGGTCAGTTCCTAGATTTTTTAGGAATGAGTATATTGTTTCCCAGGAAGACTCAACCAGTCCACATTCCCGTGAGCAGTGAATGAGGATCCTTTTCTCCCGACATGCATGGCACAACTGGTTGCTCTTATTCCTTTGGAGATGTGCCAGTCTCTGTGGTGTGAGATAATATTTCATTGCTTCTCTGACTCGACTCCCTGATGATCAGTGATGCAGAGCATTTTTATGTGCCTTTGGTACATTTGTATTTCTTCATCGAAGTAGTCTCTGTTAATAAGTGTTGACAGTTAGATTCCAGGAGGGTTTTAAGAAATTTTCTCAAATTCTCACAACCGCCATCCAGCCCAGTAGCAGGAGTCCAGTGTTTTGTTTTATTTATTTTTCCTGTTTTATTCAATCTCCAGGACACACAGTTACAAAGGTATTGATGGCGGGGTTTCAGTCACACAGTGCTCCAATACCCGTCCCTTCAGCAACGCACATCTCCCACCACCAGTGCTCAGGGAACCAACTCTGTATCTGGGCAGAAACCAAATTGCAAGGAAGGCATGTAGCAAGCAGGCACACGGTGGCTGCATTGAAAGCGGCTAAGCCAGGAGCCAAAGAGCATCTGTGACCCCACCCATGGGCTCTGCAACACGTATTACAAATGATGGTGATGAGTTTGCACCAAGCAAGACCCGGTGTTCCAGCTACTCTGTTACCTTCTCCCATTGCTTGGGAGGCTGTGCTGGGCAGGGGACCAGCAGGACAGCAAGGGGACACTTTTCCGGTCAGCTGATTTTCAACCTGACAGATCAGAAAGCAGGAGGAATGTGGGAGATGTTACTGGAACACGCCCTTCGGGTCCACTGGATTAGACAAGGGGTTGACTTTTCCACGGGGAGGAAACACATATATTTGCAGATAGGTCACCTCTCGGTGGCAAATCTCCACTCAGATCTCTGCCTCTCCATTTTCTGGGATCAAGTCTAGCCCCACTCTAAACTTCTGGACCCCAATGCAGTGCCTAAGAGAAAACCAAAAATGGAATCAGGGAAAGCTGGGGAGAACCATGCAACACAGAGTCAGAATGGAGTTGACAGACCTTTATCATTATTTAATGTTCCTTAATTATCTCCTCACTATTCATCTTGCTACTTTTTTGTGATCACTTTTAAGCTTCAGTTAAGAGTCAAATAAATCACCTCTTTTTCATTCTTGGCCCACACCCAGCAGTGTTCAGGGCTTAGGCCTGGCTCTGCACTCAGGGTTCACGCCTAGCGGTGCTTGGAGGGCCATTCGGGGTACTGGATTGAACCTGGGTCAGCCTTGTGCAAGGCGGTCACCTCACCCGATGCACTATCTCTGGCCACTAAATATTTTTTTATTTAAATGACATTGGTTTAGAAACATGTGAACAGCCATCTATCTACTTTAGGCAGCCAATGTTACAACAACAGTCCAGAGTGTTACTATTTCCTGACGACCTTGTGCTGTAACGTTTTCTTGGTGCTGTCAATCCTGTGAGCAGTCATAAAGACCGCCATTAGGCACTTTCCTTGATTAATTTCTTTGTATTCTACATCTGAGCAAGATCATTTGTGTTTGTCTTTCTCTTTCTGATTTAAAATCAAGTCCCAGAATCATCCATTCAGCTTCAATTTGTTTTGAAGTAAAACACAGGAATTCCTGCTGTATTCCGTTGTGCATAAAGACCACTGCTTCCCCCAGACCCCCCTGAGCCCTCGGTCTGTTCTAAGCTCTGAGGCCATCAGCAGCACTGCAAGGAGCAAGGACCTGGGCGTGTGCTCGCGTCTTGGCAAATTAGTGTTTTTTTTCTGCTCTTTAAATATGTACCTACAAGTGAAAGTGCTGGCTCATATGGCATCTCTATTTTAAATATTTAGCAAAATTTACATACTGTTTTCCTCAGAGTATAAGTCAGTTTATAATCAACGGTGAATAAGGGTTTTATCTTTGGGGGAAGGAAGATTGAGACTCACTTGAAAGTGCTCAGGTGCTGTTTCTGGCTCAGTGTCCAGGGGTCACTCCTGTAAGTTGCTGGGATCAAACAAGGGGTCCCTGCATGCAAAGCAAGCATCTCCACCCTGGCACACTCTCTCAGGCCTCCAGGGTTTCTCTTTAACCACAACGCCATAGCATTTTTTCCCTGGTTTTATGGATTTAGATTATTTTCATGGCTGTTTTGACTTGCATTTCCCTGATAACCAGCGCAAGTGGCTGTGTTAGTCCCGTGCCCGTGTCTGTATCTTCTCTCTGTCTCCATTTCCTCTCTGTCTTTTCTAGAGAATTCTCTGCTAAGCTCTTCTCCCTGTTTCACAAGAGGAATTTTTTTTAATTGTTGAATTTTACTAATTCTTTATTTATCTGTGACATTAGCACTTTCTCACATATATTGCATACAACAATTGCTTCTCATTTAGTGGAATTTCTTTGTTTTCTAGTGGATGTCATCCCATTTATTTAATTTTAGGTTTTTTTTATTACTTGTGGAAAATGAAGTCATTAAAAACACCACAAAAGTCTTACCACAGGCTACTTGATTACATTTTCCTCAAAGTATTTCATCCATTTTTGTCAAACACCTAAGCCTCTCGTTCATTTTTAATTAACTGTGTGCACAGCCAAGATAGTGCTCCAGTTTCCTTCTTTCTCAGGAGAGTGACCAGGCTGGGAGCTCCACCAATGGAGGCCAATTTGGGAAGGTAGCATTTCTCCATTCCTCAAGACAGACAGTTCTTGTATTATAATGACCTTACTTCCAGCACTCTCCATTCTGTCCGACTAAAAGAGAGGAGTGAAGCAAAGCCTCTCTTTAGAGAGACAATGAGCTTTCTCTCTGAATGAAGTGTACTTTAAAGCCACACAAGAACCAAAAAACTTCCAATTTACATCACAGAATTCTTAAAAATATACTCTGACATGGAAACATGGCCAGTTCTCACTAATAGTGCCAGAGATGCCCTACTTTCTCCCTAACTGAGCGATAGTACAGTGGTAGGGCGTTTGCTTTGCACACAGCTGACTTGGGTTCGATTCCTCCCTCCGTCTCGGAGAGCCCAGCAAGCTACCAAGAGTATCTCACCTGCACGGCAGAGCCTGGCAAGCTCCCCGTGGCGTATTGGATATGCCAAAAACAGTAACAATAAGTCTCACAATGGAGACGTTACTGGTGCCCGCTCGAGCAAATCAATGAGCAAGGGGATGACAGTGACAGTGATACTCTCCTACAAAAAATAGGACCAAGGTTTTCTAACTGGAATTTTGACTCTCATTAGTGACTGCATTGTGTTCCCTTCCTGTACATGCCCCCTCCCTACACCCCTGCGGCCCCCTGCAACCTAAAGGTAAATTGAAACCCCAAGGTCTTGGGATTGTGAATTTGTTCAGAAACGGGTCTTTGTGACTAGAATCTAGTTATCTGGAGTCTTAGGGTGGGCTCCACCCCAAATCATCAGCATCTGAACAAGAGGAGTTTTTCACATGCCAGGAGGACTCTAGCAAAGGCCCCAGAAGGCCAGAGAACAGACTGAACTGTGCCTCTGCCTCTATTTCAGACTTCAGAGCCCTCAGGAAACAAACTCCCATTCTGTGAAGCCCATTCCCTGCCGCTGAGGGGCCGTGACCCCAGCTCACGTGACACTCGAGCTAAAACCCTTTCTTCTTTTGTCTTCCACGTTTGTCACTTTGCCATGAGCACCGTGGATATAACCAGCCCATCTCCCGGCCTTCATTCTTCTGCTCCTTCCCTCCATCAGGCCGTCATCCTCCTTTCTCTTGTCGTCCTGCCTCGTTCCTTCCTTCTCTCTGTCTGTGACCTTGCCCTTCCCTGCAGATAGGTAACCCCGCTAAAGCACCTGACTTCTGTCCACCCTGTGTTATCCTTTGGCATATCTTCAAAGCCATGGCCGGCGGCGTTTCCTGGAATCACTTAGCAGGCCGTGCTTCCTCCTCTGACGGTTGGGTTTCATGGAAGCCAGCGCCCACCCGGCAATTTATAAGAACAGCAAATTGCTCGGTATTCTGCCCACACAAAATTGCCTCCTTCATGACTCTCTCCTCTTGAGCCATCTGTCTGGAGAGCCTTTCTGTCTGCACCAACTCCCACTCCCCTTCTCAGGCGCGTTCACGAGTTAGCCCTTCCGTGAAGGAACCGGGAACTTGCTGCGTCCTGGTCACTTGTATTTCTATGGCTCCAGAGATTCAAAGAGAGAGAGGTTGTCCAGGTCTCAGTCCCCAGTGGACTGGCCACAGGAGCCAGCCTTGAGCGGGGGAGTCCCTTGAGACTGGCAATGCTCCAAAGGGGCCTATCTAACCTGCCATCTCCTCCCCCCACACCACCGCATATACACGCTTCTCATTTTAGACAAAGCCCCTACACCTGCCTCCTTAGTTCTCAGCTAATTGGAGCTACCCAACCTGCCCTTTGTCCACTGTGAAAAGGAAGATGAGGCTCGAAGGCCATTTGAAGTTGATGTGCGGTGCTTTTGCGCACCCCAGTTGCTACATTGCCCGGGTCCCTGCTTGTCCTGTGACTTGGACCTTGTAACCCGTTACGTCTCCTTAGTGTCAGGTGTCCCTGACCTGAGTCCAGGACCCCATCCCAGAGGGGATTGTAATGGTCTGTATTGGAGATGATGTCTTTGTCCACTGTGTTTTTATGGATCTCGTGGGCGATCTTACATACACAAACACGTGCATAAACCCATGCACGTGTAAACCCATTAGGATGCAGAAGAGACGAGTCACTGGCTATTGTGAGTGTTCATGGAATATTTGAAAGCTCCTCCCCAAAACCGAACAGGGAGGCTCTCTGCTGTGAGCCTGAGAAGTGCAGGCACTGGTGTGCAAGGTTAGCCCCATCCTTACCTCCTCGCCCGGTCCTGTAGGCAGAAACCCAAGAAAGAGTATGCTGGGAGCTCAAGACCCACCAGGCAGCAGAGAGCACCACTCGTCCATGGGCAGCCCTGCCCGTGACTCTCGGACACTCTGGGGAAACCACAAGGGGTAGAAAGGATGTGAGATGCCCCTTCTTTGAGAATAAAGTGGCTTCATTCTACATCATGCTACTTACTGGTGAGGAAAACTTCACTTGACTTCAATACAGAAAAGAGGACAAGAGTAGCAAGACTTTTCATGTAGTGAACCCGCGCTAAGTGCTTATTAAACTACAGATGATGCAAACCTCTGTGAGGTTGAAACCAGTAAGATTTCATGTGTCTTTCACAATTTTTAAAAAATGTTGAATTTCAGGTATTCTTGAAAAGGCATGTCTTTGAATCATTGAAACAAAATAGTTTGCAGAGGGCGCTGCTGACTTGGGGAAACGATGGATGCCCCCTCCTTGGGCCATTTCGGTGTCGCTCTTCAGCATTGATGCTTTACGTAGAGCGTATCATTACTATGTACATAGGAATTGACTCACCAGTTTCGGGGAATATTTCACTGAGAGAAAGATAGCTTGCTTGGATAATGAATGTGACTTTTATTTTTTTTTGTTTCTAGTATTATGTCTAATAAATTATAGTGATTCGTGATTGTTTGGTACATGACACAATTTCAGGAGTTGAAGAGAATTATACAGAAAAGGAAAGTGACAACGGAAAGGTGGCTGTGGTGGTGCTTTCCAGGCTTCCAGGTTGAGAGCCAGGCTACACGGGAACTCAGAGGCTGTTGAGTCCCAGGATGAAGGAAGGGGCGAGAGAGGAGGAGGGGCTGCGTCCCGGCTCGTTTGCATTCCGGAGAGGAGCGCATGCATCAAAATTATCCTGCCATCCAGTCTGTCTGAAGTCGAAGGGAAGAATTCTGGTGTCAATCAGTCAGATTGTAATTACCCAAAATAGAGATGTCATGGACCAGTCGGTGAGAATAAGAGCTTCCGAAGGCATTTGCATTTTTTAAAGCAAAGAGATCCGGGAGCTGAGCACTGCCAGTCTCTCCCGAGGCTTCTTCTCGGGCACAGCAGTGGGATCCGGGGCAGGCAGTCACCTCGCCCCTGGCTGGCCCGCTGGGGAGGGTGGCCGGGTGATCTTGGGACGTCAGCTGTGCCGTGTGTCCACATGACCATGCCCGGGCTGCCTGTCTGATGGCCAGAGAGATGCATCCTCATTCAAGCAGAGGACATGAACTCTGCACCGCAAGGACACGCTCCCCTTGCGAAGGAGGCGCAGGTCACTGCTGGCACCAACTGGCACGCAGGTGGTGTCTGAAGATGCAGGTCCTGGAGGTGGCTCCAGCGGGCGGTGGGGAAGGGGGGGCAGAGGCAAAACTCAAGGGCAAAGCGTTTTCCATTTGACTGGAACCAAAGGCAGCTTTGCTTTATTTCAAAAATATAAGGAATGAAGAGCGTTCGAGAGAGGGTGCCGCTGGCCGCCGTTGGAACATGCGGACGTCTCCACTGCATTTAGACTAAGCCTTCGTGCATGTGACCTTGGCGCTCCAGATGGTCCCCAGGCACCAGGAGGACTCAGCTCTGAGCACAGAGCCCTGAGCACCTCTGTATGTGGCCCAAAACAACAACACATTTTTTAAATTAAAAATAAAGTGTATCATGGGCCCGAATGTCTGACTTCTCACTTGGGCGTCTGAGTGTCCAACCATTGTTGGTCTCTACGGCTGGAAAGTGAAAGATAACACACTTGATTTTCATTCCAGTCTTAGACGGTATGTTTAGTAACGTACTCATTCAAATGACGATGCAAAAAAAAAGTGATGGAATAATGCAACATGCTCATATCACATGCTCAGAGGCTGAGGTTCCAGCGTCTTGCGAATCTGTAGGGAAAGAGTTCCGTGCCAGCACATCCAGAGCAGGCGCTCTTCCACGGAGCTGCAGCCCACACGCTTCTTAGAACAGGCTGTAGGTAGTCTTAGTCGCAGGGTATATTTTTCCACTTAATTAGGAACTTGTCTTGGGCCATACTGAGGATGTTTGGGACTGCTCCCAGCTCTGAGCCTGGGGGTCACTTTCCGAAGCACTGTGAAACGCCGAGCTGTGATTGGGCCCGGGTCTTCTGCATGCAAAGCACGTGCTCAGCCCACCGAACTGTCTCTCAGTCCGAGAAAGAGTATTCATTATTCAAAGTGATCCGTTAGTCGAGTTAGGCACGTATTACAAATTATACTCTATAACATTATGGTTACGGGACTCATGACATTTTGAAATACTTATATAATCGGGTATTTTTCTTGACTGAAAAAATGTGCAATCTTTGAGAAAACAATTTTTCAACAAGGGTTTCTAAGAAAAAAGAGATGGAGAAGAAATTACTCTTTTACTGGGTATAAAGTTGGATATAAAAGTTGTTTCTAAAATAAAGACCATGGTTCTATAAGTACATTTCCATAATAAAATACGTTAATACAAAGGAATGAAATTACTATCCACTGCGTTATTCAATCGTTTTCATCAAGAATAACAGGAACTTTGTGTATGTGCAATGCTAAGCTTGTGTCTCTCCATGTGGCCTTGTGTGCTCAGGCACTGAATTCAATTTAGCTTGTATTGATTGTTTTTCTGCTCTTCCTGCCAGAGATCTGCTTATGTAACAAGTAGCAGAGCCAGGAAGAACGACGCCTCTGGAACTCTAAGCAAATCACTCACTGGTATTTTTGTCCTTTTTCTGCTCCCAAGTCCCGGCCGCAATGGTGGGCTGCAAAGGTGGGGCATGCACGATTTTCCATGCAGATAGTTCATAGAACTACCCTCAAGGTTCTTGAAACTCAGCGTCTCATGTATCATTGTATGGAGAGGAGAATCAGCCCCAGCTGACAAACGTTAGGGCTGTGTCTTTGTTGCTCTCCTAAATGGCTGGCCTGTAGCCAAGAATGTTTCTTTGCAATCTTGATCCCCGAGGAAGGGACGGTCCACCCGCTATGGCCTCTGTGGTGTCCTCCTGCCCTGAGGTCTGCGCTGGCCCTGCCTTTGGCGCTCCTGAAGGTGTTTCTCTCGTCCCACTTCTCCCAAGACGCTGAGCCATGCTGCCTCCCAACAGGGCCCTCAGGGCCACAGAGAACGCTGTCCCTCCTTACTTTGCCACCCTGTTTTAGAATTACGGTAGATACCTTTCCCTACGGGCTGATTTTAGGCCAACTCTAAATAGTTTAGGAAACTTCTCCTCTGGATGTGAAAAATTATCGCAGAGAGAAACAACTACCAGAGCAAAGACAAGCATGGTTCTGGGATTTATCTTTTGAATTCAGTCTTGTCCTCACAACAACTACTCTTGGGACTCAGTCAAGCACTTAACACCCCTGTCACTCCCTTGTACCAAAGGGGGCGAAGGTAGTGGCTACTGTGTGGAGTTCTTTGCAGAACAATCTAGTTACAACATTGATAGTATCTGAACAAAAATGTGCAGAGTCAGAGCTCAGAATGGCCGGTGAGAGAGTGCAGTGGCACTTAGTCACTCATGTGCAGTCAGGAGTGATTCCTGAGCACAGAGTCAGGAGCAAGTTCCCAGCTCAGCTGGGTGTGTCCCGAGTCCCTCTCCTCCCCTCCAAAGAGCCAGAGCTCAGAAGCAAAGGGTCTTTCCATCATCACATTAACTAGTTTTCCAGGAACTGTGTTGGCGCCTAATCTCAGGGATCCTGTGGCCCGATTACAGGCCAGAAGGGCAGCGTCGATGGGCCAGGCTCAGAGAGAAGGAAATGTGTGCGAGATGGAGGGATAGTACAGTGGGTAGTGCATCTGCCTTGCATGTCAACCGGGGTTCAATCGCCAGAACCCCAAATGGTCCCACGAACATCATCAGAAACGAACCTTGAGCACAGAGCCAGGAGTACCCCCCTGAGGACCCTAAAAACAAGGCAAACAAACAGAACAATGGAGTTTTCTAAACGTTAAGGCCTCGTACTCAGGATGGGAAGCTTTGTGAAGAGCCGAGGGCCTCAGAAGATCAGGGAAGATATTTGTGATTGCAGCCCCGCCCTCTGGGGGCTTCCTGGGGGGAGCAGCTTAGACCCCCAGCAGGAAGAAAGACTCGCTCCCCTCTGGTCTCTGCAGTGCTGAAGAAACGGTGTGAGAGGGAGGCCCTGGGGGCTGGAGGCTGACAGCATGTCCAGCGGGGAGAGCCTGTGGACCTCACTACACCCTCTCCTGCAAACCGCCCGCTTGTTCAGCCTCTCGTGGCAGAGCCAGGCACCAGGGCAAGAGTAATAGGGCAGGCCCTTTCCCCCTTAATTGCCGTGGCTTTATTTCCAGATGCTGACGTAAATGGTGACTGCACAGGAAGGCACGGCCGTGATTTGTAGGACTGACGTACATCTCTCCCCGTCCTCCCCAGACCTGATTTAAATGTTTAAATTTAGATCAAAGTACTTGCTGGAGGCCTGTTTGCTGCCCGTCCCTTAACTTTCAGAGGTGGCCCAAGACACTCCTTGGACCTTCCCCTGGCCATTTTGAACTCTATTTTTAGAAAACAAAAAGAAGTAGATTAAAACTGCTCCAAGATGTTAGACTGCTTCTGGACAGAAGAGGAGATGTCTAAACTTGGTTGCCAGGGATGTTGTTGGCAGCCGTCACCTCAGTCAAGGAGGCAAAAGTCTTTTGAAGGACATGTGCTAATTTTCAGTTGTCCGTCTTCTTTTTTTTTTAATCTCAATGCTTTATTTTATGGGTCCAGATTTCTTTTTTAAATGTTCAGGTCTGTTTGAGTGCAGCATGTCACAAAATGTTGGCTTTGGATTTCTCTTCAGGAAGGGGAGTTTGACACGGTCTATAATCTGGGGGTTTTGTTGCTGTTGTTTTGTCAGAGAAGGCATTAGGAAAGACCACCAGAAAGTCCAAATGTTAACAGCAATCTGAGAAAGAAATAGAAACTGGGCGGGGAATGCAACCTTATTTTTTTAGTGAAGTGATATTTTTAGGGAATATGAGATAGGGGAGAGAAGGGAGAGAGAGACAGAAAGACAGAGAGAGAGGGTGAGGTAAAGGGAGAGGGAAAGGAGAGAGGGAAGGAGGCAAAGAGTGAGGGGAAAAGGGAGAAAGAGGAAGAGAGAGAGGGAGGGAGAAAGAGAAGAGAGAGAGAAGAGAGAGGGAGAGAGAAAGAGGAAAAGAGAGGGATGAAGGAAAAAAGAGATAGGAGAAAGTAGAAGAGAGAGGGAGAGAGGAAGAAAGAGAAAGAGGGAGGGAAAGAGACAGAGGGAGAGAGGGATGGAGGGAAAGAGAGAGAGGGAGAGAGAGAGGGAGAGAAAAAGAGAGAGAAGAGGAAAATAGGAGTCTTTCCAATCAAGTAAAGAAATTTCCCAATTTAGGAATTTTGGCTCCAGGTGATTCCAGAACGAATTGTGCTGGAACAGACTTTTTTTTAAAAAAGAACTTTTATGTGCAATTGTTTTCTAGCAACTTCAAACATGCAGCTAGTTCTCTTCAGCAAAAGGCATTAACCCTGACTGTATAAGCCAGTAAGAAGCCACAGTCTGGGACCACTGGTGGTTTAAGGGACCGAGCAACGTCCAGACCTGTGTGAGGCCCTGGGCTCAATCTCCAGCAGCCAAAGGCCCTTCTTTACCCCATCTGGAAAGTACTTGTATAAAAGAGTACATTGTCCATTTTGAAATTCATGTTACTTCGCTTGAATTTGGTAAATTTCAAAGCCTTGAATCTCAAGTCATCCAGAGATCACACTTGCTTTTCAATCTTTGAAATATTGCGACAGTCTTAACCACTGCCTCATCTAGATTTCCATCTGAACTCCGAGTCTCTGCATCTTCCTCTGGCTTCCTTAGATTCGTGTTTTAAAGCTTCATTGTGTTCTTCACACTACCAAGTAGGCAACCAAGAGATAGTCATCATCTGGATGTTTGAATTTCACTAGTGAGTTGTACGATATTTACATATTGCCATTCAAACAAAAGCAAAAGAGAAAAGTGAAGACGATGAGAACTGAGAAGTAAACACAGTGAAGTCATTTTCAGATATCTAAAGGAGTGCTTGCCCCATCAGGAAGCCAAAGACAAAGTCGCTGGACTGATTCTGTCCTTCTAGTCCCCTTGCACAGAAGCAGGAGGAGGGACGTACACCCTGATGCTGTACACACACAGACACACACACACACACACACACACACACAAATCTTCAAATGAAGATATTGACATTTTGTCACAGTTTCTCATTTGTCTGCATCGTTGCAAATGTCTTCTCCTACGTTAATGATTTTAAACTGCGCTTGGAGTTGGAGGGAGCAGAGAGATGGAGCAGGAGAAACCCAAGGCTTCTGAAACACTGTTGAGTCAAAGATATTTTCTGTGGGTTAAAATCTAGAATTCTAGTTTACTGGTTGGAACCACATGAAATGAACATTTTTAGCTGAACATGCGGAACCCTCAGGCACTTTTATGGCCCAACTTGAGAAATACATATCAGCAAAAAAAGACCCTGGGTCTGAGATAATGATTTTCCAGGGAGTAGCGTTTCATCCCTGGGGTGGAGGCTGCTCTGTGTGGCAGGACCCAGCGGCAGTGAGCAGGGAACAACCCCCCCCTCGCCTCCATCACCCTCCCTCTCCAGGGCAGAACCCCCACACCCTGCCTCCTCCTCATCATGCAGAACCCCCAACAGAGTGCTCTGGGGAGGTGCCCACGCTCCCGTGAGAGACACGAACGGGCCTCCTTCGCTTTGCTTTCCTTGCTGGCATCAGAGGCTTAGTCTGAAATCAAAAGGAAGAAAACCAGTTCTGCTGAGGCAGCAGCGGAGAGAGGTGAACCTGGAAACCCGGCAAATGAGCTTTCTTGAGCCCAGGGAGACTTTAATTAATGTTAATGGAGAAACCTCCTTCAAAACCCAATTAAGCACTTAAATGTGTTCTTAATGATCTCTGCTCCCTGAGCCAGGGTGGAGAGAGGGGAATCGATTTAGCACCAGGGATAAAAATATAACCGTTCCTGGTCCAAGGCTGCCTTTTGCCGTGGGGACTGGCCGGCCTCCCCCCACTCCTCACGGCTCCTGGCCGCCCCACCACCTCGCCCTGCTCTCTCGAACCCCAGGATGAAAAGGTTAGCAGCTGAGCCCCAGGCGTCCCTGGGTGCATAATAACCGTTATATAAAGCACTTTTAAAACACAAACAGATTTGGAGTACCTAATTATGCAGCAGGTGTGCGAGTCTGCCAGCATGACAAATGAGCCAGCCCGACAATCCTTTTATCACAGGATTGACATCATGCAAAGCTGCTAAAGCCCAGTGCCCCTCCCCCGCCCCCAGGCAGGCAGCATCCCCGGTGTCCTGGCTGGGACTCAGAGTGCCCTAGAGCCCAGCCCCACCCACGCCCACTCCAAGTAAGTGTCCCTGTCACCCTAGTTGGTGCTCTGTGACATTAGCACGGACTTCCACGCATCAAGCTCTTCATTCACGTTTTTTCCCAATGCCATAGAAATAAATATATGAACTTCTCATCCAGATTCACAGTTCTTTCCAAGTGTGTGTGTGTGTGTGTGTGTGTGTGTGTGTGTGTGTGTGTGTGATGGTTTCTGTCTGTGAGATTGCTCTCGAGTGCAAATAACTTGACGTGGTGATGTTGGCAGGTCCCATAGGTGGCTCATGTGAGGCGGGGAGGAGAAAATTAGTCACTTTCTCCCCATCCGCCTCTGCCACGGGGGACCCGGGGTTACTGGGTTCTTGTCTCGACTCACAGAAAAGACTTTCAGGAGTAGCCGAGCAGTAAAGTAAAACAGATTTTATTGGGGGCTTTGAAGGGAAGGAGGGAGAGAAAGTGGAGAGTAACGTGCTCAAGAGAGAACCCGGGCTTCTCCAGGGGCGAGAGAGTCCCCACACCCCAGCGTTAGACAGGAAAGCACGAAAGTCCACATCTCAAGAGGGGGAATGCGGGTTACACATGCTCAGGCACCGCATGTGCTCAGTCACGTGGGCACTAGAAGCACGTGGGCACGGGCAGCATAAGCGCCACTCCCTCTGTTCTAGGGGGCCTTTATAGGGTTTCTTCAACCTGCCCCCACATGGGGCTTCTACCCCATGTGATCAGAGTCCGTTGCTAAAGAGGTTACCGGGGGGGTGGGAGTGGGGATGGTCTTCTCTGAAATTCCTCTCCTGGCCTCTTGTTTCTGCAGGGGCGTCTCTGGGTCTGTTGCTGTGGATGGCTGAGGGTCTTACCGGGCCTGAGCTCCTGTTTCTGCCAGGTCGGACTCTGCAACTTCAGAGCTGTTACTCCCCAGGAAGCGTACTGCTGTTTCCTGGGGACTCCTCCCTATCTGCCCGCCTGCCTACATCAGGTGGAGCGCTTGCCTGGCCAAGGCTGACCTGGGCTCAATCTCTGGCATCATGTATGGCCCCTCCACACCTGCCAAGGGTGATCTCTGGGTGCAGAGTCAGGAGAAAGCCACTGGGTTTGACAAAGGAAAAAGACTTCAATACCCAAGACTTCACCAACTGGCACTGACAGAGATTGTCCCAAAGGCCGATACCAAGAGCTCGAAAGAGCATGCTCTCTGGGGACACGGGCTGGAGGGACATATGACATGACATTAGGCTGTGGGGAATGGTGTGTGTCATGGTCTGCTCCCCACCCAAGGAGATGGAAACATTAACTTTCAGTCTCTCTTTGGAAGGGTCTCACTCGGGGCCCAGGGCTGACCACAGGGTCCCAGCGAGATACCGTGCTGGGGAGACTGAGGCAGGAGCTCCTGAGACGAGCCAAGAACTTCAGCCCTCAGCGCATCTCCCCTCCCTGCTCTGCTCTTGGTCATCACACCTTGGATAACGTGGTGCCTTTGCACCCCACTTTCTCCTGTTTCCCTGGGGTCTTTTAAGATTGCTAACCAGTCATGTGTGACCTGAGTTGACTGAGTTAGATTCCTTTTGGCAACCAGAAGACCATGTCTATAGAATTTTGGGAGCTGGGTGCATAGTGCCAGGAAACTTCCCTGTGTCCTGTTACCTACCCTTCAAGTAGGCTCTAGTTCACTACAGGTGCCAAAGCACTTCTTTGGGATGCGTCTTCCTCAATGTCACTACTTAATTCACCTCAGAATACAGAGTGGTCGGGGATGACTCTCCCCCGCCCAGGGCATCTTCATTCTAGTCCTCACAGGTCAGAGACTTAGTAGATATGGCGAATGGGTATATTTATTTAAATTTCTCAGTCCTACAACCATGTGTTAATATGAGTTTATAATCTGAAATATGGGTCTATGCTAACACGTACTATTAGCAATATCTTACTAGCCTTATTCTATACTTAACTTTCATCAAGTATATAATAATATAATAACAGGATAACACTTGACCTTGACCTTGGTTTGGAATAAAAACTTATATATGTACATATATATACAATTTTATATCACTGTATCACTGTCATCCTATTGCTCATCGATTTTCTCAAGCGGTCACCAGTAACATCTTCATTGTGAGACTTGTTGTTACTGTTTTTGGCATATCGAATTTGCCTAGCTTGCCAGGCTCTACTGTGTGGGTGGGAGACTCTTGGTAGCTTGCCAGGCTCTCCCAGAGGGACAGAGGAATCGAACCTGGGTCGGCTTTATGCAAGGCAAATGCCCTACGCGCTGTACTATATATTTTATGTATAAATATATATATATATATACACACACACATATATATGTGTGTGTGTTATTTTTGCTAAAATATTGCACGGTTAGTATTATATGAAATTCAAATATATTAATGGGTACAGATCAATGCATTTCTTAATAGACCACATTATAAATGAGAGGACTTATAGCTTTCCATGGATATGTCTCACCTGATAGACACTTTTTTCCCTATTATTTATTCTGTTCCATTTTACTGTCAGTCTCATCATGGAATACTGGCATGAATGTCCAACACAGGGGCTGTTTTAACTATAAAGAACTTACTTGTCATTCAAGACATGAGAATCACTAGGATCATGAAATGTTAAATTATACCATGAAAATGATGCCTGGAGAAGTTTACTGGAATTTCAGTGAAAATTATGGGGAAAAAATTGGCCAAATTAAAATTTGTTCATGATCTCCATCTTGGTGGTAAAAAGACACCAATGGTGTTTGCCAGACATTTTTGTTACAGCGTTTTTAACACCTTGGGACAGAAATCTTCCTCAGATTGCGTCTAACCAGCCACTGACTTGACCTCCATGCCGACAGGGGGCTGGGCAGGCAGCTCTCTACACATTCACACAAGTGTCCTAAAAGAATGTCGTAGATAGAGAAGCCTGGAAACCGCTTCCGAAGGAGAAATTCAGACATCCCCAAGCAGACATTTCCTGATGCACAGCCAGTTAGAACCACAGAACAGAGTCCCGACTTCACACACCACCCAATGTGCAATAGCTATGCAGAACACTCGAGCTTAGTAGAATCAGGGCCTGGTTTGGAACAAAAAGTGAATTTCTGCAGAAGAATGATGTCGAGCGAACCTGCAGAGATACACTTGTGACAGGGCCAGAGTGATAGTGCAGCAGGCATGGCGTTTGCCTTGGATGCAGCCAACTCAGGTCAACCGCTGGCATCCCGTATGGTCCCACCAGGAATATATCCCTGAGTACCGCAGAGCTAGGAGGAAGCCTGAGCACTGCCCGGTGTAGCCCAAAACAAAACAGAACAAAAAAGAATTTTTCTTGTTGCTGTGGAGGTATATTGAGGTGCTTGGCAGCTGCCTTTAATCTGTTTGGCGGGAAAAAAAATATTCTGAATGATGTATCCCAAGAACAATATCTAATCGCAGGTCATCTCAAACAGTGGTGAGAAGGAGACCTTTGTGGGACACGCACAAATTCCCGGGCTGGGCTGTGGCCCCGCTGGGTTTCACGGGTGGGCACGTGCCCTGGGTCAAGGAGAGAAGGGATCTACTTATTTTCTACCTCCATAAACAAGGAGCTGCAGGCCCTCGCCTTAAAGCTTTGCAGTGCGAAGCAGGAACACAAGAACTGGTCTTCCAACTCCTCCGGCACAGAGTGTAAAACGTTTCTGATTTTCATCTTTGCTTTTGCTCAGTACATGTCCATGTCAGAGCTGAAGTCACCTGTCGGCTCTAATCGATATTGGCTCTGCTGACTGGGACGATAAAAGGCCAGGAAGCAGAGCAGAGCACCTCTCGGCCCGGAGGGCTGGGGAGACCCGCCTCGGCCCCGTGGGTTTTGTTCTTTTGTTTCAGGCTCTCCCATGAGCACACTCTGTGCAAAAGATGCAGACTGGCTTATTTTTCACTATAAAAGAAATGGTTTCCCTCTCAACAGTCGCACATGCCAAAGCAAGAAAAAATTAATGTTATTTGCCTTTAGAATAAAAAATGTAAAGGAAACCTTTTGACTAAAACTGACTTTAATCATGAGAAGTATCTTAAATGCTGAGGAATAAAATCAAATTCTATTTTTGCCAGGATTCTCACATTGATTTACTTGTGACATGTCAGTAGCTGCCCTCGCATCCTTTCTGGCCTGGAATTTTCCTTTTAGGCTGTTCTCTGTGGCTGGGCTGTGTGGTCGGGCCCCCCTCAAAATCTGGTAAATCACTTTTTCTTCAGCTCATTGAGCCTCAAGAGAACAAGATTCATGACAGAGACGAAATTCTTCCACACTGTTAGAGGCTCCGTTCCACTCAGGGAGAAAAACACAGTGTGGGGGTGGATGGAAGAATGCGGCAAGGGTGGGTGGGGGGTTTGTTTTTGCCTATAAGGAACAGCTCAATTCCTGGGAAACAGGAGAAGGTGGTTGGTTATTCCTTGATAATGGAATTCAGCCAACTGTAAAGCCAGGACATATTTCTGGATGCCTGCATATACCTGTGTCTCCATCTGCGTGTCTGTGTCTATGTGTATGTGTGTGTTATGTCTATGTGTGACCACTTATGTCTGTGTTTCTATGAGTAGCTCTATCTGCATGTCTATTCTGTCTCTGTGCTTATGTGGTTTTGAGTATCTGTATGTATCTGTGTTTCTCTATATTTATGTGTGTTTACATGTATTTGCGGGATGAGGAGGGAAACTCAACTTTGAGTTTCTCTTGACTTGAGTTCCCCTCCCAGCCCTGAGCAGAGCCCCGGCAGCCATAAACCTCCAGAACCCAGCCACAGCCACACTCAAGGCCACTCTCCACATGCTCAGACGAGCCTCACCCATGAGGAAACTGACAGAGGAACCCAGGTATGTGGGACCTGTGCCTGAGGTCTCCGAGCCTGCTTGGATTGGGACTGGGCCCCCTCCACCCAGATTCCCCATTTTCCAATAGCATGGCAGACACACCCACGAATTGCCCCTGGCACCATGTAATCTCATCAGCGGCCAAGACCCAGAGACTATAAAACAAAGCTCCCAGAAGAGAGCAGAATGGTACATTTTTTTCTAGAGGGCACGGCCACAAATGTGTCCTCACTACCTCTTTATTCTTATTTTTATTTTTTAATTTTTTTCCCACTTGTCAGAGCCTGGCAAGTTACCCGTGATGTATTTAATATGCCAAAAACAGTAATAACAACGTACTCTTCGTGTTCCTGGAGCGAGCAGATGCCATTGGGCTATCAACAGGAACAAATGAAGACATTACTGGTGCCCGCTCCAGGAAATCGATGAATAATGGGATGACAGTGATACAGTGATTCATGTATTTTCATGTCTATATGTGTCTCTGTGTGTGTTTGTCTTCATGTGTGAAAGTGCATGCTTATTTTTGTGTAGTTTGAAACTTGGAATGCAGGGATGAGATGGCTGATAGGTTCCAGATCTCTCTTTATAACAAGGTTGAGTGATAAAGTCACTTTGATATTTAGAATTCAGAACTGGCATTTTAAATTCATTCAATTTACTCTTTCAGTAGCCACTCTCCCCTGCTACTGTTCCATCAATGGTGAATATCTGAGCTTCAGTGCTCAGTGTTACTTTAAACCTCACATTTTGAGGTGAAAATGTTTTGTGGCCAGAGAAGTGGAACAGCGGGTAGGCGTTGGTCCTGCATGCAGCCCACCCGGCTTTGCTCCCGGGCACCCTACATGCGCCCTGAGCTCCAGGGTGATCCCCGAGTGCAGAGTCAGAAGTAACCCTGAGCACCGCTGGGGATGGCCCCCAAGGAAATGGAATGGTCCTATTAATTTTCTTTTTTTCTTTTTTGTTTTGTTTTACCCTGAGGAATCATAAATAATATGTGTTTATTAGGCATGGATATGTTCTTGCTTATACAGTGATAAACTTTAATAACCAATGTCTTGCCTGGTATTCCACCCAGCCTTAGGGAAAGACACACATATTAGACGATGCATTTCTTGAGGCCAGAGAGATAATATCCTGGGCACTGCACAGTGTGACCACCCCGCCCCGCAAAAAAAAAAGAATTAAGATTTCTTTTACCACCTTCAGTTCCAAACTACAAATCTTTATCATTGCTTTTGATTCAAAATGGTTTTTAAACTTCACTGTTGGATATTGAATACAAGTAACTAATCTAGACACAAATCTCAGAGGTTATCATGTTAGCCCAATAAAATATGCTATGGAGAAAAAAAAAGTCAAACTAAAATGTGAAGGCATTGGCATGGACACAAATGTGAACTTCCTACCAACCAGCTTAGTCTGGACTGCTAATATGCACACAAAAGGAATAAGGCGTTATTTTTGTATGCAGTGGCCTATGTCTTACCTCGGCCTATAAACATGGCCTCTGAACACAGAACGCTCTTAGCACTGGACACGCCGAGTCCTGCAGGGATTCCACAGGGATGTTGGGATTGTCGGCTGCTTTGAGTGGATGCACACGCTGCCACTGACCCGTGAGACTGCGGGGAGCATGACATGAGACAGTGCCCTCTCGGTCCCCGGCCCTTCAGAATCCCTCGGGACCTTCGTATGTGTGAGTGTGAATTCCACTCGTGAGAGTCCTCAGTCAGCTGAACACCACAGTCCCTGAGACAGAGCACGGTGTCCTGTGAGCACCTCTTCAAGGGCCTGCCGTGTTCAGAGTGACATCACGGTGGACGGGGCGATCCCCAGTGCTGGGCCGTCTCTCTGCTTCTGAAGTGTCGGGGGAGGTCTTGCCGGGGTCTGAAAGGACCAACTAGGCATACTTAAGCCCTGAGCTCCAGGTTGCAGCTCTCTAAATCTCCAGGGATCGCACGGACAGAAGCAGAGGCTCTCGGTTTCCTAAGGTCACCTAACCTGGCCCCTGAAGGTCACCAAAACAACACTGCTGGACCCTTTGCGGGAACAGTTGGGGACAGAGCTCAAAGTATTAATGTTCAACTTAATTGTTCACTTTAATCTGAATTATGAAGCCATTGTGCATGAGTGAATCTCCTGTATTTTGTGTGAAATATCTTAATTTTATCATAGGAATGGGCTGGAGCGATAGCACAGTGGGTAGGACATTCGCCTTGCACACAGCCGACCCGGGTTCAATTCCTCCGCCCCTCTCGGAGAGACTGGCAAGCTACCGAGAGTATCTTGCCTGCACGGCAGAGCCTGACAAGCTCCCCCTGCCATATTCGCTATGCCAAAAACAGTAACAAGTCTCACAATGGAGGCGTTACTCGTGCCCGCTCAAACAAACCGATGAGCAACGGGATGACAGTGATACAGTGATCATAGTAATATGCTTTCTGATTATTTTTTAACAGCAATATGACCTAAGGGTTGAGGTTAAAGAGATAGATTTTGTTTAATCCTAGTAGAAAACCATGGAAACAGACAGGAGGAAAAATCTGTCTCTCTTCTGCCGTGCTCCAAATTCCGTGTGTAGAAAAGCAGTTGTTAACAATATATATCTTTATTAAATCCAGAAAGTGCTTTGATTTGGTTAAATTTCACCAGATGTCAAAAAATTTAGTCGCATATTTACATGTTCAAGCGTTACCTGTTGTCTATGTACTAGGCCAAATCAACCAAGGCAAAGAAACTGTAGCTTTTCTTATTGTTATTGTCGCTAAAATGCAACAAACACCATTATGGCTTATCCCAAATTGTATTTACTTATACGGCTTCAATTGCTCGTTCTTAAAAATGAGCTCTAGAGATAATGGATGCTATTCATTTAAAATGATGATGATGACTATAATGGTAATAATAATAACAATAAACTCAGATGCATTTTTGTAAGTCTGCACCAGACGCTTTGCCCATTTGGATTTGCCGACAAATACTGTATGCAGGAACCCATGTCATCATTAAAGCCCCAGCTGGCTTTACTGTGTTTCTTCGTTTTTTATTATTATTTTTTTTTATTGAAGCACTGTGAGCTACAGTTACAAAGCTTTCATGTTTGAGTTTCGGTCATACAGTGATCAAACACCCACCCCTCCACCAGTGCACATCTTCTACCCCCACTGTCCTCAGTATCCCTCCCCGATCCCAACCCTCCCCCTGCCTCCATGACAGACAATCTCCCCCATATTCTCTCTCGAATTCAGAGCATTATGGTTTGCAATACAGACACTGAGAGGCCATCACATTTGGTCCTTTATCTACTTGCAGCACACATCTCCCATCCTGAGCATCCCTCCAACCATCACTGACTTAGTGATGCCTCTCTATTCCAGCTGCCTTCTCTCCCAGCTCATGAGGCAGGCCTCCAAATAAGGATCATTATTCCTGGCCCTTGTGTCTACTGTCCTTGGGTGTCAATCTCATATTTTTACTCTGTTTCTTGCTCTCATTAGCAATTTTTGGTTTTGGGGTTGCTTTAAAATATGTGCTGAGATTTGCTTGTACAATGAGAAGCAAGGGCACAGTTGGAGACACCCTTTCAGATGCCAGAGCAAATGCCTTATAATGAAATTTTTAACCTTTCTTCCTGCCCTATTCTTGAGCGCTTGTAACTGTCAAGCCCTTAACCAGGTTTCTGCAGATGATTTTGGATGAACAGACAGTTGAGTGATACCTTGGAAGCCAGTTCTCTTGGAAATCAGTTAGGTCCTGCTGTCTCCTGATGCCAGGCATGGACTCTGTATGCAAATTAGGAGTTGACTCTCTGACTTTGTAAAGTGACACATTGTGGGATCACTGGCACTTTTCTGGCAATCAGTACAATCCTTGGAAGAAATAACCTATTTCAAGGGCTGTGGGTCAAGTGCTGCTGCTGTAGCCATATAACAAGTGCTACTATGAACAGTCGACAGAGGACTGTCTCACGATTTTGTTCCTGTTCCACACCGGCAGAACACAGCAGGGTTGAGTGGAAATCATGATTGCAAGATATTGGGTATTGGCACTGAAATATTGGGTATTGATCACGAAATCTCTGATTTCTGTTTGGGAAGTACTCACATGCCTTGAAAAGATGAATAAGTGAAAATTCTACTCAACCAAGAGTCGGTAATACCTTCTTTAACAAATACGTCATTATCTCTTGAATTGCTCACTCTTGTGACTTTCTTATTACTAGTATAGCTGCCTTGTACTACTGTGCAGAGATGCCCTGAGAATAATGCAGAGAAATAAAAACTTCAGACCCATACCCAAAGCATTTTTATATTCTAGTATTATCAAATATGCAGCTGTGGAAACTTGACTAGATTGTTAAACAATTAAATTTACTTTAACATTTTAAGATTTTAGTGTTTTTATTTGGATTACAAGATAAAGATGAATCCACTGTCTTTAGGCCTTTTTTGTGTGTTTCTAAAAATTAGGAAGTTTTAGTAAGCCTTATTCTGTTTAGTTTTGGGGGGTATGAATACATCTGCATATTTACTGAACATACTGATTACTTATTATAGTTCTACTGAGTGCATTGGTATTTTCTAAATATATTATAGATTCTGGATAATAGCAATCATTCATTTATTAATGATCAAGTGCTCCATGAATTCCTATAATAACTCTAAAAATAAAGAATATCTAGCATATTCTTTCTTTCTACTTCCTGATGAATATATTACTAAGACTAGTTCTAGATTAGTGTCTGTAGACCAATTTTATTTCTATGTCTTCAAAAGACTAATGTCCTATGTTTCAAAGGCATTATTGATATTATAAACTCTGAAGGCATGAAGCAAATCTACCAAGTGTTTTCTCACTGTCTTTATATCTCTTGTATCTTTTTGGTTTTTCATTTGGGGGGCATACTCAAGGTGTTCACAGATTATTACTGACTCTCTGCTCACGAATCACTTCTGGCAGTGCTCCGGGGACCATATGGTATGGCAGAAATTGAACCCAGGTCAGCTGTGTGCAAGGCAAGCACCTAACCTGTTGCATTGTCACTCTGGCCCTTTAATTGTCTTTTTTTTCTATTTATATTTATTGAGTTACCATGAGATACACAGTTATAAAGCTTTTCATGATTGGGTTTCAATCATTCAATGTTCCGTCACATATCCGTTTACCAGTGTACAGTTTCCTTCCCGCCAATCCCCCACCCCCATTCCCTGCCTATGTCTATGGCAGGCACTATTTTTCTCTCTGTCTCTCTCTGTCTCTCTCTGTCTCTCTCTGTCTCTCTCTCTCTCTCTCTCTCTCTCTGACTTGCACTATGATTTGCAATATAGGTACTGGTAGGTAGGTTATCATATTTGGTCTTTTACCTATTTTCAATACACAGTTCTTATCCAGAGTGATCATTTCCAACTATCATTGTCATAGTGGTTCCTTCTCTCTCCCAACTGCCGTCTTCCCCCAGCCCTTGAGGCAGCTTCAAACCATGGACCAATCCTCTGGCCCTTATTTCTACTGTCCTTGGGTATTAGTCTCCTACTAGGTTTTTTAATATCCCACAAATGAGGGCAGTCATTCTATGTCTGTCCCTGTTCCTCTGACTCATTTCACTCAGCATGATACTCTCCATGCCCAGCCATTTATAAGCAAATTTAATGACTTTAATTTTCCTAGTGGTTGTATCATTTTCCATTGTGTAGATGTATCATAGTTTCTTCATCCAGTCGTCTGTGTTCGGGCACTTGGGTTGTTTCCAGATCCTGGCTATTGTGAATAGTGCAGCAATGAACACAGGAGTGCAGGTGTTTCTTCTGCAGTGTTATTTCTGAAGCTCAGTGTCTAGTTTTGTGTGGAATGTCCCTATTGCTTTCCAGTTGACATCCCACCCAATGGGGAAAGAGAGTCCCTTTCTGATCGCATCCATGCCAGCACTCGTTATTCTTGTTCTTTTTCATGTGTGCCAGTCTCTGTGGTGTCTCACTGTCTTTAAAGCTGCCTTTGAGTAGTGTCCCGACGCTCTCATGATAGTGAACATGGGCCAGACTTACGTAAGGTGTGTTTGGCAGAGCCCCACGGCACGGGCTCCGGCTGCAGTCTTCAGGGGCTGGTATGTTTCTAGTCTGCAGAAGGAACTCACCAATGCCTGGCTAGTTCAAGAGACTTTAGAAACAGTTCTTGAGTGACAGCAAAGTATTGGCAGAACTTGAAGAAATGCATCTCCCACACAATGCCCACTGGAAATCAGAGGTGTGACCTTCAGGGGCACTCGGTGCTTTCTGTGACCTGGGCAAGATAGTGAGTCGGCTGCTGAACCCTGAACAGAGCAAAGACTCAAGCCAGTTGCCCTGAGGCGCTTCCCCAGCCTGGCATTTCTGTGGCTCTGTGTTCAAGGTGCTGAGCCTGGGCCTCAGGTGCGGTTGTGACGCTCAGGTGTGTCCTGGGGAAGTCAGGTGAGTTCTTAAGATCCAGGAGATAAACCAAGAGTCACAGCAACATCACAAAGGGGTCACCCACAAAAAAATTGGCTGAGGGGGGCGCTTTCTTTATTCAGCAAAAGCCAGATTAGCCCCAAGGGAAGGCAGAGGGGAGCTGGGGTCTCGTTCTCCCCCAGTCTGACCCTCCCCCCTGCAATCCCTGCAATCACTTCTGCAAAAGAATGAGAGCAACTCTAGACAGGGTTTATTTTTCTTTCCCCTCTTGTTGCTCTCTGACTGCTTCGTTTGCTATTTCCTCTATGCCTTGCACTCTCACCAGACCCCGGTACAGTGAAAGGCAGGTACTCAGAGAAAAGAACGTGAACGTGTATTTTGACATCCACCTGTGCCTGTGATTGCCAGGGCCTGCGTTCTCCATCAGAGTGCGTGTGGCCGAGGAGATGCTGTACCAGACTGGTGCTTACATAACCAATAATTTTACCCCCCACATCAGAATTCAGAATACGATTCCACAGAAAAGGATCTGATAAAATGTACCAACACAAGCTGTCCGTGTGAATAGAGTTCTCCTTACCCAGACTTGGGGGGAAGGAAAACCTTCAGAAAACAAAAGAAATGTTCTAATAGATCACAAGCATTTTCAAAATCTGACATTATTGTTACTAATAAAAATCATAACCAACCTGACTTCTTTTGGCAGTCTGAGATATATTTGCAGCTTAAATCTGCTCTGTATCTCTAAAATATAGACAGACTTGGGGGAGGGAAGCAAGCATGTTTAAAAGATAGAAGCCCAGTTTTTATTAGCAAAATGTTCAGCTTAGAACAGTTTTGATTGTTCATCATTTTTTTGTTATAGTATCTTGCCTACTTTGGCTTTTGGTGGAAAGCCCTCCACAAGATTGGCCAAACAGAAAATCCAGATCCAGTCTAAGTCATGAGACATGGAGCATACAGACATTATGATGGAAACCCTGTTGAGTGTGATTATTGAGGGTTTTTACATTAGTGGTCTTTAACATTATACATTTAAATGCACAGTGCTATAAACATCTATGCGTATTATATGGTGCTTAGCAGAAATTTCATTTACATCCTTCACCCTAAAGTCAACACCTCTTACCCAAATATTCTTACCTCCTCTGTCACCCTTCCATTCTGTTCCCCAGCAATTTCTTCTGATCATCCAAAAGTTTGCTTTTGTTTCATTTCATTCATTTGTTTGTACCTTTATCACATATTAGTGAAAACATGGGAGAATTGTTTTTCACCTGAACTATTTCACTAAGTTTAGATCTTTAGGTCCCAGTATGTTGCAATGGCACAATTTCACCTTTCTATATCCACTGAGTATTCCACATTCTCATGCACTCATCTGCTGAGAGATAGTGGAGTCGCTTCCAACTCTCGGCTCTTTTGATTGGTACTGAGATAAACATCGGGTACATGTAGCTCTTAAAATTTGCATTTTCATGTTTGGGGATGTATTTATTTATTAGTTGGTTGGGTTTCTTTCGGCCATGCCTGACTGCTTGGGGTTTACTCCTGGTTCTGTGCTCAGGGATCACTCTTGGCAGGGCACGAGAGACCATGTGGAGTACGGGGGATTTAACCCAACTTCGTCACAGACAAGGGAAGCATCCCGCCTCTTCTGGATTGATTTCCAAAGAACAGTGCTCCTACCAGTTTATCCTCGCTTGCTTGGAAGGCATGACCTTCCAGAGAGCTTCAGTGCTGTCCCAATTCTCATAACTGGGGAGCAGAGACCCAATTCTCATAACTGGGGAGCAGAGACGGCCCTCCTCGGAAATCCTTGGGGTTTTCAAGTCATTATATGTGTACCCTTAATACAAACCAACGTCCTCTGAACAGTGAAAGTTGTCTTTGAAATAAAAATCAGTCTTCATGAAGACTGGAAAGGGAGGCAGGGGAGCCGCCTACGGACACTGGACCACGGCTCTTTCCCTCGCCCCGGGTGATGGTTCAGGGCCCGGGAGTCCGGAGAAGACCCAGGAGCCAGGAGCTTCCTGCACTGGTAGGAGCTCTGACCTTTAGACATTAACCCAGGAGAGACCAGGCAGGAATCTTCCGCCCCACTAGATGGAACTACAAGGGAACGTCCTGCAAGTCCAGCTCTGAGCTGAAGTGACTTGAGGGAGAGACTAACACAAAGCAAAGTGTGTAAGGAGTGAAAGTGCTGAGTAGACGTCTTCCGAAGGGAGCGGGTGGGTGATCACAACAATGTCCCGAAGTCATGGATTTGGGGCTTCTCTCCACTCTGGTCTTGCCCAGCTCCTTTTTGCCCTAAAATGACCAGCCAGAAGGGACAGTCTGGGAGTTGTCTGTGTAGGGAGCAAATTGAACTTTGAAAGCAAAAAAGAGGATATTGTTATCCCTATATTAAGTAAAAATCACATTCTTATTTAAGTGCCTCATTCTGTTCCTTTTTTTGCCTTAAGAATCATTCCTGTGTGATAGCACAGCAGGTAGGGCGTTTGCCTTGCATTCAGACGACCCAGGTTTGATTCCCAGCATCCCATATGGTCCCCTGAGCACTGCCAGGGGTAATTCCTGAGTGCAGATCCAGGAGTAACCCTTGTGCATCGCCAGGTGTGACCCAAAAAAGCAAAAAAAAAAAATCATTCCTACTTATTCTGTGATGGGAAGTTGTTCAGACAAAGTTTTTGTGCAATCATGAGCTCTTTCTGAGGGACACGTTGTAGAGGGAGCATGTGGGCGAGAGACCATCACTGAAGCCCTGTTGGAGCAGCATTAACTGGCTGACACAATTGCCTCTCAGATGGCAAAAGGTACGAGTCCTCAGGGGGTGCTGTGGGGACAGACCCTTGAGTCATTGACTTGTCACTGTAGACCTGACAGGGTTTTTTCTGTCCCTTCCCCAAATGATCGTTCGGCATCCTCTGATCCTTTCTTCGATTCTGTGACACGGGGAGAAATGAGCCCTTAATGCTGATCTCTGTGGGAGACGGAGGCCGAGCCATTAGGGCAAAGGCTCCTGACTTGCCTTTTACTGTGCAGTCCTTAACGACAAATGATGCTCATTTTTCATCATGTGCTTTTGTTCAGAATCCTTTAGTACTTTCAAAAAATCATCATCCTGTTCTTTTTAGCTCGGTGTCCTCATAAAACATTGAACTTTCTCGACTCCGGGGCCTGAAACATTCTCAGGAGACGCTGTGAAGTGCTTCAGAGCCATTCCTAGGGCAGAAATTCTCCTCAGCCGGAAAACAAGAGTCATCACGCTCACACAGGACTCAGTCTCCAGGGCAGCCATGTCCGGACGTCTGAATCTCTTTCCTGGCAAGGAAACTCTTTGCCGTGCCGTGGAGTTGAGACAGTTCTATCTCCCCCTCTTGCCTTTACCCTCACAGTTTCCCTAAAATAAGACAAGCCCCTCAATTACCAAAGACGACCCTGAGAACTTGGGTCTTAAGAGCTTCCATTAATAAAGAGTGGAGAGTTTAGTACCTCAACCCGGGAATTCAGAACCCGCTGGGTGGTTCTGACCATCAGGATATGTCTCCACAACCACTGTCCAAAACGTGTAAACAGACTTGATAGTTTATTCGTGTTTTAAGTGAAAAAAAGGCGTAAACATAAAACCGAAATAGCACTTCAGGAACCAAACTGAAATCGCCCCTCCCCGGGCACAGTGCCGAGGGGACTTCAGCGTCAGTGCGTTTTCTCTTATCCTGAGAGACTCGGGGGTGTGAGCTAGAGAGAGAGAAGAGATTCTTTCCTGAGACAGAGGTTCCCAGGTGAGGGTGGGACTTGCTGTCTGAAAAACACTTTAATCAGAATAATTGTGCACGACTAAACTGGAAGAGCGAAAGAGAGCACTGTTTGGCTCATAACATTAGCTTGCAAATTCCAGGAATTACCCAGGCAGAGACCCTAAAAGATAAAAAAGCTAGTTGTGTGTCTGGCGCTGGAGTCTCACAAACTCAAAACATTTCTCTCTGCCACTGAGTCAAAATGCGTCTCTGCTCAGTCTAGTGTTGAGAACCCCAGAAAACCACAGGATGGCGCTTTTTTTTTCAGTGGGATTTTATTGTTGTTAGAACTGGAAACACACACAAATTCAACTCACTTCCTCCGGCCTTGCAAAAGAAAGCAGAACCAGCAATCCCCAGTGAGATATGGATTTTTTTATTTTCATCACAAATGTCAGGCATCACGTATTATGTCTTTTATGCAAATGTCAATGGCATTTGGAAAACATATTCCACTCCCCCAAAGGATGGTTTCACAGCCACCTCAGCTTCCTTCCTTTTGAGAACTAACTCCTGCTTGGAGGCGCCTCCTGACCACACACAGCCACACCCCCTCCCATGCCAAGTTTAAGATTTCCCTTAGTCATTTAAAAATACTCCCTCAAACCAGTATATTTTGTCAGCTGCAATTTCCGGTGTACGCTCTTCTGTTAATACTTATTTTATGAGAACGATGAGGACACAAATCACCATTTGTATGTTTTCCTGTCAAGTTCCTTAGCGATGCAAACCATGGGTAGCAGCAAATGAAATTACTTTTAAATATCTTAAATTAATCTGAGTTTCACGTCGATTCCATCCATCCCCACTGGGGGTGTCTCATGTTGATCAAGTCATAAGCATGAGTTATGATAAAAAACTCATTACTTTCTCCCTGATGTCAAATGGACACAAACCAGGCTCCTATCATTCGGCGCGGGTCTTAGATTCACTTAGAAAGCTCCCTAGTGGTTTCTCAAATTCTTCTGAAAAAAGAAATGCATTTGGGTTAAGTGGCATGCCCGCCACACGGTCGGTGTGGGGGCACCTACAGAATAGGGGGTGGCATTGGGGGCTTCCCGCGTCTCCCCGTCACAACCATCTCTCACACGTAAAGCGTGACGCCTTCTGTGTGTGTGCTGAGAATGCTCCGAGAACAGCACACGTGTCCGTGTGTGGAGCCGATGCGATTATTCCTGCCCTTCTTGGCCCATGTTCTCGGTACCTGGGAGGGGCCGGGCTGGCAGGACGTGGCCGCACTGCACTGCCAGAGTCAGGAGCGCGGCCCCCTCTCCGTGCGGGTGATGAATGCGCGGTGGCCATCTGTCCAGCCGGCGGGGACTTTGCTCTCCTGGCTGGCGGGGCCAGCTGGCTTCTGCTCATCGCGAGAGGCGCCGGCTTTCCTCCCAGTGTTTATTTCATTGATTCATTTTTTTTTTTTTTGCAATCTCCCTTGCGAGCAGCAGAATCGTCGCCAGTTATTAAACTGAACAGATGCTTAGCACACGTGCCTGATGCATGCACATCGTCCAAGTCCGCAGCCCGGCGGTAGCAGTCCTGCTGTGGAGTCGGCCCTGACCACGCAGGGTGGGGCGTCTACACCGCCGGCCAGGTGGCACTGCGTGCACTTGGCGCCACCTTGTGGCTATGAGGGGCAGAGCTGGCCTCGCTCCCTGCAGCCACCCATCCCTGCCTCTCCACCTAGTGCATCATTTGCCTTGTCCTCATCCTTGGCTTTGGAGACCTCGGGGTCCTGCTGCGGCCCCGTGCGTTGGGTGCCCTCTCTGCCTCTCTGCATTCTGAAGGGCCCAGCACGGTTTTCTGGGGAGCACAGGCTTCCTGGGCCCCGTCTGTGTCCCTTGCAGCTGGCACTGCGTAAAGGTGGTCTCTTGACCTGCTGGTCCCACCCCGAAGCCCTGGGGTGTCCTCCCCGCCTGGCCCTGCTGGCCTCTGCCCGCCTCTGACGCCCCCTCTCGGTGCTCTGTCTCTCAGGTCGTGTACAAAGCCTGGCTGTGCTCGCAGTACTTTGAAGTCGCGCAGTTCAACTGCAGGAAGACAATCCCGTGCAAGCAATACTGTCTGGAGGTTCAGACGCGCTGTCCGTTCATACTGCCTGACAACGACGAAGTCATCTACGGGGGCCTCTCCAGCTTCCTCTGCACAGGTAGGTGTGGGCACCCCCCCACCCCGCCCCGGGACACCCCTGCTGGCTCGGGTGCTCACTCGGCCGTTGGTGTCACCTTGAAGATCCGGCTGGTAGTTTTCCAAGCTTTCCTTCCCAGAAGCCTTGGGGGAAAGGAAACCTTCTCCCTCTCCCGCCGCCGGCTTGGAGCCGTGGCAGCGTCTCGCACTCCTTCGGGCACGGCCGGGCGCTCGGAGGGCGTCGCGCACAGCCTCGCTCCAGCTCTGCCCTCCTCGGGCTCAGTCCCCTCGCTGGGTGGCCGGAAAGGGGAGGCTGGAAGAAGGCCAGTTTCTCTCATCGTAAGCAGATGCACACGGCCCTTTCTGCGTGAGCGGCGTTACGTAACTTTATTTCAGTAGATATCAAAATCATAAATTAAAAAAAAACAAACTCAAAGGGACCAGAAAGGTAGCACAGCAGGTAACGCGCCCGCCTGCACACGGCCCCGCTGCCCTCGCTGCCCCGGGCCCATCGGGTTCCCCGAGGCCTGGCAAAGTGAGCCCTGGTCTCACAGCCCTGCAGAGTGTGGCCCCGAAACAAAGCACAGCAGTGTCTGGGGTGCCTGTGTGTGCCAGGGGCCCTCGACAGACCAGGCACGGCCTTCTGTGGTGGTTCCTGCTAGCGGGGGTTCCTCTCTCAGAGCCTGGGCCTCGTACCGGCGTCGGCAGCCGACTTCTGGGTCTTTCTGTGCGAGATATCTCTGAGGCGCAGGGCGTGAGGGAGACGGTAAGAGCAGTGCTTTGTAGGCCAGGGACGCACGGCAAGTGAGGCGACCAGGAGCCCTGCTGTGGGGGTGCCGGGGGGCCGTGGCTGAATTGTTCTGCCCCAGTAAGAAAGAACTGTGAGGGGCCAGAATGATAGCACAGCAGGGAGGGCGTTTGCCTTGCATGCGGCCCTCCCGGGTTCGATCCCCAGCATCCCATATGGTCCTCTGAGCACTGCCAGGAGTAATTCCTGAGTGCAGAGCCAGGAGTAACCCCTGTGCATCGATGGGTATGACCCCAAAAAAGCCAAAAGAAAAAGTGAAAAAAAAAAAAGAAAGTACTATGCCATGCCCTTCAGACCCAGTGGTTTGTGTTTTAGGATATTTAATTTTCAAGTTTTAAGGGTAAAATAGTATTCTAGGTCACGATCACATCATGATCACGAAATCCCGTTGATCATCGAGTGGCTCGAGCGGTCTCAGTAACCTCTACATTGGTCCTATCCCTGAGATTATAGAAGCCTCTCTCTTCTCGGCCTTCCCAACAATGCTGCATTGAAGGCTCTTTCAGGGTCAGGGGAATGAGATCCAGCTTTTTATTGGATTTAGCTTATGAATACACCATGGGAAGCTTTCGAGGCTGTCCCATGTGGGCAAGAAGCTCTCAGAAGATTGCCAGTTTCTCCCAGAGGGAGAAGTAGGTTATAAGATATCTTCTGGGAGCTCGCTCTTAAGTCTCTGGATGTTGGCCGTTGATGGGATTACACACACCTGGGTTCCTCTGTCGGTACCTTCATGCGTGAGGCCCGTGTGGAGAGGGGCCTCGAGCATGGCTGTTGCTAGGTTCTGGTGGTCTTCAGCCGCTGAGAGCTCTGCTCAGGGCAGAGAGGGAAGCTGGAGCCCATCCCCTCTGAGGGGCCCCGGGGAAGACAGCCAGGTGCGCGGGCAAGAGATTCTAGGTAACAGGAAATATGAAAATAGCGGAGCTGGAGCAATGGGGGGGCAGGCAGGATGTTCTCCTTGCACATGGCTGACTCTCATTCAAAACCCGGCACCCCGTAGGGTCCCCAGGCCCCGGCAGGGGAGATCACTGAGAACAGAGCCAGAAGCAAGCCGTGAGCACCACTGGGTGTGGCCCCAAACCAAACCACTACCTGAAAACCCTTTCATCTGGTCAGACTTTACAGCATCCCTTGAAAGGCCCTTCATGTGAGAGTCATCCTACGAGCAGCCCTTTGCCCAGTGCTCTGCGTGCCACACCACCAGTAGGAAGCCCACCTGCATTCTCCCCTAAGACCTGCCCGACGGACACTCAGAAAGGGGCGAGGATTTCTGTGCTGCCCACACTGGTGGGAAGAGCCTGTGGCTGCAGGTCCGGAGACAGGAGAGTCTGTCCTGGCCTCCCTGTGGACTCTCGAAGCCGTGCTCACCTCCAGAGTGGATCAGCTATAGCTGTGGCCCCCACACTTGTTTGCTGTACTCGAGGGCTCCACATAAGGGGAACACATAGGCCAGTGGGCAGTAGCCACTGGGCATTGGAGAGAGCTTGGTGGGATGCAGAACGTTTTCCCGTCACTGTTATTACACTGATTTGATGATGGGGTAATTTTCATGTAGCTGTTCTCTGGTGGAACGACAGAGCCAAAGCAAGAGTAGAGACAGAGGAAAGAGTCAAGAGAAGAGAAGGGGGGCTGAGGAAGAAGAAGAGGAGAAAGGAGGGGAGGGGAGAGGAGGGAGGGGAGGAAGAAGACAAGTCAACACAGCCCTTTTTGAATCTTAGTCCAAATTCACCAGTCACAAACTGCCAATTTATTTGACCTTTACATAAAATTATCAAACATGTCATGAGGATAAGCTCTTCAGTTCTTGACCTTGTCGGTGAGAAATGATTTGAGGATTTTCATCAAACTCAGGGATTGGGCATGAAGGTTGGATTTCTGCTTCCTCCTCAACAGTCAACTGCTCTTTGGTTGTTCCTTTGGGGGCACAGCTGGTGGTGCTCAGGGCTTACACCTTGCAGGGCTCAGGGATTACACCTAGCGGGGCTCAGGGCTTACACCTGGCAGTGCTCAGGGATCACTCCTTGCAGACTCAGGCAACCAGGGTGCTGGGGATAACACCTGGGTCAGCCGCATGCAAGGGAAGTGCTTTACCTGCTGTACTATTTCTCCAGCCCCCTCTACGGCTTTTTTTCTTTTTTCCAAGAGCACGAATCTTTTCTTAGGGTTCTCAAAGTAGACAGAAGTCTCAAGTGGAAAGAGACACATCAAAAGTCTCGGGTGAAAAGAGACACGTCTTCCTCTCCGCTGCCTGCGCTTCCGGCCCTATGTGAATGAGGGCTGGGGTGTGAGAGCTTGTCTCATTTCCACCCCTCCCACTCTCATGGCGACAGAGAGCCGAAGAGAGAAAACCATCCTGAGGACAGAATACCATGTCTCAAGAGAGAATGCGTCTCTGAAGAGAGAATACCACCTCTGGAGAGAGAACACAGCTCTGAAGACAGAACGCCATCTCTCTTCACTCAACACTTTGCACCTCAGCTGGGCGTGGTTTCATGGAATCAGCTTCTGCACATCCTAGCTCTGCCACGTGGCTTGCCTTTGAGTTCAGAGACAAGTGGCATTCGGACCTTCAGCGAGAGTCTCCTCCTTGAACGTCTGGGGCCTAACTCAGCTCTTCATTAGCTGCTGACTCCAGGGCTCCGGCCAGCAGCTCCCTGAGCTGTACGTCTTGCCACATCGGCAGAGCAAATCCTGGAGGTTTTGGAGCCTGAGCTCGTGGGCCAAAACAATGACAGAAAGTTGTTCATCTGCTGATTGATCCTCTTTTCTTCCTGGAGCAAGTCTCACCTTGCTTGACAACTGGGCCGCTAGCTCTCCTCACCTCCGGTCTGAGATGTCCCCAGACATGAACTGACATGAACTGAGAAGATGTTTCTCTTGAGGCGAATCGCTCGTCATTGATGATAACTCTGCTGGACAGGGACCAAAACCATCTCCCGCTTGGAAGAAGTTAGCCCAGAGAGCCGGGACCGCTGGTTAAGGCGGCGCTGCTGAGTGGCTGAGGTGGCCTCTACGGAGTGAGTCTGGTGTCTGTTCCACGGCTCTGACCACGTGGTCTTTGGAGGCTCGTCTCCGACACAGACAGGCAGGGGCCAGCAGCTCGCCTCCCAGATGGCTTTGCGATGACTGGGGCTTGAGCAGCTCCTTCAGCGTGAAGGTGGAACCACCCCGCGGGAACGCTGGCTCACTGAAGGAAGCGCGGCATGAAATTGAGTTCAGAGCTTCCTCCAGAAATGTCTGCTCTTTCTACGTTTATGAAACAGTTTCATTGGTGCTGCGTCGGCTGGAGAATGTGATCGTGTGTCGCCAGGAATCGAAGGGGTGGACGGAGTCCTTCCTGTTCGGTGAGGGCCGTGGTGGACGGTTCTTCACTGTGGCCTAGAAGGGTAGAGTTCGGAACATTCCCAAGAAGTCTCTGCTGACCGGACTTCCCAGCAGCAAAGAACATTCGTGTGTGAGGCCCGGGGCTCTGCCACGAGGTCCCAGGAGGTCCTGTCACAGTCTCTCTCAGCCTTCTCCCTGGTTACCATGGGGAGCCCTTTGCAGACGTCGTAGCTCCGAGCACCCCTTTCTCTCCTTCCCTCTGAGAGGTAAACGTCTCTCAGGCATGCACTGAAGTCTAAGATTCCAACCATCCTGAGTCGCGAAGCACAGCCAGGGTCACCGGCTCCCGTAGACGGTCCGAGTAGGCGCCAGAGAGCTAGGGCAGTGGAGGAGTCACTTGCCTTGCACATGGCTGACCCGGGCTCGATCCCCAGCACCCCATCCGGATCCCTGCACACGGCCAGGAGTGGTCCCTAAGCACAGCCAGGCGTGCACCCCGCTCCCTGCAAAAAAAGAAAAAGAAAGAAAGACTTGATTTTGCTAACAGTTTCATGTGATTGCTGTCCAGGTACTAGCCATAGTAGCTCAATGACCCAGGTCCTGAACGTGCTTGTTCCAAAGCTGGATCGCGCTCATCGCTGCTCTGGGAACCTCACACAACAGGCACTTAACAAACAAACCAGCAACGGAGACTGCGCCCGTTTCTATGTGGCGTCGATGACCAAAAGTCCTCATGTCCTCGCACACGTGGAGATACCCGGGCCTCAGGGACCTGCTGAGGGCTCTCCTGGGCATCCTGTGATGGGGAGAAATGGAACCTCTGGACGGGTCTGCAGGGCTAATCAGAGAGGAACTCCCAGGCGACCCCAGTCCACGCCTGTCTTTGAGCATTGGGCATTACCGGGCTCATTTGGTTCCGGTGGGTTCTGCAACCCAGCTCAGCTCACGCAAGAGCTTCCTACTGTTCCCAGGAGTCAGCTTCGTCCTTCGAGTGAGGGGCAGAGTCGTCACCCCTGGAGCCTGGGATGCCATGTGGGGAATCAGGCTGGTTCCCTTCTGCACCCGCACCCGCCTTGTTCTAGAACTCTCTAGAGAAACCCTTGATGGCTTACCTGTTCCCGAGAGCCAGCCGGATGCTGACAGATGTAGTAGCTCCATTTACCATGGCAACAAGCATCACCTCTAGATGGAGAGAGGGCAACAGGGCGGCTCCACTGAGCAGAGAGAAATTGTTTACGGGAAGGGGAGGAAAGATGGTTTGTTGGAGGTTCCTGACAAGGGGAATCAAACAGGATTTGATGGAGGATGCGGTGTCAGGCTGCCTGTCCTGTGCAAGGGGTGACAGCGCTTAGTCTTGCAGATACTTTAGGCCTGGGACTAACGGGACTGGTGCACACGCTGCCTGCTGGCCATTCCCCACTACTGCAGACTGAAAATGCCAGCAAAAAGGGTCTGACATCTACACAATGGAATACTAGGCAGCTGTTAGGAGAGATGAAGTCTTGAAATATTCTTATAAGTGGAATGGACCTGGAGAGTATCATGCTAAGTAAAATGAGTCATAAAGAGAGGTACAGACATACAAGGACTGCACTCATTTGTGGAGTATAAAATAACATAATGTGAGACTGACACCCAAGGACGGTAGACACAAGGGCCAGGAATATTGCCCCATAGTTGGAAGCCTGCCTCATGAGCTGGGGGAGAAGGCAGCTGGGATAGAGAAGGGATCACTGAATTAATGATGGGTGGAGGGATCAGTCGTAAAGGAAAATGTGTGCTGAGAGTAGATAAAGGACCAAACATGATGGAGTCTTAGTATCTGTATTGCAAACCATAATGCCCAAAAGTAGAGAGGAGTACAAGGGAAATCGTCTGCCAGGAAGGCAGGGGAGGGGTGGAAGGGGAGGATACTGGGGACATTGGTGGTGGGAAATGTGCACTGGTGGAGGGATGGGTGTTCAATCATTGAAATTCATACATGAAAGCTTTGTATGAAGGTGATTCAATTTTTTTAAAGAAGGGTCTGACTATTTCCAGTCTCACCCTGCACATGCGGGGTGTCTGCATCTGTGGAAGAATAGCTCCAAGCCCAGCTTGTGGCAAGAGAAGGAGTGCATGAAGCCTCAATGTAGCCTCTGGCAAAGGCCACTGTGGGGTGGAAAGAGGCTCTAACCGGGCGCCTTGCTGGCTTTCCTGCTATTTCCTGCTGGTTCTCCTGAAATTTTCCCGCTTCTCTGTTTCCTCCTTCCACGTGGGGACTGTGTCTCCAGGCTTTGGATTGTGCAGGGGGGGAGTCACAGGGAATCTGGAGAAAGGATGACGAGATCAGCACCGCGGGCGTCTTTTAATGTGAGTCTCAAGAAGTCAGGACCCAAGGAGAAGGAGTGGCCGGAATCAAAATGAAATAAAGAAATAGAAAAATGGGTTATGTGGTTTTTAAAAAGCAACAGCAGAGGATAGTGGAGTCACTTCCGTGTGGTCCCTCAGTAGGGCCCTGTCTTGCTGATTGAGTTGTGTGTATGTGTGTGTGTGCGTGTATGTTGGGGGGGTTGTCCTGGTGACCTCAGCCCAGTGGTCTCACTCAGCCCCAGAGAGGTCCTGGCCAGCCCGCTGCCCTCTCTGAGCACCCTGGACACTCCACCACGGCCACCCAATGCCCCTCTGCAGAAAAGGACTGTCCCGGGGGGCTCAGATTAACATGGAAAGTTCATCAATTCTTCTCTAACTTGGAAACTTACCTTTTGGATACTTTGGCTCCGATGACCTGGCGAGACACTTACTGTTCAGTAGAGCCCCTGACAGAGCAGAGACTTGCCGCATCTGCTTTAGACAGAAAGAATGCGAGAGCCCTAGAACCCGGAAGCACCGAATGGGAATGACTCCTGAGCACCTGCGCCTACGGCTGCTCTCAGCACAGTAGCCGAGACATGGAAACAACCCAAATGCCCGGCTACAGATGGATGGATCAGGAAGTCATGGTATATATATACACGATGGAATACTATACAGCTCTAAGAAAGAACAGAAGGAAAGGGAAAGAAGAAAGGAAATACACAGAGTGATGCCTCTTCTCTGTGGGACTTAGAGAGACACAGCAACTCACAACAAAGACCCAAAGGTGGTGTAACTGGGGAGAGGATATAAACAGTGGAGTTGGGGGTGGGTGGGGTCCTTTGAGGAGGGACAGGGGACACTGTGACAGGTGTTGGAATCAAGTCCATGAGGAACCATTATTAGTATCGTAAGCCCCCAAATTAAATAATTACAAATGGTTTTCAAAACACTATTAGAGGTGCTGGAGGATGTTGTCAGGTTCTGAGCTCCCTGTGTACAACTGACCTGGGCACACCCCCAGGACCATGCAGTTCCCCAAACATCACCAGGACCATGCAGTTCCCCGAACATCACCAGGTCTTGCCTCAGAGCCTCTGAACCCCACCAGGGTGGCCAACTGGCCCGAGTGACAGGGCTGGACCCCCTGGGCCTTCTGGATATTCCTGGGAGCCCCCCGAGAACAGTGGGAGATGTTCTCAAATTTCTAATTCATATGAAATTAGAAACTCAGTTTTGCATATGCCCATAATGAAGTTAGTACACAAAGTAATTAACCAGCTTATTTTTGCAAATAGTTTTCCTCTTCTGTGACATTTCCCTGGTATTTGGGGAGATTTCCCCAGATGGGCATGTGTGCAGTCACACAGAGACATGATCGCATCTATGAACATACGTGTACATGCATTATTCACATACGTGCTTTGTAAGCGCTGTCACTACAACAGGCACATTTCACAGTGAGTGCGGGTCCTTAGACGGGGAAGCGTGTGAGGGTCGAAGGCCTCCGACTCAGTGTCTCAAACCAGCTGTGCGGGCAGCTTCAGGAGCCAGAAGCGAGTCCAGTGCCAGTGGAGAGAGAAGCAGTGTCTCGGCCCCACAGGAGCTTCGCGTGCAGAGCCCCCACGGGTTGCCTGCGTGCAGTTGTCTCACTGGTCTCAGCACCTTATTGGACGTGTTGCCTCTCGGTCCCAAGGGACATGCTGTCCCTTTATCGCCAGTGCACGTGGCCCAGAGCGCCTCAGCTGAAGCAGGGAGGGCCAGGGACGTGGGCGCGCGTCCATGCTGCGCCCGCCAGTCAGTGCAGGATCCCGGGACCCTTCCCTGATGTTTCCTGATGGCATTTCAGTGTCTGAGGGAAAGAAAAGCTTCCCAGGGTCACCGAGGGCCTGTGCCGTGACTCAGACTCTGTGGACGTGAGCGAGGAAAGTCCCAGAAAGTCCCGCTTCTCTCTCTGATTTCGGGAATACACGTTGCCAGAGAAACAGAAATATCCCCACTCAAGGGAAGCAGCTGGGCTGAGGTGGGGGCCCTCGGCTCCTCGCTGCTCCCAGGACTCCGCTGCAGAGACCCTCCGGGGCGGGAGGGAGAGCCCCGCCCTGAGCTGGCAAAAGCCAAAGACTGAGTGAAGGCTGAATGGAGAAAGCCACCCCATTCCCCACCGTGTCCTGCTTTACTTCTGTGTCTATTGGTGCAGCGAGACAGATTTCACTGCATGAGATGTACTTAGGAAGCTGCGGCGAGGGGAGGAAGGAAAGGAATCCATGTTCAAGGGCAAACTCAAGCGTCAAAGCACAGCTTGCGAGCAAACAGAGACGGGGAGACAAGTGAGCAGGGTGCAGACTCGGAGGCCCCGGGCTGAGGGAACGAGCCGCAGGTTCCCTCTGCAAAGGCCAGGCTGGAGGCCTGAGCACAGAGCCCCAGCCGTCCACGTGCCAGCTCTCTCGGCAGGGCCGGGTCTTACCGGGCCCCAGGCACGGCATGGCCGGGGCTCTTGCCCCCCCCCTCCTGCATCTCGGGCTGGGAACAGGGTGGCCGGTGGCAGCCACGGGGAAGGACAAGCCCTCCGAGTCTGCTACAACAGGGCGGGACCAGCAGGCTCAGCTGGGTGACCTGGGTCAGAACGGAAAGGACAAACCTGGGGCTGGAGCAATAGCACAGCGGGGAAGGCGTTTGCCTTGCACGCGGCCCAACCCGGGTTCGATTCCCAGCATCCCATATGGTCCCCTGAGCACCTCCAGGGGTAATTCCTGAGTGCAGAGCCAGGAGTGACCCCTGTGTATCGCCAGGTGTGACCCAAAAAGCAAAAAAAAAAAAAGAAAGAAAAAAAGAAAAGGACAAACCCCAGGTGGTTTGGCTGCGACCGTAAAGGAGATTAAGACGAGACAATTTGCAGTGGGGACAAAGCCAGAGATAGGATCAGTGGATCAGTGCTATGGGGGTGGAGGGGAGAGAACGGGGGTGTCGTGGGAGCAACCTGGGGGGCGCAGAGGGCTGGGTGGTGAGCTGGTACAGCACCTCTGCTGGTATGCAGTCCCACCAGTGCCATGCCAGCTCAGGTTCTGGGGCGGTAGGAGCCGAGAGCGAGTGGCCGAGTGACCACTCCGCAAACAGGAGATGACGTCGCTGGGACCAAACAAAGGGTCCCACACCCCCGAAATCAATGACGTGGGCTTACCTATTTTCAAATTGGTTGTGCACAAAAACGCATCAAATTCAAAAGCTTGACAATGAAGCCAGCTCCTCCCCTCTCCCCCCGCCCCTCGGCCCCCGCCAGCCCTGTTGGGTCAGGGCAGAGGGCAGCCTCGGGACAGAACCAGCCCTGCTGCCTCCACGCCCCTCTCACAGTGGATGCTGCTTCCTGCCCCGAGCCCTGGCCCGGCGGCCAGTGCCCGCAGCAAAGGGAGTGTCCTGCTGCTCAGAGTCCTGGTCACGCTCTCTGTCCCTCTCCTCGTGCTCTCAGGGCAGTGTCCGGGTGTCCCCTCCAGCCTGGGCTCACCCCGGCGTGACCCCCACCCCTGCAGACTCACTTCCCATCCCGCCCCCTTGGGAATCCGGCATCCCAAAGGCTCCTGCTCCCCTGCCTGAGTCCCTGGGTCTTCCCCATGAGCAGGTCCCCGTGGGCTCTCCCAGGTGGACAGAGCCCAGCGCCCGCCACATCAGCTGCCTCTCTGCCCCATCCCGCGGGACTAGCCAACCTGGGTAGCCGGGAGAGGGTGCGCGAGTGGTAAAAGAGAAAGAGAAGAGTGGGAGCAAGACAAGGCTTTTTACAAGCAGGCAAAAGCAAAAAGCTCTTTATTTCTCTCAAGCTAGTTTTTCATAATTGATTCCATGAGGAAGTAGGCAAAATGGGGAAGTAACAATACATGCACATTTTCAGTGGCACAGGGCGCAAGCCCTAACAGGGGGCGCATGACAGTTATCTGGGGCGCTGCTCAGAAACTTTACACAATGTGTTCTAACATTTTCCTAAGAAGAGGCTGATTTCTTAATGTAAGGACATTTTTCCAAAAAAGGGTTGTGTCCTTAATTGCAGGTCAGGCCATACTGACATTTTGGCTCCCGGCACCCCTTGAGGTTCCTTCCCGCCTCCCACGGTCTCTCCAGGCTCACAGCAGGGGCCCTTGGTGTCCCGGGGGCCGTTATCCATAAACCAATGGAGCACGGACAGCGTGGGACACAGCTGTGGGCATGGGGAATTCTCTCTCTGGCACCCGGTGCCCTGCGGTGGCCCAGCGCTCTGTGCTCAGGAAGCCCAGGAAGCGACAGGCAAAGACTTGGGTGTCTGGGAGGGCCGTGGGGGGCGGGAAGAATCCTCCTGAAGTCAGAGGAGTGACGGGCACGCAGGCTCCGTCCCTCAGAGTGCTGGGGAAGCCTCGCTCAGTGGGTGCGGGCATTCTCAGAACATCCTCCCTGGGGCTCCCGTTCTGCCTTTTTGTGAACTCGCTTCACCCACCCCTGCTCTGTGCAGACCTGCCTCTCTTGCATGTTCAGAAGCAAAGCCAGGGATAGCCAAGGAACCACACACTTACACGCTGCACTCTGGCCAGGCAGCCCCTGGAGCAAGGTGGACCAAAGCATCTTAGAGACTTTGGTGGGAACTTTGGTGGGGGAGCATTGTTGATTGGTGGTGGGTGGGGTGAGGCAATTGCACCCCTAAAAAATAAATAGTTGCACTCTTGTAAACCAGTATCACCTCAATCAAGTAACACATATAGATATGTACATATAAAATGCCACTATATATGCATTTATGTATGCATGTATATATATAAGTGGGCTGGAGCAATAGCACAATGGGTAGGGCGTTCGCCTTGTACACGGCCGACCTGGGTTCGATTCCTCCACCCCTCTCGGAGAGCCCGGCAAGCTACCAAAAGTATCTCGCCTGCACAGCAGAGCCTGGCAAGCAACCCGTGACGTATTCGATATGCCAAAAACAGTAACAACAAGTCTCACCATGGAGACGTTACTGGTGCCCGCTCGAGCAAATAGATGACAAAGGATGACAGTGACAGTGACAGTATATATAAATGACTCATGTCACCTGAAGTTCCGGCCAGCTTCCTGAGTAGGATCACTCAGTCCCGCAAGGAGCGCCACCCCATCAAAGCCCTGAGTAATGGACACTAGGTCACCTCACAGATGGCCTTTTCCGGGCGCCACACCGGGAGTCCTGGGGTGAATTCCACTCCCTCTCGCCAGCTCGGGCACTGAAACTCTAGCCCTGCCTCTTAAAAAGGGGGTCTTGGGCTTGTGGTCCCATGAGTAAGAGGCAATAAGGGGCCAATCCAATCTGGTTTCTGAACAGTTTGGGCAGGGATGTCTCAAAAATATATCTCTTAGGGAAAGATGGACTTTCCTTTTTCCAAAGCTCGTGAAGCTGACAGCAGAGGAGTGCAGGGGAGGGCAGGGGACTCGGAGGGCCATGCTCCTGTCTCCAGAGTAATAAGGAAGAAGGAAGTAGTCACCTTTACATTGCAATTACAAATTAAAAGATTTCTTCCCACATGCCGTGCATCTCTATGGGAGGGAGGATAGGAGCCAAGGGAAGCGCCCTGGGGCCTGTGCTCTGGGTCTGAGTTCTCCTGCCCAGCAATAGGTCAGCTGAGACTGTCTGGAAATTCTGTTAGTAACTACAGTAAGTGAATGTTTATATTTTTAGTTATTTTATTTATTTGGGGGTGGGGCTAGAGCGATAAGGCAGCAGGTAGGGCATTTGCCTTGCACGAGGTCGACCCAGGTTCGACCCTCCATCCCTCTCGGAGAGCCCAGCAAGCTACCAAGAGTATCCCGCCCACACAGCAGAGCCTGGCAAGCTCCCCGTGGCGTATTCGATATGCCAAAAACAATTACGACAAGTCTCACAATGGAGACGTTACTGGTGCCCGCTTGAGCAAATCGACAAGTGATACACTGCAGTGATTTTTTTTTAATTTGAGGGCAAATCTGACTGTGTTCAGGGCTTACTACCAACACTTCACTCCAGGATCACTCCTGGCAGGGATCAAAGAAGCGTCGGGGGTGCCGAGGGTAGAACCCAGGTTAGCCCCAAGCAGAGCCAGTGCCCCACCTGCCGTGCCTCTCTCCAGCCCAGCCAGTGTTGATATGTTTGAAATTCTAACTAGAACCCTCAGACTGCTTTAGAAATGAAAAGTTCTCCAAAAGGAAGGGGGAAAAGTGATCTTTTAAAAAATCCCCCTCCCAATACAAACACGCCTTTTGGCGTTCTTGATGAATTATTTTCAGCTAGGGAATATTTTTGTTTCATCATCTCTGTCCTTATGTTGGAAGGAAACCTGTAGTAATAGCATTTGATAGAACCCTAACTTCTCTACACATTTAGACCTCATTGTTGCTGGGAGAGGCGTCCCCGAAACAATGTTTCAAAAATCTATTTTAGAGTTTAAAGTGTCCTTACCCTTCCCTAGTTTAATGTACTCAGCAGAATAGCAGTGGAGTGTGAGATACCGACTGGGAATGGTGGAGGAACGTCTGTGGCAGTGGGCACGTTAGGAGAGTGTGAAAGGATGGTTCCTTTGTCGCTTCGTAGCGCAGGTATTCCATGCTACCCCGTTGCAACTGAGTGTAAAATCCTGATAATTTCCTACTGCTGAGCCCGGTTACTGGGTTGCTCTCATTGTGTTGAAACTTTCACGTCTTGTATCCTCAATAAATCAATCCCCCCAGGTGCTAAAATTTGGCAAGAAAATCAGAGAAGCAATCCAAGGTTTTAGGGGATGAGATGAGTCATAATCACAGATTTCTACCTGCACCGTGACAGGAGCAAACACTGTTCTGCATCCAGGGATGCTGCTGCCGACACTAACACACCCAAACCTCCCCCCACGGAAATATGCAAGACACAACTTTGAGCTTGTTTTGATGGGGCGAGGGGTCAGAAGGGGAGGTCCCTCCCGGTGCTTTCAACAGGCTCCTTCAATGAAAGGACTGAGGTGCCACTGAGGGCGGGCTGGGACTGACCACCCAGGCCACCTCGGCCGTGAACAGGGTGTCCAGGGCTGCACCCAGAGCTTCGGCTGGGGTCATTGTGGGGCGTTGGGGATCCGGTCAGAGGTGCTCACAGGAAGGATGCACCCCCCCTCTACACAAGATTATTATTATTATTATTATTAATATCAATATTATTATTATTTGCTTTTTGGGTCACACCTGGCGATGCTCAGGGGTTACTCCTGGCTCTGCATTCAGGAATTACTCCTAGCGGTGCTCAGGGACCATATGGGATGCTGGGAATTGAACCCAGGTCGGCTGTGTGCAAGGCAAACACCCTCCCCACTGTACTATCGCTCCAGCCCCACTACAATATTATTTTTAATGCAAGTTGCATTTTCCTGGGTGTCATACTGCTGACAGGGATCTACCTTCCTCCCTCTATACCTCACCTGCTGGCCACGATGCCACCTCCTCCAATGCTGGACTCATCTTGACAGTTTCCATATTGTATTACTCCATTTTCACTCAAACATCTGACTTCAAATCCTCAAACAAATGGAAGTGAATTCAGTTCAAAGAGACATCATTCTAACTAACATTCATTTTGTTCCATTTAGCATTGACTCTGACAGACAGATATTTCCCTCTCTGCTCACTATGCTAGAGGAGTTGTTTTTCTTTAGAGTCAGAATATTAGCAATGGGGGTTTGCGTATTTTTTGGAATAAAAACATTTTGATTCAAATTGCAACTGTTTTTGTTAACATTTACTGTTTCAAATACTGGTGCATCAAATTAAGAAAGTCATTTCCTCCTAACTCAGTGAAGAGAAAACAGATTTTTGGAGTTAGCATCTATTTATGAAGTACGTATATGCCTTGAAGCCATTGCTTGTGCCCTCGATGTCTGAGTGTGCACAGACAGGGGAATTGTTGGTTATGGATTTGGTGATTACACAGAGTCTGGTTTCTTTTTAGACAGAAAATCAGGAAATGTTGTTTTTACTCTAAATGCATCGATGGAGCAAAGCACTAACAAAACAGTCTCTTCAATTCTAACTCCAGGTTGGAGAAACCACAGCCTCAGAATTAGTTATATAGTTTCCTGTTTTCAAGGGTATTTCCTTTGCAGAGTCTTGTTACCAAGGATTTCCAAATTGAAAAGTCAAGACTGCAGGCAGTCTACTGCACAGTGATACTGATTTACAATATGTGAGCCCCGCTGTGCCATTTCACGGAGAAAACAGCAGAGAATAAATATAGATAGAGTAAAGAGGTAAGGCTATAACCAGGCACAGGCAGTGTCTTGCAGTTAGACTCTTGGGCACAGCTGTGAATAAAACCGACAGTGAAGTTGCCGGCACTAAATGAGAAATCACAGAAACTTCACCCAAGAGATCCAGATTTTCCACACCCAAGACACACCTAACAAATGTGTGGAGTTGGGAATGCACTTTGGAAAACTCCTTAAATTCTCTTTCGCCTATGAGAGCAAACCAGCCAGAAAGGCAAAGAAGCTTGCAGTAGGGTCAGGCTCCCAGTGAAGGAGCAAGGGCGTTGGGATTGCGGATTCCTGACTCGCATTACTTGGTCTTAGACACATGGGAATCGTCACTTATCAGTACGGGAAGAAGGGTGAGAAGCTGGAGTGATAGCACAGCAGGGAGGGGATTTTCCATGCATGCAGCTGACCTGAGTTCAAACCTGGCACCTTATATGCTCCCCTGGGCTCACCAGGAGTGATCCCTGAGAGTCAGGAGTAAACCCTGAGCACTCCTGAGTGTGGGAAGAAAGAAAGAAAGAAAGAAAGAAAGAAAGAAAGAAAGAAAGAAAGAAAGAAAGAAAGAAAGAAAGAAAGAAAGAAAGGAAGGAAGGAAGGAAGGAAGGAAGGAAGGAAGGAAGGAAGGAAGGAAGGAAGGAAGGGAGGGAAAGAAGAAAGAAAGGAAGAAAGAAAGAGAGTGGAAGGAAAGGGAAAAAGAGTGGAAGAAAAGAAAGGGAAAAAGAGGAAGGAAGGAAGGAAGGAAGGAAGGAAGGAAGGAAGGAAGGAAGGAAGGAAGGAAGGAAGGAAGGAAGGAAGGAAGGAAGGAAGGAAGGAAGGAAGGAAGGAAGGAAGGAGGGACTGGAGTGATAGCATAGCGGGTAGGGCGTTTGCCTTGCACGCGGCTGACCCGGGTTCAAATCCCAGCATCCCATATGGTCCCCTGAGCACCGCCAGGGGTGATTCCTGAGTGCAGAGCCAGGAGTAACCCCTGTGCATCGCCAGGTGTGACCCAAAAACCAAAAAAAAAAAAAAGGAAGGAGAGAAGGAAGGCAGGATAATTGCATTATTCCTTACTACATTTTATCATTTAATAAATGAAATTTAACAATAATATTCTTATTTGTTCAAATACCTCAGTGTATTTTCTCATCTGATATTTAGTACATTAAAATTTTCTTTTAGTACTCAAGGAACTTGTAACTTTTACATTATACTCTTAGTTCCTTTTCCTCGTTAAACAACTGGAGATGATCAACCTGTTCAATGTTTAGAGAACAGGATGAAGTAGGGTAGTGATTCTGTTCCTCACCAATCTTTCCCTCATCAACTACACAAAAGTAAAAATGTCATTAATATTTATTAGATATAACTATGGTACTACTTTTAATTTGTCATTCAGATCTTAAATTTCTGGCCACTCACTTCAAAAAATATTCCTTTTGATATGTAAATCTTAATTACCCAAGACTTTTCTTTGAAAGAGATACCATACAAATTACAAATATAATGAGATTGATAAGTTTAATTCTTTCTGCAGATGATTACCACAATTTGGAATTTTTTTCCCTAGATAGCTTAGATTCACTTCTCACTTTTCATAGTTTTAGAAGCCCAATTATAAAATAATACTCAAAAATTAGCAGGTTACATAGAAATCGCCTATTTTCTATTTTTATCTATTTTTTAAAAGTGAACAGAGCTTATATGCTAGAGATGATTATATATACTTGCACATTATTTCTAAGTAAACCCTAGACTATTTTTATGTTAAATCACAAAGGTACTTAATAAAGGTAAGAGGTACAAAAGTTGAAATACTAATTTCAGACAGCCTTGACACCAAGCATTTCTCAGATGGCCAAATCCACTTGGCGATAAGAAAAGCACGGTATTAGGAGTGAGGACGACTTCTAGTTCAATCTTTCAAGTCAAAGCCAAAATGTCACTTCCCATCGGTGTCTAAATCTTCCCAACATGGAAACAAAAACTGCAAAACAAGATGTAGTCAGTGACACACCCAAACCTAGAATGTGTAACACTGAGATTTCGAGGGAGACCCTGGCCGGGGACAGCCAGTATGACGTTCTTGTGACAGGAGCCTTGAGGTCAGCTCTGTTTGGGAGTTAGGAACGCAAGGGCCACCTTCGTGCTGGTGGCCTGAGGCAGCCAGGACCCCCTGCTTGACCCTGGTAGCTCACAGAAACCAGGACAGCAGGACTCAGCCAAGGAGCTTGAGGGGAAGGTAGGCAGGCAACCCTGTGGCACCCCACACCCATGGGACGAACTCGATGCGTCCGCTGCGGGTCCCTTCACTCTCCAAGGACACTTCTGACCCTTGCACATGCCCGAAGGTCGGATGCTCTGAGAGATAAATATGTTGTCAGGAAGCACCAGGACACACCCAATATACACCTTTTAGTTCAAACAAAAGAAAGTGAAGACAGAGGGAGGGGGAGGGAGTGAGGATGAAAGCCGTGCTGAAGAGGTTGCTCAGGCACATCACTGAAGACCTGGTCCAGTGTGCATCCCTCCTGACGGAAACCCAATCACCAACTCTGCAACTGTGTTTCTCACAAGGGCCGGATGTGGAGAGCTGGTGGCCACCCGGCCTCGCCGGCGGAGTGTGGACGACACAGCCCAAAGCGCCATCATCTCCTTTGTCACATTGCCTGGCATACCCTGGGTGCTGAATTTTATGCAATAGGCTCAAATTTTCTAATTGTCATCCCACCACCTGTTCTTATTTCTCCATGTTGCATTTCAATTAGCTTTGGAGGGTTCCTGCTCAGGGCAGGCAGATGATCCCTAGATCAGATGGAGCATATATGCATCTATTATGTGCAATTACCGGAAGACACAAGATATGAGCAATTTTACAATAAATCAGTTTTAAATATCCAACGGTAGCCAAAATAGATGAGATATAAGGAAATAAAAGAACTAGAATTTTGTTGCTTTCCTCGTTAGCGCTCCTGTTAATTAAAAGAATACAGGCTCAAGTGTGTGATTTTTTAAAAGAGATGTGTTCTAGCAGACTTAATAGCAGCACACATTTAACAAATCACCAAAAAACACATGCATTTCCGTATGGCAGATAGCAAATCATAGAAAACAATGGGGTTGGCTAAAAGGAAGTAGTTTCTCCTTTTTTCAAGTTCAGGTGTATTTTTAGATTAGGAAATGAGGATCAAGCCTAACAGATCTGCTAGTGATGTAAATGGGTGGATGGTTCAAACACTCCTTTCCCAGCACTGGGGCACAGCAGACGCAGGAAGGACAAATGTGGGGCTCCCGAAGAACAGATGTTGCATGATCTCGCTTATCTGTGGCCCTCACAGGAGCAGGGTGGGGGAAGGGAGAGTGTCAAACACAGGCTGTGCCCCTGGACCCAAGATTGCAAACATGAGATGGAAAAGGAAGGATAGAAATCAATGTGGGAAGTACGAGATGGACAAGAGCTACGGAGGCAGGGGTCAGGGGTCTGGGGCACAGGGTGGTAGAGAGAAGTGGTGTGTAATATACATGTTATATGTACATTACATACGTATCACATATGTACCACAGAGCCAACAACACTGCAAGCAGGAGACCCAAATTACAACTCAGGGCTCAAGTGTCCTTGTCAAGGAGGCATTTGTGGGAGAGGTGGTGAGAAGCTTCCTGTGGCGCTGGTGGTGGTGGTGGTGAGGGAACAGCTCGTGCTGAACCTTTATTGTGAAGGCCTTTGTGAACCACAGTGCTTTGATACAGAGAAAGGAAAGAGAAGAGAAGGGGAACAATGTGGTCCGCAGCTTCTGGGGAAGGGAGAGGGCAAGTGAGAGAAGACAGAGGGGAAGTTCCACCCGTGGATGACAGTCCCGGGCTGAAGGAAGCAAGGCGCAGCTGCAGCGGGTGTCTCGGCCTGTGCTCGCAGGGCAAGCAATTTCTTTATCTGTTTTTTCTTTTCTTTTTTTCTATTGTTCCTACTGGGCTGGAGCGATAGCACAGCAGGTAGGGCGTTTGCCTTGAACTTGGTCGACCCGGGTTCGGTTCCTCCGTCCCTCTCAGGGAGCCTGGCAAGCTACCGAGAGTATCCCACCTGCACAGCAGAGCCTGGCAAGCTCCCCGTGGTGTATTCGATATGCCAAAAACAGTAACAACAAGTCTCACAATGGAGACATTACTGGTGCCACAATGGAGACATTACTGGTGCCCGCTCGAGCAAATCGATGAGCAATGGGATGACAGTGTTATTACAGTGACAGTGATTGTTCCTACTGTGAGAAAACATGTGTTAGTGGAACCTAGTCTAATAATCATTTCACAAACTATGAAAATCAAACCATCTATGTGGTAAAGGTTCCACATTAACCATGATGTTTGTGAATTGTTCTCCATGAAACCGGAAAAATGGTAACTCACTGAGATAACGAAGGATTATGCTGAAATAATGTCATGTTTTGTCTAAGGATTTCCTTAGAACTATTTGAATGTTTTTCTTAAGTAATATTTGAATATTGTTTGAGTTGTGAAAAAAAAGTTGCCCTATAAATGGCTTAGCTGGATTAGAAGCAGAAAAATATCAAATCAGATATTTTAAAAAATATTCCTAATAATGAATTCTGATTCTACTATTATCCTAACTTGAACTAGAAAGAGTTAATATCATGAATTTCATTACCTTTCAGTCACTGTCCTCAAAGGTTGTGTAAATTATATAATCCTCAAAAAGTACTCTATGAGGTTATTGCTATAAGATAGAACCATCATTGTTATTGATAATATTATTGGAGATCAAATAGCAGGAATGATTTATTAATAACTGCAAACAGAACATTTTTAAGCACAATGTATCATAACAACATTTCATTACCTTGAACATTTCCTTTTTTTCTTTCCTAGCTTCAATCACTTATGTATTTGTGCAATGAAATAATTATTTGAGAAATCATTTCTTTTCACTGGGGAATTATGTTCTTTTCGGTCCTTTAGAGGATAAGAAGAGTTAGTGGCTGCAGACAGAATGCCCGGGAGACAAGTGCATGTGGCAGCATACTGAGGGTGGGACAGACTCGAATGGTGCCTACGGGGTATGAGGGCAGTTGGATTCATCTGAATTTGGGATCTCTGTTCATACTTACCCTGACTAAATCATGCTCACTGGACCTTTGGACGCCCACCCCCGCTGGAGTTGGCTGCTGGCGTGGGGAGGGTTTGGACAAGTCTCTTTCCTTCCACTCGTGCCAGTTTCAGAAGGACCCTGAGATAAGATTCCCATGCAAACATACTCCACAGCTGAAGGAGCAGGTGTCTGTGTTTGCACAGACCACTGGGCGCTGCACCAGGACCTTCTCCCTGTCAGGTGGAGCGCCTCGCCTGAGAAGAAGCTAGGAAGGAGCAGTAAGTTTCTGTTGATAGACTCCACAGAGGAGAAATAGCTTTTAGCCATCAATGCAAATAAATAGACCATTCATGCAAAACAATCACAAATAAATGGAGTGTGTAAGAAGATACCACCCAAACCCCTTAGAAGCTCAAAAGTTGATGGTGCTAAAGGATTGCCAGAGACCTTGGAAAGATAAGCCAAACAGCAGAGGAGAAGCCCAGCAGGAGAGATGCCCAAACCCTCTCCGCATATAGGAGTTCACAGCAGAAGATACTTTGGAGGAAGAGGCAACAACATAGACGACAACCTTGACGACCCAGTCAGACCTCCACGGGCCACACCCTCATCCAAATGAGCAATTTCAGTCTTCACCAGAGGCGCAAGGGCTGGCTGTGTGAGAGGGAGTCTTTGTTGAGCTGCTGTTGGACTCTGGTCCCACGGGGAGGGGGCAGGGGACAGAGTGGAGACGGTGAGCATGCGCAGAGCCAGGACGTTCTGCTCCTCCTCCCGGCCAGCTGTTAGGTGTGTGACTTCCAGCTCTCTGCCCAGATGTTCGGTGTTTATGGAGATTCTGGTCGAGCACCAGGAGAGAAATATGTTTTGCCGTCTGGACAACATAGGCAAGCAGTCCCGGTGCGGCTCTGTCGTGACATTCCTCAGTAGGTAACCCAATGTCCAGTGCTCCTCCATCATTTGGCGATCAAGAAAGGATGAGGGGAAGGAGAAAAATAGGACAGAGGATTGTTTTAAAAAATCGAGGGCAAGTGCACAAAGTTTCATAATTTGATATGACCCGATCCTGAAAAAATCTGAAGGAATCCTAAACTACAGTTCCGTGCTCAGCCCAGCAAGCAGGCCAGTAGGAGGGCCCAGAAGGCCACTTTGCAGCACACATCGCACCTTAGAAATGTATTCTCTGAGCATTTCCTTTGGAAGACAGGAGATTGCTAGCCCAAGTGAGGAAGCACAGTTAGTGAGGCTCACAGGGCAGAGGCAGCTGGGACCCCAGGAGAACTGGAGAGGAGATTTTAGGCTGGCAGTGAGTGGTGGGCATCAAAGCAACCACTGCACATGGTAAAAGGCTCAGGGAGGTAAGGCCGATGGAATATCAAACTCAGCGAGAGCACCAGCACAGTTTGGGGAAATGAATTAGTAAGTATCCAGAGAACTCTCAGTCAACCATGAACTCAAGGAAAACCAGGGGCATAGGAACAGAAAACTCATGTTTGTCACATGTCGGAATTCATTGTTTTGGCAGCATCTTAAAATAAATGAACAATAACTCACGTGGGGGAGCAGGAGCGGGGTGGGGTGGGAAGGGTGTGTGGGGAAGGAGGAACAGAATGGCCTGTCCTGGGGAGAGTCTGCCAGGAATGATTGAAAATGAGAAACCAAGAAAGGTATAAATCTTATTCATATCAATGGGGCTAAATGCAGGAATAACTAAATAAAATGAGAGCTACAAGATTTTGCCTAGAAGAAAGAATTCAGACTGGGCTGTGAGAGATGAAGAACATAAGTGTTATATAGTGGCATTGTTTGGGTTTTGGTGTATATGCATGTATAACTGAATAAATAAAAGTTCTTATTAAAAGATGGGTGGGAATTGAACGGGTCTTAATTTTATAGGTCAAAGGATGAGTGTGTATTGGCCTCAACGTACAGCCTTATACTGTCTGAAATGAATTTAGTGGTAAAGGAGCAAGCAGATACTGAGCAAGTTTGGAGTGCTTCTGTTTTGAGTAACATTGCAAACCCTATTTTGACTATTAAGAATCAAAAGTGTTGACCTAAGTGAATAGTGTTTTTATTCTTATGATCTTAACTGTAAAGTCTCTCTTTATAGAATTTTAATATTGGAAAATGTATACTTAAATAACTGATTCATCTTTCAGTGAGGTAGCTTATATTAAAAAAGATATCATACAATAAAATTTCGGAGCTACAGACCTCATTAATTCAGTTTTTTTTCCATATTCTATCTAGGCGAAGGTGAAGTTTACCTTTGAATGCCTAAGAAGAAATGAATATTGTAAGCATCATTATAAGGATATCTTGGTCATTTCTTTAAAAGATACTGAAGATTGAAATGTATAACCTATTATGTAACAGATTATTTTATTAAACAAATATAGAGTTGAATTTGTTGATTTAATAAATGCTTGTTAAGTATTTTGTTCAGGCATTCTGTTACATATCGGGGATGAAAAGTTAAAATACATCATTATTGCTTTCACGGGGATAGATGAGTCGGGGGATTTATGTTAAAAAGATCAGTTGTGCTGAAAAGGAGAAAAATAATCATTACTCTTTGCATACCTACACAAAGTGCTTTAGCAGGTGGAGGTGTGGTTCTAGAATTCCTGCAGAGAAAGCCCCGGAAGCCTGGACGGAGTCAATCCTAGGGGAGAAATGCAGGTGGAGTAGCAGGTCTGCAGGGAAAGGAAGGAAGATGCCATCTAGCTCAGGGCAATAGGCAGCATTTGTAGCTGCTATTAGTAACAGTAGCCAAGAATTCAAGTTATTTCTTTCTCTGTGCTCAGCCCTGCCTGGTTCCCCACATAAAAGCACCCTGGTACAGTTCTCACAACTACCGTATCTCACTAGGAGGTTCCCCCAAACTGCACCTGGGCTCCACATCTTCAAAGAAACTTTATAGCATTTGTGTAAACTCTACATTCCAACACTGGTAGGGGAATGCTTCGGTGAAGTGGAAAGAAAATTCAGCATGGATTAGGGAATCAGGCAGAATCGCCATCTGGAACAGAGCCAGAGAAAAGGCTAGAAAGATTGCAAACAAGTCGCTGTTTATTGTTTTCATCCCCTGCAAGTTTTCCAAATATCCTCTGGATTTTCAGTCAGGGCAATGTGTGTTTGTAGGGGAAAGCAGAAAAGGAAGGAGTTAGATATGTGATGCTGAAAAATCAAGTGGAGGGGGGGAGAGAGAGGGAGAGGGTAAGGGAGTTAGGGGGAGAGGAAAGAGAAAAAGGGAGGGAGAGGTAGGGAGAAAATGGGAGAGAGAGGGAGAGGGAGAGAGAGAGAGAAGGAGGGAGGCAGGAGAGGGGGAGAGAGAGGGAGATAGAGAGGGAGAGAGCAGGAGAGAGAGGGGGCAAGAGAGAGAGAGGGAGAGAGGGAGAGAGGGGGTAGAGGGGGAGGGGAAGAGAGGGAGGAGAGAGGGAGGAGAGAGGAGGGAGGGGGAGATAGGGGAAGAGTCAGGGGGAGAGAGAGAAAAGAGGGAGAGAGAGGGGGAGAGTGGGAGGGGGAAGAAAAGGGGGAGAGAGGGAGAAAGAGGGAGAGAAATGGGAGAGGGGGAGAGAGAGGGAGAGAGAGATGCTGGCAATGGTGCAGGTGGGCTGAGAAAGGCAGGTAAGAACAAGACCTGCAATGGTCCAGCGTCCCCTGCCCACCCCACAAATGACACCGATAGCTTCAGCGTAGTCATCACTGGTGCAGCAAAAGGAATAAAAAGATGAATATTTAGAGAAAGATGAAGAAGGAAATGGTCTCCCACTGGCTGTGCTATGGCCGTGACCGCTCAGCACGGTACTGGGTGCTCTGTGGGGGGTGCTCACTGCCCAGCTAGACCCACCCGTAGGTCCCTCCACTGCGCTGCTAGTGGCTGCGGCTTCGGGCCGGGCCTTAATTCACCCCTTTCCTGCTGAACACAAACGATGTTGGAAGGTCCTTGGCCACCAACGTGGTCCCAAAGCTCCACCTTCCCCTTGTGACCTCGGGAAGGCCCCCACCGTGTCCACGGCAACCCAGAGCCACGCGGTGGCCAGAGCAGTCACACCCGGAGGAGGTGGTCAGTGCAGGGGGCCAGCTGGCAGCCCTCGCAGACGCGCACTGAGCACGCCCTCCCGGGCCCGCGCCCGCGCCCTGCCCCCCGCCTGCTGACCGCCCTGTGTCCTCCCCCGCAGGGCTCTATGAGACCTTCCTGACCAATGACGGACCAGAATGCTGTGACATCCGGAGGGAAGCAGCGCGCAGCGGCGCGCCCGCGCGGGGACCCGCCACCCAGCTCAGCGCCTCGTGCCACAGGACCTCGCTCCCGGCCTCGGCGGCCCCCAGACTGTGCCCCAGCAGACTCAGACTGTGCGTCCTCGTGCTGATGCTCCTGCACACAGTGCTCACCGCCTCGGCCGCCCAGAACACCACGCAGCTGAGCCTGGGCGGCATCGGCGCGCTGGAGGAGCGCTCGGGTCACGAGGACTGAGCACCCCGCGCGGACACGGACGCGCATTGGCGGGGGGCTGGGGGCCGGAGCACTTCGCGCCCCGCCCCGGGTGCTCACTGAGCACTTGTCGCCCCGCCCGGAGGGAGACTCGTGGGAAGGCGGCCTGGATGCCAAAAGCGAGGACGCAAGCAGCTTTGGATGGCCTCGGAGGCTGTCCAGTGACTCCTTTCTCACCATTTTATACACTGTGTTTTACTGTCGGAGGTTTTCTTTGCGCCCCCTCCCCACCCCTCGGTTTGGGTTTCTCTGTCTCTTGCCGCACCTGTGGATGCAGCATCCCTTGGAAGATGGTTTCCCACCTGTGGATGCAGTGCTCCTCGGGAAAACTGGACGCAGCATCCCTGGGGGAGGGACGGTCCCCACCTATGGGCGCAGCGTCCCTGCGGGCCGTCCCCACCTGTGGATGCGGTACTCCTTGGGAACACTGGACGCAGCATCCCTTGCGGGGTGGGCCCCACCTGTGGGGGCGGCATCCCTTGGGGGACGGTTTCCCAGAGGGCCAGTGCGTCCCTTCACTGTCTCTTAGGCACCCCCTGCTCCCTAGTCGCTGTGTGTGTCCATCTGGTAGTTCTGTCTTCATGTCCTGTCACTTGCTAATAGAGGAATGACTGCTATGACCTCGTGGTATAGCAAAAAACAACAACAACAACAAAAAAATCACAAAAACATTTAAAAAGACAAAAAAAAGAAAACAAGAAAAAAAATGAAAAAAAAAATTCCCTCCCGCTCCCGCTCCCCCTCCCGCGCCCCTTCTGCCAAGCCGGCCCGAGCCCTGCCTCCCCGCCCCCCCCCACCGGGACCCCCAGCCGGCGACCCCCAGCTCGCTGCCCTCTGGGGGACACGGGGGCGCGGGACAGGGGGTGGGGGGCCCCTCTGCGCCGTCCTGCGAAAGTGGCCTTAGGCCGGGAACGCAGTTTTTTTATGTTGGAAACAAAATCAAAGGCGAGGAGGACTCCTGAGCCGGGTCCCCAAGGCCCAGCCGCTCCGGGGGGCGCAGAGGGTCGCCCGCCACTGCAGACTGTCCCCTTCCGCCCCGGCCGGAGGGGCCGGTGGCCGTGCTCAGGCACCTGCATCTACAGAATATATACGATTTTATCCCAGTATCTCCCCAACATAGGGTCCTAAAGGGTTCCAGGCATAGAGCATCTGCAAATTCCTGAGTTATCACAAAGGAGGGATTCCTTTTTCTTTTCTTTTTCTTTCTTTTTTTTTTTTTTTTAAAGTAAGTAGGTTAGCCATTTCCATTAAAGTGCAAACACTTTATCACTAACGTGCTCTAGGTAGTTGAGGAAGAGAGAGACACGGGCTGCATTGTTTGTGATTTTTTTTTTCCCTCTTTTGCGGGAACATTTCACCCGCTGAGTGTCTATGAATTTGCTTTCTAAAAAAACAAAAACAAAAAAAACCTAAAAAGGCTTTTATGAGTTTACAGTAGAATCAGTGGAAGGAAGAGTTAATAAGGGCTGTTTTTAAAACAAACAAAACAAAACAAATAATTAAAAAAAAAAACACTTTACATTCCTTCCTGTTCTCTGACTAAGCTTGGGAAGTGCACTTCAGATTTCTTCGTGGTGTAGCTGGGAGACGAAGGAAATTATAGGGAAGGTCCTCTTAGCGAACAAAATTTAGTTATCGACTTTATAGCTATGAAATTCCCCCAGGCATTTGTTTCTGTTCAAACAAACTTTAATCTCTGCATCATACTTAATCCTGCAACATGCCGTACAGTATGCATATTTTGTTTTAAATAAACAAATGTTTTGTTCCAGTCTGTTAAGAATATTCAAAAATAATAAAGGTATTGCTTAATAAAATTGCTAGAATTGTTTAGCAGTACATGCACAAATATTTTACTAGATTATTTGTTTTAATAGTGTTCTGTTGAGACTGAAAATCCTAAAATGGTCTGCGCAAATACAAAAAAAAAAACACAAAAAACCGCAAAATTCTCCAGCTTTTGTTCATTTTTTTGGAAATTGTTTCATGCAAATGGAAACACGTTCACATATGCACATACACACATAAGCACAGAATATTTAATTTATGGAAATACGGTTCTATTTTAGGGGCACGAGTGGGCGGGGAGCTCTCCGGCACTTATTAGCTGCGTTAAGTGACTGCGACTGTTAAATTCTTATGGAATATTTCAAAGCCCAACTCGGGGTAGAATGTAGCTATCAGGGGGGTCGGGAGGGTGGGAGGTGTCGGGGAGTGCTCACGGGGCTGAGTGGGGGCGGTTCCGACGGGCCAGTTCTCGCTCACCTGGTCCCTAAGTGGAGACCAGGTCGCAGCTGCTGTGTGTCCATCTCCCATGTCCTCACTGTTCTTCCTGCCCCGACTAGGGCTGGGGGTAAAACCAGCCTCTCAGAACTAATAAGCTTCATTTTTCTCTTTGACACTTTTTGCAACTCATTCGAGTATATCAAAATAAAAAGGAAATTGAGTAGTAACACTTGCCCCTATTGCAGCTTGAACTTACAGTGGAAAGAGCAAAGAGGAGAAGAGAAGCCAACCCTCTGCAGGACACCTGTAAGAGTTAGAAGGAAGGGGCTTAATTATACACCTGAGCCACAGGGGGGAGGTGGGCGGGGCGGGCGGGGCGGGGCAAGAGCCCTTTATCCCCAGCGAGTAGCTGGCCCCGCAATCTCGGGGCATTGCCCGAGGATTGTTTCCTCATGGCCTGTATATTTCTCTCTCTTGGACTGGAGAGACAGCACAGCGGGTAGAGCGTTTGCCTTGCATGCGGCCGACCTGGGTTTGATTCCTCCGTCCCTCTCGGAGATCCTGGTAAGCTACCAAGAGTATCCCGCCTGCAGGGCAGAGCCTGGCAAGCTCCCCGTGGCGTATTCGATATGCCAAAAACAGTAACAAGTCTCACAATGAGACGTTACTGGTGCCCTCTCGAGCAAATCGATGAGCAATGAGACAACAGTGCTACAGTGCCACAGTGTGAGAACACACTCAGCACCTAGAGCTTATTGTTGGCACTATGCTGCCCCTTCCTTGTGGCATTGTCCACCTGTACAATGAAGTGAGGCCATTTCTCGGGGTCAGGAAAAGGTCCCAAGAGACATGAACTCTGGCAAAGTCCAGAAATGCTCAGGATGCAATTCTCACTATATCTTTTGATCATTTACATTTTTTATACTTAATCAGCATGCACATTTCAATTCTGGAAAAAAAGGGGAAAAAAGCAGAGCTTGCACTTTAATCATCATCTTGCTACAATTCCTTGATAGCAGATTCCATTCCACATTGGCTAATAAACCGTGGTGTTAACACAGTTTTTCCTGGGGATGTGTTGACAGTTCCCAATGAGGAATTCCATGCTCGAGGCCCTGAATTCGATCCTTGGTACTGGCAGCTCGAACCCCAAGCACGAGAGACGCTCACAGCCAGGCAGAGTGTCACAAGAGCAGTCTCGCAAACTTCAGCACTGCTGGAGATGCCCTATAATATATATATATATATAAGGATATATATATATATCCTTCATATTGAAAACAGAGAAAATCCATATGCATATGAGACATATTTAGCCAGGTTTATTATTGCATTTTTATTCTGAAATGGGGGAAGTCCTGACTTTGATCTCACTTGATACTGTGAAACCCAATGTTAAATTATATAAGTGTAGCTACCTGTCATTTCTCATCATATTGAATTCTCTCTGGAGGGGAAAATGTTGCTTTGTTCCACTATCCTACAATGTAGTAAAGGAAAGTTGTTCTTTGAAGTGACATCATTACCACACAGAGAATTCCATTCTTTACCAATGAATCAGTAAAGGGCCAAAGAACCCCTTCCTGCAGCCACTAGAACAAAGGGAGGCCGGAGGGCAGGAAGATGGAATGGACATAAAGGAAGGAAAGAAAAAGGAAGACGGGAGGTGGAAAAAGCAAAGAATAGGTTTTTCTAGAAAGGGATAAGGATATGAATGGATGAGAACATCATTTTTCCAGGAAAAATGAATAAACAAAGATGGGTGGGATTGCAGCTATATGCCAGACGCCTGGGCTATAGATGACGTGTTGGCGCAGTGTGACACAGAGTAACTCTGAGCCAGCACTCTCTCTGGCCCTAGGTACAGGGAGTGCTGCTATAGCAACTCCCTCCTAGGTACAGGGATGTTGCCATAGTGATGGGGAGCATCTTCCTCCTAGGTACAGGGAGTGCTACTAGAGCAACTCCCTCCTAGGTACAGGGATGTTGCCATAGTGATGGGGAGCATCTTCCTCCTAGGTACAGGGAGTTCTGCTATAGCAACTCCCTCCTAGGTACAGGGATGTTGCCATAGTGATGGGGAGCATCTTCCTCCTAGGTACAAGGAGTGCTGCTATAGCAACTGGGAGCCTTCCATCTGCAAGGAAATGAATCCAAGATGCATCTTCTTTTTCAAGAACTGCAGGCAGGTATTTAAGTATTATATACATGCATTATATATGTATGTATATATGTATGTATGCATATATATGAAGAAAGGAATTGTATTTCTATGGACACCTTTAAAATAAAAGTAAATTATATATATAAAATAGACATAGGCATACATATATCCACTTAAAAGTAAAATTTGAATTACATAATTACCTAGTCCCTAAGAGCACACAGATAATGTTAGGTAAATTCCTACATTTCTGCTAAAGTTTGACCAGTACACTCATTTAAAAGTCATATCTACTTCGGTGAGTCTATTTCTCTTAATGAATAAGAATTTTAAATAACCACAATATTCACCACATTCCAAGAATTGAGGATGTTTGGAAAAACTTCCTTGTAGCACGTAAGCACTGGGCGATGGCGAGCATGTGTCTCTGAGTAAGGAGAGACGAGACTCACCGGGGTGGAAAGCAGCAGCTCAGTGACCTTGGTGAGGTGGATCGAGCTGCTGCAAACTCTATAACTATGATAAGGGTGGCTTATTTTGCATGTGGCTGATCCGGATTTGATCTCCAGGACCACATGTGGTCCTCAGAACCGAGCCAGGAGTTGTCCTTGAGGCCAGAGTTGGGAGTAAGCCCTGAGCACTGCTGGGAGTGACTCACAAACAAACACACAAACAAAAAAGTATAGACCTCGGAGTAAAGCTTAAGACTTGAAGTATGTCCTTCACTCTTGATAGAACTTGTGGACTGTACTGGCTTGACATAAAACATTCCAATCAAAATTAAAAGCAGAAACCACCTTGCTCTTTCATCCCAGGCCACAAAGGTAGGCAGTCCAAAGAAGACTCTTACATGGCCCGAGATCATATGTTCTAGGCAAGGATTCTCTGAAGTCTTTCTGAAATCAGTTGTGACATCTTCAAACAATTCCATTGGTTTGATTTTTATCTGAATATTTTGCCAATGATGCAATTGCAACACCACTGCATCTAACATTCTTGTTTTGAAAGCATGAAGACTAAAGGAAAGATGCCAAGTAACTTTGGTTTCAGTTAAAAGTAAACTATGTCAAGCTGAATAATACAGTAGGCAGGACACTTGCCTGGCACATAGTCAGCCCGGGTTTGAGCCCCGGCTCCCAGGAATGTGCTCCGAACCCCACCAGGAGTAATCCCTGAGTGCAGATCCAGGACTGAGTCCTGACCACACCACTGGCTGTGGCCTCAAACCAAAAACACACAAAAAGTTAACTATCTAGGAAATTGTATTCCTGTGCAACCACAGGTAATGTCCAAATCCTATAAAACACTTATTGATCGTATCAAATCCACATGCAATTTCACTCACAGGTAAAGAGACACACCTGACCATTCCTGGGCAAGTCAGTGATCCCTCTCTGCCTCGCTGATGGCTCTCGAAGGTGAGTCCTAGGAGGGGCCAGTGGAGATACGCCGCTCAGGTGAGGCTTAGCAGGCCAGGTGTGACCCTCATCACCACTTGGACCCAGGACATGGTCTGTGTGCTCCGGGGTGCCCTGGCGCAACGTGGCCGAAGTGACGCCGCCTCCTTGGATCCTATCGTTGAACTCCACAGACTGAGAGCACTGGGGGTGGCCTGGATCTGGTGGAGCACTGCCTGAGAGTCTCCCCACCACCAAAGAAAAGTGGAAATGTGTTACGAACCCCCCCACAAGGAGGACGGCCAGGTAGGCCCGGAGAGAATAGGTAATCCCACCCCGGGAGACCAGTCCCGGGGAGAATGGTGGTCCCGCCCCAGCCCTGACCAACCCCTGAGGCAGCAAGCAAGTTCAGGTGGGATTCCAGGGTGTGGATGCAGATTTCCTTTCCTTACAAGCCACTTGACGAGTATCAATAATTGTCTAGGTAATAAAAGGGAGAAAAAGTGATTGCATCAAAAGAGATCTATAGTGAGATTGCATCACTATAGATCTCATTTTTGCTTGTTTTAGTTCGGTTTGGGGACCACATCCGGTGATGCTCAGGGATTACTCCTGTTCTCAGGAATGGCTCCTGGCAATGCTCAGAGGACCGTATAGGATGCTGGGAATTGAACCTGGGTTGGCTCCAGGCAGGGCAAGTGCTTTACCCACCAGATTATAGCTCTGGTTCAAGATTGCTTAAATTTATTTTATGAAAGTTTCCAGAGGGGTGGCCAGATGATGGTACATCGAATAGGGCTCTGGCCTTGTACTCACAGCCTAGGACTTGATCGCTGGCATTCCCTGAGCACCTCCAGGAGTGGGTCCAGAACCAAAAACAAACAAACATGTTTCCAGAAGGTGCAAAAGTTCTCAAGATTTAAATCAGTACCTTGAGCTCAAAGACAGTTCAGGGGATAAAGTACTTTCCTTGCCTGCAGTTGGCCTGGATTTGACAGCTGGTACTGCGTATTGAGCCCCATGCCCCTCCAGGGGTGATTCCTAAGCAACCAGTAGCAATCCCTGAGCAACTGAGCTAGGAGTAAGCCCCACGCTCATATGCGTGAGGCTAAAAACCTAAAGAAGTGCCTGAGGTCTGATGCTTTTCATTTGAGAGGAAAGCCTGTCTAACAGTTTATTAGATTATACAAGACAGACACAAATTGAGGGCAATTGCTGGGGAAACTCTTAGTTGAGCAGCTTTCATGTCCCTGGGACAAGGCTAGAATTTTAATAACCATAAAATGAAGGTTTGTGATGTTTCAGGAGCTCTTAGACCAGTGCAGGGAGGGCTCTGGCCATGGTACTGCAGCAAGGTATAAAGACTCAGAGGCAACGGAACACTGCACGCACTCTAGAACACGGGCTGTGCTCTGCTGGACTGGTTGTACTCCCAAAGGCATAACTTGTGGTCCTATGAAAAGTCAGAAGCCAAGGAGCAGAGGAAGGAGAGGGAGCAAGTAGAGAGATAGGCCAGAGAGCTCCTACGTCTGGTTGGAAAGGCTGCTCTCCTAAGCCTGCCCAGCAGCCCACCTTTGACCGTCAGAGTGAGAAAGGCACTAGAGAGTGCTTTCAAGAACACTGCGTCATGGATATTATGCACTGAGCTGTCTCCCTCGGCAGTGCTAGAGCAGGCTTAAAGGAAGAAAGGCAGTTAGGGATGGAACAGTGCTGAGAAATAATGACTGAGTAAATGTTCCAGCAAATGAGCCAGAAGAAAGGGGTGGATTGGAGGAGGTATTAGGGTGTAGAATAAATGAAACTTGGTAATTTTATAAATATGAGTGATAGTCAGAGCAAAGAGAAATAGAAGTAAAGAAATCTTTATTCTCCTATATCCTTCATCAAACAAATCCACAAAGGAAAATAGATTTGGGACCAGGGACAGTCCATGCACATGTAGAAATATTAACCTGCAGCCCAGGGGGGATTATGTCTCAGCAGCAAGATAAAGACTCTTGCTATAATTACACTGCATGTTGGGAAGATGTAGACAACCAAATCCTAGCACCATAGCAGAACAGAAGTTTATGGTTTCCTGTCTAATAATCTTACCCAGCATTTACTCCGGTTCTCCTATAATTAGTCTCAAGTGTCTGTCCTTTTCCTGGCCTACCTGATATAGCCGAGATTTTTCTCTTCACGCTTCAATCCCAGTGGAGCAGGCAGTGTGGGTCAGGCATGTCCACTTTCAAAATATCACGATGATGAAAGCGCTGAGAATAAAAGGCCTGGGTGATGGGCAGTGTCAGGCCAATTGCTTAGAACAGGGGGGTGACGGGGAAGCAACTCTTTCTCCCAACACCTGTCAAGGTCGGGCACTTGTCGTAATGCACTGATGTTTGTGCATCAACCCTGAGTAAAAGGCACTTTTTAGCCTGACAATTTTGGAGGAGTCACAAGTCTCTCTGAGCCAGTATGATTTTTCCATGAACAGTCCCTTCTTCTCTCCCCAACACAGAGCATTTCGTATAATTCTGTTGTCCTTAATCAGGAAGCGTTTTAATCAGTGAAATCATTTAAAATTCAATTTCAGTCTTAAATAATTAAAAACAAGCAAGGGGGCAGGCTTGGGGGTGTTTGGGAAATGGGACAAGAGTGGAGAGATGGTCACTGCAGGGGTGGGATTGGTGTTGGAACGTTGAATGCCTGAAACAATTATACAAGAACAACTTTGTAAACCACAATGTTTAAATAAAGTTAAAATAAAATATGCTGGCTTTTCCATTGTCAATTGTCACTGTCACTGTCATCCCGTTGCTCATCGATTTGTTCGAGTGGGCACCAGTAACGTCTCTCATTGAGAGACTTATTGTTACTGTTTTTGGCATATCCAATACTTACAGGTAGCTTGCCAGGCTCTGCTGCTCGGGCTCCATACTCTCGATAGCTTGCCAGGCTCTCCGAGAGGGGCGGAGGAATGGAACCTGGGTCGGCTGTGTGCAAGGCAAACGCCCAACCACTGTGCTATCGCTCCAGCCCATTCATTTATGTGGGAGAAAAGCAGTAAAACTGTCTGGTCGAAGACTCTCCTGTTTGTTTTTGTTCTGTTTTTATTGAATCACAACAAGCTACAGTTACAAAGCTTTCATGTTTGAGTTTCAGTCATACAGTGATCGAACACCCATCCTTCCACCAGTGCACATTCCCACCACCAATGTTCCCAGTATCCCTCCCCACCACCCCTATCCCAGCCCTCCCCCTGCCTCTATGGCAGACAGTTTCTCTCTTACTCTCTCTATACTTATGGGCATTATGGTTTGCAATACAGATGACCAGAGGCCATCACGTTTGGTCTTTTATCTACTCTCAGCACACGTCTCCCATCCCGAGCGTTCCTTCCAACCATCATTGACTTAGTGACCCCTTCTCTACCACAGTTGCCTTCTCCCCAGCTCATAAGGCAGGCCTCCAACCATGGAGCAATTTTCCTGGCCTTTATCTCTACTGTCCTTGGGTGTTATGATATTTTATACTCCACAAATGAGTACAGTTCCTTCCATGTCTGTCCGTCTCTTTCTGACTCATTTCACTTAACATGATACTCTCCGTGACCATCCACTTATAAGCAAACTTCATGACTTCATCTCTCCTAACAGCTGCATAGTATTGCATTGTGTAGACATACCAAATTTTCTTTAACCAGTTGTCTGTTCTCGGGCACTCGGGTTGTTTCCAGACTCTGGTGAATAGTGATACAATGAACATACAGGCGCAGGTGTCATTCCTACTGTGTTATTTTGCTGTCCTGTTTTTCATGCATACCTTTAGTGCACAAAGTTAATGAAATTAGAAAATGTTCTAGCTTAAGGTTAAGAGCTGCCCAGTCTTTAGTCCTCAAATGAGGGCTTGGGCTCACTATTGATTAAGTATGCTACATCATAAAGTTGCCAGATTCTTGAAATTCGTCAGTTGTTAAAATACACTATCATAGAGTTCAGGGAAATGACAGATTTTAAAATAGACTTTATCTTCTAGCTTGACAAATCGTAACTGACAATTACAATTATGGTTTGAGGATAATTGAGTTCCCTGCTTCCACTCTTCGTTCTTGGCAAATAATCAAATGATCTCTGTGCACAAAGATTCAGTGATAGAACTTATTATCTCAAATTGATAGAGAAATTACTATTCTTCAAAAAGAAATATATTAAGATGCAAAAACCTAATGATACACATAAACTTCATAATCCCTCATTACAGACGCTGTACAACCTCCTGTAAGCAGGATCATCACTCGTGGGGAAGCTGCAAATTCTCCATGAAACCTACAGATGTTGGGATGCCAGAGAGAAATCCTAACATTTCGTAATATTCATTTTCTCCGAGAAAAAAATTGATTTTTTAGGTGTTTTTTTGCCACACCTGGCAGTACTCAGGATATATTCCTGGCTCAGTTTTTAGGAGTCACTCCTGGAAGACTCAGGGGACAACAGGGCGGGGGGGATGGAGATTGAACCTGGGTTGTCCAGTTAGAAGGCAAGCTACCTATCCACTGTATTCTCCAGCTGGTTCAGAAAAAAAATAATTATAAGTAAACTTTTAATCTGTATTTTTCAGAATCTTCAGAAACAAAGAGGCAAGAGGGATGGTTCTTAAAAATATATATTCTGCGGCATGGGAACACTAGATAGTTGATTTTACCAACTGGTAATAAAAATACAATTTAACTACAATACGATTTAATTAGATAATATTAGTGAGTCAAAAGGATCACAAGAAAGTTCTGGCTAAGTGGACCATTCTGAGTTTTAGCTTAGTTTAGGGAAACTAGCTAAAATTAAGTTTCATATAACATCTGCTTGGTTTTATATGCAGAAATTATAATTTATTTGCATTAGTTATGATAATGGAACTGTTGTCAAAATCCCAAGCTTATTTATGAGCTACCACATTAAGGAAGAGCTCACTAGAAATGCAAAAAAACCCTAAATTGAATGTCAGCTGATTTAGAACAGCTGTATACAAGTCAAAATTAATTTTCTAGGTTAATGTCAATACATTCCATTTAATAATATTCTCCATTTCAGTGTACACTTAAGTGATTATATAAATTGAAATTCTTATTTCATAATCAAATGCACAGAAGAGAAAGGCAGATCTCTTGTTCTTATATGAAAAATGTTTTAATTTAACTAAAGCTGCAGTGTAATATAGCACTGCACTGTAGCACTGTCCTCCCGTTGTTCAGAGATTTTCGCAACTGGACACCAGTAACGTCTCCATTGTAAGACTTGTTACTGTTTTTGGCATATCAAATATGCAACGGGTAGGTGGCCAGGCTCTGCCTTTCGGGGCAGGATACTCTTGGTAGCTTGCCGGGCTCTCCGAGAGGGATCGAGGAATTGAACCCGGGTCAGCAGCATGCAAGGCAAATGCCCCACCCCCTGTGCTATCACTTAAATAAATATAATATAATAAATGTGATCTGGCAGTCTTCATCTTTCTAAGTTACGGCTTCTATTATTTTATGAAATTTATTTGTTTTAAAATTACTTTGGAGTTAAGTATAACAAAAGTTTCATGAAAATAGTATTGCTAGGGTTGGAGAAAGAGTACAGTGGGTAAAATGTGACTGACCTGGGGTCTATCTCTGATGTCTCCTGTGGTACCTGAGCCTTCCAGAGTCATCTCTGCATATGGAGTCAGGAGTTAGCCTCGACCACAGCTGTGTGTGATCTAAAGAGAGAGAAACAGAGATAGAGAGAGACAGAGACAGAGAAAGACAGATAGAGAAAGAGAAATAGAGAGAATAAAAGAGAGACAGAGAAAGAAACAGAGAGAGGAAGAGAGACAGAGAGAAAAAGCGAGACAGAAAAGAAAATACAAATTATTTAGAATATATTTAAATAGAGTCTCTTGCCCGCATGCCTGGCTGTCTTTCCTGGGGCCCCTCGGAGGGGATGGGCTCCAGCTTCCCTCCCCACCCCAAACAGAGCTCCCGGCGGCCAAAGACCACCGGAACCTAGCTGCAGCCATGCTCGAGGCCCCTCTCCACACGTTCGGACAGGCCTCACGCATTAAGGTAGCAGCAGAGGAACCCAAGTGTGTGTAATCCCATCAACGGCCAACATCCAGAGAGAGACTGAAAAGCAAGCTCCCAGATATCTTTAGCCGACTTCTCCCTCTGGGAGAAACTGGCAATCTTCTGAGAGTTTCCTGCCCACATGGGACAGCCTTGCAAGCTTCCCATATGAATAAATGCTAAATCCAGTTAACAAGCTGGATCTCATTCCCCTGACCCTGAAGAGCCCCCAGTGCAACATCGTTAGGAGGGCCAAGTCGAGATAGACTTCTAAGATCTCAGGGAAAGGATGAAATGAGAGGTTACTGAGCCCGCCCGAGAAATTGGTGATTAACGGGATAACATGATTACATGATATTTTAACCCAGGACCACTAGAGTAATAGTACAGTGGGTAGGGCACTTGCCTTGCACGTGGTTCATCCAGGTATGATCCCTGGCACCGGATATGGTCCACTGAGCACCTCCAGAAGTAATTCCTGAGAGCAGAGTCAGGAGTGACCCCTAAGCACTGCTGGATGGGTGATTCCCAAACAAACAAACAAATAAGTATTTAAGCTCATAAAAATAATTAAAAATATGTAAGAATATGTCAAACAATATATCAAAATTAGCTATAATCATAGCTAAGGCAGCATTCAGACAGGGATGTATAGCTATAGAGTATAGAGCTTGTAGTAAGAAGTCAGAAATATTTAGCTTTAATATTCTAAGGTCCCAATGCACAAAGGAATCAGCTCTCCCAAGGAGGTATGGTCATTGAGCACACACAAAAAAAATTTTAAAGCTAAACAAAATATGATTAGCAAAGGAATGATCGCTGCTTCTGATCAAAATAGTGAAAAAGACATCTTACTATGATGAGATTGGAGAGCAACTGAATAAAAACAGACCAAAAATATCTAGACAAAACAAAATAAAACAAGTCACTAGAAAGGAATGAAAATTGGTGCATTCTCCATCCTGAAGATTTTGCGACCAAATAGATGTGTGTTCTTGGCCTCTCCCCCATGGAGAAGTTCATTTTTCAGTGCTCTTTTTTATTCTCTCTCTCTCTCTCTCTCTCTCTCTCTCTCTCTCTCTCTCTCCTCCTATTTCCCTAAGTAAAACTCTTACTTCAGTGAAAAGGGAACCATGGCCAAGACTGAAGTCTGAAGTCTCTGGACCCCTCGACTGCGTCTGCAACGGGGTGGCACCTCCTCAATCCGCTTTGCTGAGATTCCAGTAGGAGCACACCAGGTTACACAGGCAGGCAGGCTGTGTAGATGCCAGCCGCACTCAGCAAACCAAAGCAGTCACACGGAGGCTCAGCTAGCAACAAACAGCTGAGTGCATTTTTAGATAAGTAATTAAGGACCCTGTGATAAGATATAACAATTTTCACACACAAAAATTATATTTTTTTATTCTTAGTGATTTTAAAATGGGAGCCTTGTTATTTAATCAATTTCAACCCGAGAATTGGATCAACAGTTGTGCCTTTTGTCTACATTCCATTAAAAAAAATAAAAAGACTCTCAGATTCCGATCTGAGTCCCCTGATAGGAACCCTCCTGTATGGACATGAGCCTAAGTTAATAATCATCTCTGAGGTAGCAAAGCAAAATGAAATCAAATGCTCCCAGTCCCTGAGTCCAACCTTCTCTTTGTCATCTTCCTCTTCTTGGCAGGTCTTGCTACTGTCCCCCAGGCGAGATCTCATTGAGAGGAAACTCCCTTCCCCTCCCCTCTACTCAGAGAGACGGGGGTCCTCCGCCTCTCCCTGAAAACGGCTTCTAAATGGCCACCCGAATTTCAGAGAAACAATGAGGACATAGAGGTCAAGGGCAGTCAGTCGACCTGCTTCTCAGCAGCAAGCGCAGTGACTGCCCCGAGAGTTGGGACAGATGCAGGGAAGACTCATGGAGACCCACGTCCCACTCTGCCTGTTTCTCAGTGGTTCCCTCTCCAGGCCTCAGGGAGGAGGGGGCAAGGCAAGGGGCAACGGACACTTGTGCTAACAGGTGCCCTTCACCAAGTACATCACCACGATTCACTTAACTATGCATCAGTAACGGAAATATTTGTCATATGATTTTTTCTCTCCTCCATAACTTCATAAGAGTGACATTCTAACTATAAACGTCAATACATGCTGGTTGGCTTCATGGAAAGTAATTGTACTAGTTAAGGGTACTAGGTAGATCTTGTAAGATCTAGGTACTAGGTTTGCCTTGCACATGGCTGACCTGGGTTTGATTCCTCCATCCCTCTTGGAGAGCCCAGCAATCTACCGAGAGTACCTCGCCCGCATGGCAGAGCCTTCCTGGCAAGCTGCCCTTGGCGTATTCGATATGCCAAAAACAGTAACAACAAGTCTTACAATGGAGACGTTACTGGTGCCCGCTCAAGCAAATCGATGAGCAAAGGGATGACAGTGACAGTGACAGGTAGATCTTGATCAAGATAAATGAAAAAGGTATAGATGTGAATATTTATGGATAAATTCACCTGTTCATATACTTTCCAGAATATTACTACTTAGAGAAATAAATAAGCCTGGAACTATTTCAATGAAATGCTTGACCAAGCAAGGTTGACATTTAATTTATTTTTGTATTTTAAAAGCGTTCATTGAATTAATTTAGTTCCTTTTCATAAGAATTATAGTTGTCCCTGCCTGCCAAATCTAACGACATAGTACTTGAAAGTCATTTGTCTTACTTTCTGTGTGTAAAATGTAGGTAGTATAGACTCATGTGTGTGTATGTGTACATGTGCGTATGCGTGCATGTGTGCGTGTGTGTGCTTTTGTTTTGCAAACAAGAGAAATATCTTCTTTTAAATTTTTTATTTTATTTTATTTTTTAAAATTTATTTATTTTTAATTAGTGAATCACCCTGAGGGTACAGTTACAGATTTATACATTTTTGTGCTCATGTTTCCCTCATACAAAGTTTGAGAACCCATCCCTTCACCAGTGCCCATTCTCCACCACCAGTAAACCCAGCATCCCTCCCACCCTCCCCAATCCCATCTCCCCCCACCCCACCCTGCCACTGTGGCAGGGTCTTCCCTTCTGTTCTCTCTCTCTAATTAGGTGTTGTAGTTTGCAATAAAAGTGTTGAGTGGCCATTGTGTTCAGTCACAAGAGAAATATCTTTTCAGCAAGTTGAGCAATGGAGGCTCCTGACCAGAAGATGGTGCTATATGACAGTGTGCAGAGAGCCGAGTTTAAAAGGAAGATGATTCAGCTAGTTAATCCACATTTATTATTAGTATTAGTATTTGGCTTTTCAGTAGTGGAGACAGTCCCTACCTAAAGCCCCATGCAAACGATTGTACATGTAAATAAATGTATGCTAGAAACACACACTGGAAGGTCGGAAACCGCACAGCTGTGTCCTTTCACAGTTCAAGAGGCTGTTCAACCGCAATTTAACTGTTGGATCATCTCTTACGAGGCGGCCTCCGAGAGGGGCGGGTCAGTCTCTGGATCCTCTAACTGTGGCCCCTGTCGTCGCCCTGTTGTTCCAGAGACAAGAGTCAGATGAATCAGGACCAGCATCAGGATCTCACGGTGACTGGAGTACACCAGCAAAAACTCCATGGCCCAGAAGGTCACCTCACCCGCTCGAGGCGTTAGGATTCCAACACATCTTTTGGGAAACACAGTTCAACCTGTGGTCTGTCTACAGGATCAGTGCTGAGTGCTTCTGCTAAGCGGGGCGAGCGAGTTTGTGATTTACAAACAAGGATTTAGATGTGCAGTGCTGCTCTCCTGTGCGGCTGCCTAATCTCTGAGACCCTCCCAGTCAGCCCCAAGGACTACTGGCCAAACACAGGTTCGTCTAAAAGAAGCTCTACTCATCAGGTCAAGAATAGTAGGATTCACATTCAAGGATCCTTCATTGTTTCATCAGATACTTTTGCTTTTCATTGATTGTATTTATTAATTAATTATCTATTTATTTATTTATTATTTTTATTGAATCACCATGAGCTACAGTTACAAAACTTTCATGTTTGAGTTTCAGTCATACAATGATCCAACCCCCATCCCTTCACCAGTGCCCATTCTCCACCACCGATGTCTCCAGTATCTCCCCCCCGCCACCCTGTCCCACCTCTCTCCCTGCCTCGATGGCAGACAACTTCTCTCTTGCTCTCTCTCTACTTATGGGTATTACGGTTTGCAATACAGGTAGTGAGAGGCATCATGTTTGGTCCTTTATGTACTTTCAGCGCAAACCCAAATCCTGGTGGTGATGTCCTCACCAGATCCCACGTGGTGGAGCCCATTCTGGAACCCGGGGTCCTTCTGACCATCTCTAAACATGAATCCATTTTCACATCCTATTTCTTTCTTTTACATTCCAACTGATTCTCCAATAATGTTTTCTTCCTTAGTATTTACAATTCTTTTTTATTTCCTTCCTTCATTTATATCCCAGATCCTTCAGGAATGGTGGTTCCCCCATCTTAAGGGATAAAAAAATGAAAAGAAGGGGACACCCTTAGCCTTGCTCCATGAACAACACCCCAGTTCATTTCTGCATCACTGTTTCATGCTGTAAGGGCTGCCTTAGGCCGTGTGGATGCCTAAAATTCTCTCTGTCCTTGGCCCACTAGATGTCAGCAGCATTCCCAAATGTGAAGTGGCAATGACTGCAGATTTCCCCTGAAGGACAAGGTCACCCCTTTTTGAGAGTCAGCACCCTTGAGTGAATTGTGATCCCATCAAAGGAAAAGGTTGTGCGTATGTAGAGCAAAGCCACAAGTGTTTCAAATAATACTATAGATTTTTCCGTATTTATTTTCAAGCACATTTCAAATATGTGCTGTATATGTGTTAGAATTGTATCTTGACAATAAAATGGCCACGTTTATTAATAGACATCTTATTTGAAAAGTTTCTTAAGATTCTCTGTGATTAAAATCTGAATTATTTATTATTTTACACTAGAGTAAGAGTTTGCAACATATTTGAAGTAGTCTGGTCTTTTTTATTGTTACTTTTTGTATTTTTTTTTGCTTTTATATTTTTGTTTTTTAATTTTTTTAAAGAATCACTGTGGGATACAGTTATAGACTTACAAACTTTCGTGTTTACCTTTCAGTCATACAATGATCGAGTACCCATCCCTCCACCAGTGCCCATCTCCACCAGCAACAATGTCCCCAGTATCCCTCCCCCCTACCCCCCCCCAGGTAGGCACACTCTCTTTCACTCTCTCTCTCCTTTTGGGTGTTATGGTTTGCAATACAGGTAGTAAGTGGCCATCATGTCTGGTCCATAGTCTACTTTCAGCCGCAATCTCCCATCCCGAGCGAGCCCTCCAAGCATCATTCACTTAGCTGTCCCTTCTCTATCCCAGCTGCCTTTTACCCCAGCATGTGAGACCGGCTTCCAAGCTGTGGAGCAATCCTACTGGCCCTTATCTCTACTATCTTGGGGTGCTAGTCTCCCATTCTGTTACTTTATACTCCACAAATGAGCGGGTAGTCTTGGTCTTATCTTAAGTATCAGTTGTTCAGTAACTACAAGTGAAATGAAGGAACACAGCAGGTAAGGAGATAAACTTAGGTAGAAGCTGCTTTGAAATATATTTAAGATTTTGTTTTGCTTTACTTTCGCTTTTTCTTAGATAAAAAATCACTGTCACTGTCACTGTCATCTCCTTGCTCATCAATTTGTTCGAGTGGGCACCAGTAACGTCTCTCATTGAGAGACTTATTGTTACTGTTTTTGGCATATCCAATACACACGGGTAGCTTGCCAGGCTCTGCCTCACGGGCTCCATGCTCTCGGTAGCTTGCCAGGCTCTCCGAGAGGGGCGGAGGAATCGAACTTGGGTCGGCCGCGTGAAAGGCGAACACCCAACCACTGTGCTATAGCTCCAGCCCTTAGATAAAAAATAATTTGAAAAAATGAAAATGATTGACCTACTTATAAATTTTACATTTAATACTATTATAAGTTTATAATATTTGATAATTTATAAGTTTAATAATTTATTTTTTAATTCAATAGGCATACACTTCTATTTCTTCAGACCTTGATAAAATTTGTTAAAAATCTCTGCAATTCTCAGGATAGGTATGCATTTCAATTAAATGGTGTCTATATTCATTAACAAAATTAGTTAATGTCAGTTCAAATTCTGGGGTGGGGTGACAACCTTGTACACAAAATCAATCTTAACATTTAAAATTTATGTAAGGGGGCCAAACCAATAGTACAGCGGGTAGGGCATTTGCCTTGCATACACCCGGCCCGGGTTCGATCCCTGGCATCCTATATGGCCCCCCAAGTACTACCAGGAATAATTTCTGAGTGCAGAGCCAGGAGTAACCCCTGAGCATCGCTGGGTGTGATCCAAAAAGCAAAATGAAAGACAAAAACAAAATCTATCTAAGAGAATCCTAAGTGTTGTGATCCATTTCCGTGGATTATTCCATAAAAATCCTACTTAGGTCTACCAATACTGGCTATTAAAAATCCATCCATGACTATGGCTAAGCTCATATCTTTAAACTACATTTTAAAAAATAAAGCACTGGTTTTTAAAGTGAAGTTGTGGTTCTACTAAATACAAGTAATCACTTCCACTTGCAGTCTAAAACAAAACAAAATGAAGAAACAAGAAAAGAAAACAGGAAATAAGATCAAAATTGAAGCATTATGGCAGCAATTTATAACTTGAAAAATAGTTTCAGAAGAGTGAACTACAGAAAGAAAAATCTGTATCGACAAGCTTGTTTAATCTTCCAACACAAGAGGGGAAAAAATGACACCCTTGTCAATGTATACAGAACTAGAAGAATAAATTCTTACATCTTGTTATGATTTTCTAGTTAACTTATGTCTAAACATTTTTTGGGGGGGCGGGGGCTGATCAGATGTTACTTCTGGCTCTGCACTCAGAAGTTATTCCCGGCTGGCTGAGGGTGGGGAGACACGTGGGGTGCAGGAATTGAATCTATGTTGGCCACTTGCAAGGCAGATGCCCTACCCACTGGACTATCACCCTGGTCCCAGTTTGAACTTTTTAACTCCTGTTATGTTTTGCATAAAGCTTTTCCCCACATGTTTTCAAGGGAATCAATTAATTTTGTCATATTTCCTATGAAAATACATAGCATTTCAATGCATCTTAATGCATACTGACAAAGCAGAGAAATGTTCTATCGCCAGTCTATCTAAATTTTCACAGGAGAGTCTCAGAGAGTCAGGAACAGACAAACACAGAACTAAGGGGAAGAATGGAACAATAAAAACCAATGAGTAGGTGGTGACGAGGGAGGCAGCCGGGGGATGGGCGGATGGAGACATCACTGCGTTGTCATAGCAGTGGACTCCGGAGCCCTGCAGAGCCAGTGAAAACCACAGGTTCAATGTCACACATAGCTTTGACAATCTTCCCTCTACAAAGCTGCAATTCACACTCAGCTTTGACAATGTTTACCGATCCATGGCCCAGCCATGAGACTGGTCCAGAGTCTTCAGATTCTCAAACCTGTTCTAACAGCAGGGTTCACCGATACGTCCAGAGGGAAGTAGAGAAAGAACTTTCCCTAGGGAAAGAACTGTGGGCAAAGGCCACCGCCGTGCTAGGGAGAGATATAGCAGTGCCCTCACTGCAAAGAGCATCTCAGGGATGGTATGCACATGACTTCACAGGGAGTCAATTCAAGAAAAAAGGAAGCAGAATACTGGTGTGTCAAGTGCTCAAACCAATGACCTGATTAACAAGTTCAGAAGAGGCAATAAGGACTTTGTATTCAGGGAGCACCGCAGCATCTCAGAGGTGGCTGGGTTCAACATAAACACAGCACCGTAGACTATGGGTGCAGTTGGTAAACATCGACACCAGACCCTCACCCCGGCCCCCTCTACATAGTTCCTCCACCCTTAAGAAGTGGAGAAACCCACCAAAATTAACGAGGAACATAGCAGTCTGGAAGGGTGCTCCAGCACCCACCTGCTCTATTACCTTGAGAGTGAGCATGGGAGGGTTATTGAATCATTGAAACGTAACAACAAAGAGACGTGTAACAAAGGAAATGTATAAAAGAGTGTCTGAACCTGTGATCAGAGGTCTTTGAGCTGAACATCATGCTAGAATAACTGAAAAACTCATCAGAAGACCTCAACAACAGAATGATATGAGCTGAGGAACAAAGCAATAATCTTGAAGATAGTATAGAGAAAACAACCATAAAGAACAGAAGATGGGAAAATAGTGGAAAGAAATGAAGAAAGTGTCAAGGTACTACGGCATGTGTTCAGGGGGAAAAATATCCCAAGTATCGGGGTATTCTGAGAAAGAGGAAGGAGAGATGGAAGAATTGTGTCTGAGAACTTCTCCAATCTGAGGATTGTGTCTGTATTCAGGTTGAAGATCCAGAAATTAATATTTGTAAAGACAGATGTACTCTTATGTTTATTTCAATGCTATTTTCAATAGCCAAACCTAGAAACAATCAAGAACAGATGGATGCATAGATAAAGCGTGGTCTATATATACAATGAAATAATATTCAGCTGTAATAAAAGGTTAAGGCAGAGTCTCTTGCCCCCGCGCCTGGCTGTCTTCACTGGGGCCCCTCGGAGGGGGTGAGTTGAGTTTCTCTCCCTGCCCAAGCAGAGCCCCTGCAGTCAAAGACCTCCAGAACCCAGCCATGCTCAAGACCCCTCTCCACACGTTTGGACGAGCCTCACGCATGAAGGAACAGGCAGAGAAACTGGCAGGTGTGTGGGACCCAGGGCTGAGATCTCCAAACCTGCTTGGATTGGGACTGAGCCTTTTCCACCCAGATCCCCCATTTTCCAGTAGCTAGGCAGTCACACCAAAAACTGCCCCCACTGCTGTGTAATCCCACCAACGGCCAACATCCAGAGACTATAAAATCAAGCTCCTGGAAGCACACGCTTTGTGGCCACGTGACATCTTATAGCCTAATTCTCCTGGCAAGCTACCAAGAGTTTTCTGCCTGCATGGGAGAGTCTGGCAAGCTCCCTGTGGTGTATTCATATGCCCAAACCAGTAACAATAATGGGTCTCATTCCTTGACCCTGAAAGAGCCTCCAATGCGGCACTGTTGGGAAGGACAAGTTAAGAGAGGCTTCTAAAGTCTCAGGGCTAGGACGAATGGAGAAGTTACTGAAAACGCTCGAGAAATTAGACGATCAACAGTATGATGATGAATAAAAGGTGAAACATTGCAATTTGTTGCTATGCTCATAGAACTTGAGAACATCATGTTAAGAAAAGGGAAGACAGGGCCTGGAGTGATAGTACAGTGGGTAGGGCGTTTGCCTTGCACACGGCCAACCCGGGTTCGAATCCCAGCATCCCATATGGTCTCCCTGAGCACTGCCAGGAGTAATTCCTGAGTGAAGAGCCAGGAGTAACCCCTGTGCATCGCCAGGTGTGACCCAAAAAGCAAAAAAAAAGGAAAAAAGAAAAGGGAAGACAGGAGGGGAAAGGTATTTTTCTCTCTCTCGCCTGTCCCTTCCCGGGGATGAAGGGCGTGGGGACCGCCATATTATGACAACCACAGATGGGATTTTACGACAAAAACTGCAGCAAAAGGACGCGAGGGTGCTCTTGGGAAGGTGGGAGGCACCAGCCCCTCCTGCCGCTGCTGAGATGTGATCCCGGGGGCCGAGATGTGAGGCCCCTCCGCAGCTGCACGAGCGTGAATCCAGACCCAGCTAAACCACTTTCGACATGGGCAGCTACTTGCAGAATGTCTCCAGCCTGAGAACTAAGCCGTGACCCCATGCCCGCCCAGGAGGGGAAAGGTATTTCTCTCGCTCTCGCCTCTCCCTTCCCGGGGATGAAGGGCGTGGGGACCGCCATATTATGGCGACCACAGATGGGGTTTACAAGCTTGCAATGATCCAATATCTGGAAGAAATCTCCCTGGGCTTAGTTGTTAAAGTACAGAAATCCAAAACTGCGAGGCTGCTACTGCGGCCGTGCAACCTCATTTCTCTTCACAACAGGTCTGACTCTAGTGGGGTGCTCCTGACAATAATGGTGAGGTTAGTGTTGAAATATTGAATGTAACCAAAGTAAATAGAAAGTAAAGTGAAATTTATCAATTACAAGGCTGGATGGGGGGGGGTGCGGGGGTGGGCGGGATGGGAGGCGTACTGTAGTTTTTTTTGTTTTGGTGGTGGGATATGGGCACTGGTGAAGGGATGGTTGTTTCAGCATTGTATGACTAAGACTTAAGCCTGAAAGCATTGTAATTTTCCACATGGTGATTCAATAAAATAAAATTCTTATTAAAAAAAAAGAGAAGACAAAGTGAGACAGACAAATCCAGAATGATCTCTCTCACAGGCGAAGTATAATGACCAATGGTAAGAGACTCAGAGTCAGACTATAGAACTGAGTTTTCTGAGCAGGTGGAGTGGGAATAAAAGGAAGGTGAGAGGAATTCTAGAGACATAGTGAAAGAACACAAACAATTCAGTGATGAGTGTAGTGTTGGAACATCAAATGTCTGAAACATTCTGTTAACACTATTATAAGTCAGGGTAGCACTGTCTGTAGCACTGTCATCCAGTTGTTCATTGGTTTTCTCGGGTGGGCACCAGTAACGTCTCCATTGTGCTAGGCAAATGCCCTACCCACTGATAAGTCAGGGTATTGAGATAAAAACTGAAGAAATAAAATAGGTTAAAAGACATAACATATATTCTACTTTATTTGAGATTTAACCACTCACTGAACTCCTATCATTGCCTTATGTACCCCCTTCCAGCTGTGGTTTGGCAATGGATAAGTTTTCTCTCTCTCTCTCAACCTCTCTCTTTCTTTTCCTATCCATGTATATGATATATGCTTTACATATATACAAAAACATTGATGTATGTACGTATACTAACTGCAGTTTCACAATTTATAATGTATTAATGACATTCTTTCCTTGTGTAATGTGTGCTTCTCTATATTTATTTGAATATTAACCTAAAATAATGGAAGTATTAAAATGTTATGTGCATAAAGTAAAGTAATAATGGCAAATTAATTAAAGCCAAACCACTCAATTAAAAGAAAGCCCAATGAGAGAGCAGAGATGGGTCATAAGAGGTGCTTCACCAATAAGAGGTTGTGGATTAGCGCTTGTTATTATAGCTATTCTAGTAACCCGGCCATCACTTGTACCTGCAGAAAGTGAAATATTCCAGCCAAGCAACTTTCAGTGTGAACTTTTGGATCATAAACTATTTTCTTTCTCAAAGTTCAATAATTCCTTTTTAAAGTGGTTTGAGGTACAGAATAAAAAATTAATAACAAAGTAATGAACATCTTTTTGTGTTCCTGGTTGTACCTGGAGAGTAATCAGATACCCAGTTGTGAAGAGAGATTGTGTCGTTAGTGCATCTTGGCAGAGCCAGGATTCTTCCCCGAAGGTAAATCAGTTGCACTGTGATGCTATGGAGAGAATGAGCCAAAAGAAATACCAGATTGAGCCAAATGGGCCACTTTGTTCCAGGTTAGTCAAATCATAGGGGACACATCTTGGAAAGATAATAAAGCAAATTAGTTAAGAGGATATTTTCAAAGTAGAGTACAAAGCAATCACTATTGAATTTTATGAGTCGGACAGCATTTTTTTATACAAATGCTGCTTTGAAATTTCAATCAACTGCTAATTATCCATACTAATGGGGGAGAGAAAAATAGAGATATTGCAAAAGCAGGAGTAACCTCAACTCTTTTGGGCTTGATTTTGGTATGTGCTTTTATGTACTTTTGGCACCTGACCTACCTTAACAATTACGTTTGGTTAATATTAAGTTCCCTATTTCCTGGGCGCTAGCAAATGTTGGCAGAGAAGAATCATTTAAAAACATCTTGGGAGAAGCTGTCCTTGAATTTAAAATGGTGCTTTCACATTGTACCAGGATGGATAATTCTTAGAAATATTTTCACTGGAATATTGATAGCTGCCATTATTCGCCACTTGAAGAGGGAGCAAACTTTTCCACAGAGGAAAAAGATATTATATATGTATATATTTATTCTATTTTCACATCCCTCTTACTGAGTGCCATAAAAGTTCACATTGTTTAAATATCCCCATGACAGTTCCATGCCCCACTTCTAGAATCATGCTCTCATTTTTATACCTCCCTAGAATATTCATGCCACTAGAAATTCAGCAGCAACTTTCTTGACATTAGAGAACAGCTAATGGGACAGAGCCAAAGCCAAAGACATTTGAAAGAAAACAAAGATCAAGCCAAGCCGAGCCATTCTGTTGAGCTTGCCACAACAGAGCAGCTTCTGTCTGAGTCTTCTCTTACAGGCTCAGTGACACAATAGGTACCTGAGTGGGTTTGCCTGGCTGTTGACAGGCTGTAACGCGGATAAATCTAATCACTCCTCTCCAAGTAAGTTAATGACTAAACGGTGACCAAATAGGAGCAAAGGCTAATTTTAAAAATGGGAATATGGGAAGAATACTTCCATGGTAGTCACATATAATCCTTGTCTCCCGTTGTCTTGTTTGGGGTTGCCCCTTTTGCTGGGATATGTGAATGGACTGGTAAGCTCGGAGATTCTGAAATATGTTTCCAGTCATTGAATAGGGAAAAGGGGCAGGATGGGGGGAGGCTAGTCTTTCTGCACGTGGTAACATGATTGTGTTACACACAACAGCAGTGACAGCTTTGTTTGAGTTCTTATTTCTCCTGCAGGCTTCGGGCTATGTTGGGGATTGCACTTGACAATGGGCTTAAGGTGGTCTCCAGGTGCTATCAGTGACCACTGGCCAGCAAATGTCAGGAGACAGAAGCCAGATCTGACTATCTCAAGGAAATAAATTCTGTGAACAGAAGAAGACCTCCCACTGACTGGACAGAGATGGAACTGCAGTTCTGACCAACACCAATGTCTTAGGAGATGCAAAAGCTGTGCCATGCATAAGCCATGCTGGGGCTGCTCACCCCGGGACATGGAGAGAAAATAGATCTGTAGGTCTTTGTTCTGTTTCCTTTGGGCGGGGCACACCAGGTGGTGTTAAAGGCTAACTTCTGGTTTTGCACTCAAGGATCACTTCTGGCAGGTTTGGGGACCTTATGGGGTGCCAGGGGTTGAACCCGGGTCAGCCACATGCAAGACAGACAGGCCTTTTACCCACTATGGCTCTGGCCTAACACTAGAATTTTTTTTTTTTTTTTTTTGCTTTTTGGGCCACACCTGGTGATGCACAGGGGTTACTCCTGGCTCTGCACTCAGGAATTACTCCTGGCGGTGCTCAGGGGACCATGTGGGATGCTGGGTTTTGAACCCGGGTCAGCCTCGTGCAAATGCCCTACCAGGTGTGCTATTGTTCCAGCCCCTAAGACTAGAACTTTTAATAGTGAAGTTTAAAACAAACTATCACATGGCAATAAAAAAATAATCCTGGAAGAAATACTAAGAATTTAATCTAGACATGTCAACTAGATATTGACTAGACACTATCTGGGGAACGAAATTCTTCATCTACAGTATGCAGAGCTTATGTAAATTTTTAGGATGTTTTGCGTAAAGAAATCTGCTTAACAGTTAAAGTTGGAACACACCAAATAAATCAACACAAATTTATTAATTTATACATTAAATATATCATTTTGTACATTAATAGATTAATAGATATTCACAGCTATAGTTGATAGGGATGAAGAGTTGGTTGAAAGAAAGGTATTGGATATATAGGTAAATAGGTAAACAGGTAGAACATCTCAAGACCACAGTATAGAACATCGCAAGACCACAATATGCATAATAGCTACAAGGACCGCAGGCTGGAATTTTTATTCCTGACCCAATAGAGATATTAAAGCAAGAAAAAGAGGCCAGGGCTTAAACCCTCAACTCAATTTATAGCTAGAGAATCAGTGGCTTTAAAATGTCATATATTTTTATGGCCACAGTGCAGTTTAGCTAAAGACTTCAACCAGATACTACATTTTTCAGGTTGTATATTTACAAAGCAAGTTGATTTTACAGTCTTGTAAAATATCAGAAGTGAGGCTAGGAAAAGGATTAGAAAGGAGCAAAACCCTGAGATTTTTGGATGAGGATAAAAGTGAGAATTTTGAACACCAGATCCCAGGAGAGTTTCTTGGCCATGAGACCAGCTCCCTCACCTCCCTTGCAGGAGACCAGACTCTGCTGAAAATCTACATGGAATCGCATCTAAGTCTGCTCTGTTGCATGGGATCACCACTGACCTTCGTTTCTCTAGATTCATAAACACAAACATCTTTCAGCATCCTCAGTGGTATTGTAAATTTTTATCTTAAAAATGGAGCTTGTAAACTAAAATCACTGTTCAAGCACTGCAGCACTGTAGCACTGTCTTCCCATCCTGCTGCTCATCGATTTGCTCGAGCGGGCACCAGTAGCATCTCCACTGTGAGACTTGTTGTTACTGTTTTTGGCATATCGAATACACCACGGGTAGCTTGCCAGGCTCTGCTCTACGGGCAGGATACTCTTGATAGCTTGCTGGGCTCTCCAAGAGGGACAGAGGAATCGAACCTGGGTCAGCCACGCGCAAGGCAAATGCCCTACCCACTGTTCTCTCGCTCCAGCCTTGTCAAAGCATGCTCAGTTATATCGAGAAGAAGTTGCAAATATGAGGAGGAATGGATTCTAAGACTGCTAGACAGGCAGGACCAAAATCATATTAGAACTGAACACATGTATTATTTTAGGTACACTTTACTGAGAGTCTAATCACTTGCATTAGTGGAAGCAGCTGAAAGTAGATGAACCGGTTTGTTTGATAGACTGAAATGAATGTCATTAAAATTCCAGTGCTGGCAGAAAAATAAGTAACCAAAGCATAAGACTTAGGGGAATGACAATGTTAGGGTGGATTATTATAAGCAAATATTTTATCTTCTCCATTACTAAGTCAGCAAATACTCAGTTTTCTGACATATTAGAAATTGAAGAGGTGAGAGAAAGATCGATATCTTTAGAAACTTCTCTGTAACAGCTGCGTATCTGGAGAAAAGAGGGTTGTGATCCACTGTGATTCCATGAAATGTTATTTTGAGTTTAGTGAAAATAAATGCTGAGTGACAAGTAACAGAAAATGTTTACATGCATAAAAAAGGAGATGAAATTTAAAAAATGGAAGCAGGAATAAAGTCTTCATCACAGTACCTCTATTTGAAAGAACTGTTGGTGACTTGTTCATATTCTATCTAGGAATTGCATCACTGGGGTGGTGTGAACAAGTGTTAATTGATTTGGTTAACTGTAAAATTTCTTGAAATGATATGAATCCCTGCAGTGAGAATTTGTGTCGCCACAGTGAATTGAAAGAATTAAATGTGCTCAGATCCAGATTTTCTGGTTAAAAGCAAGATCAGATGTCGTAAATAAGTTACTTCTAACATGATTATAATAAATACTGGATTATATATGACTTCATCCCTTTGCTGTAACTTTTAGAATTGATGGAAAAAAGAAAATATCCAGACTTTGAGAGGTTATAAGATACTGGTTCTAAGTTGGATGTATCTCCATGATCCTGATGAGTGTGATGGTTAGTGTTACCTCTGATAGTCAAAGACCATCCGCTATAGGTTGAGTTTGGGAATTCATTCTGTGATTATTTTGACTGTGAAGATCGAAATTTTGAAAGGGTTTTCCTCACATTGTGCCTTGCCATTAAGTAATGTTGTTGTACCATAATAGGGTAAGGAGAAGCCCCTAGAATTCTCCTGTGCAATCAAGAGTTAACCAGAGTCAAGATAACATCCCTAAAGAAACTATATAAATGAATGTCACCAATGAAAAATGGAAAGTTTCTGACATGGGAATTATAAACACTTTTTTTCCAAATATCTTGAATGGACTGGAAATAGACTAACTGGATCAAGACGACTGTGAATTTTTCAGATAATGACTCTAATTGTTGCTACAGCTCCAAATATAATATCTCAATTCAAGAATGGTAGACATATTAATTGATCATGCTCTGTGCACTCACAGACTCCCAGATAGCAGACAGAAACAATAATATCTTCCCTAAAAGAGATACTGGTATACTTTCATGGTATCACCTCATAATTATGTCAACTTTACTACTATGTGTTATATACATAGTCCAACAGGACCATGATCAACTTTATTACACAGAATGTTCCAATGTTTTACTGCAAAATAATAGAATCATATAGATCAGATCTAGAGGTCAAAAACAGCAAATAACCTAGATATTATAATGAGAAACATGTGTACCAGAAAGTAGAAGTAATAAAATGAGAACCCTATAATAAGCTGATAAATGTCTAGTGCTCTCGAGAGTTGATGTATTTGATTGCTTCTCCTAAAGTAAGAAGAGAAATTTGTCCTTTTCAAACTCAATCACTATAAAGCACAAAATGTTTGTTAGAACTTTGTAAAGTTATCAGAAACTTATATCATGCTCCCTTCTGCTGTACCAAATCAACGATCATAGAATAGCTTGGGCTATGAATTGTGATTAATTCGTCGAGCAATAAATACATCACAGATTAAAGGCTTCAGGAAGAGTCCAGCTTTTAAGCCTCAATAGCCCCCCCCAAACAAAATTGATCACGTTTATGGCAAATACAATTTTTATATGTAGGACAGACATGGGATGAAGGCCCACAAAGTTTCAGTTGTGCAAAAAAAGCAAATTCAGTTGGTTTAATGATAGCAATGTAACTACCGTTAATAACACTGTGATGTTTAATGAAATTTTCCAAAGGGGATGTCTTAAGTGTTTTCATCACACACAATAAAAGGAAAAAGAAAGTGGTTTCAATGTAAGGTGATAGTTACATTCATTAGCTTACTTGTGAGGATTAATCCTGGGTACATATATCAAATTGAACAGTACATCTTAAGCACATTTAAATCAATAATCATAATTCACTAATGCTGGGGGAAGCATTCTGCAGGATTTTAGAAAATTTTTGCAATGAGAACAGCCTCCTGATTTTGGAGTAAAACCATCTCTTTTGAATTTAGCTAAATCTCTCTGTGCCTATTTATTCATTTGCGAAATATGTAATACATATACCTACTTCGTGGGCATATGTAAAGAATACATGGGATTCATGGCTTATTGATAGACTAAATACATTCAAAGGCTTGAAATAATTTGTTTAGTTATGCTCATTATCATTAGCAGAATTACCATCATTATTATTCCAAAATGAGATTGCTAATAGTAAAATATCAAGGACTTAGAAAAGTAAGGTTAGCTTTCAGGGCATAAGTGAAAGCCAGAGCTAATTAAGCTCTAAGATAGAATCACAACAGAATTTTCACAGTATTTTGCTAAGCAGTGCTTAAGAATCACTAAAACAGAATCAATCTGGTAATCCTGTTTTCTAAACAAGCTTGTCACATGACTTCCTCCTTCAAAGTGTCCACGGCTCCACTGTGATACATTCCAGACAGCCAGGGACCTGGAAGAATGGCATTAGATGCAGTAGAAAGTCCTAGAAAGGGACAAGTAAAAGACAAAATTGATGACTGCTAATACAGATATTTGTTGTAGAAAGGAAAAACCGTCTTTGTGTCATGGCAGAAACTCCACTAAATATAGAAGAGTTAGAAATCTTTTTCTAAGTTAAGAATAAATGATAAGACATTGTAGAGCAATTTATTAAACTTTTTAACATACTAGGAAATGAAAAATGTTACTTTAATACAAAGGCATTTTTATATTCAGTTCTTTGACTCTAGTATATTTTAGATACTTCCTACACAGATTTAAAAATTATATCCCAGCTTCCAGAGTTATACCTAAACTGTGACTGCAAATGAAAGTCAAAGGATATACTTCAAGTTAGCATAATCTTTCGATTTAATTCTAGTTCTAACTTCCCTGACTCTATCCTTCACTCTAACCCCCTGTGCTTGCCTGTTAGGAACTCTAGATAAAGTCTAATAAAGGACAAAGTTGTCCTAAAGCGGATAAGATCTATTGAATCCACGTTACCTTTATTTGGTATTATATTGCAAAGCCTAGCTGTCATTCTAAGACAAAACCATAACAAAGAGAAGCAAAAGGAAATCACGATGATTTTAATGATGAAAATTTCCAACTGCACATAGATACTACAGGGCTAGGACACGCACATAGATACTACAGTGCTAGGACACGGGACAATGAGACCGATGATCTAATAATGCACACTTGATGTCAACAGTTAGAGAAAATGAATGAAGTTGGCCCCAGGTGTGTCTGTTCCTGGAGAGGGGAGGGCAGATGCCCAGGGAGACTGCAGAGGAGCGAGGTGGAGAGAAGGGAAACTCGTGTTTCGCTGTTGGAACCTCAGCCTGGAGCAGGTAGGGAAAGGAAGCCTGGAGCCCTTTGCCAATGAGGAATTTTGATGATGAGCGTTTGAAACACGGAATGAATCAAAACTGTGTTTGGAACCTAAAGCAGCTGTAGATGCTTCCTGGTCTCCCGGAGCACCAAGAAGCACAGGAGCACCCAAAGGCATTCTCACCCAGGGCCCAAAGAAGAGGGAGCACTGGGCCTTGGGGAGGGCTGGGCAGACGACAGCTGCTAGTCCGTGGCCTCCGCTGTGCTTCTGCGTGGAGCCCCCAGCAGCTGCTGGTGCTCTGGGATTGGGACGGGACCCGGATTGGGATTGGGACGTGTCTACCTCTGGCGCCTCTGGGTTTAGACGCTTCCTGGGCCAGATGAGGTTCTGTGAGCACCTCGTGGCTCCTGAATTCTGCTCACCATCACCCGATGCCCTTCTACCCCCGTCCCCCACCCCCCAGTCCCACATGTGATGTCAGTTTCCCCATGTTTTGACTCAGGATTTGAGGATCAGAACCAAGATCCCAGGAGGCCTCAGGGCGGCGTGGCCAGCACACTGTCCAGCAGAGAGAGTCGGGATGTCCACGACGGCAGCACGCTCTCTCCCTCCTGCCCCACTGGGGTCATTCCACACCGTCATCACCCTTATCTCTCCAGCCCTCTCATCTTGGCAAATGGCTGCTTATCCCACGGCAAGCGGCTGGAGAATGCGTTCGGAATTTTCTGCCACTAGCCAAGACTGTCACTTGCACCCAAAACGAATCACAGCTGCCAGATTTCCCCTGGTGGCCACGGAAAGGCACTACCCCAAGCAGCTGTCCCTGGGTGCTCAGAGAACATTGTCCGCAGAGATGTCTCTGTCTTTTCTCTCAAGCTCACTCTCACTCTTTCCTTGCTGTTGGTGTCCTTAAGCATGACGTAAACTCTTCATCCTGCATTTGTTGATGTCTTCTTGGTCTTTATTGGAGCTTTCCGGGGCCAACATGATCCCCTGCACTCTACTCTCTGCCCTGGTGCCTTAGCAGGGATCATCAATGACTTCCTTGTCCATAAATCCAGTGGACACTTTTAACTTCGTTTGTCTCGACCTTTCTGCAGTTCTCACTCACTCCTTACTTCTTGAACCGTGTCCGCGCATTGCTTCCATGACCTCAAACTCTCCTGATTGCTCTTCTGCTGATCTTAGAGCCCTTCTCCACCTCCTCGCTGCTCCCTCCCTCCTGAGTCCATTGGAAATTTTCACTCTAATCCATCCTCCCCCATCTCCATCCTGAGCTCATCTCTCTCCTTGGTCCGGGGCCAGAGAGATAATACAGCAGACCTGGGCTCAGTCTTGGCACCATGTCCAGTTTTCCAGCACCCCCAGGAGCGAACCTGAGCACAGAGCCAGAAGTCCTGAGCACTGCTGGTGTGTCCCCCCTGCAAAAAGCTTCCATGTTTCCGTTCCACCCAGCACGTGTGTGACTCACTCTTATTGAAACCTGCCCCTGATTCCTCATTGCGCTTTATTTTCATGCAGCCAGCTCCCAATTCCCCACCGAGATATGTTTTTGGTCTCTCGAAATTGAAACCATATTCTAGTTTCCACACGCCCAAACATGAGCATTTAGAACAGTTTGGAGTCTTGGCTCTGACAGAGGAAGCCGCGGCGCAAGGAGCAGGGGGTGGCCAATAGCCGCCTCTGCCCCCCACCCCTCCACCTGGCGCCCCTACCTGGACAGATGGCCCCGCCATCTTCAGGAAGTGCAGGCTCGCTCCGGTGCCTCTTACTCCTCTTACTCTCCATCAAAAGGAATCTTGAATATCTTGAAAGAGAAATCGACTGGTTCAATCTTCACTTCAAATGCCTTGAGAAGTATCTACGGCTTTCCATTTCTATAATGATATTCTCACAGAATGCCCATTTTTCTAGTGAACTTTGAGATTTTTTTAAAAAAAAAGTAGAGTATAGAAATCACGGCTACACTAGTGTTCAAGTTTATGGTATTGATGTCTGAAGTCATTCCACAAAAGAGACTTCTTCATCATGTTTTTCTCCAGCTTGCTTTTTCTCCTTATCCACAGTAGAAACCAATCTAATAATTTTTCCTCTCACTTAAATGTAGCTATATGTTTTTAGTTAAACATAGGTAAAACTAAAAACCCTCCACATGAATAAGAACCTTATTGCACTGTAGCACTGTTGTCCCGTTGCTCATCAATTTGCTCGAGCGGGTACCAGTAACGTCTCCATTGTGAGACTTGTTGTTACTGTTTTTGGCATATCGAATACGCCATGGGGAGCTTGCCAGGCTCTGTCGTACGGGCAGATACACTCTCGGTAGCTTGCCAGGCTCCCCAAGAGGGACGGAGGAATCGAACCCGGGCTGGCTGCGTGCAAAGCAAACACCTTACCCGTTGTGCTATCGCTCCAGTCCACCCTGAATGAACACAGAAGAAAATTCTGCACATGATCAAGTCTCCACGTTAATGAGAATGTCCCAAGATGGGCCCTCGGGTCAGGCCCCTGCAGCCAGAGTAGAGGAGGAGAGTGCTGGCACTCCAAGGCCAGGCTGGCTGGACAAAGGGGGACATGGACAGGTGCGGATGAATATTTTGGCTTACAGGGTGCTCCCTCTCTGGAAGGACACAGGGGACTGAGGGAGAGAGGGGTGGGCATGTGTTCTACTTTGAGAGGGTCAGAAGTCACGGCTGGAACCCAATGGGGCTGCCACTCCCTCACTCCTCCTTCAGCCTCCCAGAGCTCTGAGCTTCCACGCCAGTTTCTGGACGTCTGTTCTGGTGTGGTTCTGCTGGCACCGTGTGGCTTATCGGGAATCATTGGCTCTCGCCACTGAAGCACTTGTATTGCCCCTCAGTAGTCTCAGCAGTTCTGCTTCTGTGACAAGCATAACCCGCAGTCTCGGGGGCGGGGGGGTGACAAAGAGCTGTCGACGCGAGGGCGTCAGGGGTGACAGGTTCTGTCTCCACCCCTGCCCTGCGTCTCCGTGTCTCGCAGTAGCACCGAGTTCCGCTTTCGTGGACTTGTGCCTGTCTGCCCTCCAGAGACCTAAGTTCAAGGCTTGGACCATCCCTCCCCTGCCCGTGACCAAACTTGTGTGTCTGTGTTTCTAGAAAGAGCCTCGGGGTGGAGAGGGACGCAGACAGCACAAGACTAGAGACCGCAAATCTGTGTTTCTACACTTGACTGATGACTGGCTTATGATATGACGGCATTCTAGGGGCACGCTTCACTGCTCCCTGTGCATGGGTTTGTCATGCCACCCCCACCGTGCCACGGCCTGCCCACCTCCATAACAATCCCTCCGCCCATCCCCCCTGCCCTGGAGCCACGGCCGCTGCCGTAAAGTAAGACCCTTATTACATCCTTGAATTCTTGGGCCCTTCAGTTTTCCTTCCATTCACCAAACTTCTCTTTCTATCTCATCGAAGTCACAAAATTGAGCCGTGAGAAGAATCATCATGCATGGATTCCCAGCACAGAGGCCAGAGCCTGTCCACCCTCTTTCCAGCCTTGCACTCCTGCCTGTTGCTTGTACCCTTCCACAAGGCACTGAACCTAACCATAACATGGAGGTACTAGGGAGACTTAGCCTTAACATAGAGCACCACTTCACGGTTCAGCATCAAAATCACGCGAACAGAGCTGGTCTCGAAGCAAAGGTCCCGAAAGCGCAGCCCAGTTTTTCATCACACTTACTTCCTTGCAATTATCTGACCCCCCTGATGTGTCTCTCCTGCCTTTCCTGGGCAAATGAGCACCAGATAAATGACACATCCATCTAGAAACTACTACTTCCTGTAGCACACAAGTAGGCCGAGTAGATGAGACTGTCACAGGGAAGCATGCAGCACTGCGGAACAAACCAACACTTGTTAAGAAGATGCAAAGACCTTGCAGGGTGACTTGTTAACTTCTCTCAATGCTTAACCTCCAGGAGCCTCCCACAAAGCCTCATTTTCAGCTGAAGCCTTTGCATCTAATCTCAGGGAGAGATTAGAGCCCTTGCATCTGAAAGCTTGTGACCTCTGCACTCAAAGCCAAACCCAACTCAGTGCCTACTTCCTTCCTGTCCTTCCACAGAAGGGGGGAGGCTCCTTCTCTGATGAGAGAACAACACGTGCCCCGGTCCAGGGTCATATTCCCACCACCTTCTTCGGGATGAAACGCCCCCAGTTACCCGCCCTCCCGCCTCCTTCTGCTTCCTGATCTGCTGGGTTATTCTCACCAACATTCCGAACCCCCACCCACATTCTCTCTCCCTTCAGCAGCGCTCTCTCTCTCCCCCCACCCCCGTCTCTCCATCCAGACCCCCGATACTACTTCATCTCTTGGGTCTCCCCACTCCTCCTTCTCTCTGCTCTCCTTGACTCTGCGTTGAAATCTGAACATGGGGCAATTTTAGAATTAATTCAGCCAGCTAATTTTGTTCAAAATTACCTATATGCTTACCCAAAGGTGAAATAAGATTTTGAATGTCTATGTCTAAATATGTCTTCTGAGAAGCACAAAGAAAAATTCTAATGGAAGGAAAGGCTTTAGGTTATAGTTTAATTAGCCACTTTTTTTCTCAGTGAAAATGCAATATCAATCTGCTATTTTTAAAAAGAGAGTCTGACATGTGAAGAAGAAGATGCTGGGGTTTCCTGCTGCCTCCACTGATTGGCCTGTATGGACAGGGACCACCTGTCACCCACCCTCTGCAGGAATCCTTCCCTCTCCAGGTTGCTTATTCCCATTGCAAATTTATATGTCAACGTATTTGCTTTACAACTACTTCCACAACTGGGTTCTTTGAAGGCAGTAGTCTCCTTCCGCTTCACTCCAGCATATTCCCTGCCAACTGTGTGAGGGGCTGAGGCCGGCTTGCACTGCTTTTCTGGGTTTGCACAACCATTGGATGAAGAGCTAGTTAAGATTCTCACCATGCACCAACAGCAGGACACTCGCTGCAATACGTAGTAAAGGAGGAAAAACAAAACCAAAAACTCAACATTGATATTCATCCTGGACTTCCATGATTGAAGGCTGACTAGACCTCGTTGCATAAATGTGTCATCACGAGAATTCCTCAGGGCTATGAAATAAGGTTGTTATTTGGCAGTTAGGATAAGGTTTTCAGATCTGGATACTACACTGCATGGGTGAATCTTCTGAATGAAATGACCTGAGTTAGAGTCAGGAATACCCTCTTGCATGCATAGCGATAGGCCTTAAAAAATGTGAGGTTGCTGGAAGATTTTTTTTTTTAAAGCAACAACTAAGGACGATAAATTTCCTGCCCAAATCCAAAACATATACTCCCCATCTGGGCTTCCCTGGGTGCGGCCTTGGACATAAACCAGAGCGCAACAATCACACTCTAATCTCTCAAGTCCATAAGCTAAGGATGAATGCAATTTTGTCTTCTGGATGTCCGAATGAAAAGGAACCTCTGAGTAGGAGCAGGTGTCAATGCTTAAGTGGGTCATAAATCATGACTAAATCTAATCGGTGCTTTATTTCACCTTTCAATGGAAGGTTTTTATTGTAAAGACAAGATGAAATAGTGGAGGTCTCTAAATGAGTTATGAGTCGCTGTAAAAATGTACTTGTCTTTTGGTTCTGGATAACTGAATCACAAAAGCTTGCAAATGAAGCTTGGGCTCCTTGCATTTGAAAAATAAATTATGAGCTGCAACAACAGTCTTAAGAAGCAAAACAAGTAAAACATAATGATTTAATTCCTCTCAGGGGAAACGTGAGGCTGGGGATGTGGAGAAAACAAGTATAAGGACTCTTTGAAAATGCCATATAAAATGCATGCTGTTGGCATTATTATTTTTTCTTCACTTTTTGCTCTACTCACTTACAGTTCACTTACAGTTTAGATTTAAAAATATTTGTACCCTGCTTTTAATAAACATCACATGAAATTAATAGTTTAAATGGAATGTACATGAAGTCATAACAGAAGAATTCCATTTTAGCATGCAAATAATTTTATAAATCTGATTTCTTGTTTATTCCTTTCTAGAAATTTAGTACTTTTATATGCCAGGTGAGGGCAGTCACGCTTCATAAGTTATCTCTGAAAGGCTGCTTTTTAGCCTGGACAGGAATAGTCATTTCAATTTTTCATTGCAAATCAAAGCATAATTATAAGCTAATGTCCCATCCTGCCACCAGCCTCAAAGGTCATCAGAGTATGTTCTATAAATGAAAAGAAATTGTTAGTTCTAATTATATGTAAAATTAGTATTGTGTGCTCTGGAAGGGCTTGTTGCTTCTTGGTTTCACGCTTCATCTTTAAATTGAATGAGCTATCACAAGAGAGGCCTGTGTCGCTGCCAGTATCCCTCGTGGATTAATTTTTTTGCATCATACTTCAATTCAAATATCTGATTTATTATCTCCATAATTCAGATCTCTTCAAATTAAATTACTGTGTTTTCATTCCTTCTGATTTCACATCAAGAACACTTACACTTACTTAAATGAAATAAATCTAAGAAGAAACAAATTTAGTCCTTTGTCAACCAGACACTTTTCACTCAAGTTGTACGTGTTGGAGAAAACTTAACGTAAAAGATCTGTTCACCTGATTGAGAGAGTGAATCACACGTGTCTTTAAATCAGGCCTCACTGGGAGCCTTAGGAATGGAATGCAGTTCACCGGGACATAAGACGAACCAAGAGGAGACGACACTCTGGCAGACCCCTGCAGCCCAGGAGTGCCCACGGGAAAGGGCTCCGAGAAGCAACATAGCACAGTCACACTGACCACCTGGAAAACGAGCACCCCCAATTTAAGTCGAGTGTGGGTACACCAGGACCAGAGGATGGACGTTAGAATGAGGCAGACTACAGTTGTACATACATGAGCTTTAAAAAACTAGAAGTTCTTCTATTTCTTATCTTTTTTTTTTTAATGACTCACCCTACGATACAGTTACAGACTTACAAACTTTCGTGGTTACATTTTAGTCATTCGATGATCAAGTATCCATCCCTCCACCAACGCACATTTTCCACCACCAATACTCCCAGTATCCCTCCCCTCTCCTGCCTCTGTGGCAGGCACATTCCCTCTTACTTTCTCTCTCTTTTGGGGTGTTAATGGTTTGCAATACAAGTACTAAGCAGCCATCACGTTTCATCCATAGTCTACTGTCAGCACGTATCTCCCAACCCGAGTGAGCCCTCCAACCATCATTCACTTAGTGGTCCCTTCTCTATCCCAGCTGCCTTTTCCCCCAGCATGTGAGGCCAGCTTCCAAGCCGTGGAGTGATCCTCCTGGCCCTTATCTCTACTCTTCTTGGGTGTTAGTCTCCCATTCTGCAACTTTATATTCCTTGAGTGCAGTCCTTCTGTGTCTGTCCCTCTCTCTCTGACTCATTTCACTTAGCATGATACTCTCCATGTCGATCCACTTATATGCAAATTTCAGTACTTTATCTTTTCTAACAGCTGCATAGTATTCCATTGTGTAGATGTACCAAAGTTTCTTTAACCAGTCATCTGTTCTCAGGCACTCGGAAAAAGCTAGAAACTCTGAGTGAAACCATGGTGTCCACGAGAAATTGTAAGTGAGCTCCAAAGAGAGGGTGGACAATTAGAGATTGGTGACTGGTCATGTATGGACTTCAAGGACGTGTCTCTAAGTCTTACACACCCAGATACTCCCCGGTTGGCCTCTGCTGATGGAGTCTCTGCCTGCTCTGTGGCCCCTAGCCTCGAGGTCTCGCCCCGGAGTCTAAGGCAGGCCACTCTGGACAAGGTTGGAAGCTAACCCCTGGGCTTTCCCTTTTGGCTCAGACTTAACAGCTCTGTAATTTTAAACTGTGCTGGTTTCCTAGGTTCACAGATAGGCACAAGCTACGACAAGGGAACGTCCAGACTAGAGCAGCCTTTGATTCACTGTCAGGTCACTGCAGTGACATGGTGTCACCAGAAACTGCTTTAAGAAGCCAACAGACAATTCAACTCCTGCCACTCTGCACCCCATCTAGTGTCTGAGAAGTCAAATATCTGCTAGTTCAGGGGAGCCAGTTCCGCTCCCCTGAATGTGAAGGACTCTGTTCTCAGTGCACACTAGTATTGTATATCCTCCAAGAGAAGACTGACTTCTGCTAGTGAGGATCGGGGAACTGAGCACTGGACAGTGGGTGTGTGCAGACACCCCTGGAGCCAAGCCTTCAGGGAGTGGACCAAGTGACACTCCCAGCAACCCTCTAAAGCTGGGGACGAATATCAGGAACTCTAACTCATAACAGAGACCTGGGAAAGAAACCTGCCACCTCCCACACTGACTTGGTCAGTGACAAGTGCAGATAGGACCAGTGTGCATGTGCTTCTCAAATGGGCATGTTTGTGGTCAGAGAGCAAGTCTCGACTTAGCACTGTAGCACTGTTGTCCCATTGCTCATCGATTTGCTCGAGCGGGCACCAGTAACGTCTCCAATTGTGAGACTTGTTGCCACTGTATTTGGCATATCGAACACACCACGGGGAGCTTGCCAGGCTCTGCCGTGTGGGTGGGATACTCTCAGTAGCTTGCCGGGCTCTCCGAGAGGGACGGAGGAATCGAACCTGGGTCAACTGCGTGCAAGGCAAACGCCCCACCCAATGTGCTATTGCTCCATTTCATAAGTCTCTACTTAGCTGACTTCATTTACTAAAGCTGTTGAAGGAAACGCCCCAAGTCACCAGAGCCCAAACCGGCCCAGCTAATATTCCCATGGATCCCATCCAGTCCTCCCGGTTGATCCTGGAGAGCAGAGGTGTGGTGCTTTCGCCACCAGGACTCCGACCCCTGCTAGTCTGTGTGGTTTGACCGAACACTTGCAGCTGGGGAACAGCACTTTCTAACAAAGTGGAGTAAAAATACCAGCGACATCGCAAGCATGCTTTCTTAGCCTCGTAAGACCATCATAGTCTCAGACGCAGTAAGTGTTGCAGCACTGGAGGCTACTCCGCTTTGATGGCTCGGGCTGGCACCAGAACGGCATTCCTAAGCACAGAGACTTCTGTTTCTCCTCTTCATTCCTGAGTCTCTGAGGTGGAACATAAGCCTTCAACGGGGCCCCCTCAAAATACAGGTGCTGGAAATCTCCCGTGACCACGGAGGTAAAGGCGATCCACCATGCTGCACGAGCCGTGCTGTTCCCCCACGCCCCAGGGGCCTCTGCAAGTCACCCGGCTTCCCGGGATCCTGGACATGCCGTTAATGATGTGATTGCACCAATCTTGCAGCGTTCGGCTAAGGACTGCATGGGGAGGGAGAAGTGATGGTCAGTGAGAGAAACTTCACATGGCGTCTCTAGAGTCTGAAGTAAAAATCTGGGATTCTGTCCCCTAATACATGTGGTGCGTGCATTCTTAGAAACACTCACTTAAACATGAGGGGAAAAGGACAACACAGGAGACACGCTCAAAGGAAAAAGCAAGTTTTCCAGGGCGAAGCAGGAAGGCTCTCTGGGAAACAACAGTGCCGGGGTTCAAAATGAGACAGGCCCGAGTCTACAGTGCCCATTGTTCAGTGTCCAGTCTCATTACGCTCTACCCCCGCGCACTAATTTAAAATGAATATAACCGACAAAGTCCGCTTACTATTCAACTGGGAATTGGTCTAAATAATTCAGAAAAGATGTGATGTGCGTGTATTTATACAGCCCCTTGGACTTTGGCTCAATAGGATGGTCATCATCACTGAGACATGTGGACCAGTTGTCCCCAAACGTTCCTCCTGATCTGGCTGGAATGACCTGTGGGCAAGTGACAGGAAGCAGGTCACCAAAGCAAGTCAGGACCCCAGTGTGGAGGTGCCTAAGGGGTGGACCACTTCAGAAGGGGCAGGTCTGAAGTTCAGATGCAGAGAGAGACAGAGACAGAGACTGAGCGATACAGAGACTGAGAGAGACAGAGAGACAGAGAGAGTCATAAGAGGAGGGGAGGAGGGGAGGAGGAGGAGGGTAGAGGGGCAGAGGGCACAGTGAGACAGAGGCCCCGAGAGACTCTCCTGCCGTGTGAGCTCCGATGCCGTGGGCGTTTGGCGAGAGACTTTGGTTGCTTGGGCCCAGTGAGGACAACGTGGCACTTTGCTTGTGCGAGTTCATGGAGGAGCACCCGGTTCTGTGACTTAGCGCTGACCCTCTCTTACAGCAGGGCTCGTCCAGTTCTCCTGGGCCCGGGGGATGGGAGGAGGTCCTCTCCCCTCCCTCGGCCCTGTCCATCCCGCTGCAGTTCTGGTTCAGTGGAACGTTCCAGTCTGACCACCAGTGGGAGCACTGACCAACTTTCCCGCTGTCAGACTCCATGTTCTCCGCACATCATGTCATCCGGTTTGTCCCGGTGGTCCTTCAGGACTCTCTGTCCTTCCCGTGCCAGGGCACAGGAACACCGTGATCTTAGGGCCAGGGCCTTGGCCTGCTCTTGCCTACACTTGCTCTCCTGTCCCCCACCTACTCTCCATCGCAAGCCTTTCTCTTCTCGGGGAACCTGGCTTCTCTTAGCAGTGGCTGCCCGATTGCCGTTGCAAGTTCTTTTGTCTATTTATCAAGTTCTATTTCCTTCTACCACACACATAAGCAGAATAATTCAACTCTCGGTGTCTTACTTTGCTTTGCAGAACACCCCTGTTTTACTGCAAATGGAATTTTTGTCTCTTTAATAGCTGAATAGTATTCCATTGAGAAAATGTACCACACATTTTTATGAAACTATTTTAGGCACTAGAGTTTACAAAAGTGTTGATATAAGGGTTCATGCATAGAAATTCCAGCACCACACTGCTCTCTAGTGGGTTTGCTTTCCTCACTATTGGCGCAGTGCCTCAACCCCCACCAACACACACTCCCGGTAGTGCTCAGTTCCTGCTCCTCAGGGCCTTTCTTATTCTCCTTCCTCTCTTTCTTCATGTCCCACAAATGAGAGCAGTCACTCTGTGTCTGTCCTTCTCCTTCTGACTAATTCGCTCAGCCTAATACTCTCCAAATCCACCCACAGGCAGAAAATTGAGTGATTTCACCCCATTGTGTGTATGTACCATGTTTTTTGTGTGTGTGTGTTATATCTGTTTGTGGGCATGGATTGTTTCCAGATTTTTTCTATGGTGAATAGTGTTGCAATGAACATAAGAATTCAAATGTAAACAGAATGGAGGAGAGGAGAGGAGAGGAGAGGAGAGGAGAGGAGAGGAGAGGAGAGGAGAGGAGAGGAGAGGAGAGGAGAGGAGAGGAGAGGAGAGGAGAGGAGGGGAGGGGAGGGGAGGGGAGGGGAGGGGAGGGGAGGGGAGGGGAGAGGAGGGGAGAGGAGAGGAGGGGAGGGGAAGGGAATGGGATGAACTGCACCTGAGACCAAGCAGCCCGGCCCGAGTTCCCTCCTTCGTCCACCCATTGCCATTGGCAGTCCCGGGTGGGGGACGCTGCGTGAGACCACCAAACGCAGGCGGCAAGGAGAGAGCGACACAGCCTTCCATGATTTACGTTTTGATTACACAGTTTTCTGGTTAACCAGGCTTAAGACAATTCAAATATACTTTAAAATATTAATAATTACTGATATTACAGTGAATTAATTTGTTGACAACTGTGCTACAGTTTTTTTTTAATTCCCTGATCTTTTAAATAAAATATTAACCAGTATTTGGATGTGAGTTCCAAGTGATGAATCCAAACTTTGGCTTCCCCAAGAGATCTTAATGGATATTTTTTTTTTGTCTACGATTGACTCATTATGTATACTTTGGAAACATCCTCATCATTCCCATCCTTACCTCAATATATGAACTGAGGCTGGTTAATTCTTCAATGGCAGTTAAATTTTACAATGCAAGAACATGAATGTAAAATATTTTTTATTTTTATAAATTAAATTGAGAGTATATATATGGTTTCACAGGGAGCATTTACAATCATGTCGATAAAATGTCAAGTGTGTGCATCCCCTGGATGCTTCTAAATGTTATATTTAGCTGTTTTATGCAGTACTGAATCTGCAGTGCTAGTTGACCGAGCCCGACCATGAGGAGTGTGTTTGTCTGCAGTTTTGTTTGTTTTGTTCCCGTGACCCTCCCAACCTCTCCCCTACGCACAGTGTGGTTGAGATTTAGATGTGGCTGCGTGTAACGTGCCAGGCTCCCTAGAACCTTTCTTTATTCATTCTCACGTTCCTAGAAGGTTAGTACTATCACATCTCCAGTTCAGAGGTTTAAAGATGGAGACAAAACCTGTTTGTCATGCGGCATGTTGGAGACACCAGCTTTTATCCCCCAAACCTCCACCTCAAGCAAAATGTTCAAGCACTAGAGATACAAAACTTGAAGAAAATGAGAAGACAACATATTCACCAATAAAAATAACAGGATGTGATTCTTTCCCAAGGTTGGTGTTTACGGTGTTTTTGAGAAACTTAAAAGGACTCACTCCCTTTATGGGCTGCTATATGCCAGGTGCTCTGCATGTCACGCTTATCACCTTGTTTCATGATTCAATAGCTAGGGAAGCTGTTATCATTCCATCTTGGAGTTCAGAGAGGCAATCAACTCAGAAGCAGGGGTCCAGGGGTAGCCACAAAAAAAAAGATGGCAAAGGCCTCCCCACTGCATTGGACCTCTGCAGAGTACACTCTTGTTAGGGCTGGTGCGGGCTCACCAAACTCCACAATGTGCACAGCCATATCGCAATGCCTAGCCTGCTGGGGGCAGAATGGGCTCTCTCCTGGCTCTGGCTCTGGCTCCGTCTCTCTGTCTCTCTGTCTCTGTCTCTCTGTGTCTCCCTCCACCCCTTCTCTCACTCGCCCTCCCTTTATCTCTCTCTGCCTTCCCCCATCTGTGCCTCTTCCGGAAGGAGAGTGTCCCATGGCTGCTCTTGATAGAGGGGCGGTCAAAGGAGGAGCTCGAGCCTCTCAACAATGGCAGGAGGCATAAGTGATCCTTCATTGTGCTGAGAGAGCATGGGCGGAGGCTGTTCGCTACAAGCTCACCCCTGATTCTTTGAGTTTATGATTGGTATTCAGAGGCTGACAGCTTCGAGGATGACTCAGGAGTTCCCCTTATTTGTCATGAGCTGACATGTGGAGTCGTAGGGGGATTTGTAAGAGTTCTCAGAGTCTTCCAAATTCAGTAGCAAATATTTATGCCATTTCAGGGCTACTTGCCAATTCTTACTGAAGTAGCTTCTATTTAATTCATTAGAAGCTTACAAATAGACCAAAGAAGATTTTTGTTTGTTTGTTTGTTTGTTTGTTTTTGCTTTTTGGGTCACACCCAGCGATGCTCAGGGGTTACTCCTGGCTTTGCACTCAGGAATTGCTCTTGGCAGTGCTCGGGGGACCATATGGGATGCCGGGGATCGAACCCAGGTCAGCCGCATGCAAGGCAAACGCCCTACCTGCTGTGCTATCGATCCAGCCCCCCAAAGAAGATTTTTAGTATTCTTGTAGGACACCAGATCTCAAATATATCATCTGATAATAAATGTCCAGATCCTAATTCACAAGGTTTGAAAGTTGAGATTTTTCACATCTAGAAATCATCCAAGTAATTGTGATACAAATGAACTCCGTGTTGAAGACCACTGACGTTCTAATCTGCTGATGTAGATTGGACTTTTAAAACTAAATATGACACATATGACATGCCTTTTAAAGTACCACGTAGACATAACTTGTAGAAATGACATCATCATAATCAGAGTGTTTAAAGGATTGTACCTCAGTGGGAATGTCACAAACTCTTATCTAACTCACCTTGGTTTACCTGGTGGAGCTTTGTCTGCCTCAGGCTGTGATAACAGCTCCAGTGAACTCAAAGGTATCGAAGAGAATTCATTTGCCCCTACAGCCCAAGGAGTCCTTATGACATGACACATGGACCTACCTGGACCAATAGGATATAAATAATTGTAAAGGCATGGTAGGTAGAGAACACACACCTGAGGATTTATTTCTGAAATGAAAATTCTATGATAAAAGAGGGAAGTTGCTCCTGATAAACTTGAGTTACTTTAGGATATTTGTCCCTGCCAAAACTTGAAATTTGCTCTTGATCATTGACGAATGTGTTAAGGTAGATGTTGATAAAGATGGCAGCCTCTCCCTGACAAGCTCACCGTGGCTCCTGCTTCCTTCCCTACAAGGTGACGGAGGGGAGCAGGTTCCATTACATTCCATCTCTGCTTAATCCCTTGCTGTTACGGGAAGAGGAAAAAGCAATTAAATGCACTTCTGAAACCTTCCCCCCGAGGGCTGTTTACAATATTGCCTGCATTAAGCAGCCTGTGCTCAGAGACGGGCCACTTTCCCTTGCATCTGGTAGTTTTACAAAGCATTGGGAAACCTGTGTGTAAATTAAAACATTCAATCAGCAGCTCCGTGAATAAATCCCAGGTTGTTATAAAAGAATATCACTTAAATAAAAACTCTTGTGAGTTTTATTTGGAATAAGGTTTCCAAACTGGAGGGAGAGACCAAGATTCCACAGGGAATGAATTGGGGCTCCAATTTGTTCAAAAAAATAAAAAAAAAAAAACCCAAACAAGAGAATGCCCATGTTAGCAAACACTAAAATTCCCTTAAAATAGAATTTTAAGCTAAGCAGAACTTTCCTTCCTCACCTGAAATGTTGATCCATTATTTAGATAAGCAGAGGCCATCGTGTGCTTTTTTAACTAAATGATTTTGCTTCTTGTTTGGCCAGATTTGCTTGTCTCAGAGGGAAGAGTATCAAGTAACAGGTGGACCAAGCTCACAGGAGGTGGGTGGTCGGTCGCTATCAGAACATCTCGCCCCTGTAGTCCCATTTCCAGATCAAACAGCAGACAGAGGAAGTCGGCCCAGCGACTCTCCCCAGTGCCCTGGGTCTGGCTCTCTTGGGGGATGTGCATCAGTGGTGGTGGACACACTGAATCAGCCTTCCTTCTGCCTGTTGCCCCAATTTCCACATCAGTCCTCTCCTGTGAACTTCTATGGTCCCTCTCCGAAGAGCTGTGTCTCTTTCCATTGACCAGTGCCCTTTCTCCAGGTCTCCATCTTTGATTGGCCAGGCCTAATTTGGAGATGGTGGAGTGATGGAATCTAGCTTGGGGGGCTGCAGCGATAGCACAGCGGGGAGGGCGTTTGCCATGCACGCGGCCAACCTGAGTTCTATTGCCAGCATCCCATAGGTCCCCTGAGCACCTTCAAGAGTAATTCCTGAGTGTAGAGCCAGGAGTAACCCCTGTGAAACACTGGGTGTGGCCCCAAAAAGAAAAAAAAAAGAGCCTAGCTTGGGAAATCTTTCATTTCTTCCTCTTCTCTGCTGACATGGTCTGCCTGTGAATGCAGAAGTATAAGGAGTAGCTTGGAAGCAGACATCTCGATCCTCACCTGTAACTGTCTTTCTTTCCTCTTCTCCCTCTGTCTCTCTATGCCATTTCTCTTATTCTGTGTGTTAAGTAAACACATGAAGAATTGCAGTTCTTTCAGCAGCAGCAATAGCTCTATTGAGAGGCAGATGTGAGTTGCCATGGTGATGTGTGCTCAGGATCAAAGAGGCCTGATGGACAGACATAGACCCCCAATCATCCTAGACCTTCTTATCAGTTGATGTTCCCAGCTGCAACAGCAATACTTTGTACCACTAATTTGTAAGTCAAACCTGAGAATATGTGTCGCCTTTCTAGATGTACCCAGTCCGTGGAGCTGGTGGTCCAGTGAAGATCAGACACCCCCAATACTCACAAAATCACAGTTTATTCTTATACCCACCACCTTGGACCTGTATTTATAACTGGACTCTATTTTTCTTTCCTACTTCATCTCTCTTCTTCTGTAGGTATTGGGAACCTAACATGACTCCAAGTCCCCTGAGGAGTGGTTCTGCCTGCATCTTATCTGTGGTTGTGAACAATTACCAAGTCCTTGATCTTGAATTTTATCCTGAAGTGGGAATGTGGACATACTTCTATGCCCTATCTGACCCTGAACATCATGCATGCTCAGAATCCAATTGCGAGTTCTCAATAAGCATGGAAACCAATTGTATCAAAACATTGGCCAGTAGACAGAGTAGACTTCTGTTCACCTGTCTCCAGGGTGGGTGCCATGGTTACCCTGTTCTTAACCATCTTAGCTCCTTTAGAACTGTCTTCCTCTCTCACTACTCGGGTAGTGCTTGCTTCCAAGATTCCTGTGCACCCCACAACACATTCCTGCCCATCCGCACTGTGGAGTCCCCATGCATTTTATTACTAAGGTTGGGGATGCTTGTAATATATATGGCAAAATACAAGTAACAATGAATCATTTACATCTACTGCATTTTTATAAATAGTAATCTCACAAAAAGAGATAGAACAGGATAAAGTAAGAAACTCACAGAAAACAAAGGGCTTTGGAGGTTGGCAATGAAAAAATAAAAGTACAAACAGAAGACATTATGTAGGAATCAACACCATCATCATCATCATCATCATCATCATCATCATCATCATCATCATCATCATCCCGTTGATCGCCAATTTTCTCAAGCGGTCTCAGTAATGTCTCCATTCGTCCTAGCCCTGAGATTTTAGGAGCTTCTTTTTACTCATCCTTCCCAACAGTGCCACATTGGAGGCTCTTTCAGGGTCAGACAAATGAGACCCATCATTGTTACTGGCTTTGGCATATCAATACGCCATGGGGAGCTTGCCAGGCTCTCCCATGCGGGCAGGAAACTCTTGGTAGCTTGCCAGGTTATCTGAGAGGGAGAACTAGGCTATAAGATGTCACGTGGCCACGAAGTGTGCACTTCCGGGAACTTGGCTTTATAGTCTCTGGATGTTGGCCGTTTATGGGATTACATGGTGCTGGGAGCAGTTTCTGGGTGTGACTGCCTAGCTACTGGAAAATGGGGGATCTGGGTGGAAGAGGTCCAATCCTGATCTGAACAAGCTTGGAGATCTCAGTCCCGGGTATGCGGACTAAAATTTAAGTGAAGGGTTTTATAAAGTTGTTCACAATATTTTAATATTTGATTACATTTAATATTTGAACACCAATTCCACCACCATTACATCTCCCACCATGGTATTTTGGAAGTTTCCATCCCGAACCCCAAGCCCTGCCCCCAAAACAGAACCAGAGAATTTATATTGTATTGCTTGTTATGACAGTGACAATGACAGTGCTTGTTATGAATGATCCATTAAAAATGATGATAAAAAAGGTTTCTTAGAGGAAAGTGTGTGAAGATAGTTGTATTTCACCCAGGGGATATTGAGCCCCTCTATAAGAGATTAGTAACATATTGTTAAAGGTTGAGCCATATATATGTGTGTATATATTTATATATATGTGTATATTTACATATATATAACACAGCAGGTAGGGTGTTTGCCTTGCACATGGCTGACACAGGTTCGATTCCTCTGTCCCTGTTGGAGAGCCCAGCAAGGTAGCGAGAGTATCCCACACGCATGGCAGAGCCTGGCAAGCTACCCATGGCATATTTGACATGCCACAAACAGTAACAACAAGTCTCACAAAGGAGACGTAACTGGTGCCCGCTCAAACAAATTGATGAACAATAGGATGATAGTGCTACAGTGCTATCTATATCTATATCTATATCTATATCTATATATCTATATCTATATATCTATATCTATCTATATGCATCCCCCTAATATTAGTTGCCTTCTCCTTTAAATCCTACAAACTGTGGTATGCTACTGATGGTATATCAATGATGTAAAGTATGAAATGTCCAGAAATAGATTCACTCATGGGTGAGACTCATCTGAGCATGTGGAGAGCAGCCGTGAGCAAGCCAGCGGTTGAGTTCTGTAGACTTTCTGCTGCCTGGGCTGGCTCCCTTGGGGCAGGCAGGGGAACTCAGCTGCCCCCGCGGGGCAGTCCCACATGAAACTGCCTGGCACAGGGTCTGGAGGCATGTCTAAGGCATGTCGTTCTCTGATCTCTTCCAAGAGATTTCTTGTCGAGTCTCTGGATCATGGCCGTTGATGAGATTACATGGCACCAGAGGCATCTTATGGGGGTGACTGCCAAGCTGGTGGGAAAAAGGGGAGGTGGGGGATGGCATGGTGATTTTGAGAGTGGGAGAAAGCAACTGCTGTGGCTCTGCTTGGGTGGGCACCAGGCAAGCCCGCCCCCTTCCGACCTACTCAGGTCTGTTCAGCCTTTACACAGGCCCAAGATCATGACTGTTGGGGGCAAGCACCAGCTCCTGCCCGGTGCCACGTGGCTGCCATCTTCTCTCCCTCCCGTGTCTTGGATAGATCTGATAGACTCTTTTATAAAAAGGTATTGGTAGACATTTGATATTAGAATTAGCCTAATTTTAATAAGTCTTGACAGTAATTTTTCTTACTACTTTGTTAAATTACTACCAACCTTTACAGGTGAACTTTACAGTGTCTATATCTTGAGAAGGAGTTGGATCCAACAAAGGTGAATTAACATTAAAGGCCTGAACTTCTCCTCACCCACTCTCATCCACAGGACTTTTGGTTGTATGGCACAGAGATCCCCTGCTCTAGAAAGTCCCACAGAATCTGGAAACCAGTGTGGAAACTCTGGTTTGCATCCTAAGCCTCACGGGAAGCATATTTGGATTCAAGAATTAAATGTTCTCTCATAAAGGAGCAGTTGTGGCCAGAAGTATGATCAGGGAAGCAGGCGTGGGGGCCACTCGGTAGAGCTGGACCTTTAGTGGGAGACCAGAAGCTCAAACTACAAGTCTCTGAGCTATGGAAAACAGCAGATTTCATGATGCACTTATCTTTATTTAGGAGGAATTGATCAGACATGTGCTTGTACAAGAATTCATATCTTTTCAACATGGAAAGTTGAGAGTTGGTAAGAATGACTCTACCAGGAAAGCGAATGCTCAAGGGAAGCGGAAGGAGGCATCTTATCCTCTTTCCCCTATTTTTTTCTGGGATACAAAGACTAAAGGATTTCTTTTATTCATTGATCCTTATATCATCTACTCTTAGCAGAAAAAAAAAATGCCACTCAGGAAAAGACAGTGATGAAGACAACAACGATACCCGCTGCCCAGGATCCTTCTTTCCAATATCGCCATGTCATTGGATCTAAACAGTGACCAGGAGATGGGCAGTTATCCAGTCCCTAAAGAGCAGAACTTGGCCAGCTGTATCCAAGTCAGCTGGAATCCGGGCAGAAAGCCATTCTCACAAGGGAATAAGGGGATGAGGCCGGAAACCCAGAGAGACACTCATTCCCAGACTAAACAAACATTGTTAGGAGAGGGGTGAGATGATGACTTGATGAGCAAGGGTGCTCGTGGGACTCTGCTGCCTGCAGGAAGGCCTTCAGGGCAAGGCTGAGCTCCACCCATGAGGGCGGGGCTTCCTGGATGCTGGATGTACTTAGCCAAGATGAACTGACTCTTGGCCCTGAAATGACAATCATCGCTTGGCGACTCTGAAATAGTCTAATTTCGTGCATATTTTTCAAAAAACAGCTTTATTTCTGAAATACTCACATTTTCCCTCTGTTCAAAAGTTAAATTGCCCATGAATGGTACAAAAAAGTCCAAGCTGCTTTTATCTTTCAGCAAAGTAAGAACTGTGATTATGTTGTCTTTAGTATATTCATAACCTTCAATAAACATCCTCGGTATTACCCCCTCAATTGTTAAGGAGGGATTAAAATCTGTTTTAGGTTGCAAAACTTGAAGTGGGATAATAGACATGTCTACATAATACTCGAATGTCTTATCAAGTAGATCGCATATCTTCAAGATTTAAATCGAAGCCTTTCAAGCTAATTTCTGATATTGACAAAATAGTTCATAAATTGTCCCTTATTTAGTTTGAGCAAAAGAATAGTATAATTTTCCAAGCACATTCTGAATATGCATTACAGAGTTCTGAATCTTCTGAATGTTTTGGGGTTTTCTGACTTTCACGATTTTTTAAATGGCATAAGTAAATAAAGCAATTTACATTTAAAGAGACTCCCTAAGGGACTGTACCTGCAGGGTTGTTAGCAAAGATTAAGACTTTAGTTCTCTTGTATCTCAAGAACCCAAGAGCCTGCTGAGAATGTTAGCAATTGCTAAAAAAAATTACTAGATTTGTATTTTATGTAAATACGAGCAGATTCAATATTTCTGCCTCTTAGCATACATTGCGACTTGTATACTGTGCCCTGCTAGAAAGAGAGTCCCAGGTTGTTTACATTTCTATAGTCAGGAAAATGTCCATCTGTCATCTGACAAAAGGTTAGAAGGCTTAGGAGGGTTAAGGGGCTTTTGAACTATGTATTGAATCAAGATTCTATCCAGATTTGGAAGAGGGTTAATCATTTCAAAAATTATTTATCAAGTACTTGCTGATACCACCACCAGCCAGAGAGACAGGGAAGCCCAATGCAAAAGCTTGGACCTGAAGCCACTCCCGTTCTCATGGGTAAGACATAAACTAAGCAAAGAAACCACAAAGTAGCAGTGAGCCCAATTCATAGCTCTGGCTGTAATATTGGTGACCAGCAGCTAGTGCACACTAGCACATTTACGGAGCTTCAAGCCATTCGTGATCATAGAAATGAATGCTGGAGTACCAGCTCCTTCCAACATTTTTATAACCATGCTCTCCATTGTGTGTATTCATTTGTCTATCAAGTCAGCTGCTGGGTGCCCAGTGCTAATACTTTGCTGGTGCCATGACACTATAAAGATGAACTTGATGATGCCCGCCTCACAGGAGAGAGCCATGTAAACAAATATCTGAATGTGCTAGTATATAACGGTACTGGAACTGTATCTAATATCTCTATTGTATATATTTAAGTCTTTTTGTCTATGGCTGGGTGTATGTGCCACCAGCAGGTCAGCCTGTACGTGCAGGGCGAGTGCATCAGCAGCCTGATGGTGCATTCAGACTTCCAGATACCCCAAAATTGCTGCTGTGCCTTTGGCCAGACCCCAACAACTTGGGACCAAGTTTACCAAGAACTTAAACAGCCAAAAGCTAGGTATGTGGGAGACACTCCCACAAACCACGTCCGGCTCGGCTATAAATTGAAGGCAAGATGGTGCTGATGCCGCCCGAAACCCTCCCGCTCTCCCGAACCCGGCTCACCATCACGACGCCTTAGACAACGCGCGGTTCAGCACGCCAGGCATGGAACTCTACGTGTGATCCCTGCTGGAACTCTACACGTGATGATTCCTGATGGACGTCGCCGGCTGTTTTGCAAGAGTCGGACAGAGTGGTGTTGGTGGGGCACGCAGAAACCATGGCAGTGGCCGCAGTGTCTCTGCCTGTCCCAGCCGGGCCGAGTCGCTGCGCCATTGGACATAGAGCCATGGCGGCAGTGCGCACAGTGGCTCATCCACCGCGGGGTGCTGTCAGCCAACCCCCGGTGACCTGGGACTCAGCACAGGTGTTCAACCTGGCACAGACCCTCCGAGACAGGGCCCTGCTCTGCCAGCTGCTCAACAACCTCTGGGCGCACTCCACCAACCTCAAGGAGACCAACCTGAGGCTGCAGATGTCCCAGGTGCTGCCCAGAGACACAGGCAGGTGCATGTTTGTCAGTGTGCAGATCGTTACAACATGCTAGTCGACCAAAAGCTTGCATTCAGTAGACTGGGAACACCTGTAAAGGCGATTCGAGGCCGCCCCCAAAGCCTCTGTCCCTGTCAGAGAGCCTGGCAAGCTATTGAGAGTATCCCACCCACACGGCAGAGCCTGACAAGTTACCCGTGGGGTACTCAATATGCCAAAAATAGTAACAATGACAGTCCTCATTCCCCTGATCCTGAAAGAGCCCCCAATACACCATCAGGCTACACTAGCACACAACCGGGATGAATGGAGACGTTACTGGTGCCCGCTCAAGCAAAATGATGAACAATGGGATGATAGTGATACAGTGATACTGTGATTATCTATGTCTATGCCCATGACTTAATCTATAACTGCATCGATAATCATGTGTGTCTAAATCTACTGATATCCATAATCATGTAATTTACATATGCATAGAAGTCGATATCTATGTCTTTATGTTTATTTAGCAATGTATCTCTGCTCGTATCTTTTGATTGATAGCTTTCTATCAGAGGATATAAGACGAGGTGCCCAATTTTGTTTGCTACCGAGGGAAAGCTTCCAAGAGGACGACATACCTTACTGGAGATAAGAAGAACCTCAGTAAGCAGGGAAGAACTCAAGGAAGCTTTCCAACACTCAGGGGAAGTAAAGGTAAAAGTATTTCAAGAATAGCAAGGAATATGGTCAAACAAAATAATTTTGGAAGCAGCCTGAAGATGGTCCCATAAAGACAAGGAAAAAAAGGCAGGTGTATGATGCTGAAAGGCTGTCAATGGCAAATTTGAAAGGTTTTGCTCCCTCTGTGATATATAACTACAATAGTTTATAAGATGTGCTCATCGAATTGTCTGCGTCTGCGTCGAAGTACTGGTAATTTCTGTTTCTGTGTATTAGCATGTCTTCCCTCATAGAATTTCAAGTGGGAAGAAAATCACCATGTACACGGCCTAAGAAGATAATGATTACAATATTATAATTTGCATTAAGTGCTTATCAGTGGTCACTGTCTCAGCCACAAGAGAGCACCTATCAGGTGAAACACTGAGATATATGGTGAGAGGATTTGCTCTGGGTTTTATTTCAGTGATGAGGAATACAATATAAATCATGTTTTAGTGGTGACGACATGCATGGTAGGAAATCTAAAGCGATATATATCATAGGGAGGATTTTGTCAAACACCATATCTCATCCATCTGACATAGTGTCAAAGAACTCAGACAAGTTTCAGCCTCACTGCATAAATTTTATGTCCATTTTATTGCCATTTTATGAATGAAATAGAAAAATTAAATATGTTACAATGAAACCAAGAAATAAGTAGCATTCTGCATGCCTTTGGCATAAAGAAAATGGGTGGAATGAATGATAATCAGGTACTGAGTCTAGTGGGGAAAAATGAAGTAAAAATCTATAAGATAAATCTAGTAGATGTTATCATTTATCTATCTTCACTTCAATTTTACTTTTCTTGGGAATTTCTGTCAAAGAAAGTCATAGATCTTGTCTTTCAGAGACCTGATGAATTTATTATTTTTTTTGTTTGGGTTATGTAAACCAAAGCCAGTGCTTTGAAAAATTTTAGAAACAAAGGGGTCAAACAATAGGGCAAACTGGGGTAAAATAGTAGCATTTTGCAAACATTGATGCATGAAATTGCCAAGATACATGAAATTCCAAAATGGCAGCAGAGTCAGCCTGTCCCAGTCAGAGGACAGGTGTTCATTCGGGACTCTGCACCAGAGACTGTGCCAACGAATGTCTTCCTTATTGCATCACTGTTTTCTTCTCGGGCTTTTACCATCATTTCAACTTGTTCCTCAAACCCATTCCTTGCTGCATGACCACATGAAAAGGATGACTAATATATTGGCCCAGAGAAGAGCAGAGATAATGGGGAAGAGTCCCAGCCGAGCTGGGTTTCGGAGCGTACAGAGAGATGCATGTATTTTTAGCAGAATGCAAGACTGTCTGGGCAAGCAGTTTCTGTGCTGCTTCAAGACCGACGAGAGACGTTTCTCAAAGCTGAGTCTCTCTTCCTCAAACATCACAGATTCCAAGTCAATAAATAGCATGTAAAGGTCTAGGAATGTGAGCAAATGTTCATGAAAGATATTTGGTTCAATGGTGGGACTTTAAACAAACATCACAGGCAGATCTTCCTAATGATTTGTACAACATGGGAGATTAAAAACCTTGTTTTCTAGAAATGGCTTTTGATTGAAACAGAAACGTATGTAAACAGACGGTAAATGTATTTGATAGAGGCTAAGCTTTGATTTCCCCCAGCTCTGCCTATTCTAATAATGGGTGAATCTGTTCTAAGCTTATCTAGCGGTTGCAGACACAGTAAGATCAGCCCATCAGATTCTGGGCTAGAGTTCTTCTTTATAAAAGTGGAGAAAAATGTGCCAACTAAGAATTCCATTTCAGTTCAATTTACTTTCTGCCATAGAGAGCATCTAAAGTGGGGACAGTATAAAGGACAAGGGAAGCTTTAGGAATAATCAAGAGCCAGCTCAACTCCTGGAGGTGATCTGAAGTTTAAAGCTCTACGCAGAATGCTTTGGCTCTGTGAATGTTTGTTGTTGCTTTTCACACCGAGTAAGCAAATGGAGAGCACCTGCTTATTTTCTTGTGTCTCAGTCTGTGCCTCACCTATTTCTGAAACACATTTTTTGCACCGCAAAAAGTAAAATAAGAAAGCATTACCTTTTTCAAGATTTATGTGTGGGAGAAGGATTCATAGACAGCACTTTTTTTTTCCTAGAAATATTCTGTACCTAAAGAGCAAATATCAGGAGATATTTCGTTTAGTGCTGTAGAATAGGCGGATTTTTGTCTATACTCTCACCAGACACAAGAATTGGAAAGACCTATTAGTACTAAAATGCAGTCTCACACTGACCATTACCCAAACAAAAAGAAAGATTCCAAAAGTATTCTTTTTTTTGGAGTGGGGGGAGGGGGTTATGGGTCACACCTGGCGATACTCAGGGGTTACTCCTAGCTCATGCACTCAGGGATTACTCCTGGTGGTGCTTGGGGGACCATAAGGGATGCTGGGAATCGAACCCAGGTCGGCCGCATGCAAGGCAAATACCCTACCTGCTATGCTATCACTCCAGCCTCTAGAAGTATTTTTTTGTTTGTTTGTTTTTGGGCCACACCCAGCATTGCACAGGGGTTACTCCTGGCTCATGCATTCAGGAATTACTCCTACCCGCTGTGCTATTGCTCCAGCCCTTAGAAGTATTCTTAATAATTGTGACTGCTGAGTAAATAGATGACAAGTTTACATCCCCAAAAGTAAAAATAAATAAATAAATAAATAAATAAATAAATAAATAAATAAATAAACAAACAAACATAGGCAGGTATTAAACCACTTTTGCAGCATCAGTTTTGTTTGTTGTTGAAACTGAAAGGCTCTGAAATGAGTATTAAACCTTTCTATACTATTTCTAGCAATTAACCACTTTTCTGTGGGGCAGTGGAAGGAGTAGAGCTATCATCATTTTTTTACAACTGTTCTGCCTGGGATATTAAACTTTCCATAAATATTTGTAATTTATTTTCTTCTTCTCCTGCTGAGAAGATCAAAAGATTTTATGATTTATGTTAACTTGGCAAAGAACTAGTCAAATGTCTACCTGCAATAAAGGCTTCTTATCTCATTCTCTGTATGCTTTGAACAATAGAATTCTGAAAGCTCCCAGTACTTGTCAACATGCATTTTCTGAGATGATTGCATTAGTAACGAATATTATTCTGTCAGTTTGTTACCGCAACTTATTTTATTAATAAAGCACAGGCTGCTTCTTCAAAACCTCTCCCCTGTCTCCTGGATCTGGATTCGTATCTATAATCAAGATCTCCTGTTCATTTCTCCTAATTACCTCAATGCATTCCTCTCAAATGCATCTCCTCTCAAATGGAAGTGAGATTTTTTTGAAGTCGGTAATAACGGTGGAGTAAATCATTCCCCTGGCTCTGTTGTGTTTTGAGCACATTCAGCTCAGGCCTTCACAATGAGACCAGGCCTGGTGAATGCTTCCCCTTTGAATGGGTTGAGCTTTTGTTCTTTTTTTTTTTTTTATCATCTATGCTTACACACCAAGGGGTCTCTTTGCTGAAGTAGGTTCCTTGGGGCTGGGGTTTTTGTTGTGATAACCTAACCATTCAAGGCTTTGCCCTTTAGATAGGCTCTCTCAGGACTGAATGAAGCTAAGAGCTGGAAAGGGACTTTGTTCTCTCCAGGACTCCCACTGTTTGAAACCACATTGTTTTACAACACACCAGTAATGGTAACACATTTTTGTAGGATACATCCAAACTAAGTGCGTTTAAAAAATCCACACCGTAATTTAGAGTACAGGATTTATCAGAGATGCCAGAGGAAACAGTTCAATAATTGAATTTTTGAAGCAAGGCATGGGATTGAGTGTCACAAAGCCACCTTCCTGTTTCCCAAAAGAAGCCGATGTGAAATCATCATTCGATGAAATGCCAGGATAGATTCAATGAAAATGCCTCCCTCTCAACAAAAGAAAAAGAAGAAGCCAAGTGTGGCATGCTTGTGGGCATCCCCTCCCTGTCAGGCACACACACTGACATGCTGCCTTAGTGGGAGGTTCTGAGGGTCCCGGGGAGCCAGAGGGCCAACCTCTTGACCTCTGGGCAGGAGTAGCTTTGGAGAGCACAAAATGTCATTATTATCTTGACAGTCTGAGTTACTCGACTGTCATCATTAAAGAGAATGCTTGCACAAGCAAAATATCACAAAATTCACTGTTTCAGAATGGCAGGAAGTCTCTGCACTAATTAGGAAGAAGGGAACAATTAAGGGGACGATCAGACCCCAATTCTGGCAAGAATGAGGTTGGTGGAAATAATGTGTCTAAAGGAAGAAGGTGATACCAAATTCTATCATCCTTGCAAAACTGGCATGGCAGAATAAGGCTCAAGATTCTTCTTGGGGGGGTGGGTATGGTAACACAGTAGCAGCCAACCTGCACCTGTGGGGCGAGTGCATGAGCAGCCTGTTGCTGCCTTCAGGCTTCCTGATACCACAGAATTGCAACTGTGCCTTCGGCCGAACCCAACAACGTGGGCCAAGCTTACCAAGAAATTAAACGGCCAAAAGTTAGGTATGTGGGAGCCATGCCCACAAACCACCTCCGGCTCAGCTATACAAGCTCATTTATTGGCCTTATTTCAGTGACCCATAAATCTCGAAGGAGATCAGAAGCCGCTGTTAATCTCAGACCTGCACAAGGCTGAACAGACTAGGGTAATTTGGAGGGGAGTGGGTTAGTCCAGTGCCTGCTCAAGCAGAGCCCCTGGCAGCCACTTGCTTCCAGAGTCCAAAATCTCCAACACACCCCCGGCGTGATTCCACCATCTCAGGACGGACCTCACCAAGATATAAGCTGCTGATAATTTGGGTATGTGGGTTTTGTGACTGAAATCTCCAGGCTTTCTCAGGGTTGCGATGGGCTACTTCCCCCCACCTCCCTGTACTTCCCAGAAGCCTCAGCAGTCATATCCACACCCCAAAGCGGCCACCCAATTGAGAAGCTACTCCAGCCTTACCATCCCAATAAAAATATCAAATGCCCTGAACAAACACCAGGACCTCTCAGCACCTGTTTTGCAAACAATAATGCACAAATGGAAAAGGAGAGAGAGCAAGAAGGAAAGTGCATCCCATAGAGGGAGGCTGGGGGTTGGGGTGGGGTGTTGGGGATGGTGTTAGGGAAAGAGAGGACATTGGTGGTGGGAAATGTACACTAGTGGAGGGATGGGTGCTGGATCATTGCACGACTGAAACTCAATTATGAACAGCTTTGTACAGTCTATCTCATGAATATTCAATTAAAAAACATTTTTAAATAAAAAAATTAATGTGGAGTTCATGCCCAATTTAATCAGCTTAATCAATGACTGAATAAATAGCAGTACTCCTACATTAAAAAAAAGATTCTTCTTAGGCAATAATGGGAACTTTTACTCAAACTCACCTGTTTCAAGACATACACAGTGGGTTTAGACAGGAAAGATCCAATCCTGCTTAGAAACCACATCATCTTTACAGTTTGTTGCCAATCCTAATTTATGTATCTTATCAACTGATACAAAGTCCATTTCCCTGCCTGATATGACTAAGTTGACACAGGGAGACAAGAGCAGTTTATTGGGGTTAGGAGGACCTGAATACCCTGTGTTCTTTCATGTCTGGCTGGGTCCTTTTATAGTTGGTTCTGTGTTTCAGGGTCATACGACTGACCCAAATCAAACTGCCTCTCAGCTCCAGGCGGGCTAGGAGCATTTGGGTGTGATCACTCCTACAGTAACTTCAAAAGAGTAAACACTAAAAAGTCAATAGTATAACCATAATTTGGAGGCATTATCTTTTCAACGTGTAACAGCCGGTGGACAAGGTCTTACCACAGTGGGATTGATGGAAAGAAAGCTGCACCAATATGTTTTGGGGAAATGCTCACTGATAATATTTCCAAGGTTTAGATATGTTGATTAGGAAACAAAAATGTCAAGAAGACATATGATCAGTACATGCCGAATGCTGTCGAGAAGAGTGGATAGCCTAGTGTGCCGGTGTAGGCTGAGCACTGGGATATTAGCAATCTGGCCTAAACGTCAGGGTCAATCCCATTGGAAAAGCCAGAAAATAAGTCCAGAGACACCGGCATTATGGTGCATACTCTTCCCAATATTTTCATATGCCCAGCCAAGTCTGTGGAACTCAGCTTTGTCTTTCTTGAGCTGAACAAGCCCGTGCTAACAGCATCACAGGACTTTAGTAACAACTTTTGTTAAAATTGTGAAAACTGGGCTGGGGCGATAGCACAGCGGGTAGGGTGTTTGCCTTGCAAGCGGCCAACTCGGGTTCGATTCCCAGCATCCCATATGGTCCCCTGAGTACCGCCAGGAGTGATTCCTGAGTGCATGAGCCAGGAGTAACCCCTGTGAATCGCCAGGTGTGACCCGAAAAGCAAAAAAAAAAAAAAAAAAAAAAGATTGCGTGAATTATCACCATTGTCAGAGCTGGGCTCCCAAGCAATGACCCTGGAACATGGGAGAAAGTGAATTATCTGGCTCTCTCAGACACTCTGAATCAGCTGCTCTTGGAGTGGGACCTAGTCATTTTTGTCCAACAAGAAGTGCCCCGCTTCCTAAGTCCCCTTAATTAAGTCCCCTTAGTTCCTAAGCATTAGCTATTCAATTGTCTATTGTGTGTGAGTAGCACCTTGGTCCACACCCAACTGTTCCAGTGTCTGATGTTATGTGTTAGTGGTCAAAAACATAGTTTACAAATAAACTAAAAAATGAACGAAACAGCATCCTAAAAATATTTCTTTATCCAATATCTTCCTTTTGTAATTTAAAAACTCTCAAATTAGCTATGTTACAAGGTTTATAGATTCCTCCTTCAACAGGTAAACCAATTTTCCTTCATCATAAGCTTCCTGCTAAGTTCCTGTTATGAGCATCTCGACAGCAAGACATACAATTCACCCAGTCTTCAACTACTGGTCACTGTGGGTTATGTCTTTTCCCAAGGAGCATATCTGGAAATATTTTTACAACTTGGGTAGGGATAAGCTTCTTGACTCTAGTTAGTACAGGTCAAGAAAGATGCTGCTTACCCGGATATGTCCCAGACAAACACCCATAACTCAAATTTTTCTGGTCCAAACTGTTAATAACCCTGAGGTCAAAAAACTTTTGCCTGTATAGTGATTCCAAAATCCTCTAAAGCATGCAGGGTCCTTCAAATAGTATCTTTGACACACCCACAAAGTTCTCAATGAAATTATCTCTGATTTTTTCCTCATGACACATCACATCTTGTCACTGTCGTATTTATAATCTCTAGTACTTGAATTACGCATTGTGACAATTTATTAGACATAAATTTTTTCTCTTCCTAAATATTCGCTTAGGTCTAGACTCAATCTCCAAGTTGTTGAAACTCATCTACACCAGAGACATGTACTTGTGGGACTTAAAGAAACCTCATAAGAAATAATATTCTTGTCCTTCGTGATAAAGAAGACAATGAAAGATTTGTGTTCCACAAGATGAGGAAATCTTCATTTCTTTAATTTTTTTAAAAAAATGTATTGAGGCAACACTTGTTTCCAAGGGTGCAAATATTTGTTTGGGGGACATGGTGCTACTACACCATAGCCACCACAAAGTCCCAATAAGCCCCCGTCACAGTGCACAGGACCTTCTCATCCCCTCTTCCCTCCCTTAGGTCACTTCAGCTCTTGGCCAGAGCCTAAGTGTTTTGTGCTTTCACTCTACTCTTGTTTTGTTTCTTTATGCTCGAGTGAAATCACCCTGCCTTCCTCTTTCTTCTTCTAATTTTATTTAGCTAGACCTCCTCCAGCTCCATCTAAATTATAGCAAATTTTAAGATTTCTTTTTATTATTATTATTTTTAAAATCAAAGCTAAGTAGTATCTCATTGTATGTATCACTGTTGTCTTGTTGCTCATCGATTTGCTCGAGCGGGCACCAGTAACATCTCCATTCATCCCTGTCACATTCAGGGTCAGGGGAATGAGGACCATTATTGACACTGTTTTGGCATATTGAATACGCCACAGGTAGCTTGCCAGGCTCTACATGTGAGATTCTGCATTGTTCTCTTCCAGGAGCTTTGTTTTATAGTCTCTGGATCTTGGCCGTTGATGTGATTACACGGCACTGGGGGCAGCTTGCTGGTGGGTTGCCAAGCTACAGGAAAATGGGGGATCTGGGTGGAGGAGGCCCAGTCCCGATCTGAGCAGGCTTGGGGATCTCAGCCACAGATCCCACGTACCTGGGTTACTCTGCAGGTTCCTTCATGCGTGAGGCTCATCTGAGCATGTGGAGAGTGGTCTTGAGCATGGCTGTGACTGGGTTCCTGAGGTCTTTGGCTGCCGGGGCTCTGCTGGGGGTGTGGAGGGAAACTCAGCCCACCCCACTTCGAGGGGCCCTGGTGAAGACAGCCTGGCATGGGGGCAGGAGATGGTTGTATGTATATGCCACATATTCTCTATCCTGGCATTTTTCATAGGACACATGAATTGTTTCCAGATTCTGACAACAGCAAATAGAGTTGCAATAAATATAAGTGTATAGACCATTTCAAATGACTGTTTCTTATTCTTGGGATAGATTCCTCAAGTGCAATGGTCTGATCATATCACAGATCTATATTCAACTTAATAAATCTCAGAAGGAGCAGCACGCTGCAGAGATGTCTCTGGACCCCAATTATTTAAAATTTTATAATTACAGGGCACATGGCCACAAAAGCAGACATATGACCTTTAATACTATTCATAACAAGCAATAAAGAATAAGTTATTTAGCATCTACCTGTGAACAGTCTTGAGTGCTGGTGGGAAAATTCGAAATAATGGTGGTGGGAAGGTGTAATGTGGTGGGATTGATGGTAAAATATTGAATGTAATCAATTTTTGTGAACAACTTTATGAAAATGTAATTGAAAAAATAAGAAAGAAAAAGAAGAAAACAGTGAATGAGGATTTCTTTTTCTCCATATCTCCACAGGACTTGTTAATACTTGGGCAAATATCTTGATATAGGCCATTCTCACTAAACCTGTTTTTCTAAGGTCCATGTTTAAATTGCAAAGGAAACAACTTAAAGATCTCTGAGTAGTAAGTTTACCTTCAGTTGACATTCTACCTAATTTGTCTAAAAGAGTGAGAAGACTCAGGGGAATTGAGGCAGTGTCTCCTGCAATGAGACAAAATAAATAATTTCTGCCACTGAGTGGAAGCAACATTTTCAAGCATTAATTCTTCATTCAGTTGTTCCAGGCTTATTTTTTCCATTATCTGTCCAAATAGTAACAGATTGTTTATTATAACCCACTGTGAGGGGGTTGTGTTTGCAATGCAATGAGTTCCTTCTACAGGAACAGATTGCAGACCGGGTTATCTCGGGCAACTTCAGGACTCCATCTTCCCAGGGCCCTGAGTGGACCCTTAACCCTGCATGAATGGCCCATGGAGGTTTACTCCTCTATCTATCCAAGGAAATGCCACCAAGTCCCAAATCCTACCTCTTGAAGCGTGAGTCTACAAATGACATTCAAAACACAGGTTGCTATGCTCATTCAACTTTCTTCTTAATTCCATATTTCAGAAATAATACAGTCCAGGTATCCAATAAGGCATTTATAATAAAGGCTTCAGAGAAAAACTTAAAGTACTGATGTAGTTATGAAAAAGAAAACAATCACTAGCTCAGTTAAGACTCCTGGGTCGTCAAAGATTTGGTGGCATCTCTTTAAGCGGGTTCTCAGATTTCATTTGTTTGGTTTGGAGATTTATACCAAGTATACTTAGAAGAGATCAATAAATCAACCAACATGCCAAATTATGAAGTTAAATGAAAGAGTATATGTTTTTCAGAGATTACAATACTTGTAGTTATTATGCAGAATGTCTAGATTTACTAAAAAAATTGACCTAAAAATGGGTAGGACTCAAAGTAGTCAATAATGCAATAAATAATATTCCCAGTTAATCTGTAAACCTGTGAACTCTCTAAGTTTTGAAATTAAACACATGGCTCTAATGATTGCAATTCAGATATGGTAGACAAGTTATTTTTCTTCTTTAAATGTTTGAGAGTGATAGCACAGCAAGTAGGGCATTTGCCTTGCACGCGGCCGACCCAGGTTCAATTCCTCCCTCTCGGAGAGGGAGGTAAGCTATTGAAAGTATCCCGCCCACACAGCAGAGCCTGGCAAGCTACCCGTGGCTTATTTGATCTGCCAAAAACAGTAACAACAAATCTCACAATGGGGACGCTACTGGTGCCCTCTCAAGCAAATCGATGAACAACAGGACGACAGTGCTACAGTGCTACAAGTGTTTGATGACTACTATAATTTTGTGTTTTCTGACTTCCTTTTTTCTGTACTCATTGCGGGTTTTAAGAGTTCTTTTCTATATCTGGTATGAAATACCACAGAATACTCACAATTAATTATCCCAGTCTCAGATTTCATCCTGCTCTTCTGATTTTCACTGAGATATATCTGCAGCAGGCCACCACTCACTTGAAGGTTAACTTTTACTTGATTATTTTCTAAGTATTTAGCATATTTATAATTTATTGGATCATATTGTTATAGATTGAAATTTATTGAACTCAAAGCTGAGACCTTCTTTTAGGTGATTCATATTCTCTATCACTTCTAGATCAGAACTAAACTCTAGGCAATTTAGTATTTGACTGATCACACACTCAAATAAAGAGTGAAACTGAAGGCAGTGGCTTATTTTGGGTCTGCCCAATGCTAAATGCCAAGCCTTACTAATTTTTACTCATAGAGTTAACAGTTTGGGCACATTTTCTGAATCACACATCCATACATCATCTTTTTAAAAAATTCTTTTCCTTGCTGACATAAAAACCATTTAAGTCATTTTATAAAACAGATTTCTTTAACTACTGAGAGGCTATCTTATGTTTAATGGCAACCATACTTTCACTGATAAACCCTTCATCGTATATGAGGTAGGGGATCAGCTTTTGAAAAACTATCTCTTCACAAAGCACTCTTTGAATATGATAGTTAACCAATCTACAATATTTTCTTTTTGAAAATGTCCTTTTCCCCTCTCTCCCTCTGTCTTGTATTATATTTTAAAAGCAATCGAACAAATGCAAAAAAAAGCATAAAGCTCATCACTAAAAAGTAATTATTCAGTACCCTCCAGATTGAGCCCGGGACCAAGACACCCCAGGAAAAGCAGGGGACTGGCAAAGAACACGCCTGGCTACACTCATTCCGGTTCACTGCTGCTGGTATTCCACAATTACTCGAGACTATTTCAATATGTTGTTTCAACTTCATTACAACTCTCCCACATGTCTCCAAATGACTTGCCTTTCAGAGGAACAAAGAGTGTGTAGACATCCCAGACATAATAGCTAGCTCTGAAGCTGGCGCTGCCTCAGAACGATACCCCGGAGAGCCCCAGAGCACTATGGGTATGCTCTTCAAACCAGAGGTTCATTTCAGGGAAAACTAGAATGTACCCATTTGCAAAAGGTACTCCAGTGCCGCTGAAAAAAAAGTCTGAGGAAATGAAAACAGGTTAGTCCAAAGGAGAGGCGGCACAAATGGAAAATCTAGAGAAGGAGAATGCACTGGGTTCATTTCACCCACTAGTGAGCCTTGCATTGGATGTGATGGAGTGTAATGCTATTTTTTCAATTAATTTATCAAAACCTATTAGTCCTTTGGCTTGAAAACAGGTAAGAGTCACCGAGAGTGTCCTATTCCAGCTCTGTGACTTTCTGAAAGTCAAAGCCGGTGGTGATAATTTTAGATAAATAAAAACTTCACTGGCTTTAAGGATGTGAACATTATTCTTTCCTAAGACTTATTCACCTGCTACACACAAATGTGTGATTTAGCATCTCTTACCCAGATTTGCTCCTTCTTCTTCGACAGTATACCATTACAGTTTATATTTAAATCTTGTAATTCAGAAGTGTGTCAGAAATGTCTTAAAACCTAACTATAATAAATAAAAATGCAGTTTTACTATCCTAACATAAGTTAAACACTGAAGAAAGAAAATGAGTTAAAGTTCTAGAAATTATATTTCATAAGTGAAAGGAAAAGTGACATATCAAAATCAGACACTTAGGGCTCCTCTCAATATTCATCTGTGCACTGGATTATTAGTATGTCTTCCTTTTATGTTGCTTTTCCTTAGCAGAAAATAAATATTTAATAAATTTGATTGACGTTGGGGCTGACTGGGATATCATGCCAATAAATTTTGAAAAACGGGCTCACGGCAGAGTACTGAGACATGCAATGTCACTTCATCATTGCGGAAATAAAAATGCATTCTCAATTTTTCATGACGTTTAACCATCCTTCCCTGAACTCAATGAATCTAAAATGTGTGGTTTGACAAAAGTAATTAAAATGTGGACATATTGAGTTATTTTGATATTTGAAACAAGAGCGTGTCACCCTTATGAGACCTCATCCATCAGACTTCTTTTTTTTTTTACTGGAAGTAACCTGAAGGTGACTTCCAACCAGTCACCTTGAAGGCTGGTTCTGAAACTTTGATAAGTGGCCCTTCTTCATTTAAGTGGGATTTTCTCTGCAGGTGAAATAAGATCTTAGCTCATTTTTCTTCCCTGAACACTGAGGAGGTAGAGAGGACTCTGGTTTCTGAGCCCAGAGGCAGCGTTTGTAAGTATCACACTCTTGCCATCAGGGAATTTTATCCTTGCTGGGTCCAGAATCATCCCTGAAAACAGCAAATGTTGTGTCATCCTTGAAATAATGCACTGCTCTTGCCTGCAAGAAATAACTTTGTCTATGATTGGTGTATCAGTACTTAACCTATCGTGTCAAAAGCCTTATAGTCTTATAGTCTTCTTCCAAACTGCCCACCTAAAGCCACATTTCTTTATGTTATTGTGTCAGCATAAAAAGGTTAACTTTTTATAGCGTAAATGTCACTGGTTATTAAAAGTGGAAAATGAAAAATAAAAACACATTTGGCCATAACAATACTCAAATTATTTTGACTACTGAGCTGTTACCAACTGGATTCCACAGGACGTCAAAAGACCGAGTGTCCGCCCACCAACAAGATGGTCTGACTTCTTCGTCAAAACCCTAAACAAATGGTTTGAGGCTCTTTGTGTTCCTGGAGCGAGCAGATACCATTGGGCTACACTAGCACACAACAGGAACGAATGGAGACGTTACTGGAGCCTGCTCGAGCAAATCGAAGATCAACAGAATGATAAGTAATGCAAGTTATTATAAAGTTGGGCTGGAGTGATAGCACAGCGGGTAGGGTGTTTGCCTTGCATGTAGCCGACCTGGGTTTGATTCCTCTGGTCCTCTTAGAGAGCCCTGAAAGCTACCAAGAGTATCCTGCCTGCACAGTAGAGCCTGGAAAGCTACCTGTGGCGTATTCGATATGCCAAAAACAGTAACAATAAGTTTCACAATGGAGACTTACTTGTGCCCGCTCGAGCAAATTGATGAGCAATGGGATGACAGTGATACAGTGACACAAATTTTATGCATGAAAATGCAATGTTATGAAAAACAATGTAGTTTTTTAAAATGTAGAAGAGAGCTTCTATGTCTTGACATCTATCCCCCAAATATGAAACATTAATTCAACTAGATATATGCACACATATGTTCATTGTAGAACTTAATATAATTGCCAAGAGAGATTCTACTCAAATTTCAGTAACAGATGAATGAGTAAAGCAGTTGTGGTAAATCCACAACGTAATACTCTGAAGCAATGAGAAAAGATTAAATCTTACAGTTCACTGCAACTTGGATGAAACCGAAGGGTGACATTTTAAGTGAAATAATTCAGAGGAAGAAGGACAAATATTAATGACCTTGCTTATCCGTAATATATAGATAAAAACATGGAAAAAGACGAAATCAAACAAGGAAAATCCTTGGTCTTAGATTACAAAACTGAAATCACTAAAGAGAGGCAGGTGGGTAGCCTGATGGGAGAGTAAAGAGGTGAATTAGAAGCAGCAAAAGGACAATGGAAGATCTTGGGCAATTTGGTGGTGGCGAGGTGTGTTAAATATACATCAAGACCATAAATACTAACACTTTTGCAAACATGCTAAGTACAGTAATAGTAAATATTATAATAATCATTTAAGTATAATACTCATTGGAAGAAATAACACATATATGTAGCTGCGCACCAGGCCCTTCACCTAAGAGATAAGTTGTCTATTGGAGAACCTCAGTGACCTTTTTCCACAGCAGCAGGACCAGAGATGTGGAATCAACATTGTCTGGACAGAGACTTGTTAGAAGTACAAATCCTTGAACTGCCCTCAGACACTGAATCAGAAATTCCTGTCTGGAAGTCTGCATTCAGGTAAAATTTCTACAGAATTTGGGTGTCGACAAAAGTGTGAGAAGCAGAACTCTCTACCTGCAGGTGGCTAGAGATCCCCAAGAGCTTTTCAGGCTGCCGGGTTCTACTCTCAGAGTAAAGCCGGGACATCATTTGCCTTTGATGCTACTTGCCCTATTAAAATTAAATGACCGGAAGTGGATCAGGGCACTGAAACCAAACTATGTTGGCAATTAGTGAATTTTTATTAGCAAAAACAAGCAATTTTTTTAAATGCCAATTTCATTTAAGTGTGTTCTTGATTACACAGTGAAAAAGGAGCATTCTTAAAAAAACAAAAACAACAATAAAAAACTTCTACTGTCAAACCTTATTTTTTTACAATACAATTTTTAAATTATTTATTCTAAGATTATAAAAACATCAATCTTAAAAGTTTTATGTGCCCTTATGTTCATTGTGGCACTTTAAAAATAATATCCAATATATACAATCTAAAAGCTTACCACAGAGACTGCATGAAGAAGATCCTCACAGAACAATGTTTTTATTTAAAAGTACAGCAAGGACAATAAGTTTGGTTATTCAGAAGTGGGTGCTTGATTCATACATTATCTAAGTTAATAAAATGGGGTCATTCTTATAAGAGACCTGATTAAGAGTAATTGTTGCCAAATTCTTAGTTTCCAGAAAGAAAAAGAAAGAAGGAAAATAATTTTGGACACCCAGTATCTGCCATTTTGAGATTAAGAATTTTTAAGTACTTAAGGCATTTTCTAATTTTCACAATGATAAAAGTGACAGATATAATTTTTGAAAAATCTTTTATGAATATACTTGGATATATGAACTGTGCTGTGCAAAAACAGTTCAAACTCTACTAAGGGTTACAAGTGTAGCAGATCACGAAACTTCACTGATACAAATTCAAGGTTTTTGTTCTACCTGATCTGTGCAAAACAATCATTTGCTGAATTTTGGTAAAGTGTCTAAAAAAGAACATCTACAAGTATCTGGAAAAGAAAATTAACATCTATTGCGTTTTTAAAATTCCTATCTGGGTGAGGCCCTTCTATATCTAAGCTAAAACAACAGAATGGTATCCAGCGAAGATGAGAATCTACCAAGACAGCCATGAATGAGAGTTGAGCACTAGAAAGGACCCCTGCCCACACCCTCACTCTGGAGTACTGAACAATCTGGGTGTTTTCATATATACATGTTGCTTGTCTCAAGCAAGTAATGTTTTTATTTATTTATTTATTTAATTTTTAAATTTATTAATTTTATTGAATCACCCTGTGGAAAGTTACAAAGCTTTCAGGCTTATGTCTCAGTTATACAATGCTCAAACACTCGACCCTTCACCAGTGCACATATTCCATCACCAAAAACCCCAGTATACCTCCCAGCCCCCACCCTCCCATCCCCCCACCCTCACCTGCATAGCTCATAAGTTCCACTTCACTTTCTCTTTACCTTGATTACATTCCATATTTCAACACAAAACTCACAATTGTTGTTGGAGTTTTCCCCCAAAAAAACAGCCCTGCTGAAAAGGAAGCATTTGATAATTAGTTTTCCATTGCTGAGAATGAAGAGATATGAAGTCGTGCAGCCGCAATATCAGCTGCGTGGTTTGGGATTTCTGCATTTTAGTATTTTAGTAACTAAGTCTAGGGAGGTTTATGCTAGAAATTGCATCATTTCCCTTCCTGGGGCAAAGTAATGCTTTTATTTAAAGAAGAGTTTTATACCACTGATGAGCTTGGGTCCCTTTGGCCCTACTCTCCAACTACGATAACTTTGTAAATCATGGGGCTTTAGTAAATTTTTTAGAAATAATTTTTTATTATTTCTTTTCATCTTACCTGAATTAGATATTATCCTAATTCACTGTATCACTGTATCACTGCTCATCGATTTGCTCGAGCCGGCACCAGTAATGTCTCCATTGTGAGACTTGTTGTTACCATTTTTGGCATATTGAATACGCCACAGGTAGCTTGCCAGGCTCTGCCATGCAGGCGAGATACTCTCGGTAGCTTGCCAGGCTCTCTGAGAGAGACAGAGGAATCGAACCTGGGTCAGCAGCATGCAAGGCTGACACAGCCCTACCCGCTGTACTCAAAATTATAGAGTATTGGGGAAATTGTTGCCATAGAGGCAGGGTGAGGACTGGGAGTGGGAGGGATACTGGGGACATTCCCTGTATCTGTGTCACTGTCATCCAGCTGCTCATTGATTTGCTTTGCCTTTTAAGTGCTGCAAGCTAGAAGATCCTATCTTTACTTAGAGCTGCATAATACTCTATTGCTTATATGGGACATCCCTCTTATTAGTACACCATGTTTAATCTAAACCTTCTAAAAACTTGCTTGAGTTAGGCTTGCATGAGTGAAGCACTGGGTTCGATTCCTGATAACTCATGATTCCTCAATTCTTCTGGGGGTAACCCCCTGAGTACCCAGTAGACAGTGACCCTCAACACTATCAGGTGTGGCCCCAAACCAACCGAACAAAAACTTTTCTTAGAGCAGTGTTTAAATGAGGCGAAAATGATCACCCATTGCTTTCCAAAGCTATATGCATTTCTCATGAAGTAGCATTAGCCTTATGCTTAGTTTCCTATCACAGTTATCACAGAATTGGTATGAACTGAAATTGATTATACAGTGATGTTTCAATCTAAAGAAAAACGGTTACACAGTATTTTTCTTTTCCCTCATCTCTTTTCTAAACTTTTCCTACATAAATGCCAACCAGTTATTTTCATGGCTTTCGTTCTTTATTTTTGTTGTCACATGCAGCGGTGCTTAGGTTCTTCCTCGCTAGGTTGTCTGGGTGGGCGTGTTGGCCACCTTCGGGCTGGGTGCCTGCTAGCTGGGGACCAACCCTGGGTCTCCTCCATGCAGACATGTGTCCAGTTCCTTGGACTCTGTCCTGTGACTTCCATGCTATGTTGATTGCTCACAGATCAGCACCTGAAATTTGACATTATTCCTGATTTTTTTGTTCATTAATTTTTCTTTTTTATTTATTCTGTTATTTGTAAAATTTGTTTTATTTTTATTTATTTATTTTTAATAATGTAGGAGTACTGCTATTTGTTTGGCCATTGATTAAGCTGATTGAATTGGGCATGAACTCCACATTACTTATTTAAAAAAATTTATTTTATCACCATGAGATAGAGTTACAAAGCTTTTATGTTGAAATTCAGCCACATAAAGATGCAACACCTATCTGTCCACCAGTGCACATTTTCCACCATCAATGTCCCCATTTTTTTTTTTGGCATATCGAATACACCACGGGTAGCTTGCCAGGCTCTGCAGTGCAGGGTGTCCACTATAAGCAATAGAATTATCCTAATTATTACTCCTGATTAATAATAATTAATTATTATTCTAATTAGGAGTCTCTTGCCCCTGTGCCTGACTGGGGCCCCTTGGAGGGGGTGGGTAGAGTTTCCCTCCTCGCCTCGAGCAGAGCCTGGGCGGTTGAAGACCTTCGGAACCCAGTCACAGCCATGCTCAAAGCCACTCTCCACATTTTCGGAAGAGCCCCACACATGAAGGAATCGGCAGAGGAACCCAGGTGTGCAGGACCCAGGACTGAGATCTCTGAGGCTGCTCAGATCGGGACTGGCCTCTTCCACCCAGATTCCCCATTTTCCAGTAGCTAGGCGGTCACACCCAGAAACTGCCCCCAGTGCCATGTAATCCCATCAACGGCCAACATCCAGAGACTATGAAACCAAGCTCTCAGAATTCGAGGTTGCGAGACATCTGATAGCCTAGTTCTCCCTCTTGGAGAACCTGACAACCTATCAAGAGTTTCCTGCCCACATAGGGGAGCCTGGCAAGCTCCCCATGGTGTATTCATCTGCCAAATACAGTAACAATGATGGGTCTCATTCCCCTGACCCTGAAGATCCTCTAATGCGGCACCGTTGGGAAGGACGAGTGAAAAAAGGCCACTAAAATCTCAGGGCTAGGATGAATGGAGATGTTACTGGGCTTGCTCGAGCAAATCGTTGATCAATGGGATGACAGCAACAGTGACAGTGACAGTATTTCTTTTAAAGAAATGAACAAAAGATCGTAGGAACCAATCCTCCACCTAAAAGCCAGATATCATAAATATCCGCCATGCGTATAACCCCAAATCCTACAGGCCCCCAATTTCACCTTTTTCTGAGAAGTGCTGCCTGCTGGAGACAGATTGGGACTGGGTCTCTTCCACCCAGATTCCCCATACTGCCCTCTCCTCAGTCTGGAGAGGGCGGTATTCCCAGCGGACCCTAGAAACAGGCACTCTCTCCCCAGCCCGCAATGACCCAGGTCCTCCCCTCTGGACCCGCCCCTCCTCCTCACGCCTCTGGTCCAGCTGCCAGGGGCTTCCCCAGGCTTCTCCCCTTGGCAAAGCCTCAGAAGCTTCCACTCAAAAAGGCCCTGACAGTGGCAGTTAGTGTCCCTGTCCCAGAGCCCCTAAAGAGGCTCAGCATGAATGGTCCAGGAGGGGCCGTTCATCAACAGCCCCTGGGATTCTGCTTCTGCCCCTTCTCCCGTGGAGTCCCAGAGGGCGAGAGATACCCAGGAAGTACAGGACTGTCCAGCACGCAGGGGACAGGCCACAAGCTGACTCCGACGTCCTTCCCGTCCTCTGGGAATGGGCAGACTTCTTGGCTGCCCTTGCCTCTGGCTGACCACGGCCGGGCCACAGGGCTGCTCCAAGCCACAGGTGCACGCAAAGGAGGCAGCATTCTCCAGCCCTTCCTGGTCTCCCACTTTGTCCCCTCCAGGGAAAAGTGTTAGGGTTCGTCTTTGTCTCTGGGCCCAGCCCCATCACACCGACACACTGTGTCCGTGTTGAAAGTTATCCTTACGTTGGTCATCCATCACCTAATCTTTGGCCCTTCTTTGGGCTTTTCTATGATCATGTTTTTTGTTTTTTAGTTGGTTTCTTTTTGCTTTTTGGGTCACACCCAGTGATGATCAGGGGTTCCTTCTGGCTCTACGCTCAGGAATCATCCCTGGTAGTGCTTGAGGGACCATATTGGATGCCCGGGATTAAATCCAGGTCTGTCATGTGTAAGGCAAACACCCTCCCCTCTGTACTATTGCTCCCGCCCCATGATTTTCTTTTCAACATTAGTTGTTAGCATCTTGACCCTATGTCTCTCATCTCTCTACTACTCTATCACCTACTGAACAGAGCTCATTCTCTTGCTCTGCACTCTGGAAGCCCACCTCTATGGCAGCAAAAACGGTTTTTCTCTTCTTTTACTTTTTATATCCTCAGAACCAAACATAATGTGCACATGCAGTTGGTGCTCGAAATGTAAGTGTTAACTGAAAAAACAAAAACTGAATCCATAAAACGAATATTTGTGGATAGCAAGGAGGAATGAAATAAAGGAAATAACCCAAAGCCATAGAAATGCATCACTTGTTGTCATAGAAACATGTCATTGGTGTTTTCAATACTGATATTTTATTAACCATTATTGATGAAAAATAAATTTATGGGAGATAGAAAATGTGAATTATAGTTAAGGCATTGCCAATTTTGAACTACACGGTATTTCTTTGAAGAGATGTCTTTTACATACATCACACTCACCTTCAGAGGTTTTAAAATGACATAAGTTTACCTTGTTCCTAAGTGTTATTGAGAATAAATGTATCTAAGTAAGATGCCGTAATTATTTTATTTTGCTTACCTTGTTCTGAATGGTGCCATGCACCAGTGAACATGGTTCACCACAAGGCAGGAAGCCATCTTCTGAAACCTGAAAAATGTTTTCTCAAAAATGTACTTTTATCAATATAAAATTTTTTAAATGTACTTTTCATAAAAACGTTATAATGTAAGTGATCTTTCTTTGGAAAATGCTTTTAAAATTCTAAATAAGGACCAAGACTTTCACACTGGCTTGATTTGTTATTTTCTGTAAGAATTTTTTTAAAAACCCTTCTGAGATTGTGATAGTGTTCTTACAATGAAGAGCCATTCTATAATATTCTGTGTTTACAAGAAAGAACGTCTGTTTTGTCACTTAGACACGCTTCACTGCTGGGCCACACAACATGAGGCATCAGAACGCATTCAGTAATCTCTCCTTAGCTAATAGCTCGACTGACAATAGGCTGTGAGCAGCAGCCGCCAAGCCAAGGAGAGATGCTTCAATTCTACATTCTTTCAGACAAAGAAAAGGCATACATCTGTGTGATACCTAGAACAAACCTTAGATCAAATTTCCAATTGCCAAGCAAGTACTTTTTTAAAAAATTTTATTGAATCACCGTGAGATAGTTACAAGCTTTCATGTTTGGGTTACAGTCACACAATGATCAAACACCCATCCCTCCAACAGTGCACATTCCCCACCACCAATATCCTGGGTATACCCCCCCTTTCTCACCGTCCCCCTGCCTCCATGGCAGAAAATATTCCCCATACTCTCTCTCTACTTTTGGGAATCATGGCTTGCAACACAGACACTGAGAGGTCATCATGTTTGGTCCATTATCTACTTTTGGCACACATCTCTCATCCCAATTTATTCCTCCAGCCATCATTTTCTTAGTGATCCCTTCTCTATTCCATCTGCCTTCTCCCCTCCGCTCATGAAGCAGGCTTCCAGCTATGGGGCAATCCCCCTGGCCCTTGTATCTACTGTCCTTGGGTGTCAGCCTCGTGTAATGTTATTCTGTACTCCACAAATGGAGTGCAGTCCCTCTATGTCTGTCCCTCTCTTTCTGACTCATTTCACTTAGCATGATCCTCTCCATGTCTGTCCATTTATAAGCAAATTTCATGACTTCATCTCTCCTAACAGCTGCATAGTATTGCCAAGCAAGTATTCTTTTTTGCAACTGCTGTAGCCCAGTGGCAGGCAGAGAGTACCGCTTGACTGTGTAAGATGGGGAAGACCGACAGGAACAGAGCCTGGGACATGGAGCCAATAGCAGACGAGTGATGCTCGCCCTCCAGGGGTGCTTATGGAGCAACTCCTGTGTTCAACCTGGTTCACAGTTTCAGTAGGATCTGAAAAAGCTTCTGCTTTTTGTTTCTTTTGGGGCCACTCCTGGAAGTTTTGGGGGATTACTCTAGCTCTGTGCTGGGGTTGGTCCTGCTCAGGGATGTGGGGTACTGGAGACTAAAACTGGGTCCCCTGCATGAGACTGTGCACTCAGTTCTTCAGCCTATCTCGCCAGCCCTGGTTCGGGCCTTTGCAGTCACCAGTTTAGATCTTAATTTCCACAAGCTGCTCCATTGGTAGCTGGCCTTTGCCTCTCAGAGATTTGGACAAAACAACTCTGTATTCAGATACAGAAACACAAGCTAGCTTGTGTTTAATCACAGAGACTTCTGTGGAAATCTAAAACTAAAATTCCTTACAGCCAGCTTATCCAGTCCTTAAGAGAATCCTCACAAATTTTTATTCATATTTTCCTCTATAGTTTTGCTACCAATCTTTGGTGAAATTCAAGGCAGAAGGAAGTGACAGTGGAGCTGGAGCTTAATTGCGTATATTGCATCCATCACTGACTGTCAGCAGCCTCAGAGATGGCGCCCTTTCTGGGGAGAGCTGCTCTGTTATTGCTGGTGGTGGTGCAGGAGGGAGAACCAAGCAGCTCACACATGCAGGAAGACGCTTTTCCATGAGCCACACCCCTAACCCCAGCAGTTATGCTTGTATTTATGTTTTTACAGGATTTCGGGACAAACATTTGTCTGAGGCATAGGCATTTGTGCATCACCCCTTACTAATTACAAATATTCTTTCTGGTCTCTTGATAGACAGTTTCCACAGGCATAGCAGTCAGGAACGAGATCGGGCGGGAGGAAGACCCATCTGAAGGGCGGCCAGGCCTGCACATCAGCAGAGTCGTGCTCATACGAGACCCTGGGGCCCCGTCCCTCATTGAGACGTCCGGAGCCAAGTGAGATGGCAGTGCAGAAGGGTCCCGCTGGTGTCTGCGGATTGTTTACATAACTCCGTGCTGACATCTGCCCTTGAGGGAGTCCTGCGGTCTGCTGTTTCAAGCCTGAGAGTTGGAAGGGGGCACGTTCCCGTCAAGGATGGCTTCCAGGCCAAGGAAGCAGGAGCGAGGCAGAGACTTCCCGCCTGCCCAGGCCCTGGGGTCCTGCTGTCCTGCTCCTGTCCCCGGCTGACACTCGCTGAATGTTGGCAGCTGGACCACCAGCTGCTGGGTGGCGAGAGCAGGTCAGCACATGCTGGGCACGGGTGCCACAGAGAGCACAGGGCCTGGTTCTCACACCCTTTTCCCAGCAGAGACACCCGGGGTGGGATGAGGATGCCTGGGCGTGTCCACGCTCAATGCTTCCATCTGCCATGGGTCGACAACGCGAAAACTTGCTGGATGCTGCGCTATGGCCCCCACAAGAGGGACGACCCAGTGCTATGCCCTTGGGGCCAACCTTCTCGGGCCCCTTATTCCAGAGTTCCTCATTTACAGGAATGAGGACGGGGCATTGCTATGAGACGCAGACTTCCCTTCATTAGAATTTTTGATCCTTGAGTTAAGCAGTTCATGAGCCCTAGTGAGAGATGTAGTGTCTGGAGGTAACTGTGTGAGATGAGTGAACACCCCAGTATTTATTTAGCCGGGATGTTGATGAATTGTGGATAGAAGCAAACAGCTCCACCAGGCAAGCAGTCTAATTACTAACCCGGTGTCCCGTGGTTCTGTGCACACGAGGCTGGTCCTGGGCCTCTTCAGCAATGCCAGCGTCGCAGGTAACAGATGTAGGAAGTGATTCCTAGAGGAGAAAACAAGGCAGGTTGGAGGAGAGCTGGCTGCACTGAGAGCCAGCCCTTATTCTCTAGTCCCTCGCTCTCCCCACTGTACAGGACCACATCAGTACCTGCTGTAAAACAGTACTAGCACAGGTGCATAGACAGCCCTTCTGACAGCTGAGTCCCGAGCATTCACTGGTAATGACTCCCGGATTACCTGTCCAAGAAGAATTCCCCTGGGAGGTAAACACTCTTAAACTGCCAAAGGGCCGATCTCCAGCCCGTGTGCACAAACACACAGACTGATAGAGTACACAAACATCGCTGTAGCTTTCGGCAAATAGCAACTTCACCTGAGCCTTTGTCCCCACCGTGGAGATGATGGACACCCAACACTGCTGGCCTGTGTGGCCTGGTGGGCTTCCACCTGATCCCACAAGAATTCTAGACTCAGCCCCGTGTATCAATCTGACCCCTGCTTCAGTCTAAAAATTTGCCTTACTGGTTGTGAAATATGATTTCTAGGCCTCCCCCTTCTCCCCAATCCCACCACCAAATCTCTTTCATTGTTTGTTTTTGGGTCACATCGGGCTGTGCTCAGACCTTCTGCCTGGCTCTGCTCTCCCAGAACAGTCCTGGTGGGCTCGGGGGAACAAATGGGATGCTGGAGTCTGCCGCCTGCAAGGCAAGTTCTTTGCCCACTATACTATCTCTCTTGCACCACCACCGAATCTTTAAGATGAATTTTACTCCCAGCAATGGAGAGAGAGAGGAACGTGTTTGGGATTGGGATCGCAGGAATGTACGGCTTCTCTCCTTCATCTCACGAAGCAGCTCTGATGTTCAGACTCTTCTCACAGAAAAGCACGGGAAGGTATTGGTGGAAAAGTGAAGATGGAGATTACTCATGAATTCACGTCTCTGCACTATCAGCTCGGTGGGGACAGAAAGACTATTTCTTAACTACGTGCCCCGTCTGCCATAGGGTAGCTGGTCTGGCATTATTGTTGAACCATCCAGTGAATGAATGAGAGTGGACACAGCAGGATTCCCAGAGTTCTTCTTTCAGTGACATGCCCTGATATGCCCACTTGGCATTCAGAGGAGATAAGTGTACTCAGCACTTTCTATGCGCCAGACACGACTGAAACATGCCACATTGATCTCCTCTTCTTAGTGCTCCAGCAATGGGTATTATTTTCTCCTGAGGCAGGGAAGAAAGTTCTGCACAGGCATTGGGACAGGGAAGCTTAAACAACTCGAACCCTTCTCCCACACTGCCATCTCAGAGAGCTTGAGTACAGCCGCAGCTGAGGACAGAGGAGGCGAGGACAGTAAGGAAGCAATCAGCCAGGTGCTGCGGGGGTCACGTCGGACATCCAGCGCTGACACTGCATTAAGAAAGCATTAAATCCACAATCTGACCAGGTACTTCCCTCGCCCATGCTCCACAGATGAAAAGGCTGGGGTTCAGAAAGCTTCAATAACTCAACCAGAGCCAGATGGCCAGAAAATCCAAACCCTGGGGAGTCTAACTCCTGCCAGAACTGAACAAAATCAAAATGGTTTATTATTCAGTGGAAATCAGAGACAGGAGAAACAGTTCCCCCCACCGCAAGAATCTTGACCTGGACCGGGACCAGAAGGGCCCCGTGTTCTCCTGGGGTAACAATAACAGGCAGGCTGCCTTGCTCTGTCCCAGAGTCGAGACTTGAGAAGAATCTTATCTCCAGACGCTCTGGTGTTGAACAGACACGCTGGTGGGGCTGGCCGGAATGGCATGGAGTACCCCTGGGCCACCATGGTGGAGATTCCTCTTCGAGCAATCACTCGGATCACCAAGGGCTCCACCAGAAGGGAGGGTCCAGCCTTCAGCTCTGAGTGACAGCTGCCCGCCCGGGACCCCAGCTTCCCTCTGCCTTCGAGAGCAGCTGGCGTGCTACACAGCTGGGATTATGGGAGCTGGAAGCTGTCTTCCCCGGTCCGCAGGGCATGTGGTGTTTCTCCGTGTTTTGTATTTCAGAGAATTTCCATGCACTTCCTCTTTACTCATGCTCTAGAAAGCTTTTCTCCCCCTGGGACCTTCATGTGACTTCTGAGATCTTAGGTGGAGGTATCTCTGATGATGTAGGTCTCATTGTCACCGACTTCTTGCTCCATTCCCAAAAGAACCCACCTTGGAGGGGGTTGGGGGGGAGGACTGGGTATTTCCTGGTGCCCTGTTCATCATGAGAATAGGCTAGGTTTTAGCCCTTCATACCTAAATGGGGGGGGGGGTTGATCTATATGACTGTAATCACACTGTCATCCCGTTGCTCATTGATTTGCTCGAGCAGGCACTAGTAACATTTCCATTGTGAGACTTGTTGTTACTGTTTTTGGCATATTGAATACGCCACAGGTAGCTTGCCAGGCTCTGCCATGAGGGCAAGATACTCTTGGTAGCTTGCTGGGCTCTCCAAGAGGGGTGAAGGAATCTAACCCGGGTCTGCTGCATGCAAGGCAAACACCCTACCTGCTGTGCTATTGCTCCAGCCCCTTGATCTACATAGTAAATTCTTAAAGGAAGAACAAAATGGAAATTATTTCAGTGGACTATTTGCTCTTTGAGTATATCATCATCAATTTTTTAATATTCTATTTTGCTTGTCTCTGAATCTAAGTGATATTTTAGACTTTGAAAGATCCTTCTGAAAATGTATTGCTAAGAGAGAAGGCACACAAAAATACAGAATGAAAAATAAATTCTTATACCGTCAGCTATTAAATTCCCCCCAATCTTCTTCTGAGACTCAAAGGGCTGCAGGAAGTTTCAATGAGCAATGAGGCTCGTCTGAATCTCCAGGGATTGAGTTGTTGACAAAGGTAAACTCTAGATTGGAACTGGCTTCTTTGCAGCTGCATTCATAATTATATAAATCTTATGGAAAATTAAGTAATGCTATTCCGTGTTTACAAGAAGGTAAAAGGTTTATGAAAAAACAAAACCAATGCTCCCAGTGTTGGCATGGTGGTCTCTAGGACCCAGTGGCACTGGAGAGCTTGTGCCAGCATCGTCCTGCTCGAACACCTCCACATGTGAGAGTCCTTGGGTCAACCCTCTGACAAACTTGCAGCATTGTCTTCTTTGACAACCCTTAGGCCAACCCAAAGTGTTTTCTACAAAACATCCTCTAAGACCATCCCCTTCACAATCTCCTTCTCTCGGGACTAAGTAACATGCCGTTCCTTTTTCCACTGCTTCCTTGGAAACTTCCATGTAAGAATTTCCACTGGAGAAGGGAATTTTTTCCCCTTGAGAAACAGACGCTGCTGCTGTCAGAGTAGCTGACCTCGGGCTTCGTCAGGACAGATGGAGGCAGGGCCGGGAAAGAGCCCCAGGGCTGGACTGTGCCCGCATGCCGGGGCCTTGGGTGGCAGCCCTGGTACCACCTGGCCTCGGAGAAGCACCCCCAGGTGTAGTTCTGGTGGTCTCCAGAACTGCCGGGGAGGCCTTCTACCAGCAAGAGACGGGTACCAACAGATCCTGCAGTAAGAAGAGGGAAATTCAGTGATGCTTCTTCAAAATAATAACTTAGAGGTAAGGACAGATTTGATTCTTCATTCTGTTATGTGTCCACATGACATCAAGAAGTCCCATGGCCAGGGCTGGAATGCCCTACTCATAGCACAGCGGGTAGGGCATTTCCCTTGCACGCAGCTGACCCAGGTTTGATTCCCAGCATCCCATAGGGTTCCCTGAGCACTGCCAGGGGTAATTCCTGAGTGCAGAGCCAGGAGTGACCCCTGTGCATGCATCGCCAGGTGTGACATAAAAAGCAAAAAAAAAAAGAAGAAGAAGAAGAAGAAGTCCTATGGCGAATATTCGCACTGAATGCAGAGATCACTGTGACCAAGAGACAAGAGCCCCAGAGGAGGTAGAAGGCAGCTGGTTGCCCTTGAGAGGGATTTCTTGGGAAGACCCAAGCGGTCTGAATAAGCCCATTTCCTCAGTGCTCCTGGAAAGTAGGCAGGGGATAGAATATCTCTTCCACCCACAATCGGAAGGTTAATTATTTTTAAATAATGTGAAGTGAAACTAAAAGAAGCCCATTTTTATACATCTTCTCCAGAACCATTCCACAGGCCAAATCCAATTTAATTCTCGGCTCCCTCAGAACAGATTAACAAACCATGTCTCTCTCCTCTAGGATTCCCCCACATTTCTTGTTTTATTGTTTATCAGATTGTTTCTTGCACCTTACTCAAATACTGCCTTGTATTGTTATATTTAACAGATATATGGTTATTTCTTTCTAATAATTGGCTTCATTTAAGAAATCATGATTTATATTTTTTACTATTTTGTCTAGTTTGTAACAAAAATAATATTCAATAAGTGTTTGCATTCAATTATGCTTTGTTAAATTGATAATATGCTATTTGTCTTCACACTGGATAATTGCCGAAATTCATTTCTTTCAACTAAAATTGCATTCTCCTTTGTCCTATAATTCCTCAGTGGAATTTCTATACTTCCTAAGTTCATTTATGTGATGGAGGTTCCTTTTCAGAATTCTGCCTCTAAGTTGTTCTAGAATTTTATCGAAGAGTCATTATCAAGAATTACCAAGGTCCAATGCACTGCAATGAATTTTCCTTAACTCTGTGCACAGAACAATGTCATCTCATAATTCTGTTGGCCTTAAAATATATATGCTGTACATGGAATATATTATTTCCACCCTTGGCTCACCTTTGATGAGTGTTGTTTAAGAAAACTTTTTCTTTGGTCACTTCTACATCATAGTTTGATTCTATGGAAATAATACAATTTATTGAAACATTTTATTAACCACTCTTCATTTTATTTCTATTTTGATGTGAATTCACCACTGTTAAAAAAATCATTCAGGTTCCCAGAACCCTTTATTTGTGAGTTCCCATTCTACCAATTTGAAAAAGATCTTAGTTACTTAGAACATCTTTGGTGGCTGATAACATTTTTATTCATCCCAGTCCTTAAGTCTAGCTAAAATTTCTCTTATCTCTCTTATAAGTTTAATGTGTCATTAGGTCAATATGTGCTTATAGTCCTTAGAAAGTATAAACAAGATGGGCTGGAGCTGGTAGGGCATTCACCTTGCATGTGGCTAATCCAGGTTCAGTTCCTGACATCCCATATGGTCCCCTAGCACAGCACTGCCAGAGTAATTCCTGAGTGCAGAGCCAGGAGTAACCCCTGGAGTAATCATCACCTGCTGTGATCCAAAAAGCCAAAAAAATCATAAACAAGATTTTGTGCACATAGGTATATTTTTCTGGTTATGGTATCACTGTCACTGTCATCCCATTGCTCATCGATTTGCTCTAGCGGGCACCAGTAACATCTCCATTGTGAAACTTGTTACTGTTTTTGGCATATAGAATATGCCATGGGTAGCTTGCCAGGATCTGTTGTGCGGATGGGATACTCTCGATAGCTTGCTGGGCTCTTCAAGAGGGGCGGAGGAATCTAACCCGGGTCAGCTGCATGCAAGGCAAACTCCCTACCTGCTGTGCCCTGGTGATGGTATTATATTATACCATTATCAGATTTCTCAAAAAGGATCTGACTAATAATGATAGTTAATAATCTAGAAGGGCTGGAGCTATAGCACAGTGGGTAGATTGTTTGCCTTGCATGCGGCCAACTCGGGTTTGATTCCTCTCTCTCAGAGAGCCCAGTAGGCTAGCCAGAGTATCCCACCCGCACAGCAGGGCTTGGCAAAGTACCCGTGTTGTATTCTATATGCCAAAAATAGTAACAACAAGTCTCACAATGGAGACGTTACTGGTGCCCGCTCGAGCAAATCCATGGACAACAGGATAACAGTGCTACAGTGCTACAATAATCTAGAACATTGGATATTGTTGAGCCCAGAGAAAAATCAAGGAAAGATGCAAGAGTTTTAAAATTTTGATTGGTGTTTTCTCTTCATAAAGGTGCCATGCATTGGTAATAATATATGAACATGTATTGGTTTCTCAGTGCTAGGGACCAAATCCAGAGCCTCAGTCCCTGGACCTGAAGCTGAACCACATCTCATGTGGCCTCAGAAGATCTAGTTTTTGAATGATGGCAAATAGAATCAGAGAAATAGCACTACAGGTAAAGTGCTTTGACTTCCTTGTAGCTAACTTAGGTTCAATCAAAAACACTGCATATGGTCCCCTGAGCAAATCCAGGAGTAAGTCCAGAGCACAACTGGCTATGACCCAAAAGCCGAAACAAAAACCTAAAAAATAGAGACAAAAAAAACCCAAACCAAAACATAAATTGTAGTTATTTTAGAGGACTTAGGGAAATAATCAATTGACTTCTCATGACTAATTTAACATGGTCTAAGTTAGGGTAAAGGAGAATGGAAGGAAATAAAATTGAAGTGTGATGGACAAAATAAGAAATGAGTCCCTTCCATGAAACTGGCATTGATACTCAGGATTTAGCTTAATTTTCTTTTAACGCTGTGAATGTCCAGGGCATCGTGCTCTTACGTGCAAAGTCTAAAAATAAAGATACAAATAATCTCCTTTTATCTGTCATTCCATCCCCAATCAAGAGTAATTAAGAGCTAATTCTCAAAGAAGACATCATACATACAAAAACAAATGTAAGATATTGAAAACCCTTGAGGAAGAGAGCAAAAATGACATGAAATTATCCCCTTTCCAAATCATTCCACCACCCTGAGACCTAGTCCCCGCCCCCACATTCATGCTGAAAAGAATTAAGTTAAATGTTCTCTATGGTCCCTTTCAACTCTAAAACCCATGGATTTTGGTGACCCTGTGGTTTCATTATTTTTGTTTCCAGTTTCAATAAGCAGATTCATCATCAGCCTGCTGAGAAGTTCCCAGCCCGCCTCCCCTTGCCACGACACCGCGGGGGCCCTGATCCGTGAAGACATCCAAGGGGTGTCCCCCTCTTTGGAGCTTTAGGCCACACACAGGGACATTTCATGAAGAAGGTTACACACATCCACACGTGCGCACTCACACACACACACACACACACACATGTGCGCTCACGTGCACAGCCCTCCTTGTGACATGGCTGAGTGACTGCAGGTGTGTCTCCTTCTGTCTCTCTCTTTTCTAGGGGGTTGAAACCAGCGGCAGCAGGAGGCTTGTGGCATTTAATGCCGTGGCGGGGTGTGAAAGGCAAGCGCAGGCCAGTCCTGGGAGTCTCCGCTCTGCAGAGGCTGAGAAGTACAGTGTGACCTGCCCTGCCGAGACACCTAAGTGCAGCCTGGAGATTCTCGCTTGCCAATTAAGTCAGCAATTACCGCAGCTCCTTTTCCTGCCTGGGTATGAGGTGATCCCAGGAGGCACAGGCCCGCAGCAAGGGGGAGAGTCTGCACAGAAACACAAGTCCTAATTTGCAGAAATCACACCAGCACTTTAGAAAGAGCCTCCTCTGCCCTGTGATGACGCAACATAAGTGAAACTCAAGGATGTGGTTCCCCTCCACACTTACTGCGGCTTCCCACAGAATGCTGACGCCTCACGCCGGTATTTAAAAGACAGTCCAAATTCGACTGTGGTTATTAGCGCGGCTGGACAAATGGGTTGCCTGGAGGAAACAAGAAGGGGAGGGAAAGAGGTGCCCAAGTTCCGTTTCTCTAAGTCCTCTTCGTTACAATTAAGGAGGGGAGACAAATATTCACGGGAGAAGCGTTATCTTTTTATGTAATAAGAAATTAGAGAGTGGTGGATGGAGACGCATAAGGGAATTAGACTTCCCAGGAGAGATAAACTAATTTGCGACAGCAAAAGGTCATGTGTTGCCCTTCCTCTGCCTGAAGTTGTCAGCCTCCCCAAGTCATTTGCAGTGGCTGCTGGCGAGGTCCCCTCCCCGTGGAATGGAGCTTGTCCACCAACCCTCACAGCGTGTCTTAAAAGCATGAATTATTCAACAACCACAAAGGTATTTAAGATTCACAAGTGAATGTCCCCTTTGGGTTGTGATGGGAGTAACTGCACCGTCCCAGGGAGAATGCTAATGAGAAATCAACCCAGAGCTATTTCCTGGAATCCCACACCTTGAATACAAGAGAAAGCCAAATACACTTGGGTTTTTTTTTTTGCTCAGAAAAGGAAGACCGTTCTCTTCTCATCAGTTCAAGTCATGGATAGACAGACAGACATGGACTGACAAACAGCAAGGGAGCCTACGAAAGGATGGTGCTCAGAAGACGTAGCCAAAAGAAGAGTTTGTGTAGGCACGTATTTTATATCACGGTCCACCATCCAGCTTGAGTTGGTGTTTCTATATTTACTGTGGCACTTGGATTGATGATAGCAAAATTGTTTCAAGTACCTCAGGATCATATAACCGACTGCCAATGCATCCCGGAGCACCTTACTGGGTCTCCGAGAGGATCTTCCTCTTTATTTCAATGCGCTTGGCACAATCAGAGGGCAGCCCATCCCTACTTTAAAAGACAGCAGTTTAGGACGGAGTTGGCACATCAGTAATCATTCATTCATCACATGCGCAGGGTTTACTATGTAAACAAAGTTCTGCCCTGGGTTTCCCGGGCTGGGTTCTAAGGTTGACTCTCCTAGACGCGCCCCCCCCCCCCCGGCAGTGTGTTTATTCATGCCTTGGAGGCCCCGGTGGGAGTTTCCTCGGTTTACTGAACAATGACGTGAGTTGTAGTGTGTGGACATTCTTCCATGCCACAGGACGCCAAAAGCGCGTCAAGGCCGTCCTCAGCTCAGCTCCAGACCGGGAGGAGGGTCCTGGCTGGTTAATGCTGGGTACTAGCAGGTTGACCTTTTCTCCCAATCCTGTCACCAGAAATGTTCTCTCATCTGTATTCCTCTGAGGAACTTGGGTTGTCCTATAAAGGTGACCGTGTGAGATTATTTTTTTCTTCTGGAAACTGCTTTTCCAGTATTTTTCTTTTTCCTAGTTTTAAAAAAAAATTATGTGAATTAAAAAATAAATTGGGGGGAACTTGTCATGAGATAGTCCAGGATCTCAGGGGTCACTGCTGGGGCTTTGCTGTGTTTGGGTCCACCTGGCCACTGGTCAGGGATTCCCACATTTGCACACAGTGGCGCTGGAGGCTGGACGGGGGAACTCTGGGACTCTATCCTGTGTCCCCAGGGACAGTGGGTGAGTGTGTTGTGGAAAGGGGTCGGGTGGTGGGTGTGACTAACCCTGTCAGCCACCAGTTCAGGCAAGCGATTAACTCCAGTGTGATTTTTCTAACTCCCTTTCATTTGTAAATGACTCCCACCCACTAGGCTCAACCCAGCCCCTCACCCACTTGCACCCCTCTAGTCACCTCAGTTCTCTAGTTTCCATCAGAAAATTTTGTATTGTGTCGCTGCTCATAGTTTTTTGTTTTCATATATCCCACAAGGGCAAAATCACGCAATATTTGTCTTTCTCCTTCTAATCTATTTCTTTCATGTAATCCTTTTGAATTTTTCCCACTTTCTGAAAACAGCAAAATTTCATCTCTTCCTGGGCTGAGTAGCTTTCCTTACGTATATTCACCATCTGTTCCTGTCCAATCATGGACGGTGACCTGTCCAGGGGTACTGAAGTGCTTGCCCTATCTTAACGTTATTTTGTGAGTAAGCTGCAATAAACATAGGGAGTATTTAGTTTAAGTTATTTTTTCCCTTTCTTCAAATAGATCCCAGATGTAGGATTGATGGATTGTGTGGTAGTTTAGTCTTTAGATTTTTTTTTAAAGGAAGTGCCATTATGTCTCCCCAAAGAGTTGCACCGATTTGTACTGAACCATCATCACAGTGTATGATGGTTCCTTTTTCTCTGAAGGCTTAACGCTGTTGCCACAAGTCCTTTCGATGTAAGCCATTCCCACTGGCAATAGATATGTCTCGTTGTGATTTTGACTTGCATTTTTCTAATAATAACTGATGATGAACATTCTTAGAGGCCTTTTGGCCATCTGCATCTCCAGAGAGACACGTCCTCTCTGGAGAAGTGTCTACGCAGACCTTCTGCCAACTTTGTAATTGGGTTGTCTGGTTATTGTGTTTGTTTGTAAGCTGCATGAATTCTTTATGTTCTTTAGAGTTGTTTTATTTTGATTTAGGACCACACTTGGTAGTGCTCAGAGCTTATTCCTGGCTCTGAGCTCAGGGATCACTCTTGGCAGATTTGAGGTACCATATGCGTTGCCATATTCTTTTTTGAAAGAAATCAATTAGAATGTATATGATTTTCAGCAGTTACTTTATTTGTAAAAATGTATTTCTCGGTAGATGAGTTTTAATAAGTGATTTAGGAGCTGGTGAATGTACAGCAGGTTCAGGGTGAGGTGCTTGCCTTGCATGCTGCCAACCTAGGTTTAATCCCTGGAAAAACATACGTTTCCTCAAGCCTGTTGAGAGAGATCCTCAAGCACAGAACAAGAAATATATCCTGAGTTCTGCCATGTGTGATCCCCCCTCCACCACCAAAAAAAAAGTTAAAATCTTTAAATTTAAAGCCCAGAAGTATAGCCTTGGAAGTCTCTCCCTCTTCAGCTTAGCAACATTTTAGAAAATATCAGCATTTTCTAACTTTCTGTATCATTGTCATCCCGTTGCTCATCGATTTGCTCAAGCGGGCACCAGTAACGTCTCCATTGTGAGACTTGTCACTGGTTTTGGCATATGAAATATGCCACAGGTAGCTTGCCGGGCTCTGCCGTGCAGGTGGGATACTCTCAGTAGCTTGCCGGGCTTTCTGAGAGGGATGGAGGAATCAAACCCGGGTTGGCCGTGTGCAAGGCAAATGCACTACCTGCCGTGCTATTGCTCCAGCCCTTTTTTATTGAAATAAAATTGACACCCAGCAAGCTGTGATACATAACTCACAGAGAGATTGACAGCAACTATGCACGCACTCACACAACTGTGACCCGCTTGAGAGAGCAGCACATACAGTTCCCTGCATCTCTCCTGCCTCCCCGTAACTTTACTCTGGTCCTTCTCTGTGAGGGGGAAGCTCAGGAGTGCTCTGGTCTAGGCTGGGATGCCCAGATACTTGATCAGTCGTTACTCAGGATACTTATGTGAAGGTGTTTATAAATGAGGTTAATGCTTCAAGCTGCAAATGTTCTAGAAAGCATATTGCTCTCCATAATGCCAGTGGGCTTCATCCAGTCAGCTAAAGGACTCGAGGGAAGACAGATTCTTCCCAACAAGAAGTATTCTGCCAGAACTCTTGGGACTCTCTCCCTAAAGTCAACTCTCGCCTGGCTCCTCGCCTGAAGAATGTGAAACTGTGTCTCTGACGCTTCATCTCTTATCTTGTCTCTAGGCACCTATCTATCCGCTGTCCTTTGCGTTTCTGTCTGATCTATAAGCTTCTACAGCCTCCACTCCACAGACTGCATGCCATGCCCCACTTCAGGTCTCAGGCCAACGCTAATCTGCCCTCTCTCACTGTGCGTCCTCTTTAGTGGTGTGACTTTTTTTGAAGACAATTAAGTTGAGATTCTTCCGTGTTGTTGTCTACATTCATTATTCATTTTTTATTGAGAATTCAGGATGCATACTATGTGTATATTATAGTATTTAAATACATATATGATGTTCTGAACAATGGAGCTACCTCCAATTTTTGGTTACTATAAATAAATGTTCAGGAACATCTGCATGTAACTCTTGTATCTAATGATGCTTTGATTTCTCATGAGTATATACCTAGGAATAGAAAGATTGTGAGGACGAGTGGTGGGCGTGTGTTGCTAATAGGCTTTTAACTCTGGGCTGTTCTCTATTATATAAAGGCAAGGTCAGAAGCCCGATCCATCACACTCCTATAAATTCTAGCTATGGTTTCTGATTTATTTCCTTCCTAGAGTTCAGCTCAACTTTTTGAATGACTGCTTACAGGTGTGTCTTTGAAAGACTAAGGGAAATAAATCTCAACTCTCAAGTTGCAAGAGAAATAAATTCACATTATTTTAAGAAAGGATTGCTTTACATTCTTTACATTTCACTATAGTCAACGGAGAGTAGAATTCAAAATCAATGAAGAATAGAATTACAAGCTTTTTGTAGGTGTCAAACATTTGAAATAGCCCAGCAAATAAATGTGGTTATTTTTTACCCATTACGAGACATACCAAACCAGTGTTGATTTAGAAAAATAGGAACCTTCCTTCCATTGAAAACGAGTCTCACAGACATGCAGCAAATTACCTGGAAACTGACAGGTAGGGAGTCTTGTTGGCAAATGAAATCGGGCTAACTGGCTTGCTTTCTTGTTTTTAAGGTCGTATTTGTTTGCTCTCCTCAGTAACCAGATAGTGGGCCACCAAGCAGCACCTTCCCCGCCAGTAAACTTATCCTGCAGAATCTTCCTTGCTGGTGCATATAGTATTTCCAAAGGAAAGGCGTATTAAGTTGTGGGAGGCCAAGGGGAATTTTATTTGAAGTGGTATCATCATCGCTCTCTAAGTGAATTTCTGGCTTATCTCTAGCATCAGGAAGATAATTTTAAAATAAATAGAATAAAGTCAATCAGTTATTGAGCCCTAAGGCACCATCAGGGAGGAACAGTCATAAATCAGGCCAATAGCCTGAAAACAGCCCCTTACTTTTCTGACTAATCAAATGAGATCAGAACCCAGCCATCACTGCAGGAGAAAAGCCAAATTTAATTGCTTATCCAACAGTGTCATTTTGTAAATCAGAAGTCTTTGAAAGGTCAATGAATCTTGCCCTTATCATCTCATTATCTTCTGCTACTAACGAGGTATCATTAACCAGCCCCACGGCACAGTTATTTCAGTGTCTTGCAATAACTTGCTAGAGTTAGTGGCGCTATGCTTACTTCAGAAATGGCAATCTGTGGGAAATTCTATTTCCTGGTTTTCCAGTTTTGTTTGAGAGCCTGAGCACCGCCATGACCGTGACGGGGGTTATATCCCCCCTCCTAGCCTGGTAAATACTAGTAAGTAGAGACGACATCACACATCAGTGCTGCACCCATGCCAAACATGGTCATTTTGGTAATTCCTTACTTCTGATGTTTTGTGTTATTGTGTTTGAATGTTCTTTACCTAGTAATATTCACTGCGCACTGTAACGTGATTGGCATTCTGCTGGGCAGCCCTCCCTCGATGATGCATTTCTGTTGGATTACTACGTTGGCACGAGAAAGAGCTGCATTGAACCGATGGACTGGAGCCAGACTTGGAGCTGCATTAGGCGAGCTGAGGATTTATGGATTCTATTAACATGTGGATGAGTAGAACAAAGGCAGTGCCTCCAACAGTGCCCTCCAGGGAATTTCTTTTAAAACAAAGTGTGAGGGGCTGGAGCAATAGCATAGCGGGTAGGGCATTTGCCTTGCAAGCGGCCGACCCCGGTTCAATTCCCAGCATCCCATATGGTCCCCTGAGTACTGCCAGGGGTAATTCCAGAGTGCAGAGCCAGGAATAATCCCTGTACATCGCCAGGTGTGACCCAAAAAGCAAAAAATAAATAAATAAAATTAAAAAAAATAAAATAAAGGATGAAACAACATGCAACTGGGGACTTCCAGGGCAGCCCTGAGAAGTGGGGTTTTAGCCACTGGCTGTGTAGATGGGAGTGAGGGAGAGACCAGGAGAGGGTCCTGGAAGCAGAGAAAGAACAAGCTGCCGGCAGAGCTTCCTCTGAACAGAAGCACGTGGGTGAGGAGGTGGGGGGGAAGGCTTTGGGCGAAGATGCACCGAGGCACAGACGCAGGAAGGGGTTCAGGCCGGACCCCCGGGGTGCCAGTCCTCGGGCTGGTCGGTGCTAATCGTGATTTGGCCTCAGCAGGCAGTGAGATGATGCCGATGGCGGCAGAGATGGGGACGGAGCACTGGGCCGTGCTCACAGCGGGCTACAGAGCCACACGCACGTGTAACTCCAATGTGTGGGGCACTATTTTTCATGGCGTGCTCGTTGCTTACTTAATCCTCCCAGCCCCAAGATGTCAGAGCCCAGGCCACGCTTTAGCGCAGGACAAACGGAAGAGCACGTGGCTTTACCCAGCAAGAAAAGGGGGGCCTGCAATTTTACTTCATGCCGTCCTATCTCTCCAAGCAACTGGCCTCTTGTCTTTAAAAATGTGCATTCTGCATTTCCCACAGGAAGCCGGTCAGCGGATGGCATGAATCCGTAGGGCTACAGGGGAGGTCGTGTGGGTCTTTGGGGAAGCCCTAACTAAAGGCAGGGTCCACTTTGGTAAATCATTTCAGATACTCCAGTGAACACGCCTGAGAATGAGAAAAAGTACTGTTTGCACAGTGACTCTGGATTGAGAGGCTGTGCTGACACTCATTTCACAGCGTACCATTTACTCTTCCCACCAATGGTGCTTTTTATGGAAGCCCCAAATATGCACCACACACACACACACACACACATACACACACGCACACATCTGTACACACATGTGCACATACACACATGTGCACACACGCACACACATGCCTTTTTCCTTACAGGTGAGGTGCCTGGCTCTCTGGGGTCACAGGTTCTGTTTTAAGGTGAGTGCAGTTCCTGCTCAGTCGCCTCGCCCAGGTGCAGTCTTTGCTTCCCCAGCTCCGTGTATCCACCCTTGCCCAGCCTTTGTGTGCTACCGGGTGAGGGTCTCCCACAGGTCACTCCTACCCCTTAGCATTGCTTCCTGGACAAGGGGGCAGGATTCCAGGACATCCATCACCAGTAGCTCAAGAAGAGGTAGAAGAGCAAGGCCCATTTCCTGTCTGGACAGGCTGTGGAACACCTGCACAATCGTGCTTATTTGGCTCCTCCTCTGAAACCCCACCCTTCCCTGGGCCCCCTGTGAAGACCCCCTTTGCTCTTCCTACTTCACTCCTTGCTCCTGGGTTCTCATCCACTAACTCCTGAAAGGGCTGACCTAGTCCATCACACCATCAGTAGGACTCAAGTCTGACAACGCTGGCCTCTTGACTTCACAAAAGCCAACAGCTGCAGACCAAAAGTTGTTCAAGCATCATCTCCTAGAAAGTAACCATTTCTCTGTAGCTTCATCCTGTGGGCATATAATGTTGTGACTCTTACGTGCGTGCATAATTGGTGGAATTAAATGAACAGGGCAGAAACGGTCGTATCTTATTTTTATATTTTGTTGTTGCCTTTGGAGGGAGGTAGAGGACTTGTGTCACACCAAGCAGTGCTCAGGACTTGCTGTGCTCAGGGATCACTCCTGGCTGTGACGAGAATCAAGCTGAGGTCTGCCACAGACATACAAGTGCCTTCACCTCTATACGATCTCTCCGGCCCCCATACTTGTTTTTCAATGAGATTTCTAATGATTTTGAACAATTGGAGTTAAAAATGTGCAAAGTTAATTTTTTATTATTTAAATCAGTTTTATCTCAGAATTTCCAACATTGACAACTCTTATAAAAGCATCCAAGCATCCAAGTTGGGGTATAGGACCGCCAACTGCATCCTCGGGGCAGGCAGGTCCCAGGGCTCACTGGAGACTCCGCTCCGAGACTCCTGTACAGAACACAAGCTCAGCCCAGCAACGCCAGGCCACATGACCACCGACAGATCAGGAGCAGGAGAGGGCACACACCAAACAACACTCACAGCAGTTAACAAGGGGGCAGGGCAGATACAGGTATTGTGTCACTAACACATTCAGCTAACGTGGGTTCTCTAAGAGTAAGACTCACTTCAAATCTTCCAACAGACGTGGATGTCCTTTGAATGCAAGAAACATTCGTACGTACGTTGTCTGCTACCATTGCTCTTCACACCCTCTCGCACCGAAGCCACAGATTGAGAGACACATCTCGCCCAGTTAGAGAGTCTCCATTACGCACCACCAAGTCTCTGCATGCGCTCTCCTGTCCTCGCTCATACCAGCCTCTCAGGCCTCAGCACCACCATCAATCCCACACAAGGTTCCAGAGGTTCAGACAGCCTCTGGTCACAGCACAGCCTTGCTGTCACAGCGTTGATACGACTCCGGGAAAGATACTCTTCCTTTCCTGCAGAGGCTATTTTTAACGCAACCTGTAAACTCCCAAACTAATCTAACCTAAGCCTAAACTCCCAAACCGATATAATATAGGTCTAAAGAACTTTGAGATCAACTTCAGTCTGATTAGAAAATATAACGGGCAACTGTACCTAGGACATGGCATGTGTAGCCCTGAGGGTGACTGGCCTTGTAGGTGCCAGTTTTAGGAGCCTGCACTCTCCCTGTCATAATTTCCATACCACACCTGGTAAGAACAGGTGGCCTGCAGAGTTCGTGATGATAAGTTGCTGGAATCAGTGTGATGACAAGCAGAAGCTACAGATCCTAGAAGAATGATGCCAAGAGGTATATTTCTAGGCCTCTTGGTCCTGTGTGCTTAATTGTTATTTAATAAGTGCTTTTGAAGAGATATTAAACTATTCCTAAAACAATGTCTTGTAAACCAACATTATTTCAATCTAACATTGCTTAACATTTTCACTGAACTTTTAACATCTAGAAAAAGAAAGAATATAAAGTTCCACAAGACTTTATAGTTTGATGAAAACATGCATGCTGATCACCATAATTTCATAAGTAACAAGTTTTCCCTTCAATAAATCATGGAAATGAGTTTATTCTAAATATATAATTTTTTTTTCTCTAGAGCACTCACCAGGCAAAGATATTCCAATTTCTGTTGTTTATCTTCCCCTTAAGAAACCTCCTCAACATGATTTTTAACAACATTACCATTTGTCTTGGGGGAAGTTAGTTCCCTTACTGGTAGATGAGAACTAAATAAATAGGACTGAACCCTTCAACAAACGTTTCCACATATTATGTCAAAATAATTTATTGCTTTCTTGATTATGCATTGAGATTTTGTAAGTTTCTTTTATAGTTGGGAGCCAGGGGTATCTTTCTTAAGGAGATTTCTGTGACATGCAGAGACTCTCCTGAAGTAAGTCTGGAAAAGGCTTAAGTGGAGATGCCCAGAGAGAAAGCGGTTTGGTTTCCCCAAAGATGAAATTACCCTTCTGCTTCGAGGACAGGCCCTGCAGAAAGCGGGTAGGCCCTGTGTGAAAGGACAGGGAACTTTGGACACTGATAATCTGATAAAGAACCCCCAGTGACAAGGCATAAATATAAACACCAACAAGATACAGAGAAAGGGCAAGCAAAGCAAGTGGCCTTTCGCAGCATCCCATTTAGAAAGCAGCCCATTCGTCTTCCGCTCTACCTACTCGTGGCTTTCAGGATGCTGCTCTCAGTCGTTACTGGCTGTTGTTTTCTTCTCATCTTCTGGAGTTTGTTTGGTCAGAATCTCTGAAAATGTACTTGTGTAAACTTCTGTCAAGTGCCTGAATGACAGTGTGAAAAATTGTTTAGGGACGGGGAAAACCAGTGCATATGGGATTGAGTGACAACTTCTTACGGAAACCTTAAAAGGAAGATGTCTCGCCAAAATGTTTAATTACTGCCTAATCAAGAGAGGCCAAGCCATCTGCTGGCTGGGATCTTGTCCCCGCTTTGGGGGAGTGCCTGGTGATTGGTCAGCCTGGTGTAAAGAAGCATCTCCAACTGGCATCTGTCAGCTGTCATGTCCCCAACTGCAATGATGAGCAAAGTTGCGAGGGGCTGTCAAGGGGCCATCTGGGACGACGAGTAAACGAGCAGACTGTAGCCCCCTCACACAGACTTGGGTGTTGGAACAGGCAAACCAACACACCACTCACCCGCCCCTTCAGCTTGTACCAGCGCCCTGGGATCACCAGTTTTGCAAGGGGGGCGGGAATGGGGTCAAGATGATGGGTGGGGCGCCATCTTGTTTTAAGTTTCTACTCTGCTGCTGAATGGGGGAGAGGAGACGCAAATAAGACATTTCATCCATCTGTCCTTCAATCAACACCGAGGTGCCACGAGGGAAGCACAGTACACACACACACAGATGGGCTGATGCCTGCGGCACTGACCCCAGAGTCCCACCAGAAGGGAAAAGTCCGGCTGTACCGGTGAGTTTGAAAATGACGACTTGAAGCACCCGTGTGCTGAACTTGGACACAGCCTCACGCGTTTTAGGGAGTCTCCTACTCACCCAACTCCCTGCAGGAGAACGACGCGGTCTAAATATACAGAACGAGCGAGTGATGTGCCAGGATCCTTGAAAATAAGCTTCAAACAGAATGTCATGTTCTCACGACATTCGACCTTCCCTGTAGCCTCAGACAGACGCTCTCTGTTCCTCGAGACTTACTCAAGAGCCCTGTTGCAGTGAGCTACTGAACTTGCAGGAGTCTCTGAACTGCGGGCCGCGTTCCTTTCATCTAAAGGAAAGCAGGACTGTCTCAGAGCCGAGTCATCCACAAAAGCCAGAGGGTAAAGCCAGCAACAGAGAAAGAATCAATTGTTCAACTGCACGTGTGACTTAGCTCGGAGGTTCTCGGTCCCAGACTGTATGTTCAGCCAGGAACGCTGTAGGGAGTGATGTGCAGGCCCAGCTCCCTGCACGTTTCCCAAGCGTCATCACTTGGATGTACGGTAGAAACCCACTGTTTGTAAATTCATGTCGCCTGAGCTCTAAGCCAAACCCGAGCAAGCCTGGAGGGCGTAAGAGTCACCCCAAGCACAGTGAAACCTACGGGCTGTCACACACCCAGGGCCAGGCTGCCAGGGGGGAACCTGGGAGCAGGGTTCAGGCAGTTTCCATTCTCCCAACACATCCACACCAAGTGAGTTATTTCCTGCAAGGATGCCGGGCCACACCACATGTTCACCGACTGGGACCACAGCTCCTCCACGAGCCCGGGGCTACCCTCAAATTCCCCTGCCCTACGAGATGGGTTCCCTGGGACCAGAACAGTGGCCCTGTCTAGATCAGCCCCTGGCTGTAACCAGGCACAGAACGCAGTAGGGGTAAGAGTTATTCATTATCGGGGCCAGAGCTGATGCACGGAGGCCGCCCTGGCCCCCGGCAGCCCCCGCCCGCATCTCCCTCCTGCTGGACGTATCTCCAGAGACCTCCCATTACTCACAGGGCCCACCGCCTCCTCCCACTGGAGCTGAGCTTTCCGGGCACCTGATCTTCATCTGAGGCTTTCTTTGCCAAGACTTCAGATCCGTATCCCTGCAAAATATATAGATAAATGCTTTTTTTCATGTTTTATCAATAAAATAAGAAAGAGACATTGTTCCAACCTGTTTTCTTAATCAATTGATGCTGGTGTGGCTCACACTTGGGTGTGGCTTAACAAACACAACTGGCAGTACTGCCGTCAATGTGCTAAATGGAAAATAACTTTGGAAGGAGCATCAATGATCATGTTAATGGGACTCTTACTTTCAAGGTGAATAGAACAATTTCATTTTTGCTTAAAAAAAGTAAAAAGTGGGGCTGGAGGGATAGCACAGCGGGTAGGGCATTTGCCTTGCACGAGGCCGACCCAGGTTCGAATCCCAGCATCCAATATGGTCCCCTGAGCACCGCCAGGGGTGATTCCTGAGTGCATGAGCCAGGAGTGATCCCTGTGCATCGCTGGGTGTGACCCAAAAAGCAAAAAAAAAAAAAAGTAAAAAGAACAAAACATTATGTACTTCAGAACACAAGCTCAGATCATCTCTCTTTACAGTTCTGGCCTTCTCCTCGAACTGAGCTATTACACTGAACATGGAACATTGAAGATAGTTGATACTTTTAATACATTTACCAGTTTAAAATGATATTTATGTTTTGTTTTAAAACTGATGCATCCTTATGCCAGAAGAAGAGGTAAAAAATTCAAGAACAAAAATAATGATGATAGTTTTTATGTCACTTTCAGTCCTCCTCTTCCATGCCCTACTGCTTGATATTCTCAGGTTTGCAATAAAAGATCTTTATTCTATCTATATACCCCCCCAAAAAAATAATGATGAAAAGACAACAAATACATTTGGCTCAAATTTGGGGGGAATAAAAGAAATAAGTAAAAGTAAGGAAGAAGAAAATAAAATTTTTTGTCTATAATATATATGTATATGCACACATTTTGAAATATATGTGTAAAGTTAAAATTATTTTCAGAAACTGGTTTGTTATATAAAAAGTGATAAATCACTTTCCAGAACAGAAAATCATGAAAAGTAATTCTAGCTTGTGGCTATCATCAATCCAGTGACGGCCCCTGACTTTAGCTCACCCAGGCCCCTCTTTCCTTGTGAATCATCTGAATAATGTTTGACTTTGTTATTTCAAAAGACACTGCTATGTAAATTGCCTCAATTGCTAAAGAAATTATGTCAAAATTTCATTTGTGGACCATGATTTATTTTCATCTTTTTTTTTTAACCTCCCTGTGTAATTGCCTTTCCTTGGTCTCGACAGGAAAGATAATCTCTCATTTTTCCTGACACTAGGAGCTTCCAGGATCCATCAGACATCAGGTTCTGCCGTAGACGGGGCCGTCTGAGTCAGTCTCTGCCTACTGAGAGCCCCCTCTGTCCTAAGGGAGGGCCCCCTTTTGTGAATCTCAGAGTCCATCTAGACACATTTCCTGCATTTATTTTGCTGCTGTTCATAGATTTTTTTTTTTAGACGGTACATGAGAGCACAGCAAGGAGGGCATTTGCCTTGCATGCTGCTGACCTGGGTTCGATTCCTCCATCCCTCTTGGAGAGCAAGCTCTCTGAGAGCATCTCAGGCAAGCTGCCGAGAGTATCCCGCCCACACGGCAGAGCCTGGCAAGCTACCCATGGCGCATTCTATATGCCAAAAACAGTAACAACAAGTCTCACAATGGAGATGTTACTGGTGCCTGCTCGAGTAATCGATGAACCACGGGGACAATGGTGTTATGACGATGACAGTGCTACATGACCAAATGCAGGTTTTAAGTCTCTTTTTGTTAAAAAGTAAAGGTGACTGCCATGCCCCTCTTATCTCATTGTCCTTTGTCTTCAAATATTAGACTTTTGTTGCTGCTGCTCAGGCCTTGTTCCTGTCTCTACACCCGGGGCTCACTTCGGACAGAGCTTGGTATTGGGAAGGCAGGGACCAAACCTGGGTGGGGTGCGCACAGGCGAGCGGCCTACCCGCGCGGCTGTTTCTCCCGCTCCAAACACCAGACCCTGCTTGTGTGGGTCTTCGGTTATTCACTAAGGAGGGCGGGCAGCTGCCTCACTGCCACGAGACCTCCAGCTCCAGCCCGAGCAGGCCCACCCGCCCACGGCACCCATGTGAATTCAGCAGCACCACGGAGGCGTGAATCCTGAAGGGTCGCACTCAGACAGCTGTGAACACCACAACCAAAATGAGCACTCCGGCCCAGTGTGCTGCCTCTGCCCAGCCCAGCAGAAACCAAAGGAAGAAGAAATACACGACTGCAAACAGAGAGAAGCTCCTTCCTGTCTGCTCCAAAGGAAGCTTTGCACGTTGCTCTCTCGGTAGAGTCCCGAGACACAGGTCATCTTTGTACTTGGGAGTTGTTGTTTGGCCAGATATTTCCCAAAGCTTGGGTTAGCTAATTAGCTACTTATTACCCTTTTTTTTAATACTGTCAGATTCCTTTTCATTATTATTAACAACAGTAGCCTGGTCAGTGCTCCACTTTGAACTAATATCTCACATTGTCCTGTCTCCTTTGCCCTCCTTGCTCTAGGAAGGTACCCAGAGGCAGGCAGTCTTGTGAGCTGCAGCCCAGAATGTGCATGATAGCTAGGAGGGGAGTGTGGGGGACTGCAAGGCGTGTGTGGTGATTCTGGTGTTGCAGTTCTTAAGTCAGAATGCCTGAAGCAGGAAAAAGCAAAAACTTCCAATAATTCTTATCAAGAGGCAGCATAGCAGGACATGAACGGGTTGGTAGAGGAACTGGATGTAGAAACGGGAGCATTCCACCTGGATGGCCGTGTGGGGAGGGAGGAGGGAAGACTAGTCAAAGAGTGAGCACTGGGGGCAGAGCAGAACCATTCTTGCAACAGAGCTCTGACTCATCCTGATGGAGCGGCATTACTTGTGTATGTCGGTCCGTCTAAACTGGAAGGGGAGTTTGCTTACTAAATATCTGAGCATCTATGATGAAAGAGTTAAAAAACGCAGACAGCAGTTCAGTTAGACATGTTCTCTCGGAGCAAATCTCCTGAGGAATTCAGTGATGTAATAAGCTTTAATAAAGGTAAACAAATATATAAAATGACATGACATATCTATTAATGTGCAAATATGTCAAAAATAATAATGCACACTTGTAAAGTACATTGTAAAGAATGATTTCATATGCATATATGAGTAGACTAATTATGTGCATATAAATACATGGATGGAGAGAAAACTCAGAGATTCCCTGTAGCACCGTATGGCCCCTGAGAACTGCCAGGAGTGACCCCAGAGCCCAGAGCTGGGAGGAACCCTAGTGTGGCCCCCGAACTAATAAATAAATAAGCAGAAATAGTAACCGCATCAATATGCGTCTGTGTAAGATGTGGCACGGGGATTTCACAGGGAGTGATTTTCTTGGATGTGCGTCAGGAGTTAGGCTGCACTGTGGAGTGTCCCGGAATGGGAAACTCTGAAATGTTGAACCTGAATCCAGAGGAAGCCCGAGCCACTCCAGCTCGGGACAGATGCTGAGGAAGTGACATGATGCCTGCTTGATGAGCCTGGATCTGAGGGTGCTTTTCAGGCTATCTCGAAGAGGAGAGGGAGCACCGCTATGGGGATGATGGTGTTCCTGCACAGGCTCTCATGGGAAGTCACACGTCAGGGGAAGTGAAGAGGCTGAAGTAGAAGCCGGACAGCAGGAGAGACCGTCACTGGCCAACTCCAGTGCCGGGTTGCCAGGGGTCCAGGACAACAGTGGGAATGAACCTGGCTAGCAAAGACCCATCGTTTGAGTCTCTGAAATCAGAGCATGACAACAGCATTTGGAGAAATCAGAAAATCAAGCTACATCACGAGTGCCACAAAGAGGGGAAAGTACAAAGGCTGCACGGGCAGAGATGTCTGATGCCAAAGCATATTTCTGCCTCTAACTCTTCGGAAAGCTGCACCAAGCCCCTACGTTTCTTCTGTTCTCATCTTCTTCAATAAGGCAAGTTTGAGGTAGGACACATGATTTTAATTTTCACATTAAAGCCTGTAATTTTTACCAGCCTCTGTGTTTATTTTGGTGCCATTTCTTCAATATCTTTAGCCTTAAAATGAAACTGAGGAAATGGCACATGAGGTAAAGCATATGCCTTTAGCATAAAACATAAAGCATATGTCTGGGGCCTTGAGTTGGATCCCTAGCACCGCGTGTCCCACTGGAGATGGTCTTTCTAAAACAAACCCACCACACGTATCAGCAGCACACACATCTGCCTTCTGTGGGCAGTGATACTAATTTTCTACTCACACTTCTTACCTTATGAAAGGTTAGTGTTTTTTTTTTTTTAAGAATTTCTGTACTCCCTTTCAAATTCCAGAGCTGGAGATCAAGTATAAGAATTTTAATGTGGATTTCAGTTTTATATATAAATCATCCTGTCTTTTTGGCACTACAGCTGGGTTTCCTCATATTAGCTGGAGAAGATCATGAATAAATTTGCAGCAAGCTGCACAGGGGATTATGTGTACACGGAATAATTCTTATTGGCAATTGCTTTTACAATTCACTGCACAGAAGATCTAACATGAGGGCACGGAGTCCCCGTTCTCACTCTCGAGTGAAAACTGAGAGCCACAAACACAGATGTTGAAGAATCTTGGCTGTCTCGTCCAACTGCCCAGTGAACTGAACTGACACCCGTTCCCCAAGTTCTTCTCGGGCCAATGAGAAGTTGGGATTCTTCAATGCGAGAGTTGAGAACCACCTTGGGATGGCATTGCTCCAGCCTTATCTCTAATCTGGAACATTCTTGGAAAGGCGTGGCAGGCGGTGTGTGTAGTTCCATGTCTGAGAAGGGTCACCATCACTTGCCTGTGTCATTCTTCCTCCCAATAGTCTCACGTGTTCTTCTGCCTTCTCAGTAGCATGCTCCAGGTAACGGCACAGATACTCACCAGAGTGTTAGAATAGATCTGCTCTTTGGGGCCAGGGAGATAGTACAGCGGGGAAGCACTTGCTTAGCTTATGCCAAACCAGGTTTCCATCCCCAGCACTCTATCTAGACCCCTGAGACCACTGGGAGCCAGGAGTAATCCCTGAGCATCACCTGCGGTGACCCCACACCCAAACCAAACTAAATATATCTGCTCGCCTTGGTGTCTTCTTTCTCTTCGTCTCCTCCTTCCTTGCATTCTGACCATGCCATTCCCATCTCGAGTTCAGTGCTCCGAGGCCAACCTCCTGAGGAGTCGAGAGTGAGTAAGGAAGAACCGGTTAGGGTGCAATCGGCAGAGGATGAAGTCAGGGCTCAAGCTGTCTTCTCTCTCAGCCTTTGGTGTGTTGAGATGCTCTGTCTGTGGCACCAGAGCTGACTCTGTCTTGTTTACATGCTGAGGATAACTCCCTCCCTAGAATTAGCTGCCGCCTTCCTCTCGACAGTCTTTCTATGCAATTAGAGGCGTTTCTGAGTATGCCGCTGCTTCCAGCAGCACCTACTTCTGGGAAACGTTGATGGGTTTTCTGGCTTCCTATTTCTGTGGCCAGAGAGGCTTGGAGACTTCTCTCGACTCGCCTGAGGCATGGGAAACGCCTGCACCAGCTTTTCTGATGCCTACCTGTTAACTCAAGTATCTTGGTGAGTTAAAAGAATTCCCAACCTTTTTACGGTAATTCTGGACATGCTTCTTACATTTTTTTTTGTTTCTTTTTATTAGAGATGGTTCCATTCCTTACTTGCTGCCGAAGGTGAGGGCCTCTAGTTTTTCTCTGAAAAAAAAAATGGAGATAATGCCTAAAGAAAATTTATTAATCACGAGCTTGTGTCAGCACCTCCCTGGTGACTGTATAGACATGTTCCACATCCAGCCTTTAAAAGCGGCTCCACATGGCTCCACGGACCAACCCAAACACAGCAGGTCAAGACCTTTAAAAAATATTGAATCAATTGAATAAATCACAAGAATGGGCAATGTGCCGTGGTTCACCTATTCCATACTAAAAGGAAAAATGTTAAAACTTATGTAAATAGCACTATAGGCATGTGGTATAGTCTAGACATTTAAATTACAATGTAAAATTTGAATTAGGGATGGAAAAATTTTTGTCAACACATTGGCTGAAAAGGCCAAGTGGAGAGTAGGATGCATTCCTCCTCAAGAAGCATCCAGCTCGTGTAGGGCACTAGGAGTCAGGGGCCTGGAGTCTCGCCCCACATGCAGGGTGCAATTCTGGCAGACGTGGCATTTGTGACCATGCTGCTTCTGGGACATCGCACCTCGGCAGGTGAGAATCCCACAACTAAAGAGCAGCCTTCAGTGGGCTTAGTCAAGTGTGTCAGCCCTGATCAGTGAGTATCCTATATTTAATCAGGATGTGTGATGGAAATATTTAAAATGATAATCAGCAAGTAGTGTGATCATTTCTAAAGTCATAAAGAAAATATATTTTATTAATTATCTAACCCTATTTATTTTGAGTTATAAAATCACGTGAATCAAACCTGCAAGTCACTACATAGAAGAGATTTGGTGAGACTATATCACACAAACGAATTCTAAAATTCAAAGGGGCACTCTATTACTTGAAAGAAGTACCAAAGGACCAATTAACTTCAGCAATTTATTTTGATCCTAGAATATGAAATTTCTTTTACAATGAACCTGATTTTCACTCTACATAAAGTTATCTACTAAAAGGAATCCTTCTGGTAGCTACAAAAGGACCCGAGACAGTAATTTAAATCCATACAAAGAAATAAAGTATATTAGCAAATGTAACTTACAGCTTAATACTAAAGCAGTATAACGTATCTTTGTTTATAACTTTTCTCTCCTATTGGATTTAAAAGAAAATTACATATATCAGCAACTAAAAATCTACAATGATTCACATATAATATATAAAATGTAATTTATGTGACACAATGAAGAAAAGATGAAAAGTAACCAGTTTTAGTAGTTACTTTCTATGCCATTGGAATTAAGCTGGCATTGCATGTTATTATGAAGTAGATTATTTAAAAATAGAATTCTAATGCATAGGTAACCACTAAGCAAAAAAAAGTTTAAAATATAGTGAAAGAAATAATAATGGAATTAAATAACACACTAGAAAAATACATATTTAGCAAAATGAAAAGCATCAATGGAAAAATGAAGGGAAAAAATTTATAATTCTAGGGCTAGGGAGATGGTTTAAAAGGAAGGAGCATGTGCTTCTCATGTAGGTGCCCTGAATTAAAACTACTCCTGGACCATCCCACTGGGGGTAATCCCCAAGCCCAGCAAGGGGTGACCAAAACCCCCAAAACATAGTTACTATAGAGAACAAAGAGTGAATGTAGGAAGCACATTTTCTCTTGTGAGCAATTAAACCAAATGTAAATGCATTAAACACTCCTCCAATCAAAAGGCAGGAAGGAATGGACTCTCATATTAGAACTCTGTAATCTTAAAGACATTTCAAATTCAAACCAAAGGTCTAAGGTAAGAGTATGGGAAAGCACGCACCATTGAATAACAGTCAAAGATTATGCTATGTCAGACAAAATAGACTTCAAGGCAAGAATTGTTGACAAAGAAAATCTGAATATTTTATAATGATGAGCCCATTCATCACTTGTATCACTTGTCATCCCGTTGATCTTCTATTTGCTTGAGTAGGTGCCAGTAATGTCTCCATTTGTCCCTGTCACATGCTAGTGTAGCCCAATGATATCTGCTCGCTCCAGGAACAGGAAGAGCCTCAAACCATTCATTCAGAGTTTTGACGAAAAAGACTCAACTCATCAAGGAGACAAAATATGTGAATGTGCAAGAACTTAATATTATCACCCTTAAAACAAAAAGCAGAGAACTGAGGGGCAGAGAGATAGGACAGGGGTGAAGGTCCTTGCCTGGCATGTGGTTCAGGCTCCAGTATCAGAGATGGCCCCTGGCTCAGTCAGGAATGATCCCTGAGCACAGAGCCAGGAGGAAGCCCTGAGCACAGCTAGGCATGCCTTCAAACAAAACTAAAACATGAAAAAGAAAATTAAAACTAGAAGGAAACATCAGTGTATAGGGGGAAAATTACACATGCCTGATATATGGCCTTAGGCACCTCATTAAGATAAACACTAAAAGGCAAAATAAAGGTGACAGTTAAGCATGGGGAGGTAAAAGGCAGAGGTCCCATGGCTAAGTCTGGTGAAGAAGATGGATGCAGAAGCGGGTTGCTTTCTTTTCTTTATCCATTCATCTAGCAGGCACTTCCTTGCTTTTAGATCTTGATGGCTGCAAATCGTTCTGCAATGCATAAGTGAGCAACAGCTTTCAATATAAAGTTTTGTGTTCTTTTTAGATAGAAGAATACTACTCAGTCATAAGAAAAACACTTGGCTTTTTTTGTAACATGAAAAAAGTCATGTTAAATAAAATAAGTCATGAGGAGAAAGACAAATATCAGATGACGTCATTCACAGATTTATAGCAGAGCAGAGCAAAGCAAGGAGCAGACAAAATCAATGGGAACCAGCCCAAGGATTTAGACTGCAGAGTGTGATCACAGCAGGGAGGGTCCACGGACTTGACAAGAGATAATGGCACTTGGTGGTGGGGTGTTGTCATTACACGCTCTCTGAGAAGGCATGACATTGTACCCCTCTCACGTGCACAGGCATTAAACTGGCACTGATTCAATTAAAAATGCACATCATTGATAAAAGTAACACTGTAGCACTGTCGTCCTGTTGTTCATCGATTTGCTTGAGCAAGCACCAGTAACGTCTCCATTGTGAGACTTGTTGTTACTGTATTTGGCATATTGAATACACCAGAGTAGCTTGCCAGGCTCTGCTGTGTGGGCGGGATACTCTCGGTAGCTTGCCGGGTTCTCTGAGAGGGATGGAGGAATCGAATCCGGGTTGGTGGCGTGCAAGGCAAACTCCTTACCTGCTGTGCTATCGCTCCAGTCCATCATTGATAAATACAGCCTTTAAATCAAACAGGGAAGATGACTCGTGTATTTTGGGGGGTTTCTATTAACCAGGTTTTATAAAGTTAAGCACTAGTCATTGTGGGAGAAAGGAATACTGAGTCTTTACTCTGTGGAGTGAGTTTCACCCGTCCTGCTGGTGAGACGAGTTCCATCTGTACAGCTGAGACTACAGGGGACGTTGTGAACAGGAAGAATGAATATATTGTGCTCTGGGTTCCCAGGTAAATTTTTTAAACAACACAAATTTTATTTACACTAAAACATTAAAAAAAAAAAAAGCGTAAGCTCTCAGGTTCCCAAATGAGCCCTTAGCAGTACCACTTAAACGGAATCTACAGCAGCTCCGTGAAGAGCTTTGCTCAAGTCCACAGTTTGGTTAACTTGATGAGAAAGAAAACAATTCCAGGGGCTGGAGTGATAGCACAGTGGGGAGAGCATTTGCCTTGCATGTGCTGACCCAGGTTTGATTCCCAGTGTCCCATATGGTCCCCTGAGCACAGCCAGGAGTGATTTCTGAGTGCATGAGCCAGGAGTAAACCCTGTGCATTGCTGGGTGTGACCCTCCCCAAAATAGAAAGAAAGAAAGAAAGAAAGAAAGAAAGAAAGAAAGAAAGAAAGAAAGAAAGAAAGAAAGAAAGAAAGAAAGAAAGAAAGAAAGAAAGAAAGAAAGAAAGAAAGAAAGAAAGAAAGAAAGAAAGAATTACAGCCGACCTTTCTGCTGCTGCTGCACTAGCATGATCGCGGAGGCCAAATGAACTGCTCTGGACACCAGCAGTTCACAGAAATGCCTCCAGACTGTGAACTGAGCCTCTACTTCATGTAGTGACAGCGGGGGAGGGTTTTTCTCTCCAGGCTTTTCCATCTTATGAGCACCACAAAAGGGAAATAAAAGCTTACAGCGATGCAATTTCTGGCAGAATTTTCCCTGGACTTTATACAGAAATCCAAGACCTAATATCTCTTAATTGTCAGCAAAGTGAAACGGTCCCTTTTTAGCAGGTCTGACTTTGGGGGAAAACTCCAAACAATAATACTGAGTTTTTTGCTGAAATATTGAGGGTAATCAAAGTAGCAGCCATTTCTCTAGACTGTGAACTAAGCCATGGCCCCGTGCCGGCCGAGGAGAGGAAATATCCTTCTTTCTCGGTTCTCTTCCTTTTTCGGGGAGAAACGTGGTGTGGCGTCAGCCATATTATGATGTCTATTAAGTAGGTACGAACTTGGTGGCTTGGGAATGGGAAAACAGGAAAAAAAATGTACTTGGAACAGCGGGACACTTGGGCAGTCTCGGGCCGGGGCCGATACCGGTGCACTCTACACCGAAATTCCACCCGGGTAGCCACACTTTTGTGCGGCCACTTAGCTACTGATCTACCAGAATCCGGAGGCCAACTAGACTACTTTTGGTCCCAGAAACTGCTTGGAGACATGTTGCTAGACTGTCAACTAAGCCATAGCCCCATGCCGGCTGAGGACAGGAAATATCCCTCTTTCTAGGTTTTTTCCTTTGTTGGGCAGCGTGGCGTCAGTCATATTATGAGGATCATTAAGCAGGCACGAACTTGGTGGCGCAGGAAGGAGGGGAAAAAAAAGTTATGTACTTGGAACAGCGGGACTTAATATCTCTTCATTCTCAGCAATGGAAAATTAACTGTTGGGTGTTTCCTTGGCAGTAGGGCTGTCTTTTGGGGGAGGAAACTCCAACAACAATAGTGAGTTTTGTGTTGAAATATGGAATGTAATCAAGGTAAAGAGAAAATGAAGTGAAATTTGTCAGTTAAGCAGGCAGGGGCGGGAGGGGCAGGGGCAGAGGGTGGGAGGTATACTGGGGTTTTTGGTGGTGGAATATGGGCACTGGTGAAGGGAAGGGTGTTTGAGTATTGTGTGGCTGAGACATAAGCCTGAGAACTGTGTAGCCTTCCACATGGTGATTCAATAAAATAAATTAAAAAAAAAAAGAAAATAATTACAGCCAAAAAACCGCTGTGATTTGAGATTTTTTTTAAGAATATTTTTTTAAGTATTTTACTGAGGCACATGATTTACAAAGGTGTCCATGATTGGTTTCAGGCGTCCGATGCCCCAACACCAGTCGTATCACCAGTGTCCACTTCTTTCCACGCGTACCCCCCGTTTCGCTCCCAGCCTCTGCAGCGGTCGGAATCACAGTTCCCAAGACCCTATGGACTTGGGGGGGACTTACTGAATGAAAGAAGAGAAAAATAAAATGTACAGGGACAGATAACAAAACTGACCTTTCTGTTTTGCTGAATTCTCAAGTAAGACTCACCGAGAGGCGTATCTGCCTGTTTCCGAGTGTGGTGATTAAAGAACGGTGTGTGCAGAGTCAGAGTGGAAGGACAGCAGTCACAATGTTTGCCTTGTAATGTGGCTGACCCGGGTTCGGTCCCTGGCACTCCCTATGGCCCAGAGCCCAGGCGGGAGTGACCTCTGATACTGGCATGATGGGGTGGAGACCTCAGGGCGGGAAAACTGGACAATGGAATTGGTCATGACATTGTAAAGGTGGGCGCTATGAATAACTTTGTAGATTACAGTACCTCAATAAAGAAATATTTTAAAAAAGAATGATTTGTGGTCAGCATTGAACTTCCTCCACTCCTTTCCCCTCTCCTCCCCTCCCCTCCCCTCCCCTCTCCTCTCCTCCCCTCTCTTCCCCTCCCCTCTCTTTCCCTCCCATCTCCTCCCATCTCCTCCCCTCCCCTACCCTCCCATATCCTCCCCTCCCCTCTCCTTCTCTCCCATCACCTCCCCTCCCCTCCCCTCCTATCTCCTCCCCTCTCCTCTTCTCCTCTCCTCCCCTCTCCTCCCCTCTCCTCTCCTCCCCTCCCCTCTCCTCCCCTCCCCTCCCCTCCCCTCTCCTCCCCTCTCCTCTCCTCCCCTCTCCTCTCCTCCCCTCCCCTCTCCTCCCCTCCCCTCCCCTCTCCTCCCCTCTCCTCTCCTCCCCTCCCCTCTCCTCCCCTCCCCTCCCCTCCCCTCTCCTCCCCTCTCCTCTCCTCCCCTCCCCTCTCCTCCCATCTCCTCTCCTCCCATCTCCTCCCCTCCTTCCCTCCCCTCCCGTCTCCTCCCCTCCCATCTCCTCTCCTCCTTCCCTCCCCTCCCCTCTCCTCCCCTCTTCTCTCTTCTCCTCCTCTCCCCCCTCTTCTCCCCTCCCCTCCCCTCCCCTCTCCTCTCCTCCTCTCCCCCCCTCTTCTCTCTTCCCCTCCCCTCCCCTTTCCTCCCCTCCCCTTGCCTTTTTTCTCTTCTCAAGAGACCCTCCCCCAGCACATGGTCTATTGCTTCCCTGTGTGGGTCCCCTCCTGTGGGTCTCAGCCCACCCGGCTCTCCGGGTGTCAGCCCGAGCCTGCCTAGTCACCCGCCCCTGGTGGCAGCTCCCCTTCTGGAGTAGCCCCCTCTCCCAGGCCTGCTCCTGGCCCGGATGGCTTCCTGCCAGCGCTCTCCAGCCCCCCGCTGGGTGACCCCTACCTGCTGGGTCTCGCCCAGCCTCCCTCCCCGGGAGAGCAGCTGCACACCAGCCTCCCAGAGCCCTCTCTGGATTCCCACAGGGGGACTGGCTGCTGGAAAACTCCGGACACTCCCCTTCACAGTACAGCTTTCCTCAGCTCTCGGGGGCAGGGAGACTGGCAGAGCAGCAGGGTCTGGGCGGAGCAGGCCTGGCGGAGCCCGGGGCCACGGGGGACTCCCCTTCCCGGCGCGTGGCCCTAGGCCCCAGCCTCGCACAGCCCACGGCACTTTCCTATGCATGGACGGTGCTGGGCGACTGCTCTGCCCTCCCAATCAAGCTGTCGGCTGACAAACAAGCTGCTTTCTCTCCTGCTCTGATATCAAACAGCATTTTCCAGGAATGCAGCTCCAGGTAAACTGAGGAACAGATCTCTACCTCCGGAACTTTGCCAAGAATTAATTGTTCATCCTTTTGGAAAATCCCAGCTTGTCACTCTTGGTGTGACATCCCCTTAGTGAGACCAGTAAGTCCGGCTGCGTCTGGGCCCCTGTGTTCACACAGCACCCGCCTTCAGGACAGGGAGGGGTGCTGGCTACTTTTCTGAAAAGTCATGGGACTGAATTGAGACTCTGAAATTTACGTCACTTTATTTTAAATTGCTTTTGGTTTCTTCCTCATGGTATAATGAGCACATTTTTAACATTAGGTGTTTATTTTATTCTTATTATAAATGTTTGGTCTAGGGGCTCACCGTGTAGGTGCTAAGGGCTTGTTCCTGGCTCTGGACTGGGCGGGTGGGGGTTGGGGAGGGGCTGTACACAGTGGCCAGGGTCAACCCAGAGTCAGCTGTGTACCTGCTGCACTGCCTCTCAGCCCCACCGATATTCCTAAATTTAGGCTATATGGTCTGGTCCATTTCATGTGAAGATAAGAAATGGGCCTTTGCAAACATACTTTCAAATTTTATTTTATCATTTTCTATTTTATTGATTGAGACTCTGTGATTTAAAATACTGTTCATGGTGCTTTCTCGTGCACATGATCCATCCCCACGCGCATCAGCACTGTATCCACTCACACCCCCCAAAAGACCCCAATCCCCTCCCTTCACCCCCCCTCCCCACACACTCAGTTGTATGGCTCAATTGCCATTGTGTCGCCCTCGGCCATTGGTGGCTACCTTGTCGTCTTTGAGTGAGAGACATCTGTCTGGACTGGCCCCTCTGCTCCTGACTGACCTCACCCAGTGTGGCAACCTCCAGCTCTGCCCGGCTTGCAGCAGATCCCATGACAGTGCTCTTTTTTGAGCTGCACAGTGCTCCAACCTGTATTATATAGACCCCCTTGGCCCCACGTCCATCTGTGCCCTGACTCCACAGCCCGTCATCTCTCCTCTGAGGGGCTCCGTCCCAGTCCCGGCCCACACCTGCATGTTGAACACTCTGCCAAGACAGGAAGCCTGCCCTTCTCTGCCAGCCTGTCCTGTGACGTTTCAGCTGGTGGAGGCTGCACTGGGGACACACAGCTTCCCCCTGAGTCCTGTCCCCGCCCGGGTCATGGCATCCTGCACGCTGAGTGAGGGGAGCTCTGGCAGCAGATGCATCACGGTTGCCGGCCTCTCCCCCAGAGCAGCTCTCTCTGGAGATGCCGGTGAGACACGACCCCGGGACCCCCACCAAGACACAGTCCTCCTCTCCCACACTGAGGGGGGCCCAGAGGGGGCACGGTAGGAATCCTGGAGGTAAAATTCTGAGCAAGCCAAGACTGACTTAGGAAGAAATAAATTCTCTCTCTAAGCAAAACCTACTGATTATTGGAGGAAAAGAATTAGAATAAAGTCTTCATGAATATTGGTTCAGTGAAGATCAAAAGTTCTCATTAGAATCACAGAAATTACCCCTTTAAAAAAAACCTCAGGGGCTTGAGTGATAGCACAATGGGTAGGGTGTTTGTTTGGCTCGCATCTGGCCAATCCGGGTTTGATTCCCAGCATCCCATATGGTCCCCCAGCACCACCAGGAATAATTCCTGAGCGCAGAGCCAGGAGGAACCCCTGAGCATCGCCAGGTGTGACCCAAAAATTTTAAAAGAATTCATTTAATCTTCTGTTTTCCTTCCTTTTTCTTTCTGAGATGGAGCGATTCTCAAGGGGAAGCTTTCCCGTGTGTTGGTGGGTCTGCCCCAGACGAGGACAGAGCCCCTGGTCTGCAGGAGGCACAGGAAGTGGGGATGCCGTGTGCGGTCCTTTCTTCCGTCCTTCCTTCCGTCGCTGGTGCCCCCCTCTGGTCCCCAAGCACAGCCAGGAGTAACTCCTGAGTACAGAGTTAGGAGTAACCCCTGAGCACCACCAGGCGTGGCCGAAAACAAACAGAAAAAAAATCTTATTTGGTACATTTTAAAGACAATCACCCAGGGCTCGAGCTATAGCACAGCGGGTAGGGCGTTTGCCTTGCACGCAGCCGACCCGGGTTCGATCCCCGGCATCCCATATGGTCCCCCAAGCACTGCCAGGAGTAATTCCTGAGTGCAAAGCCAGGAGTAACCCCTGAATATTGCTGGGTGTGACCCAAAAAGCAAAAATAAATAAATAAATAAAATAAAGGGCTTTAAAAAAATTTTAAAAATAAAGACAATCACCCATTTTTAAGACAATCACCCTTTTTATAAAAGGAATATTTGACCCTCAGTTATTTAAAGTCTCTGTCTATACTTGATTCTAACCTTATTTCGGCATCACAAGGGGTTGCATGTCCAGGGGACTAGGAAGTTTGCAAAACTACTTATATAGATGCTGCATCATTTATACAGATTTGACTTTAGTTCAGCCTTGGCTAATGGGCTATTAAAGAAGCAGGGTGAACCGGCAACCAAAGAAAGTTGGTTTATTGCTTGACAGCGAGCCTGGGAACTCTGACTGTCCGGTAAGTTAATAATAGCAAAACATTCACTCCCCCACCCCCAAGTGGAGATGGGGAGATAAGCGGCCTGTGAATGTATGCTTTAAAGACTTATTTTAAAGGCAAGAAATTGTAAAATGCAGGGACGTGGGGTTATTTCCTGCCTAAACAATGCGTTGCAAGGGTGGGACTAGAACCTCGGAGAAGCTTCTCCTGCCAGACCCCGAGAGGGCTTCTGGCCATCTCCATGGGCAGAAAAGTGCTGGCTGGGCAGGGCCGTCTGACCTGAGGTATTGGCCATAACCTATGAGAAAGGACAGTAAATCTGCTCCACATTTTAAGACCTCTCTAACGACACTTGAAATAACACCGGTTACAATTTTTGTTTAAAGAAACAGGCTACTTCCCCTCAATGGTTTTGGATGCAGTGAACTACTCAGAATGTGACTGATTTTACCCCCAGTTGGATGGGCCTACGAGTCACAGCACAGTAAAAGCACATCTTGTTCTTCTAACCCAGATGCAAGCAAATAAAATCAAACAAACAAATGAACAAAAGACCCCAAGTGTGTCTTCTCACTGGGGCTGGGAATATTTTTCCTCAAAGTTTTATTCTTAGAAACAGAGAATTATGTAGTGACTGAAGAAACAAAATAAAAGAGATTCTTTTTTGTTAAGTTCCTGGAAATATTATTTTAGTGGCATTTGCTTAAAATATGAGGCAAAGAAGGCTCTGGCATCAAGCAAAGATTCGGGGTGAAAACATTTGCAAAGCTTAGAGATTAGAAACTGGAAAGTCAGATGCACCTGCACTACCAGGTTTGCAAAGACGGGTGAGAAGGGAACGCGTGCGATTTGATTGTGAATTCTTTAAACAAAGAGAAGAAATTTTGTGAAATTAAAACGATACTTTAAATAATCTGCTTTGAATATAAAGTGTGCTTTAAAAGACTTGCATTTTACCAAATATTGGTTTTGCGTGTGTGGAATCTTTTTGGTTGACAGTGATAGGGAATCATATGGAATAGGATTATCACCTGACAAAACAAATCTAGGAGCAATGGTCCAATTCATCACCTTCATCACTCTGATATTTGACTGCAATATTTCTCTGCAAGCAAATATTTCTACGCTCCTCTGAGATCCCAAGTGGGGACTGGAAGAAAAGGCTTATTAAAATTCCCAGAAGGGCCCCTAAGGATGAGAAGGGGCCCATGTGGTAGAGGTGTAAGCTGCAATTCCTTGCATGAAGGTAGAAACCAAATGAGGTGAGGATGATGGCATCGGAGGGCAATGCAATGCAGGGGACCTGGGCTGTGCTAGAGTAGGGTGATCTCTACAGTAGCTCAGATTCAAGCAACGAAATGAGGCATCCTTGTTCTTTATGGGCAGTTTTCATACTGGGGCATTGCAGCCATGAAGAGACAGCAGTAGCAATGGAATACTGTTGGGGGAAAAGTCAGGATGAGTATATAAGTAAACAGTCTAAGGGTTGTGTGAGGCAGGGCTCCCAATGTTGGGAGAGAAGAATGCACATACAAAAAGAGAGAAATGAAAAAGAATCCTGAATATTTGCATCAGAAACAAGTTTCATCAGACCAAATGCATGGTTTTCAGTATAAACTATTTAGAGGCACTTGTGTGTATACATTTATAAGTCCCATTCTCCAACAATGACAAGCTACCTCATTTATGCCTTAATTAACTTGTTTACATGCTACCATCCTTACTTGGGTCCACCATGAAGAAATAAAGACAATACTGGTTCCACTTACATAAATTGTATCCCCATCTTGGCTTCTGATACTATTCTCCTTTACCAGGAGTCAGGGCTTCCAAAAGAAATGGATTCTTCCAAGATTAAGCCAGGAGTGTACACAATGAAACTTCAACATCCTGTGCCAGGGGATTAGAAAAAAGAGCCATGGGAACAAGTTAAAAGACATAAAATCATCATAAAGTAGTTCCCACTGGGTAAATCTGGGGTCATTGAGCTTTAAAATAAATAATGATAATAACTAGTTGTAACTCATGAAATGAAAGGAAGTTATGAGAACAAACTGATATTTTGTATACAGGAATAAGGTGACAGCGTATTGAGAAGTGAGATTTTTTAATACTCTAAACAAAAAAAAATTGATCTCATCCCCTTCAATGCACATCGACCAATTTTCAATTACCATTCTTTAGAGTAGAGAATCCTGGCAGACTCCACTTAATCAGATGATCAAAATTAATGTAATCAATTCTGCAGCAAATTGGAGGATGTAAAGTGGAACTGCAGCATTGCTTCTGAGATATCCCTACTCAATACACAGGACCAGAATTCAATGATGAGAAAATTCAGTAAAACCAAAGTTGAGGGTCATTCTACAAAATAATTGGTCTATCATTTTCAAAATTTGAAAGGTCATAAAGGTGGACAGGATTGGATAACTCTTACAGATTCTAATGGCCTGAGTAGAAAGATTATAATTGAATACTTTATGTGATTCGAAACCAAAATACTAGACTATTTTGGGAACAAGTCAAAAGACATTGAATGGGTCTAAGAACTGAAATAGTCCAACGCTTAGCTTGACTGTGAACAATATTTCCAGATGTAGAACTCTGCATTGTGGCGACATGGAAAAGTTTCTTTGATGGCAGAAAATATGTGCTCAAATATTTTACCAACATATGGGCTACCATATTGGCAAAATACTTTCAAACCATTCCAGGGCTATATGAGTCTTTGTACCATATTTGTAACTTTTATATGAGAAAATATTATTTCAAACATGCAATTAATTTATGAAATATTTTTTTTTAATTTTAGAAAGAAGAATTAAAGTCATAGAAAAGAAACCATTGTCTGGTGTCTCTTCCCGCATGAAATGGTCACGGGATTAGAAAAAGTTGATGTGGGAAGAACAGACCCAGATGCTTCGTAGTTTTCTCCTTGTGTGACCGGCGCTTCAGGAAGGACTTCGTTGCCCTTCAAATGTGTTGTCACTTCCCTCATCTGTTGTCAGGCATTTGTTCTGCTTCTCCAGATTCCTAGCGATCAAGTGTCAGAATCTGCTATAAATCACTTTATTTCCCCAGGATGTCTAGTTTTAGTTATGATTACTGCATGAATTGGACAATTCTAGAATGACCCATTACATGTTTATTTGTAAAACCCCGGAATGCATCATGTATAAGTTGGGATTTGTTTGGCCTGTTCCCACTAATACTGTCTTAAAGTAAAAGTCAAACCAAGCAGGCCACTTCATGCCTACAGCTCCATTCAGATGAGAAAACTTCTGTGGTTGAGAGTATTTAGTTCAAAACGTCTATAATACATGGGATATAAAGACCGTAAACAAGGGAACAGAGAAACCGGGAAAAACAAATGCTTGCTTGGACTTTGATCTGAGAACAGTGGTTAAGAAATTGGAAGAGGGGGGTTTTGATAGGGTGGGGGAGGAAAATTGGCATTTGGGTGAAGGCGTGCTAAGGCAACATATATTTTGAAGTTCTGTGAAACTTTATTCCTAAAACACCTACGTTCAGCTGTAGGGGTCAATTTCCGTGTTTAATAAAAACAGGGCAATACACACACACACACACACACACACACAATCTATAAACCCTACTTTTGGTCCATGCTCTTGATTTTTCACTTCTTGCCGCCCTGCTCTGCTGTCAGGACTCCTTGTCTTGAGGGGTTTTGTTGTGGTGGTGGTTGTGGCTTCAACCTACATGGTTTCAGCTCTCACAGTAGCTGAATTGTTTGTAACTGGTTTTATTGGGACACTCTTAGTTCATGGCACAGCTTCTGAAGAGATCCCAGGCTCTTTCCTTATCTCTTATCCTGCTTGGACTTCCTCAGCCAATTCCTTATTCAAACCCCTTTATATTACACCCTTGTATGTGTCACTGGCCTTCCATGATGTGCCTGAATCATGTGCCAGTCGCTTGAGTCTCTACGTCCAATCCATCTCCAGTATACGCTAACCAAAGCAAGGTCGGGAAGGCAGCTGTGAAACAGGCTCCCAGGGAAGACCATAGTTTACATCAGGAGCACCCTGCGTTGTGCCGGGGGTCCTCAAGCTGAGAGCCCTCAGGGCACTTGAATGCATCTTTTCTTCTAGTCTCTTTTTGCAAATTCAACGACTATCAAAAGTGAAGTTACAGGTACAGATTAAAATCAAGTTCCAGGGCCCTGACAGTAATACTTGAATCATTGCATACAAACTGCTTCTCTCAATATTTGCTTTCCATCAGGAGATAATCACATTCAGTGTCTGAGCCGGGCTGGACACCATAGACTCGATCACAGGACAAGATCTTCATCCTCCTCAGACACGTCTCTTCATCTGTCCTTCCGGGACTGAGAATAATCCTTCATGCGGTCGTGTGCCAAATCTGATGGATACAGAGGCGGTATGGCAGGTCGTGACCTGGTCTAGGCTCATATGGACCGTGTATGAGCCTAGTGTGCCAGGACTGGAGAGACAGTCCAGCAGGTCAGCCTTTTGTCTTGCACAGAGCTGACCCAAGTTCCATCCTGGGCACCACACATGGTGCCCTGAGACCCACCAGGAATGATCAGGGTTTCTCTTGATCATTGTTTCTGTCAAATGATCAGAACAGAGTCAGGAATAAGCCCTAAGCACCAACAGATGTGCTCACTCCAACAACAACAGCAATAACAATAACAATCATTCAGAAGATGATTCCAGAACTACGTCTGAGTGCCAGTGAAGATGTGACTGAGCTATGGTCTACTCGAGTTATAAACCATGCTTGTCGTTCCGAGAGGGGGAGCTGGTATGTTTCTTCGGCTTGCCGTGCACATTTTCTGAGGTGTTTCTAGGAACAAAGGCCCATGGCTAACAGGGGCTCAGGGCTTCAACCAAAAGGCTTTATTATCGTTTTCCCTCTGGCTTTTTTTCATGAAATTCAGTTGCTAAAGGTCTGAGTCTTTCCAACTCCTGTGCCAATGGATTTATTTTTACGCTTCTCTTATGTTCCCATTCAAGTTTGATTGTGTAGCTTCCTCTGACTGAGGAGACGCATCTGCCCTGTGTTTCCACAAACATTTTGTCACAGAAGACAAATGCCCAGAGAGAATTCTTAGGTTGCACAATAAAGATTGGCCTCTACTCCCCATGCCACCCCCGCTGTGACTTGTTTTGTCCTCTGCTCTTTCCTTTTCTTTTTCTTTTCTTCCTTCCTTCCTTCCTTCCTTCCTTCCTTCCTTCCTTCCTTCCTTCCTTCCTTCCTTCCTTCCTTCCTTCCTTCCTTCCTCTCTCTCTCTCTGTCTCTTTCTTTCTTTCTTTCTTTCTTCTTTCTTTCTTTCTTTCTTTCTTTCTTTCTTTCTTTCTTTCTTTCTTTCTTTCTTTCTTTCTTTCTTTCTTTCTTTCTTTCTTTCTTTCCCTCTCTCTCTTCTTTCTTTCTTTCTTTCTTTCTTTCTTTCTTTCTTTCTTTCTTTCTTTCTTTCTTTCTTTCTTTCTTTCTTTCTTTCTTTCTTTCTTTCTTTCTTTCCCTCTCTCTTCTTCTTTCTTTCTTTCTTTCTTTCTTTCTTTCTTTCTTTCTTTCTTTCTTTCTTTCTTTCTTTCTTTCTTTCTTTCTTTCTTTCTTTCCCTCTCTCTCTTCTTTCTTTCTTTCTTTCTTTCTTTCTTTCTTTCTTTCTTTCTTTCTTTCTTTCTTTCTTTCTTTCTTTCTTTCTTTCTTTCTTTCTTTCTTTCTTTCTTTCTTCCTTCCTTCCTTCCTTCCTTCCCTCATTCCCTCCCTCTTTTTTCCTTCCTTTCTTCCTTCTGTCCTTCCTATCCTTCTTCCTTCCACAAATACTAAGTGCACATATGTGCTAGACATTTTTGGAGGTTCTTGGGAATCACTCAGGGAACAAGCAGCAGAGAATTCTTTTCCCTGCAGCTTTATGGACTTTCTGAGGCTTTCCAGGATGGCTTGAGGGCACAGAATCACAGAAAAGAAACTTCAGGCAAAAGTAATTCCACAAAAAACATTGAGGAAGAAGTCAGTAGAGCAAGCTACAGGGAAGTGTTGCAAGGTCTTCCAAAAAGGTGAATCTTTCCATACAAAAGGGGGAGCAGTTGGGGGACTGTAGGTGTGGGACCCTCATATGCAGGAATGAATGTTCTTGGGGCTGTAAACATTGCCGATACTTCTCTGTGTCCATTGGATCGAAGGAGCATTCGACTTTCCCTGACTGCTCCTTTTGTCCACTCCTTACCAAGAACTCTGCTGCATTTGAGGTTGAAATGCCAAGACACATGTGTCGTGTACTCAAAGTACGTCTCAACTTCTTACAACCAGCTCCTCACCCTCTTCTCTCCAAGCATGGTTATCCTCACAGCTTGTGGGGTGATGAAATGCAATGAAAGCCACTCATTTCATCATTCAAGTTTTGCAAAAGAAAGCCTACCTTCTTAAACTAAAACGTTTTAAATTTCTATTTTTAGTCCTTTTGAAATATCTTCGCATAAAAAAATCAAAGTGTTCGCAAAGGTAGTATCTATATTCCCATCTTAGCATCAGTGATTAAAAGTTGCCGGTCTGGGGGCCGGAGCGATAGCACAGCGGGTAGGGCGTTTGCCTTGCATGCGGCCAACCCGGGTTCGATCCCCGGCATCCCATATGGTCCCCTAAGCACCGCCAGGAGTAACTCCTGAGTGCAAAGCCAGGAGTAACCCCTGAGCATCGCTGGGTGTGACCCAAAAAGCCAAAAAAAAAAAAAAGTTGCCGGTCTGTTCTTTGGGGGCCATTTAATTTTTCCATCTCAAAAGTTTATTGCAAGTTTATAAGATTGCATGTTTCTCAGTGTCTATTTTCAATGTGTGGATGTTATTTCTATATTTGTTAAAAATGTGTCTGCATTTTACACATTTCTAAGATGATCTGCAGGTGTGAAGTTTCTGTTCAGACTTTTAAGTAACTTGGCTTTTAAATTCTTATCTTTACAGTCAGATTTCTAAGGTGCTGGGGCAGATTTATTTTTCAGAAGGCTAGCATGCTCTATAATATTCATAGTAAATTAAGAATGTTTATGATAAGCCTTACTAATGAAATGTTGTTCTTCTTTGGCTCGTAATTTGGGAACTTTAGCAAGATGAAAGGACTATAAACCAGGTAGAACAATAAATTTGGTGTGGAACTAAAGAGTGTCATTTCTTCCCAGCTATTGCTAAGATCTTGGAAGAATAATTTTAGTACAAACTCAGGTGAAGGTGAGGGAGGCACTAACTGATGTTTGCTACAGACTGAATTTACACTCAAAGTCCTTACAGTCTCACCCTCAGGTTTAAGTTTCTTCAAAGTGTTTCAGAAAACAAGCAAAACCCTCTTCCAAGGCAGCAGGTCAAGGTTAGCTCACGGACAGAATGGACAACCTGGAAGCTTCCCTTCCACCAGCGTCCCTGCCCGCAGTCCTCCCATCACGGCCATCCTTCCTTCCTTGCCACCCCCCGCCACCACCTTCCCATGCTCTCCTTTAAAACTGATCATGCATTGAAAACACAGCCTAAAGTAAGAGTTACATTTAACTACCTCTGTAACCTCACTGTAAGTCGAAGTTAGATGCGTGTTTTTCTATCCTTCCCAGAATCATTCGTCTAACCCAACTGTGGTGGACTGAGAGAGCAGAGGCAGAATCCAAGACAGCAGGAAAAGAACGGGGAGTGAGATAACACATCTCAACTCAGCCTCAGCCACGTTGACTTATGGTATTGGCCTCTCTCACCCCTGCTTCCTTATCCTGAGAACTGGCCCTTCGTGACAGCTCCGGAAAGAGGTCAAGACTACAGCCCAGTGGCAAATTTCCATCAGCTATTTATAGGAAGGCGAGAGAGCCACTTCCTGCCGTTCACAGTAGCTGGACTTCTCTGTGTTCATGGGGATTCTCTGACTTGATGAGGAGGTCCTTGAAGAGGCTGGTCCTACATGCATCGGAGTCACCTCTGTAACCTTACACTGGCCTCAGGAGTAGATCAAGCAAACGTATGCTCAGAAAGGTCTTCCAGCTGCCAGTCACAAAGCAGAATTGACATATTGTACATTATTGCCCAGTGATCATTGCAGTGGCTAGTTTTACTGTCATCCATCAAGGCTATGGTACCCCAATCTTGGGCCAGACACAAGTCTAAATGTTCCTGAAAGATGAAACAGTAGAGGAGTCTCCATACTCTAGGTATATTTCAGTCCATTAGTTGAAGCCTTTAAGAGTAAAGATTGACAAGGAATCTGTCTTTCTTTTCAGCAAGAAAGGATTTTGCCTTTGGATTAAAGACAAAGGCATCAAATATTCTCTGCATATCCAGCTGGCCTATCTACTCTCTAATTTTGTAGGTTTTGACTTTCCAGGCCCAAATTTGAGAGGTAATTTATTAAATTTTTTAAGTATATTTCATATAAAGGCCTGATTGTATTTATCTATATGTACTTAATATACAACAGTGCATGCTATCCTATGTTTATGTATATAGCACTATCCTATATTATAGTATTAATACTGTACTATAGCAGTATTTTATAAATAGCTACTATGTTATTTTCATTTATGTAGAAAAATACGTAAGCTGTTGTTCTTGTGTCCTGGGAAAATTCTGCCTGATAAAACTATTGAACCACTTCTCAAATAGTGTCAAGTTATCAGAAGTATTTTTATACTGACTTCTTTTATAATACCACCCTAGGATTAAATTCTGCCTCAACAAACTCCTGTAGTTTTGATCAAGCTACTTAAATCTTTCTATGCTTATCTCCTCAGCTGTGAAATAGCTATGACACCAGCTGCCTTATTAGAAATGTCTAGAAAATTCAGGAGGATAATATGAAAGCACACAACAGTGATGGTTCTTGATAAATGTAATCACTACTTGTCTTTAATGAACAAAACATTAGTCAATTCTGCTGTAACTCCACTGGCTGCCTAGTCATGTGGCCAGTCTGAATTCAAATGGGTTTGTCTTTCTTGGGCATAAATCAACCATTGACTCCAGACTTGGATGATTTTAGACTCTGGTATTACTGAGGGGGGCAGAGTCTCTTGGCCCCACACCTGGCTGTCTTCACTGGGACCCCTCAGAGGAGGGTGGATTGAGTTCCCCTCCCCACCCCGAGCAGAGCCCCAGCAGCTGAAGACCTCCAGAAACCAGCCACAGCCATGCTCAAGGACACTTTCCACACGCTTGGACAAGTGTCACACATGAAAAAACCGACAGAGGAACCCAGGTGTGCTGGACCCGGGACTGAGATCTCCAAGCCTGCTCAGATTGGGACTGGGCCTCTTCCACCAAGATCCCCCATTTTCCAGTAGCTAGGCAGTCACACCCACAAACTGCCCCGGCACCATGTAATTCTATCAATGGCCAAGATCCAGGGACTATAAAACCAAGCTCCCAGAAGTGCACAGCCACATTTGTGGCCGCATGACCTCTTATAGCTTAGTTCTCCCTCTCAGAGAGCGTGGCAAGCTACCAAGAGTTTCCTGCCGCACTGGAGAGCCTGGCAAGCTCCCTGTGGCATATTCATATGCCAAAAACAGTAACAATGATGGGTCTCATTCTCCTGACCCTAAAAGAGCCTCCAATTTGGCACTGTTGGGAAGGATGAGTAAAGAGAGACTGCTAAAATCTCAGGGCTAGGACAAATAGAGACATTACTGGGCCCGCTCGAGAAAATCGATGATCAACAGAATGACAGTGATACAGTGATTACTGAGAGGGCTACAGGAAGATTCTGCTGGAGATAACCAACCCACTTATGTTTTCAGTGAGAGATAATGCTCAGGGAGCAGTTTTCCTGGCTTGGTAAGAGCAAAAACTGGTCAGCAGAACAAATGATTATTGTGGAATTGAGGAGAAGATGATTAAGCCCAGGAGACTTGACTTAAAAATCATTTAGTGTATGAATTCAAGGAAAATCACTCAAAGACTATTCCATAGCCATGAATCAATTCTCAAATGCATCACTTAAAAGCAAATAAGTACCAGTACAATGAATATAGAATCGAGGACTAACGTTTGACAGTTGGTTTTGGAAAGACCATAACTACTGAATCTGTGGTTGTTATCCAAGTAGATGATTTAGGGGTTTCAGCGTCATGAACATGTCAGCATCGTGACTCATAACTTGGATATGAAGCTCAAAAAACAGCTAAAGAAAAATGTTAAGAGGGAACACTCAAACATTTGTGAAATTGAATGTTTACGTTTCCAAATTAATGCACTGATAGGATGGCTTTTAAAAACTAGATTTCAACCAGATTTTACGTCACTAAGTTCATGTTGGAACAATTCTGACAAGTTTTCTTTCAGTTCTAGGTTCCAAACGATGTCAGACAGGATGTTAGGACTTTCTTAGTTATTAGTCAGTGTCTAAATTTGAGAGTTCCCAGAAAAGACTCAAGAACAACTTTGGAGAGAGATTTTGTCACCTCCTCTAAAAACACATTTTGAAAGGGTTGCATGGCTTTGCATACAACACAAATGAGTTTGTGTTTAACAATCAAGTGCTGCAGACACAACTGTACAATGTGTGAGTCTGGAAGCAGAAAACCCCTTATCTAAAAAGAATTTGGTTACCCAATGCAGATGTGGACAGAGAGGCACCCTTATGGCTGTGAGAACCGTCTGGTAGCAGTTCTATGCCAGGGCTCTCTTCTGAAGCTTTGGAAATTGGTTTTCATAAGTTGGCCAGAGTCTTTCCTAAGGAAAATAACCGAGCTAGTAGAAGGTGGCCAGAAACCCTCAGCTCAAACTTACAAAGAGGCCTAATCACAGCAACTAACACCAGAAACAAACTAGGAAGCCCCCACCAGGAGTCCGAAGTGCTCTACAAACAAGAGATGAGACATGCGTACATACTAGGGTGTTCTCGTGCTCTTTATTTTAGGAAGAAAATAATATAAATATCCATCATTATATTTAGGAATAACGCATGTTCCTTAAGGCTATCACTTCTGCAGAAATTTTTGAAGAAATGATACTAGTTTGAATGGATCTTCAAAAGTAACTGGAAGCTTTTTTCATAACTGATTCTTAAATTCATCACCAAAGTTTCTTTAGCATTTATCAGTTTATCTTCTTCCTGTTGCTTAAATTTTTAATTTAGCATTATTTCTTTAGAGGAATTCTATTTTTGTCAACTGCATGGCCTATGATTCTTTTCTCCATGACCCCACAAGAGAGTTCACGGATCAGGATATAGATGCATATCCACAAGAATAAAAACGAGTTCCCTGGATTGTCCTTAAGCAATCAATTTCATTGTGTTGCTTTGCATGACATATGATTATTCAGGAACAAAATTATCTTTCTTCACTCCACATCATAAGGCATTTTATTGTTGGCTTTGCTCGTTCTGTCATCTGAAGCCTGTGTTATCTGCTTGTCGTGGGAGCTGTCTGAGCAGTGAGCTCTCATTTTAGGCAAAAAGAAAGACATCGTGCTATTATATTTCATTTTATCATCAAAGACGACGATCATGCAAAATCTGTAGCTTCATAATGTTCTTAAGGAGCATAATTCCTTCGGAGGCACAATTAAAAATAATACGGGGAAGATAATGATGCGCTCCTTAATTAGTGATGTTGAAAATGACTGGTTCTGGCATCAATGAGTCCAGAAAATTAAATCAAATAAATTATTTCTACATTTTAGACAGTCTTCAAAGTTTAGAATAATTCACAAACATATAAGTTGGTGGACTATGTTTTTATTTATGCCCCTGTGTGAGTTCATCGTGCTCTGGGGTGTGCATGGCTAAATATGTGCTCAATTCCCCGAGCTGCCACTCACTGTGTGAGCCACTTACTCCGAGAGCCCCTCCTCATGCTCGTTGTCTTCTAATTCCTCGTTGGCGAAACAGGAGGATAATCAGCACGTGCCCTCACAGGAGTTGTAATGAGATGAGCACAAATCACTGCTGAATGCTCGAAAAACAAAGGCACTTAAATTTGAGAACAGTAAAGTAAGATGAATAAAAGCAAGGATTTTAGAGTCTAATTGGACCTGGGATAGAGAGTAAGTTCCACTTCATATGAGGGACTGGGCAGGGGGAGATAAATCCACCTTTCTAAAACTAATCAGAGGTAGAATGATGACATTCATGTATGGTATGTAAAAATATACATGTTGTAGATGACTAATATCCACAGGCAGAGAAAACAGGGGCTAGGTGGACTGAACTGGTCAATGGTTGGAATCAACCACGAGTGTCGGGGGGCAGAGGGTGGGTAAGATAAAGAAGGGACCAGGATGGCAATAGTAGCTGTAAATGATCATGCTGGGCAGGAACTGAGTGTTAAAAGTAGGTAAAGACATATATACCCGATAACTTTTTAGTATTTGTATTGCAAACCATAATGCCCAAAGGCAGAGAGAGAGAGAGAGAGAGAGAGAGAGAGAGAGAGAGAGAGAGAAGAGAGAGAGAGTGTCTGCCATAGAGGCAGCTTCGGGGGTGATGATGGGAGGGAACCTGGGGACACTGGTGCTGGGAAATGTACCCTGGTGGAGGGATGGGTGTTGGAACACTGTGTGTCTGAAACCTAATCATGGAAAGCTTTGTAAGGGTCTATCTTAATTAAATTTAAAAAATCTTTTAAAAAAAGAAGCGAATCAGGTACCTCAGAAATTTAGGTTAGGATGGCATCAGACCTATGTCAGGAGCTTCCAAGAGGCTTATCTGAGACAGGAGAAGGCAGTTGGTTCATACCCTGCATCTCAAGACTCAACAGTATCGATGACGACTCACCACTGTTATCAATAAGAGCTGATGAATATGCTTTCATCTTGTTACCTAGATGTGCCTTTGGGAAAAACAGACCAGAACTTATGTAAGTCTCAGCTAAGATCCTTAAACAAAGCACAGAGCTTGTGTGATGGTGGGAGTGACTGCAGACTGGGAGCCAGGGTGCCATCAGCCACTGCACCATGACTGTAGGCACAGCGAGGGTGAAATCACCTTACAACAGGTATACACACACGCAGAGGGTGGGGGAAGAGAGCCAGAGACACACCCAAAGGTGGTAGGGAAAGAACAAATGAGGAGCGGGAGAAGACATTCTTCTTCCTTCTGGAACAAAAGTGATAGAACCAGGGATTGGGTACAAATAGAGTCTGAATTTTAGCAAGGAAGATGGTAGAGAATGGACTTATTTAACGATCTCAACTCTTCCTGATAGCACCTTTAGGAAAATTAACTTGAGATTAGGAAAGAATAGAAGTAGGGCCACTAAACATATTTAATAATGAATATTATTCGTAGGTAAGTGCAGAAGGCAAGGCTGAAAACAAGACTTGGGACTCCTGAGGAAGAGCTGGGCTGCTAGAATGACCTTCATCTTCCTCCACTGAGGCAAATCATGTAAACAAAATCTTTGCATAAGAAACTCCTCTGGGAATGCAAAGTAAGGTGCAGTAGAACTGAAGTCAAGGAAACAGGAAGTATCAGTCAAGACCATTGGTTACCAGTGCTAGCCCACGTACTATTTGGAATCTTTTGGAATTTTGTTTTGTATGGCTTCCCTCCTCTCTCTGCTGCATCCCCACCTTGAACCCTGTCCCCTGTCCCCCTTCACAGGGAACACAGAAACTCTTCATTCTTCAACTCTCAACTCCGGCGTTTGTAGGGCAGCTTGTTCTGACACCAGGTCTGATGTTCATGTCCTTCCTCTCTCCTTCCTGGGAACCCCATAGAGAAAGAGCATCATGATGGCTTGTCGCCTAGTTCCTCCTTCCAGCCGCAAGCCCCCAAGAGTGGGAAGCTACGTCTCATCTTCTGGCATCTAGCACATAACTGGAATAGGGCCAGAAGTCAATAAAGGTGAGCGAACGAGCAGATACCTGTGTACAGGAACTGACCCGATATGATTAATATAAACAAGAAATCATAAATGAGACACAGACAACATATTTACTAACGTGTGAGTATGGGTGCCCCAAGAAAATGAGCAGTAACTAATGAACACTTTTGCTGGAAAGGTTGCTACATCCTTGCTCCACCATTCCAACCATCATTTGCATTCATACAATATGTGTGCTCCTTGCAATTGCTCACAAGTTATTCTGTGAAGCACTTAACAGATGCTCTAAGCCTTTTCCTGTCAGCAGAGAGCCAGGGGGAGAGAAAGTAATGAAAGTGCTTTTCTTTTAATGTGTTCTTAAACAGGTCTTCCTCCTACAGAGCTGACTCCATCTGACCTTGCTTGCAGCCCGAGACCTTGGAAGGAAGACAGCACCTTTTCTACAGGAAGGTTCTGTCTACACTCTCCCAAGTCTCTATTTTCTGTACTTGTAGTTTCTGCGAGTAACTTGTCAGAGTACGATAGGGTCTGCCAAAGATGATCAAGTAGAAAACTCGTGTGCCTTTTAATCTAAGTCTAGAAAAAATATCAGATCTCTTAACTTTGAAAGTGTAATTTATTTTAACATTCTCCCATGTCACTGCTTTTCTGAGTCTTGCTAACGTATGTGTGAGCAAGACGCCCACGGCTCATGATCTCTTCGTGTGGACCCACAGGAGCCTCCAGAGCTTCAGGAATGTCCTCCCCCCTCCATTCACATCACTGCACTCTCCGTCAGTCACGCCTGGAAGTCCACTCTAACTTATACATTGATTTCTTGCACCGTGAATGATCATCCACTTGACAACTGTCTGTCCTCCACGGATGTTGAAAGAACCACCATTCGGCTAATGCCCTTCCTGACAACACGAACTTTCCCCAAAAGTAGTAAAATGATCATCTACAGAATAAACTGCTGTTTCACCACGTTGTCTAACGTGTTATCAATCTCTAATCGATTCAACCCAGTGATGGACCATGCTGAATTTCAGATGCTCCCTGTCTGCTTTGATAAATTGCATCTTTGAACTCTTAAGGCTTTTGTTTTTGTGTTTGCTAGAGGAGGACGGAAAGAAAAGGTGAAGAAGACCCACAGGTCATGGAGTTCAGTCTCAGACTGAAGACCATTGGTTACCAGTGTTAGCCCACGTACTATTTGGAATTTTTTTAAGTTTTCAGAATTCATTAAATTCAGAACCCAAATTGAAGTCAAACTGGGTGCATGGGGCGAGGGTGGGAGGCTCAGGCCATCTTGCCGGTTTCCTTGGTCTTCAGCCTGGTCGTGACTCTTTCATGTGTCTGTGCAACAAAGATTTTGCATCACTTACAATCAATTGCCAAGCCCAATGGTAGGTCATTGGAAACTCAAAGATGAAGTGCAGGATTGGGCTTTAGATAGGCACATCATCAAGGCAGGAGAGAGTTGTAGGAAAGAATTTCAAATAATTACTTGAAAAATCCACCTGTCCTCTTGGTCTTTTTTTTTTCTTTTTTGGGTCACACCCAGCGATGCTCAGGGGTTACTCCTGGCTTTGCACTCAGGAATCACTCCTGGCGGTACTTGGGGGACCATATGGGATGCCGGGGATCGAACCCAGAATTCATAAAATTCTGCCGCATGCAAGGCAAACGCCCTACCCACTGTGCTATCGCTCCGGCCCCCCTCTTGGTCTTTTTAAACAGAAAATCAACCTGTCCTCATGGTCTTTTTAAACTGATTTAAACGGGTGTCTCAGTTCAGCAAGTTATCACAAGGAATGAGATCTTTAAATTGCATTTGAGAGAAAAGGTCACACATACACTGTCATTGTGACTGAGCTGCTATGAGCGGGGACGAATTGTCCCCATGCGGAGTCAGTCAGACTTCCTCCAAACCACATCTCTGTCTTCCCTCCACTGAGGGTCCCGAGAGATGGTTCTGGTGAGTCTGGCCTGGGAAGACTCTGTCCCTCCTTCCTTCACCCGGCCTGTGGGGTGCAGGGTCCACGTGGTTGCTCTCTGTCTGGGCATGTTGCAGGATGTGTCTCGCCTCGTGCCTTGCATGGGCAGGTTGGCGAGTAAGGAACAGACGAGGCCCAGAGACTGCGTGATCCAGAGTGGGGCGGCCGCAGAGGGTCGTAGAAGAGGGCTTGGTGCCACGCTATCTGCCGAGTGACATGGAGGTGCAAGTCTGAAGGGGAACAATCCCAAAGCATGAGTAAGTCCTTAATTATTCTCAAGAAAAATACCTATAAATAGGTCTGTTGCTGGGAAAAGATTTACATTTTACCGTATAAGTCACTTTAATGGCTCATGTCATGTCTGAACTGAAATATTAGATATCTAAACCGGTGACTAAAAATACACAGAAATTTCTTTCGGAGACGGAAGGAACACAGTCAGGAGAGGGATCAGACCAGCCTGGCTCAGTGTGCGGAGTCAAGACCAAGCGAGCCAGAGGACACTGGGGGTTCCCGGGGACCCTGACCCTGCCCGGGGCAGCAGGCCTGGCCCTCGGGACTCTCGAACCCTCCACTCCTGCCTTAGCTTCCACTGCAGCTCCGTGTGAGGAGACTGTGACCGTTTCACAGGGTGTTTGACGACTCCCGGATGACGCGGAGTCTCCGTGTGTCTGTGAGGCTAAGGGGCAGCTGAATGTGAGCGTGTGGGCCACAGAGAGAGAAGAGCCACCAGGCCTGACCCCTGCACCACACAAGAGCCCTGAGCCCCACCCGCCCTGAGCACAGGCCAGAAGGAAGCCCTGAGCACTGCCAGGGGGTGCTCAAAAAAAAGAAAGAAAAGAAAATGAGTTCGATTTTTTTTTCTTTCTGTTTTCTCTGCCTTAAATATATCACCAGTTCCGGGATGTTACCTATTGTTTTTGTACGGAAGATAAGCAGGCCTTTCTCCACTCGGGAGCTTCCTCTTGATTAATATGCTCTCACTTCAGACACAGCACGTGAAATTTATTCTGTTCAGTCCCAAATCAGCTCAGACTCACATCGCCTCTTTCCCTCCAGAACGATCTTCTTCAGGAAAGATGTTCCTAAGGCACCTAAATTAAATATAGAAAATAAAATCTCAAGCCTATTATAAGCAACTTTGAAAATCTTGGTCTCTTAATAAAATATATATGCATATATAGACATAATAATTTTAGAAAGTTCTGTCTGCCTCTGCAGTTGCAAGAAAACAGCTTCATCCCTGAGTACTAACCCATGTCACTTTTTATCATATCCCCACGATTGACCTTTGCAACTCTCCTGACTGGAGAGTTTCTTCTTCTTTTTTTTCTTTCTTTTTTTTTTTTTCTTTTTGGGTCACACCTGGCGATGCACAGGGGTTACTCCGGACTTTGCACTCAGGAATTACTCCCGGCGGTGCTCCGGGGATCATGTAAGATGCTGGGAATTGAACCTGGGTCAGCCAAGTGCAAGGCAAATACCCTCCCTGCTATGCTATCGCTCCAGCCCCTGGTGAGTTTCTTCATCCTTTGCTTTACTCAGAAATCTTCTCTTGACCCTAACACTTAGAGGGATGCTCTATCACTCAACTCCCGAAGGCTGCCCATCAGTACAGACAGTTCTATTCTATCCCTTCACCCCAAGTCTCAATAGAGCGTCATCGTTAGTCAAGAGCTGATACACTCACTCATTCTGATCTTTTCTGCTTTTTATGGTGGGGGATGGGAGGAGGATCTCAAGGTTTTCTCATTTATCAATTAGGAATTTTTTAATCAACTAGGAATTTATCAATTAGTATTTTGGGGGGAAGAGGCCCACATTCAGTGATGCTCAGGGGTCATTCTTGGCTCTGTACCCAGGAATTACTCCTGTCAGTGCTTAGCGGAACCATAAGGAATGCCAGGGATTTTACCCAGGCAGGCTACATGTAAGACAAACACCCTACCCACTGTACTAGAGCTCGGGCCCCATCAATTAGTATGCTTGGAAATTTAAAATATATGTTTCCCCTTAGTTCCACACATGTTTTGAAAGATAAAGGCATATATTAATATCTACATTTTATTATATGTTAATATATTGCGTAAATGTTTTTTATAGAATAAAGTGAAATTCAGATGAGAAAGGGAAAGGGAAAGGAAATAATTCAGATCATATCTTGCTTATACAAAAAGTACAATGTAATCTGGGAATTTTCCTGTACTATGCTTGTATGTAAACACTTATAAATCTTGAATAAAAATGATTTGCCTCAATAGGCTTCCACAATACACCAGTGAGGCGTGCTGCACAGGTGACCATTGGAACTCCGCAGAAACCTATAGCTCTTGCATAAAGACCATCTGGAGTCCTTGCAGTAGCTAATTCACTTCTTACATTCCCTGGAATTTCACACTGCACCATCTTCTCCTCTGTAGTGAGTTTGTGATTGATTTTTCTCAGCACAAACAGCGGTGGATTCAGGAATTAATTAAAGGAAACCTACACTGTCTTCTCCTTCCATTCCCTTCTCTTGGCTTCCAACGCCTGCTGGGTGGGGCGGGCCTGCGGGAAGGCGGTTATTTCTCCTTGGGGTGTGTAGAATATAACAAATGTTGTGATTAACAGGCCTGAGTGCTCTCTATTGAGAAAAGACTCTGTTATGACTTAACCACTAAAGAGTATTCAAAGAAATCAATTGCATGCACTCTTTCCAACTGGTAAACAAACGTAGACCACAGTTCAAAAAGTTTAAAAGAAAAATAGAAAATAACACTAAATTTAGCCTGAAAACATGATGTCATAAAATAACGACTTTGGGGATACACATTTATGATTCCACTTAAGAACTGTATTAAAAATACTCACAAGTATTTTTTAAAAATATTGTAAGCTGATTATAATAGTGTTGACATTTTTGATATGCAAAGTTACTGCACCTCCACCACCACCAAAACGATAAATAACCCTTCTTGGGGTTACTTTTGTCTGCTCGTTCTAATTGTAGAAATTTACAATGACAGCGTGACTGCATCATGGCTACACCATAATCAGAAGGAGAGACAAACTCGGACGCGTTAACGCAGCATTGGTGGGCTTGAAGAGCCGGGGCCTTGGACGGGGAAGCAACACACCTCTGTCCACCTGAGGTTAAACTCCAAACAACTTTCCTTAGAAACAGCTCTCCTCCGTGAGAATGGACGGATGGCTCTGAAATACCCCTCACAGAATTCTGCCTCCTATGTTAGGGGATTTGTCTTCTCCCTGGGACCCAGGGGTCTGTGACCCCCACAGAGGGAAAATCCCATCGTTGTCCCTTCCCGTGGCCTAAGAGCTCATGCACTCAGGAGACATGTGCCCACAATCGCTCCCCTTGCAGGGCTGCGTCTGGGAGCCCCTTCTCGGGAGAGCAACATGCAGGAAAGTCTAGTCGGGTGACTTCAGTCTCCGGGGCACTGGGCGCCAGGACCCCTGGTGTCCATGGGTAAAGAAGGAGCTGGCATTGCCCCTGTCAGGCTGAAAGTCCCAAAGAGCAGCTTGCTGAGATGTCGCTTCCTCCTGCCAGCAGGAAGCCACCGTCCTGTCTGACAGTTTGGACGGGGGGGGGGGGGGGGGGGGGAGAGTGAGAAATCCCAGGTTCCAGGGATTGAAAGTAGGAGCAGGAACTAGCCCGGATGCAGGTGACAGAGCGTGCATGGCCAGTCTGAGCCCTCTTGGTGGGCAGTGAGAACAGCCCACTGTCAGAGCTTGGTAAGTCTTTTTTCTTACTGTCCAATAAATACTCGGAGGAAACCCTACACGAGGAGAAAAAGTTCATTTTTCAGCCTCAAGTGCTGGGGGAAAAGGCAGCTCAGCTAGAGAAGGGAACACCAGGTAAAGGGCATTTGGAGGACCAGCTCGGGAGATGGGAACTGAATGCAGATTATAGACGAACACGATGGCCACTCAGTGCCTCTAGTCAAACTACAACACCCAAAGGAAAGAGAGAACAAAAGGGAATGCCCTGCCACAGAGGTGGGGGGAGGGGGGATACTGGCACCATTGGTGGTGGAGAAGGCACTGGTAGAGGGATGGGTACTCGATCTTTGTATGACTGAGAAGTTTGTAAATCTGTAACTGTACCCCACGGTGATTCACTAATAAAACTTTTTAAAAATTTTTTTAAAAAATTCATTTTTCAGTGAAGATAAGACATTGGGTTCCATGATTGCCAAGAAAGTTCATGAAGAACTTGCAAAGAATCGGATGGAGTTTTAATGTCCACTGGACTGATTTTTAAGGAATCGGACTGATGTTTGATGTCTATCTTTCACGGGTGGGTGGCGGCCGAGGGCCACTGTGATGCCACTCATATCAAAAGCAGCTGGCTTTTTTTGATACTCAACCCAGTGGTATCAAAAAATATTTTTAGATAAGGTAGGTGTACACATCACCCAGTGAAGCATGATGCTTCATTTACGTAAATGATTCGTTTCAATGAATTTCACCCATTTTTTAAAATTCCCAGGTTCTCATGCAATCTAATAAAGTAAAGCGTATTTGTGTTAGCTCTGTTTGGCAAAAAAAAAAAAAGTCAGAAGGTTAAAAAATAACATTATTTGGGGAGACGATTAGTGGTAGATATAATTAGTGGTAGAGCTCATGCCATTCGCGCATGAGGCCCTGGATTCAATATCTGTCACCAAGAAAATGAATTATGAAGGTGAAGATGATTATGCTGACAGAAATAACAATAATAATTTATCTCGGGGCCAGCAGATATTTAAAGGGAAAAGCATTTAACCCCAATAAGGGCTCCAATAACTCATTAACTCAAAATAAGATCTTTGGAAGTTACTTTTGTCAAAGGAAAATGCAATTGGAAACGCTTATAAAATCAAATACAAAGTTTAACCTTCAAGTTAAGATAATGCTCTTTGATATTTTCTTTAATTTTAGTGATAATATAAATGTTGGTTATGCCCAATATAACGGTGGGCAATTTTTCACTGAACTAAGAAATCTATGAACTTGTGGTATATAATTCATAACTACTTCCAAATAAGTTTGAATATTTTATGAAATACAGAATGACTGCAAAATTTTTGGTAGTCCTACAGAAAAAATAAAAATGCAACTCCAAATTTTTTGAATATTTCTGGAAACAGAAAACTACCTTCCAGCCTGGCAATCCATTCTTTGTAATTTCAAAGTACTTCACAGTTTAAGACGCTGGAGCCAGGACCACGGGGCTAGCACAGCAGGTAGGCACTTGCCTTGCCTGTGGCTGACCTGGGTGAGATTCCCAGTATCCCATATGGTTCCTGCAGCTCTCCAAGAGGGATCTCTGAGGCCCAACCAGGAGCAAGCCATGAGCATCACTGGGTATTATCCCCAAACAAACAAAATTAAACTGCTGGATCCTTTGAAAACACCCAGTTTAACAAGCATTCAAAATGGTATTTAATTTGGTAATAGTAACCCTTAGATTTTAGTTGTAGTTTTGTTCAAAATTATTTGAATAATATTAAGCCATATAATTTAATTAGTCAAGCAGCCTTGAAGAATATCTTTTTATATAGGCTTTAGAAAATTTGAATTATTAAAAAAAAACTTCTAAAACTACAAGATAATGTCAACTATTCCTACAGAAGTTTGATATGAACCAAAGAAATTGAATGAAGACAGGACAAAATACAGTCAGGACTTATATGAGATATTTTATAATTCCGTTTTGATATAAATTGATTCAGTACAAATGTTATTTAATAATGTTCGCACACTACTTAAGGAAAATGATGTTTTGTGGCAAATTTAAATGATGTCAGAAGGTCCGCAAATTTGCAGCATCTAAATTTTATTCCCTAAAAAAATAATTGAAAAGGATCTTGTGACGAAATCAGTTTGGTAGAGGTAATCTGTATAGAATCAACTAAGAAATATTTTATCTGAAGTATATTCATAGTGTAATGTGGAAAAATCAGAAATGAGAATATAATCCACATAGAATAATTTTCTTTGAGGTCGCCGACACCTCCACTCCCAGGGAAACACACTGTCCTGCTGAGACACAGCAAAGGCCATCCAGAGATTCCCTCTGCCAGCAGAGAGGCTCCAACACACTCTAACACACTCACTCCCCAGCAGTGACTGGCTCCCTCGTGCCCGGAGCCTGGTCTCTGAGATCACTCTGCAGCAAAGAACCAGGGCTCCCGGGAGAACTGGCTGCAGTTATGACTGCAGCAGAAAATACACACGATGCATCTGGGGCATCTGTTGGCCCCAGAAGAGAGGAAAGAGCCCAAAACCAACCAACCAACTGACCCCAGGGGACCTGCTGAAGGTGTACCAGAGGAGCCAAGCAAAGAAGCTCTGACAGGGCAACCTGGGCTCACCAGTTTAAGCAAGAACATGAAGCAGGGTCAGAATGCGATTCAGAGTATGACCTAAATATGCCAACATCCCTGAGCTCATACAAGTATAGATAAGAAAGGGTAAAGGGAGAAGTGAGAAGAAAAGGAAGGAAGGAAGGAAGGAAGGAAGGAAGGAAGGAAGGAAGGAAGGAAGGAAGGAAGGAAGGAAGGAAGGAAGGAAGGAAGGAAGGAAGGAAGGAAGGAAGGAAGGAAGAGAGAAAAAGGGAAAGAAAGAAAGAAAGAAAGAAAGAAAGAAAGAAAGAAAGAAAGAAAGAAAGAAAGAAAGAAAGAAAGAAAGAAAGAAAGAAAGAAAGAAAGAAAGAAAGAAAGAAAGAAAGAAAGAAAGAAAGAAAGAATTTTCTCAAACAAAATTGCAAATAATTTACATAGACAGTCTTACCTTCAAGGAGGTAGTACTTAACTGCTGCATATATGTGCATGAACACACACAGAGAGGTTTATGCACGTGAGCATACAGGCTAATATGAAGAGTGACTTCCAAGGAGCGCCCTGACTCGGGGTGTGCAGAGATAGCGCAGAGGGAGGGCCCGAGCCTTGCAGGAGGCAGAGTTCCCCTAGGAATCCCTCCTACTGAGTTTACTTCCGGCTTTAAGGGTTCACTTTCTAGGAGTTACGCATATACGAAGGTTTGAGTTTTCTGAACGCTTCAAGAAAACCAGTCCTTCAGCACATTTCCCTGTAGGTGACAGAAAGCACACTCAGTGCTCCTTTACTGTTCTGTGAACCTTCTTGTTGCCTCCTCACTCTTCATTCCTCAAATGAGCCTGAGAACAAGTGTTTCCCTGTGCTTTCCAAGAGTATTGCCTCTGTGCCTCCACTGTAATCACTTTCCCTGACCAACAGCCGCTTCATCTTCCCAGCCAGCAGAACACCCCGTACGGTTCAGCCGACTTCAGCAGCGCTGCTGGCTGGGGACGCACACGTTGCCACACGGCTTGTGTGTCGGAAGGACTATTGCGGCCATACATTGGGGTGGACAAAAATGAAGCTTACTGCAGAACTTCAGCAGTAGCAGGTCAATGGGGGGGGGGGGGGGTGATCAGGCCATAAAGCCTGTAGAGGGTGCGGTGAGGGGCAGGGGTGCGAGTACACCCACAGTGCTCGGAAGACAGCGTGCACTGCTGAGCACTGGAGCTGGGAATTGCATGCTGTCCCAGGTTCCTGACCTGAACCGTCTGCGAAGGCAAATTAGGACGGAAAGGACAGGGGAACGGGGACAGGGGGACTGCGGCCGTCTGGGGCCACACAGCGGACGGAGCATGAACAGCAGCTGAGAAACGTTGGGCCAACATGGAAGTGTTCAGAATGTGGGCTGCGGTTGTGCTCGAAAGAACTCTGAACGGGCTAAAAAATCATCGAATTACAGATTTCAGGGGGCCAGGTTTGTGGAGTGGGAAGCCCTCCTCAACCGAGCTGTAGGGGGTGCCCATCGCGAGGGGTACAGGAGGAGCAGTGTGGCACCGTGGAGACGAATTTCCAAACTTGAGGATGATTAGTTCCTCGGGGTCTGAGGCTGCTCAGAGGCCAGCTGGGCCCTGAGAGTTGGCACCAGCCTGTCCAGGCCCTCACTCGGGATGGGAACCGACAGAGGCGTTTTTCAATAAACTCTGCAGAGAATGCGAGAGATTAATTATTACAGCTCTTGTAATTTCTCTTTTGTTCGGCTGCTTCTCCTTCATCTCTGTCGCTTTTGACAGCCCTACAAAAATAGTCACTTAACTTTCCTTACATAGATTTTAATGTCAGCTAGAGTTTTCTGTGCCCTCTTTCTTTTCATCCTTGCAAAACTCCTTTCTTACTGTATGAGTTCAAGTAATTAGGAGCAGAAAAAGCTATGAAAATGGTATATTTCCAACTGAACTGAAGCTTCTAACCTGTGAATAAATAAATGTCTTTAACAGGCTAAAAATCAATAAAGAAAAACCACAAGAAGAGGCTTTGTTGCAAGAATTGGGGTGTTTTTAGCAACCCTTAATTTCTGGATATTTATGGAAAGTATTCATGAATGTAAAACTAAGGTGTTATTTGCTTCTTTGTACAATTAGGAGAAAGGACCAGAAAGGAGCCTGTTAATGAAAAATAAATAAATAAAATAAGATGTCCAGTGGTGAGACATTGAACATATCAACCATGCAATTGTATTAATTTGATAATTAAAGTGTCTTGGTTCAAAGGTAAACCCTGGACACTTAACAAAACGGTGACAAAATAATTAGCCAAGAAAGTATATTACACACACATTAAAAGCTGAAATGGATAAAATGTAAGGCTGTCTTCAGGAAAATGCTTTCCGAACAGCACCGAGCAATTATGCATAGACCTCATATTATTCCATCATTCAAAGAGCTGGGGAGAGAGACAAGGGCCTCTCTCGCAGGGCTACGTCTGAAGGGCACGATCAGAAGCAGAGGAGGTGCGGAGATGAGAGAAGGGAGGGATGCAGAAAACTAAGAATGATGAGCCCCGTCCCTCCTCTGCTCGTGCCCATCTCCTGCCTCAGCCTGTGACATCTCTTTCTTTCCCAGTTAGGATGGTCTCTGGTCCCCTCATTGATTTCAACTGCACGCTTTCCTTTCCTTCCCACTCATAAAAGCGTTCATTAAGGCAAGAAAACTCTTGAGGAAAACGAAAAGGTGTTCATTTTGGTGCTGAGCTCAAGAGGTGGAGTGAAGGGAAGGAAACCAATGCATCATTTCTCTGTAGCTCAGACGTGATGGCTACCTCAGGAGAAAAGAGTAACTCAGGGGATAGAAGCTGAGGGCTTTCCTGGGGAAAGGTAATTCATTACAGCCCTATTGTTCCGAGACTGGATGCAAAGGAATGTTTGCAGTTTCAGCTGGATAATTGGGTTCTCTTGGTTGTTTCTCTCCCTTGAGGAGTTTAAATTTTTCTTTTTATAACTATAATACAAAGAAGAGTCAGTGGCCCAGTTTTTTTTTTGTAGAGTATTTTTAAAAAACAGTTTATAGTATTGGTGGAAATAAAATAACCTCGATTCATGGTGGATCTTCCCCTGGGCATCAGGACCCAGGGGATTCATTTAACCCTTGATTTTGCATGAAGAAACAGCCCGCTGGATGCTAGAACATAGCAAAGTGAGAGTGAAGGCATTCCACGGTGTCAGAGCAATCACTTCACTGACTGACCCGCAGAAATCCTGGGAGTTCTTTAGTGTATCATTTAGGAATCTTACACTGCTAGGGTGACTGTTGTTTGTGCTTATTCCTATTGAGTGTATAAGACACCTGACATTAGGCCATTTGTTCTAGGCCATTCATGCTCCATGTTTCAGACCTGAGAAATCGGTCCTTTCATCTTGCCTAAGAGGAGTGGAGAATCGGAGAAATACAGCAGCGCTTGGCTTGCACACAACCCATTTGGAAGGATTGACTCCCGTCAGAGATGTCACAGGATTGTAGGGTAAGGAAGGGATGGTCATTCCAGGCGGCCCTACAGCACTCTTATTAGACATCCCCAGAATTCCAGGGGCAGTGACCATTGTCCGGCCCGCACCTGTGGGAGATACTCAAGGGGAACCTCCAGAGATGCTCCACGCTGCTATTTTTGTCGCGATAGTTTCTGAATACACTCGTGTTTTCTTTTCTATCTGACCTCCTGGTTGCCTCCGTTAGGGGTCAGAGCGATGTCAAGGAAGGATACCTTGTATTATCCTTTATCTTTTAAGAAAAGTAAAACTCTACATGCATTGTCCCATGAAAACACAGATTTTTGAGCCAAGTTGTGGGCACCTATTATGATTCTTGAGTATGGATGCAAATTACAAGATGGCAAAAAAAAAATTAAGCGAATTCCATTAATATTCTTAGAATATGAGTCAGTCTTCATGGTCAGAATTATTTTAGTTCCATGGTTCTTAGACAAAGCTCTAAGACATTGAATTAAGGTAGATTTTATGAGAATAACCGTATTACTTCCTTCCAGTGATTTAATTTCTTTGTGCCTCAATTTTCTCATCCATAAAATGAGACTATCAGCAGTACCATCTCAAAGACCAGTAGGGAGGATTACATTAATCCAACCCTTCAGCAATAACTGAAGCATGATCAGTTAGGAGCCGGTTACATTTTCTTTTAATTTTAAAAAACGATACTTAAATTATAGATTAACTACCATACAACATTCAGATCATATTTTAGGATAATTGACAAAGGAGAAATTGTGTTGATTGTAAGAAACCAGAATGCTGCCCCCCTCAACCTGCTAGCGCCCCCAGTGTCCAGTTCTATGTGTGCAGTTCTTTACCCCCCGAAATGGGGATATTTAAACTCAGATCATGATCTCTCTTTTTTTTTTTTCCTTTTTTGGGTCACACCCGGCGATGCACAGGGCTCACTCCTGGCTCATGCACTCAGGAATCACCCCTGGCGGTGCTCAGGGGACCATATGGGATGCTGGGATTCGAACCCGGGTCGGCTGCGTGCAAGGCAAACGCCCTACCCACTGTGCTATCACTTCAGCCCCTGGATCGTGCTCTCTTAATCTGAGATTTTAGATAACTTTTTACTGTAATGTTTGACACCAATATTCCCCAGAAATATTAGGCATTAGGATCAATTTTATTATGGAAATTAATAATCTCACTGTTTTATTCATTAATATTTTAATATATTTATGATGAGACTCAGCCCAAGCCAATTTCCAAATCAAATCTGTCTCTAAGTTATTTGATTTGTCCGAAAAGAGAACAAAAGCATTACCAACAGGGTACTTTGTATAAAATTATAATTAATTAGGCATATAAACACATTAATTTTGGATGAATAATTAGATGACTGATTACGTTTAAAACAGAACTGTGTGCTTAATGAGATGACCATGGCCAATATTACCTAGAAAATTCTTTCTATTAGTTAAACTTTGCAGGTAGGGCATTTGCCTTGCAGGCAGCCAACCTGTTTCTATTCCTCTGTCCATCTCAGAGAGCCCAGCAAGCTACCGAGAGTATCCCACCTGCACGGCAGAGCCTGGCAAGCTCCCCGTGGCGTATTTGATATTCCAAAACCAGTAACAAGTCTCACAATGGAGACGTTACTGGTGCCTGCTCCAGCAAATCAATGAACAATGGGATTATAGTGCTATAGCTATAGTGCTAGTTAAACTTTGTATTGTTTTTGCTGACTTAGAATTGCCCACTGAACAGAGAAGATGGGAGGTTTGGCATTGACGATTAGTGCCTCTTCCCAAACCATATGTTCCTAGGCTGTCGTCTGTGAGGCTCTTGCTATTCTCCACCTTTCTCCCCTGCCCTCCACTCATGCTTCTCAATATCACCCAAAATCAGTGCGTTAAGTTACTAGATACCGCTCTCCTCTGGATTCTGCTTAAGTTTGGGATCTCCACCATGATTCATCAAGCAAGGACAGAAATCACAAACTGATTGGGTTATGGCTAAACCGTAATCCATCCTGGAGAAATTTCTGAGCTGGCAGCTTCTCCTTTGGAAAGGCCTTGCCTGACTCGCTCAGATCACAGACAACCTTGAAGCGCCTGGAGGTCTCGCTCCAGGCAGCTGGTTCTAACTAGCACCTCCTTGGCAGAAAGCTACAATCGGGATTTCTGGTTTTAAGTTCAAACCAATATTTCATAGCAATTGTGTTGTCAGAATTCAGGTCAGGAAGATGGCAGACATTAATTTAAACCAAAGAAGCAAAAACAAACTTTTTTTTTTCACTTTTTTTTTTTTAATCATGAAATTGGCAGCTCTACACAACTTCTGGACATAAAATAAATTGTAAGTAGGTTAGGGAAGAATTTCTCAACTGGGATCCATGAGGGCCACTAAGATATTCCAGTGAAGTCCATAGATGAAACTCGAGTTAATGGAGTGTCACTGCATGAGACCAGGGGATCAATTAATAGGACCGATGGGCAACCGGAAGGAAACTAGGCCAGAGGGAAGCAGGCCAAGATGGCAAACAGGCTGTGGAACACGGAGCCTGAGAGCAAAGGGGAGTTTCTGAAGGAATTTGGTGTCTGGTCACCACTCAATGTGTACTGGGTCCCAGGGAAAAGTAGCAATTTATGTCTGTCAGAAATTAATGCTTGACTTCTTTTAATTCTACATATCAAGCTGGAAATCATAACCCCCTTGTTTCTAGGAAGAGGTTTTTCCCTGTTCAAATGATCCAGTGCATCAGACCCCTGACAAAAGGCACTCAACCTGCCCTCTTCTGCATTCCAATGCTTCTAACACATCTCTGCGAAGAGTTACATCTGTAAGAAAATGCCCACTTGTACCTGGAGTCCAGGTAGAGCCAAGTCTATTCTATGGTCAAAATTCAAGCTGTCCCATTCTCTGATGGTAAATGGAGCATGTAAGTCAGACTCTGCACTAATACTTCTGTGGGCCTCTGTGTAAGTGACTTAATTAAGGTGCTTAACACTGACTCTTCCTTCCCAACTGTTTCCATAGTTTTAGCTGCCAAAGCCAGAGGAGCCATTGAAGAGTGTCCCGGTAAGATTTCTTTGAAAAAGACAATCATGATTCTGCCATAAAACTACCTTATATGTTCACTGTATCTCTGTCATCACTGTCATCCCGATGTTCATCGATTTACTCGAGTGGGCACCAGTAACGTCTCCATTCGTCCCAGCCCTGAGATTTTTAGCAGCCTCCTCTTACTCTTTCCCAATGATTGCAGGCTTCTTTCAGGGTCAGGGGAATGAGAACTGTTATTGTTACTGTTTTGGGCATATCAAATATGCCACCAGGAGCTTGCCAGGCTCTGCCCTGCGGGGTATGGGGGGGGGGTACTCTCAGTAGCTTGCCTGGCTCTCTGAGAGGCATTTGTATTTATTTCCCTGTATGATGATGTTTTCACTCTCTGTGAGGCTCAGCCCGAGCATGTGGAAAGCAGCCTGGAGCGTGGTGGCCGTTCGGTAGTGGAGCTCGGCTGCCGGGGCTGGGTCCCTTGGGGCGGGGAGGCCTCTCCCCCACACCCGGAATATTTTTGGAGTTTGAAACTTCAGGTCTTTGAGAATATTACCATGAGAGGCCTACTCAGTAAGTCACTTCTGTTAGCTAGCTCTTAAGTGTCCACTGTCAAGATGAAGCTTGTCATGTGATTTCTTGTTTGGTCTGGGATCAGTGGCTGCTGATTCTTGGTGCAACCCTGAGCTATGTGCCACCCAAGGGAGGGCTCACGCCATTGTTTTTCAGTTTTAAATGTTACCATTTAGAGCCCACAGGAGCAAAGTTTTGCACGAAGGAGTCCCTGGTTTGATCCCCAACACTGCACGATTCTAATACTACCAGAAATAGCCCCCGAACACTTAACCCCCGAGCACATGACCCCCCAGCACTGTGCTAGGCATAGCCTCCAGCTCACGGGGTGTGCCTCGAAATCAACAACAACAACAACCACAAATAATGTTGACATCTAATTATTCTCTGTGGTTACAAAGACCGCTCTTGTTTATTCTATACTTTTCTGGATGCCTGATTTATTTTTCATAATTAAAACTATACATGGGAACCCAATAAAAAGTTTTGGCAGGATTGAATTCTTGGAGTACCAGAGGTAAGTCTATGTATAACTTGTTAAACAGAGCAAAAATATGGGACTCCCACAGAAACAAAGGGCCCAAAATGTTTGGTTCTAAGAAAAGAAGATTTTGTATATTTTATTTTCAACTTATCTAGCAGCTAGAAAGTCTGGGCGTAAAGCGAGGGAAATGGTTCCTCTACTGCCCTCGGGCCTGAGAGAAGTTAAGGGGTTTGTTATGAATACGGCACCCGTCTGGCGCCCATTTTTTACCACACTAGGGGATGTGTACTTTTCACCCTGAAACAATTGATGAAAAAGCTTTCTGTGTGTTCAGACATATGTCCCAGGTATTTGCGTAGTATTTGGAAATGATCAGCTGGAATTACTGTCTGATCAATATTTTGTTCCTGTGAGACCAATAAGCACCGATGTAGCTTGGCTCCCTTTGTCGTCTCTTTGTTGACCCAACAATGCTGCAGAGATTGACCGGCAACTCCAAGTCATCCTTGGTCTGTTACGTGATAACATTGTCAGGGTTGCCATTGTGTTGGGGTTATTTTTTGCTGAGCTTTTCCTTACTCAAGAAGCTTTCAGGAATGTGAGCTCTCTACCTGAGGATACTGAGGATTTGGGAACAGAGTTTAGCTTAGATTAGGCACTCTGGAAGGTCTCGCCTGTGGACACACGTTTCGCATCCTATCAGGAAGTTTTCCCTCAATGCTCAGGCTTATTCATTCCGTACAGACTGGGCGGCACTTCAGAAAAATCACGAACCTCTATTTCTGCTAGTTAGTCCCAAACATCAAAATGAGAAATGCCCCATCTTTTCTGTTTATTTCTTTATGACATGCATACATGTATTCATGTATACATACATATGTGTATATGTACTCACACATATATAATATAAACATTATGTAACATAGTATATAGGAAGCTTTGAAAGATATATAAATTATGGTACCTTCTAGGTCTTTCTGGGGAAATGTAGGTCACATTGGAAAAATCCCAGGAAACCCTTAAAGATGTTGCTTAAGCCTAATTCTTTCTTGTTATCTGATGTCTGTCCTGTGAATTCTCGCCTGCAGCTAGATTAGCCTGCTATTTCTCAGGGAGAGGAGATGGGCCCTGTTCCTTTCTCATCTGGAGAATTGCTGGGAAAATGGGTGCTGGATACGCTACCAGAGAAGCTGAAATGGCAAGAGATAGTTTGGTTGTTTTGTCATGGGTTTTGCTGTCCAAAGAGGGTAGCTGGTGGAGCCATCTTTGGAGACACTTTGAAGAAGCTGGAATTTCCTAACCACTATCTGCATCAGAGTAGGTATCGGACTGTCGGACACGCAATGGAAGATACGAGAAATACGTGCTTAACAATTGTTACTTCTTGCTGCTTGCTACAGCCCGTTAAAATGGCTTTGCATAAATTCAGGAATCTGTAGACAACCCTGGACTCAGCCTGCATCAAAGCTAGCAAGTACTAGAAGGGGAATCCTGATTGGTACCTAGCAAATGGTTGGTGCTGTGGCACAAAAAAGATGATCAATCCAAGAAAAAAGTTTTCAGTTTATTATTGATCCAGAGTCAATGTAGTGCAAATATAAATGTATGTTGTGTGTGTATGTTTATATATGGATTTGTTTCATGTTTATATGAGCACATGTGTATATGCATGTCCCATGTTTGCTGAAAGCATCTACTTCTAATAAATAATTCAGATTGGTGTATTATATGTTATAATTTTGTTGTAGATCTTTTTTATCTGATTTGATATGTTGACTTTGTATGATTCAGCTTGCTAGTGTAATTTGTATGGATAAATCTTTTGTTTTAGTGGGTTTTTTCAATGATGCATGGCACATTTTGCCAAAACACCTGTGTTAAGCACATAGAGCAGACTTTGAATTTTGGCCCTAAACTAACTGGTATGTTTGTTTGACTTGTTAGCAAGTACTTTTTATTCCTTTGTAGAGAAGATAGACATTTATGTTGGCTGTGGAAACAGTGTTCCAATAGTTACTTTTGAATATAGCATTCCATGATTTCAAACGCAAGGTATGCAGTTTATTTAAATAACATTCGCTAAAATCAGTGTTGTGAGTACAATGGAATTCCTTAGGCACATTGTGATTCAATATACATTTACGAACATACAAAGATTTAAGAAAAAAATGAAATAACTGGATCAGATGTTTTTTAAACATTTGAATGATTTTATTGGGTTTTGTTGCTTTATCATTTTGAGGGACTATGATTGCGAACCATTAGAACTGAACATGAGTAAATTCTTTCTGATAACTTATTAACTACTCCCCAGATAAGATCATTTGGGCCCCAAAGATCCTGAAGTCAAAAACAGGCATTAGATCACTTTTGTCCTGCACAAGATCCACAACTGTCACTTGGTGTCCTGGAGGTGAGTGCTAGATGGGGCTCCGAGGTGGGTGACATCCACACATGTCGTGATTTCTCCTAAAATAAATTTGAAGACGAGGGTGCCCTGTTGACTCGCGGCTGGAAATGCCTGGTGGTCAGTCACCCGTTCTAGGCTAGCCGGAGAAATAGAGGGAAAGTGTTAGACATGGTTTATGCTTTCCGTTCCCGATTTTGTATAAACCTTCACAAAGCCCATCCTTTCGCTGCCTGTGGAGCAGAGGATTAGCGATTCCGTGCAATTTTGTTTGAGCATTCCCCGTCTCTGTCCAAGCATGAGAGCCATTAGGAAGGACTCGGTCCAAGGTCAAGTGTAAATTCAGCTGCGGAGGCTCCTCCAAGAAGGGAAAGCCGTGATTGTTTCAAGATGGTCCGCAGTGCCCAGGAGCTCAGGCTGAGAGGGTCGCAGCTGTGTCCCAGCTGGGGCCGCACCTGGCTCTGCACCCAGCCCGGGCAGAGCCCGCACACCCTCGGCAGCCCCGGCCCTTCCTCGGGCGAGGTGAAGAGGGGGCCAGGGAGCAAGTCTCAGAGGTTGAACTCTTCCCTCCAGCCCAGCTGGCTACTTAACAGACACCAACACCACTCCCCCGCTCGCTGAAGCGCCCCGCAGCCCCCCCAGAGTGCAAGGCTACGTCCAGGAGTTAAAATCAAAGGCCTCCCTGCACAAAACGCGAGGGAATTGTGGATTTTTAAAACGAAATCTTACCTGGGATTCTCCTCAGTTAAACTGAACATACTCCAACCCTTTGTTTTTAAAGATCACAATTTTGTTCATTACTTATAAAACTGGGAACAGCAAAGGTAAATCATTAAGAGACCGTTGATAACCCCGGAGGCTTTTAGCCATGAGATCTGCGGTCTGAAGGCCCGAGGCTACAGTCTCGAGTGAAAGGAGACCCTTAGATGGTATTTCTTTATTGTTCGCCAACTCGACATGAAAGGGACCAAGCAAGTTATTAAAAAAAATACATCAAGGAAAGGTTTGAGATCAATCAGTCCCAGTTCTGGGGAGAACTGACATTGATCTATGGTCCAGGGGAGAATGCCAGGGGTTCGTGGAATGGAATGGTGGCAAGGGGCATCCCTGCCCTAACATGCCATTCCCTCCCCCAAAGAAGCTAAGAGTTCAGGCTGATGAAAATAAATGTGCATATAATTCCACATAATGAGTGGAAATAAGGGGTTAACTGTCGGGAAAGCTTTGTTTGGACTGCGCAAACTAGTATCTCTCTTACCAATAAGGGATTCCAGTCAGTTCTAGCATCACTCTCTACATGCACGTTTGTCAAGTACAACCATAGAGCTGCCATCTGCACCAATATGCTCTATTGTATAAATGCTCTACCATAGTCAACTATACAGTAACAACTTCTCCACAAAGATACTGAGGACCGTAGACTCTCAGGGCTGTGTTGCAGCCTTGCAGGGCTGATGCATATCGTGCCCGGGTGACAGGATTCATTTCAATCCCTAAACTGCTGAGTGACAGACCTGCGTCTGGTTGGCAAAGCTTCGGAACACGGACACCAGAGGCACGTGAGCATTTGCTAAGCGTCCTTGGTTCCAGTGTTTACTGCAATGATCACCATTTATTTTCCTTGTGTCTGGCTTCCTGATCTGAAAAAATAGGATAAAAATACATGCTTTACACATTTTTTCATGGTGGGAAATAATAAGTATATCTACAAAATGCATAATATAAAATAGCTACTGAGTAAACAGTTGCAGTTACCTAAATACTATGACTTAAAAATGAATATCTTCTTATTCTGGTACATCACTTAAAATGTTTTTAGTTTGGGTTATTAAATAAACTAATATTTCTTTAAAAATTATATGTGAATATGTAAATATTCATAGCTACACACAGCTATGCACAGCTAACACCTCTAACAAGTCTCACAATGGACATGTTACTGGTGCCCGCTCAAGCAAATCGATGATAAACTTATGCAAACTTCTATATACATTATTTGAAAGAAACTGAGGAAGTTGCCTACCTAGAATTTTACCCTGGAATCTTTAAAGAAGAAATATTTTACAGGTGAAATAACTTAAATATTGCTCCATTTCTTGGAATAGTCCACTTGTGGATGATGCAAGTTCATTTTATTAAATGATATAAAAATACATATTTGTGACAAGCACCTGAATTAGAATGTAAACGTTCTCCAGAGACTGTGTAACAATGAATGGTTTGGGCTTTGTTTAGAAAATTACTTTGACTTCAGTCTGCTTAAATTAAAGATAATGAAAGAGAATAAGATAAAATGTTATAAAAAATCAATTCTCAATAGGCAAAAAAGTAACATTATTGGGACAGAGGAGGAAAAAGGGAATTTCAACTTTCTAGCGTAGCTCTTGGCTCTGATAATATAAGTTTCAATGACTAATCTCTTCCAAAAGAAGTTCAATAAGATGAAAAAGCACCAAGATGTGTGTGATTAAAGGTATCAGCAGCCTGATCCATCATGTGTATTCAGGATATTTCTAACATGCCTATAAATAAATCCTTTCCAGATTGTGTGCTCTTCCTATGTGCTAAAGAGCTCTGCATTTTTCTCTCATTCATCTTTTCTTTACTTAAACCTTCATTTAGTCAGCCAACCAATATTTGCTGAGCAAATAATGATAACAACATACCAGGGATTAGATAAATCCTTTCTTTTCAGGAGTTTAACATACCTTCGAGTCAGGACACATGAATGTCTAAGAATCAAGGCCCAGTCAGTGAGCTCCGGAAGAGGAAGACCCTTCCTGCAGGGGACACCTGGGAAGCTGGGTGGCCAAGGGGCTGGCGACTGAGCAGAGAGAAATGGTCACGGACGCTTCTGAGAACAGGATTTCAGAAGTTTGGGGATCGACTATCTATTTTGCCGTTGGCTGAAGGGTTCCACCCTCGTGTCTGGAGGCTTCTCTGCTTCCTTTGACAGCTTTACACTGGATAAAACACACGCGATCCCTGCCATCATGGCACTTACGTTCCCAGGGATGGGGACGAGGCAGCCAAACACCCAGGGGACGCTCCAAGTGTCCACAGGGTGCTCTCCAGATGTGAGCAAGGTGTCGGGGACAACCTTGCTGAGTGATGAGAGCTGGAAGTGCAAAGCAGTAGACGGACAAAGACAACCCTGCGGGAGGCCCCGCACTCACCTGGGCCTGAGCTAGGAAGATATGAGTGTGGCCGTGAGTGAGGGCCCGGGCCCCAGGAGAGACGGGGAGGAGCCAGGGGAGGAGAGGATGCGGAAGGCACCGTGCAGACCAGGCGTGGGAGGAAGCAGGTGTGCCACGGGCTCTGGTGTTACCTGACAGCCATGGGTGGGAGGGTTCCATCAGTGAGCAGAGGCTGCCTGGGTCTGTCCAGACCATCAGATTCCTCTATTGAGCATCATCCAGCCTGCCTGGGTGAGATCCAGGGGTGAAGAGGAGGCTGTCAGGTGACCAGCAGTGGCAGAGGGAGCTGGGACCAAGTGTGGTACCAAGGAAGGGCTGGGAAATCATTGTGGCCTAACACGCAGAAGGTTAAGATTTGATGATCAGGTGAGACAAGACTCCAAGGTTAGCTCTAGAACATTCCATCTTAACAGGTTCATCATCATCATCATTCCGTTGATCGTCGATTTTCTACAGTGGTCTCAGTAATGTCTGCATTCGTCCTAGACCTGAGATTTTAGAAGCCTCTCTCTACTCGTCCTTCCCAATGGTACCAGTTCTCAAAAAAACTAGAAATTGAGCTCCCATTTGACCTAGCAATACCACATCTGGGAATGCAAAAAAGTATAGTAGAAATGATATCTGCATTTTTATGTTTATAGTAGCACTATTTACAATAGCGGAATCTGGAAAAAACCCAAGTGGCTGAGAACAGATGACTGGTTAAAGGATCTTTGGTACATCTACACAATGGAATACTATGCAGCTGTTAGAAAAGATGAAGTCATGAAATTTGCATATAAGTGGATGGACATGGACAGTGTCATGCTAAGTGAAATGAGTCAGAAAGAGAGGGACAGACATAGAATGACTGCACTCATTTGTGGAATATAAAGTAATATATATACTTATCATATACATAATAGGAGACTAACACCTAAGGACAGTAGAGATAAGGGTCAGGAGGATTTCTCCATGGCTTGGAAGCCAGTCTCACATGCTGGGGGAAAAGACAGCTGGGATAGAGAAGGGACCACCAAGTAAATGATGCTTGGAGGGCCTGCTCAGGATGGGAGACGTGTGCTGAAAGTAGACTATGGATCAAACATGATGGCCACTTAGTACCCATATTGCAAACCATAACACCCAAAAGGAGAGAAAGAGGGAATGTGCCTGCCACAGAGGCGGGCGGTGGGCAGGGGTGGGGGTGGCAGGAGGGATACTGGGAACACTGGTGGTGGGCACTGGTGGAGGGATGGGTACTCGATCACTATATGACTGAAACATAATCATGAAAGTTTGTAAGTCTCTAATTGTATCTCATGGTGATTCATTAAAATAACATTAAAATTTTTTTAAAAAAAACAAGTGAAGAGCAGACATTGTCATTAGCTCCAGTGCAATATAACAGTGGAGTGGGGGGATCTTTGGGGTGGGGAAGAGGAGTGGTTATGAATGGAGTGACTTAATTTGGTATCTGGGATTCGTTCCATCTTTTTAATTTTCACCCATTATTTAACAATTATAGTACTTACCTATGTCTTTGCTTGATTTGTTTTTTGGTTCGGAGGCCACACTATCTGGCTTTAGGACATACTCCTGGGTCTGAGCTCGGTGATCAGTCCTGGAGCTACTCAGGAGACAGAATGTTCTACTAGAGATCAAGCAAGAGTCAGCTGCATGCAAGCCAGGCACCTTAATCCCCGTGGTATCTCTTCAGTCCCACCTGTGTCTCCTGTACTGGGAGAGAATCAAACGAATATACAAAGTGAGACTATTTCCTTGCCTGATGAGAAGTTCGCTTTCTTGATGAACCAAATGTTGTCCTGATTGTCCTATTTTGTCATGGCAGTTTCACTTTATGTCGTATGGGCAGAATTAAAATGACTCAGGCAATGGAGATGAATTTACAGATCAAAGCCCTCAACAGACCAGAAAAGGCGGGAAAAAGTGGGCGTGTAATGTGCAGGTGACGGGACAAGCTCTGAAGGTGATGCCGAAACCAACTAAACCAAGATCTATGGTAAGCTCTACAGTAAGATCTACAGTAACATCTAGAGTAAGTGAGCTGGCGAGAAGGTGGGAGCCTTCCAATGGGAAGAAACCTAGTCCCCGTCCCACCACCAAGAACCCCAAGTATCAATTCCAGTATTTCAAACCATGACAGCAGAAATCGTGGGAGACCCTGAGATTTACTTCTGAACTGAATTGTAATGATGAGCTCTCTCGTCGTGTTTGTGAGAATCAGTGAAGTACACAGGAATCTGCCAGATACACAGGCGTCGAAAGGAGGAGTTCTCACGTGCAACAGATGAGTTCAGGCATCTTACATTACCTGTCTTATTTTAGGTGTCTTTTTTCTTATTTTTTTGTATGTGGTCAAGCATTTGATCATTGGTCAGTTCAGACTGACATAAATAAATATGCATATATTTTCTGTAAGAAATCTTTACTATATTTAACTATTTTTGAATATGCAAGCAAAACTTTTGTGTTGAGGTATTCATTAGTGCTATATTCTCTGTTAAGCCCTGTCTCCAGTACTAGGTAAATGTCCAGTTACCAAACATTTGAATCACATAGGATATTTGATGTATTGTTTCCATCAGGTACCTTTAGCAATTATACCACATGTAATAGTTTGAGTGTTTGCTTCTAATTTTAACTTGATATGCCATGTTTTCATTTCTCAGCTTTCATCATCTTAACATAAAATAATTGACTAATTCATATTCAAATTTCTGCATATGGTTCTTTTTTAAATGAAAGAAAATTGCAAATTAAGGTATGGTTGAATGAAGTGCTGCCTAAAGCCCATATACCATTAATAGGTTTGACCTCAGGAAACATGAAAACAAAAAACTTTTAGTCCAATACTTCAAATTGTTTATGTCAGCAGCAGTTAACTTTACAAAGTTATTTCACAAATAAAGATGAAAAGATGGAAAGGGAGAGGCAGGGAGGAAGGAAGGAAGGAAGGAAGGAAGGAAGGAAGGAAGGAAGGAAGGAAGGAAGGAAGGAAGGAAGGAAGGAAGGAAGGAAGGAAGGAAGGAAGGAAGGAAGGAAGGAAGGAAGGAAGGAGGGAAGGAGGAAAGGAGAGAAGGAGGGAAGGGGGAAGGAGGGTAGGAGGGAAGGAGGGAAGGGAGGGAGGGAGGAAGGGAGGAAGGGAGAAAAGAAGGGAGGAAGGGAGGAAGGGAAGGAGGAAGGAAGGGAGGGAGGGAGGGAGGGAGGGAGGGAGGGAGGGAGGGAGGGAGGGAGGGAGGGAGGGAGGGGGAGAGGGAGGAAAATTAGAGAAGAAACAACAAAAACAATAAACCTGTGCTTTCAAGTCAAAATGGAGTCATTTGAGAGGATTGAAGAAATAGCCCGGTTTGGTGTGACTTACTTGGCCTCTCTCTGTAATGGACTGATTATAGAAGGTACCTGCCCAAGTCCATCCCGTGAAGCCCTCCCCCACTGTGTTCGGGTGTTAAGAGGCAACTAGCGGGCTGTGTGCTCTGGCCAACAGCAGAGAGAGCCAGCGTGCCCCGCCTCCTACCCTGCACGGGCCCATCTCCCTGACTCACAGGGGAGGCGACCCAAAGAAGAAGACGCGGGGTGGGGGGAGATGGGATCGGGGAGGGTGGGAGGGATGCTGGGTTTACTGGTGGTGGAGAATGGGCACTGGTGAAGGGATGGGTTCCCGAACTTTGTATGAGGGAAGCATAAGCACAAAAGTGTATAAATCTGTAAATGTGCCCTCACGGTGATTCACTAATTAAAAATAAATTAATTAATTAAAAAAAAAACAAAGAAGAAGATGCTTCTCTCTGCCCTGCCCAGCCCCCACGTTGCGCCCACACACCTTTTCTGAACACCGCCTGTGTGGCTAAGCGGCACGCAGGCACTGCCCGAGAACCCTGTCCCAATCAGGCCCAGCGACAGGAGAGGCACCCACCCCGCGCCCAGCAAGCGCCCAGCAGAAGGTGTTTGCTTACGTCATTAGAGGCTGATCCCAACCACACAGCCAATGTTCACCTCTGCTGTGGCTGCTTTGAAGCCCTTCATCTGCATCCATCAGGCAAACCTCGTCTTCCTCTCTCTGCTCGTGAGCACTCCTGCTCGAGCCTGTGGCCTGGAGGGAGCCCAAGGCGGCAGTTTGCACGGTTACCCTCCACCGTTTGCCTGTCAACCTCAGCTTCAGAAGTCGACAATTCAGACATGTCACCCTCCAAACACTGGCTCCTGTTAGGCTGAAGGAGAACAGAAGTGGGGAAACGTATTCTCGGGAGGTTGAATGAATGTGTTTCCCTTACCTGGGCATCCTTCACGTGTGGGACAGCTAGATTTATCTGTGGCTGCGTAATGACTTCCTGCCTTGGTTTCTTCGCTTGATGTTTAGTATCTCTTTTTTTTTCTTTATTGAATCACTGTGAGCTACAGTTGCAAGCTTTCCTGTCTCAGTTTCAGTCATACAGTGATCAAACACCCATCCCTCCACCAGTGCACATTTTCCACAGTCAATGTCCCCAGTATCCTCCCCCTGTCCAGCCCTCCCCCTGCCTCCATGGCAGACAATCTCCTCCATACTCTCTCTCTACTTTGGGGCATTAAGGTTTACAATACAGACACTGAGAGGCCATCACGTTTGGTCCTTTATCTACTCTCAGCACACATCTCCCATCCGGAGCGATCCCTCCAACCATCACTGACTCAGTGATCCCTTCTCTATCCCAGCTTCCTTCTCTCCCAGCTCATGAGATAGACTTCCACTGCAGAGCAATCTTCCTGGCCCTGTTTCTACTGTCCTTGGGTGTCAGCCTTATATTATATTGTTTTATACTCCACAAATGAGCGCAGTCCTTCTATGTCTGTCCCTCTCTTTCTTACTCATTTCACTTAGCATGATACTCTCCATGTCTATCCACTTATAAGCAAATTTCATGACTTCATCTCTCCTAACAGCTGCATAGTATTCCATTGTGTAGATGTATATCTGGTATGTCTTAATATACTTTTCTTTTTAATTTAGTATTTTAAAAGTTTGGCACAATGCACTGAATGGAACTGAGAGTTATACCGTATTATATATGTTGTATACTATATAACAAAGCTATAAAATGTCCGTGAATATAAACACATATGCACCCATCTTTTCCCATGATGCATAGCAAAGGTCAGGAGATCAGGAGATGATCGAGATATTTTGGAGCCTGAAGCTTAATATTTTTACACCTTCCTTAGCAGGAAGACAGGTACATCTTCGCAGGGGCTCTTGCACAACTGAATGGAGGTTAAGCACAGGTGGAGTGCTCAGTGGCTGCGTAATGACTTCCTGCCTCGGTTTCTTTTCGTTTGTGTGTGTTAAAAGCATAGACCACAGATTCCATAATTTCTCAAAAACCCCTTGATCTACTCGCTAACGCATCTTCTCTCCTCAGTTCTATACTCAAGATCCAGTTGAAGCCTTTGACTAGTAAGTTAAACAGATTTCTCCAGCTGCTTCCATGTCTGTGGAATTCCCATCTCCATACCTAGAGATTGGCACTTCTGTTAGTGCGGCTGCTAAAGTCAGATCTGGAGGAACAGAGTTCACAGTGTCCTAGTTCCAGCTCTCCTGCCAGTCCGAGCCCACGTACTGTGGACTTGGCCTTCTACGAGTCTCTTTCTTTCTGAATTTTCAGCGTCTCACCCCCTCGCCCTACACCTAACCCCTGAGCCTGGACCAGGCTTCCACCCCTCACTTCTGTCACCCTTCTTGGTGTGCGAGCTCTTTCACTGCACCCACCCTCATCGTAATCGTCTTCCCCTCAAGTCAAACCGCTGTTCCCTCACAGGTTCTCCTGACCAAATCCCTGGTTACAGCAGCTCCATTCACTCTCTTATCTCTCTGAATCTGCCTTTATCTATGTCATGAATCCTTATCTCTAATCCTTATCTGGACCTGGAACTCATCGCCCTGTAGACTCCTTGGACTTCCCAGGGTCGGCGTCTGTCTGATTTTCTTCTCCCTTAGCTTATTATGTGGCACTTTTATATTCGGCCTGTCTGAACATCCCTTCCCTTTTAACACAATTCACCCTTCTGCTCTGCGTCCTACCCCACTCCACTTGAACTACCAATGATGGACTCTGATCCATAAATTCGTGCTATCATAACATTCAGATAACTAAATCCCCCTACCTAATGGAGAATGTCCCTTGAATAGCTCCTAGTAAGGATAATTCCAACATTTTAAAATTAGTTTGTTCCCTCACCAACTGCTTTCTCTTGATCTCAAATTTTGGTTACAGACAGTCTTATCAATTGTCATCAATTATGCCAACTAACCTAAGTATATTTTGAGTATGTCTTTTCTCCTGGGCTCTCTTCAAGCATTCAAGCATTGCTCTCCTGAGGACTCCTGCAAGAATTCCTGGTGGTTCCCTCTGTTCTAGCATTGCCGGGTTCTAATATGTTCTCCAAACTTCAATATGATTATTCTTTTGCTCTTGCCATTTTTCTGCCTAAAATGCTATAACAGGTGAGCAGAGCAGCCCACCTCACAATGATTGAATAGTGTGTTTTATCTCTCTATAATAGCCTTCACATATGTTTATGTTTGATCCCAGAGCACACTGCATTCCCAGCTCTGGTAGTCTGTCAGCATCCTGGGATAGAACCAAAAAAGACTATTAGTTTGCCATGTGAGGGCTAGGTACAGTGTGTACTCCTCTACAGATATGTAACTTAATACCTCAGTGGCTGAGGTCCGAAATGGATATAAATGACAGTACCCACCTTCTTGATTATCATGAAAAATGAGTGACCCCTTAGCTACAAAGTAAAGGCACTTGGAATACCACCTGACCCATAGGACTTACTTGGCAAATTTCAGTTATTGTGATTAGTAGATGGGCAAGTCATTTTTGCTGGTGAAAGGGATTTTCTGCCCTGAGATTCAATCTAGTTCACTATTTCCACCAAATAGACAAGAATCTATAAATATTGGTGGGGGGGAGGAGAGTAGCTTTTTCCGATCTAATGTGCATCAGTAGACTCCCCTGCGAGACAGTAAGCTGGGAACACTGGAGTGTGAGATGAGCACCCCCACGTCCCAGCCCTGAACACAGATACAAGTGTGAGGCAGAAAGGGTTTGGACAGGAGATAATCGTGTGGACGATGCAGAGACCAAGTCAGACACTGGGGAATGTCTCAGAGCTCATCTCAACAGGTTTCACTGGAGGAAAAATTATTGCACTGCAATGGGTATCTCTTGAAAACAGTAAGTCGCCAAGTTACTTTATAAATCCATCAGGGTAATCTATTGCTGCATTGAATAATCAATGTTTCCATGGAAAGCAATCACTTCTATAGGGCATCACAGCTGTAAATCATGCCGAGGCAGAGAGAAAAGTCATTCAATCTAAAATTTGAGATTGTGTTAGCAAAATTTATTTTTAAATGATTTATAAATGCCTTGCACAAGCTTTCTATCTTCAGGATTATAATTAGTGGGTTTCCTAAGCAAAAGGATTCCAATTTCAAGGTCAGAGTCCACACGGCAGAACCCAGTCCTTAAGATTCACATTTGGGTTGACTTTATTTTTCAACTTGTGTGTATAACTGAAAGAGCTCTCACTGATATCCAGTCTCTAAGGAGAAATGCTCTAGTTCTTGTTCTTAAATAAGTCTGTGTGGCAATAAGTAATGACATGCTTATATTTATTACTGTGGCTCTTTTGGTTACATCCACACTCTTCTGGTCAGGATAAATTGTTCCAGGCAATAAATATCTTGAGTATGAGAACTAGGTCCCTTCTGCATACAAGCGATGCTCACTTGAGGATGCCTTGTCAATTTGCTGGTGAGAATAATGATTAACGCCAGAGCCTATGGCCCTCTCACTGCTGACGTTTGGAACTGTATGATTCTCCGGGCTGAAGCGTCTCTCCTGTGTGGGACAGGATGTTAGCAGCGTCTATAACTTTTATTCTAGTTCTACTTGAACTCCATCTGAGCTATGGCCACTGCAAATGTCTCCTGACTTTGCTCCCTACAGTTGCAGTACTGAACCCCAGGAGAGAATTTTAGAATCGTATGCAGCACACTAGACTGACAGCAGCCAGACACAGCAGTAGACAGAAACAGACTCACACCACATTTCAGTCATATCATCCTAGTGTGCTTTGTCCATGAGTTCAGGAAGCTTGCACAGCATAGATTGGAGCTGATCAAATTAGCCACTGATTCAAATTATTATTCAACCTTTGATTTTCAAATTTTCTTCTACGAGGAGTCCATTGAAAATGCCTCAGTGGTAGTAATGCTAAAGAGACTTGTGGTGTTAGGGGTAAATTAAGCATTTATTCACTGTTAAATCAACAGTATAATGGGACCGATTCCCAAACCAAAACCCATTTGATCTTCAGCTACATTGAAAGTTGCATAATTTGTAAAATAACAGACTAGATGCTCTGTACATCACCATTTTGGAATGTGTTTAGACTTTGCCTGGAAAATACTTTCTTATAAATTTCAATAATTTATCTTAATACCAAATAAGCAGCCATGGGTGGTTGAAGTTGCTTCAATAATACTAAAACTCAAGCTCACACCTAAAGAAACTTATAAAAGTCATCCTAGAAAACCCGTAAGTTTCCTGTGAGCAGCGAAGCTGGAATATTGATGTGCTTGTAATACTGCCGTGGTCCTTCAAACGGTCATTCATCTTTCCCCCTGGCTCGTTTAGCAAATCCCGAGGGGGAAGCAGGGCTGCGTCTTTCTAGCCTTCCGTGGGCACGAAGCAGCGTGGCTGTGTGGCTCCCCTGTCCTGCAACCCGACACAGCCTGGAGAACGTGAAGATCCCGCCTCGTAATCTCCTTCCCCCAAGAGCAGGACAAATAGCAACCCCCAGATTATCCTCCTTTGCTTCTGCAGAGAAGCAGCGCGTGTTCCAGGCCAATTCAATGATTGACCAGTCCGCTAATACACGACAGGGCTTATCTTTTACAAATAGCCTTCATATTTGTTACCTAGTGCATCACTATTTGTGCAGCTTGGGCTGATCCCAGAAAGGTCAGCACTAGACAACGCTGACGCTTCCCACCAATAAAACTGCTCCGGTGCAGATGATTTGCAAAGACGCCCTCAGAGGGAAGTCTGCAGAAGTCTCCCGCCCTGCACCTTCCCAATGTACTATCCACAGGGGCTGCTTAGGCACTTAATTATGAAGTCAGGCTTGCGTGGGCCTGATCCCAGGTAACTACGCTAGCCTCCACGGCTCTCTGCTGAATGAAACAGTGTCCTTCCTTAAATGTAACTGCTTCTAATTCAGCCTGATGACTAACTATAATCGGATTATTTCTTACAAAAATAGTTTCTGTTTCCTTTATTTTTAGGCCACACCAGAGGTACTTATGGCTTACTTTTAGTTCTTTTATTAGGTTGAAGGCAGAGTGGACAAATGCATCAGCCTCTCTTCCTTTGAGGTGAGGGGGTCTATTCTGTGCCATACGCCTTATCATTTTTCAGTAGACCCCCAAGGTTTGAGCCTCAGTTGCTCGTGGGGATCACCACAAGCAAACTTTTCCTCCTGTACTTTATCCTATGTCCTCACCCTCCAAATCATCTTCTTCATACTGTAGCACTGTAGCACTGTCATCCCGTTGTCCATCGATTTTCTCGAGCGGGCACCAGTGACGTCTCCATTGTGAGATTCATTGTTACTGTTTTTGGCATATCGAACACACCACGGGGAGGTTGCCAGGCTCTGCCGTGATTCTTCTTCATACACCTGGGACTTATCTCGAGTTCTTTATTGCACTAGCCCCAGACAAAGAAAATTTTTCCTGCCACTTCAGCCCAGCAAACTTTCATTATCCATAAAATTTCTGCTAAGGAACTGTGCTGTGGTCTGCAGTTGAGCCACACAATAGCACAACCCTCCCTGCAGAGGCGCAACTGTGTGTTTGGGCTAGAGAGTCACAGAGACACCTCGTCACTGTGGGTTAGAAAGTGTTCTGTGTTAGCACCTAATGGGAAGGGCATCGGTGGGATGTTATAATTGCTAGCAGAGCAACATATCCAGGAGCTAATGAAATCGGCGGAGAACAGACTTGGTGGGGTGGGAGAAGGAAGCCAATTCACTCTGCGATTCTTCTAGAAAAGTCATCTACACTGATGCTAAATGTATCATGCTGAATAACAGTGTACCGCATAAAACACAGAGGAAGAGAGGAGGTAATCAGAACAAAGATTAAGACTGGGGAAAATGCATTCCTCTAAGTGAGTTACACTTGTGGGCTGAATTCCCTGCGGGTAGCGGGGCCGTGTCAGCGGATAAGACGAGCCCTGGGCATGGAAGGTTTTCAGGACTCGCCGTTCTGTACAGCCAAGGACGTGATTGAATTTCCACCTGATTGTGAGCACTGTGCACCAGAGAGTACATTTATCATTGTTATGGTTGTTGCTATTTTCAATTTCATGCAGAATTTACTAAAACCTCCCAACTTCTAAAGTTTTACCTGACTGATACATCATGACCAAACAGTTTAGTTTCTCATGGCTTAATGATGCAAAAAGAGAGGAAGCCACAACGATGTGTGCCCGAGAAAATAAAAAATTGTTGGTTTGACGGGGCTCCTGTTGATTGAAATCTCCTTCCCAATTTCGAAGCCCACACTGCCGTTGGCCCGAGGCGCAAGACAGAGTGCGGGGACTTGGAGCCCTCGTGGGGTGGGCTGGGCCTTGCCTTGCAGACGGCTGATCTGGGTTCGGTCCCCGGCATTCCACAGAGTCCGCTGAGCACTCCCAGGAGTAATTCCTGAGTGCAGAAGCAGGAACAACCCCTGAGCATCACTGGATGTGACCCAGAAACCAAAAACAAATTTTAGAAAAATGGAAAAGGAAGAGAAGAAAGAGCGTAAACCACTAGGACAGATTGAAGCGTTTCCCCACTGCTGACCACTCGTTAGAGTCTGTCCACGGACATTGGGTCTCTCAGGAAACCAGCCACCCTGCTGGTCCGGGACATTCGGGTCATGAATCTGAGGTGACAGGGACACAAGTGGCTCCCAATGTCATGGAATGCACAGTCACCTGCAGCTATAAAGCTGAATCATGAATCATTCATTCCTGCTGAATCATGAATGGCCCGCCCCCCTAAACAAAGCCAGCGCCCACCTTCCCGGACGCTCAGGGAGAGCCTCAGGCCACAAGGCCACTTGGTCGCCTGCCAGGACTCCCTGGACCCGCAGCCTCGCCCGGGAGGTGCCTTTGTCCCCTCACCCAGCGTCCTCCCTGCTGCCCCCGCACCCAGACTCTCTTTCTCCGGGACCATCCCAGTTTCTGATTATTCACCGCCTTGTTTAAATATTCTTCTCATCTATGTTTTTCCTCCTCTGGGGAGCCAAGTATTTCCTGACATCTGTTCTGAATTTGTTTTTCTTTTAATTTCTTTGTCTGCCTCTTTCTCCTATCATCTTCATGGAATTGAAAAGAGCACGTGGAGTGAGCTGAAGTGTGGCACTGCCTTTAGTGCGCAGGCCACCTTTAGGATAAGCCCAGCCCTCATCCTGGGTGACGCCAAGGAAGCCAGTGTGCTACCTGAGCGTGTACCAGGGGGCCAGGGGGATGCAGGGTCTGGGCCAGCTGCCGCCTGTCCTAGTGAGCGCCCCCAAATCTAGAACTCAGTGGAGTGAGCTGTGGAGAGCCCGTGGTATGACCCAGTGTCGGCCTCCCTCACCAAAATAAATTCTTCGCTTGTATCACTTGACATCCCGTTGCTCATTGATTTGCTCGAGCGGGCTCCAGTTACGTCTCCATTCATCCCTGTTGTGTGCTAGCGTAGCCCAATGGCATCTGCTCGATCCAGGAATATGAAGAGCCTCAAACCATTCCTTCAGAGTCTTGAAGAAGAAGTCTGACCATCTCGTAGGTGGGCGGCCAGGCGTTCTTTTGATATCCTGTGGAATCCAGTCGGTAACAGCTCTTGTCCAGCAGTCAACTCCAAATCACATTACATGTCCAGCCCATCTGATTTTCGATGCCTTGGCAAATGAGACAGTGTCCCATTATGAAATAAATTTATAATGCTACAAATTTGCATCTTGACCCAAAAGGGATGGGATTATGTGTGACATCTTGAGAAGGTAGTTTAGAGTGCGTTCTCTCTCTCTCTTTTTCTCTCTCTCTCTCTTTCTCTCTCTCCTCTCTCTCCTTTCTATTCCTCCCTCTATTTCTCACCTCTCTCTTCCTTTTCATCTCTTTTTCTCCCTTTCCTCTCTCTCTCTCTCCCTCTCTCTCCCTCTCCCTCTCTCACATGGGCCTGCAGGACAGCGCTGCAGGCTCTGCTGGACTTTCCCTTCCACTCTATCTACCTCTCTCTCTCTCTCTCTTTCTCTCTCTCCCCCTCTCTCTCCCTCCCACTCTTCCTCCCTCTCTCCCTCTCTCTCCCTCTCTCTCTCTCCAGCTTTCTACAAATAAAAAGAGGAAGAGCACTCAACGGCAGAACCTAACATCTCGACCTTTGATCTTGGTCTTTCAAGCTCCAAACCTGCGAGTACCCAGCGCTGGGTTACTGTGCACAACCCCTCACTGTCTCTGTGTGCACCACAACTATCCTCTCGCAATGCTCCAGGAGCCTGGCCTTCACTATGCCACTGAGCAGGACAATCGACCCCCCTGGACTCCCAAAGACCACGCAGGCTCAGGAATACGATGACCGTCAAGGGCAATGATGTCGTCTAGGACATGGCCTTAGCGTGCTCACTGTAATTCTTGGAAAATAAGTGGAAGTGGAATTTAAATAAAATGTCTATAGTTATATCTAAAATAAATAGTATTTGTTGCTAAGGTTATTTTCATTTTTTATATGCATATCTCTATTTATCCCAAAGAGGAATCCAAAGAGCTATGCTAGGAGTATCACATCTCACTCAAGTGAAAGAATGAATCCTGAGTTCCGACCTCCGTCAGGGACACTGTCTTGTTTGCCAAGGCATCAAAAATCAGATGGGCCGGTCATGTAATGTGATTCAGAGATGACCGCTGGACTAGAGCTGTTACCGACTGGATTCCACCGGACGTCAGAAGACCTCGTGGCCGCCCACCAACTAGGTGGTCAGACTTCTTCGTCAAATCCCTGAATGAATGATTTGAGGCTCTTCCTGCTCCTGGAGTGAGCAGATATCATTAGGCTGCACTAGCTTGAGACACGGACAAATGACAATGTTACTGGTGCCCACTCGAGCAAATCGAAGATCAATGGGATGACAAGTTGATACAAGTGATACCTCTATTTAATCCACAGAATTTCTAGTCACGTGCATATGTGCACATGCCAATAATTATCACATATTTTATACTACATGTATAACTAGTGGATATCACATATTGTAGATATAATTGTATGTGTGATATTTTGTTTACATGTTATCATATATGTGTACTATATGTAAGCTGCACATATGCACTGGGTTACAGTAAATATCACTAGTTATATATCATGTATGAATGTATGACCTACACACACACTAGTTCTATTATGGAACTGAAATCTTTTGCCAACCAAACTCTTTTTTTTTTTGGTCTTTTTTTTTCTTTTTTTTTTGCTTTTTGGGTCACACCCGGCGATGCACAGGGGTTACTACTGGCTCTGCACTCAGAATTGCTCCTTGCAGTGCTTGGGGGACCATATGGGATGCTGGGAATCGAACCCGGGTCGGCCTCGTGCAAGGCAAACACCCTACCCGCTGTGCTATCGCTCCAGCCCCCCAACCAAACCCTTTTTGACTTCACAGCTAGAGAATGGACGGACAATAGAGAGACAGAGGGCGCTCCTGAGAAGCACGGCCAAAGTGAGGAGCCAGATGCCTTTCCATGTTACTTGACAAGCAAAAGCAAGCATTAGAATTATTTCCAGTTACTCCTCAGCAGGTGGCTTCCTCTCTGAACAGGGTCGCTCCACACAGAGGTCACAGAGGGTAACATAAAAGTATGTCAGTGGGCTGGGAGGTGGCATGTGGAAGAGTGTGTATATCTCATGTGTGAAGACTGGGTTCTGTCCCTGAGGGCATGTCTGGGCACACACACATGTGCACACACACACGTGCACACACAAACACACACACACACACACACACACACACACACACACACTCACCAGAGAGATAGCCGCCAGACCACCTTCCAACACGAGCCACTTCCCCAAGCACATGACACTTTTCCTCACTGCGCCTCTCATCTCTGAAGTAGCCTAGTGGATAGACATGTTCTGAATAGTGATGACGAATAAATATGCGATCACACTCTTCACAGGACGGGCAAAGACCCTGCTGGGGGGGGGGGACGGGATGAGGATTTGACACCTCCCCCCCCAAGACATTGCCAACACAGCAGAGTCAATCCACCAGTCACACGGTTTCCTAACTGACCCGTGTGGCCTGAGTTCTGGCTTCCCATGTGTCCTTCCGAGTCTGAGTGACACGGGATCCTGTCACCGTCTCGGGTCAGCGAGTCCACTGGCATTTTGGGATGCGTTACTAAAGAGTGGGAGAATATTTTCTTTCCATTTCCAGCGGGAAGCAATTCCTGTGTTTGGCGACTCCAGATAGTCTTCATTCCAGAATTCACGTTGGCCTCAGCGTGCATCCCCTTCAGATGAGGGAATAAAGATCTGGCCTGACTCCTCTGCCATTTCCCCTCTCACTCCCCCCCCCCCTCGGGCGTGCAGGACGGCGCTGCAGGCTCTGCTGGACTCTGCTGGCCCTTCACTCCCAGCCACTCTCTTCCAAGCCTACCCAGAAGAAAGAAAATCTTGGAACTGCGCCTGAAAGTACTGACTCTACGCCTTTCAAAGTCAGTTGGAAATACGTTGTCGTGATGAAACCTTAAGACATAAACAATAACAATCTTTAAACATGGGAGGGACTTTTCCAAATGAAATGATTACACAGTTCTTTGGATGTTTTTTTATAAGAATGAATACAGGTGTTGTAATACTTTGCAAGTCATTTGAAAAATGATTTCCTGAAACTCCCCAGAGAAAGTGCTCAGTTACAATTTTGCATCAATTTTCAAGGGGATGGGGAAGAAGGGCGGGGTGGGGGGTAGGGAAGCCAGAGACCCTGACATCAAAGCGAGAACCCAGGAGAAGATGCTTCTTCCAGAAGCTTTGAAAGTCTAGTGTTCGAGGGGTCCCCTCCCCAGCCTCTGGGTCTGGCAGCTGGTGTGTGCCGCAGATGACTCTACAGCTGTTCCGGGTTGGCACCCGCTCCGCGGCCCTCTCCCTGCCAGCTGGCCAGCAGCAGCCGAGTTTGTCCACGGAGCTGATCCTTCCCAGCTGTTCTGCAAAAAAAAAAAAAAAAAAAAAAAGTAGAAAGGCGAGAAGTGGAGCTGTGCCCTGTTTTCTCTCCAAGATCCCACCAATAGCAACTTCCTCCGACTGGCGCGGCCTGAGCCTCTCCGTCCAGATGCCATGTGGCGGGATCCCAAGGGCACATCTGGACAGGGGAGCAGGGCGTGTCCAGCAGGGAGGATGGACGGGAGAGGCGCACTCAGGACACTCACTCTGCAGCTGGCTCTCCTCTGCCCCGCGCCCACACCGGCAAGTGGCCCCCAGACTGCATCGTGCTGCGGTGCCCGGCGGACCCAAGTCACAGTGGACCGTCCCTGACTCAGCTCGCTGGCCTCTGCCAAATGACTCCATTGGCTCCTATCGACAGCAATTATTATTTTTTTTAAAAAAAAAAAGCGTAAAAAGAAGAAGATGGAAATGAAGCTCTGGGTTGGAAATGAAATCTAAGGAGATGTCTGCAGTCTGCACATTTCAAAGGACCAGAGACGGTCACCCCAGGGCACACCGTGTCTAGTGCCACAGCGGAGAGGGGAGGAGAGGGGCACGGTGGGGGCGGGGGTAGTCACTCAGGAAGTGCGACACTCACACTGCCTTGAGGACTCGCCGTCAGACGTCAGACGTCACCGCGGTTGGTGTTTCCTTGGCAGGGGTCGATGCGTTTTGCGGGTAAATCTCCGAGGATTTCTATTTACACTTCTCAGTCCTGGGCTGATTTGTGGGCTGCCTTGGAATGCTCACTGGAGAAGAGCAGGGTCTGTGGAGGGCGGCGGGCGGGGGTGGGGGTGGGGTCTCTCTCTCTCAGCTCCCTCAGCTCCAACCACAGTTTCCAGATACTTGCCCCTCCCCTTGTCATCACCACGGAGCACTGGCCCTTCCTGCCCTTCCTGCGAGGCTGCCCCGGGATAGCCGCAGGGCTGAGATGGCAAAGCAGACAACTCCGGGCCCATGAGGCTGAGTCCACCGCCTGGCCTTCTCTGTGCCTGTTTGCTGAGACTCGGGGTCCCTGGTGTGGGGGACCTGGGCAAGATGCTTGTGTGCCAGTGAGGAGGCAGGAGCAGGCACCAGACTCCCAGCCCTGAGAAGCCGAGCAGGGACACAGGACACCGTCCTGCCACCCGCTTCCTGGAAACCGCTGTGAGGTCTCATGAGGTCTCGTGCTCTTTGTCCTTTCTAAGCACGGGAAAAGCCACTCCAGAGCTTCGATGCTCTTCTCAAGACTGCGGAGAAGACAGAGTTGTGTAGAACACGGAGCAGGAAACGGGTAGGAAACCAGTGCATCAGCTTCAACAGTCCAGAGTGGGATGGAAGGAGGATGAATGAGTGATGCTATCTCTCCCCTCACCATCGGAATCATGAGACGCACCCATCAAACGGCAGCAGGAGCGATGATTGAGACCTTTCAAGTGGCCTTTTCCCCAAGCGCCAGGGTGAGGACGGAGCAGAGACTCTCGTGAGATTGCGGCCCACCCCCTGTGTGAGCACGACACTTGCCAGCTCTCACAGTTCTCCTGGCTGCCAACAGTGTCATGTTAGGAAATAGCACATTAGCTAATACGCTACGTGATTCAGGGATTTTTGTTCTCTTCATAAGTTACACTTGTGTCCGACATGATAACCCAGGAAGTGTCTCAAATTCAAAATATTCCTGCAGGTGTCTGCCAGGCCACCACACAGCTGCAAAACCCTCTCTCGCCCCTTTGCCCCTGACTGTGCAGCAAGTGTAGCAACAAGTCTCGAGAAAACTGGCGAGCATCGAGCAGATGCACTTCCTAAGTATCTTCTTGCTTTAAGTACCTCCTTTTGCCCAAAGTAGCACTGTATCACTGTCATCCCGGTGTTCATCGATTTGCTCGAGCGGGCACCAGTCACGTCTCCATTGTGACACTTGTTGTTACTGTTTTTGGCATATCGAATACGCCACGGGGAGCTTGCCAGGCTCTGCCGTGTGGGCGGGATACTCTCAGTAGCTTGCTGGGCTCTTTGAGAGGGACGGAAGAATCGAACCCGGGTTGACCACTTGCAAGGCAAAGGCCCTACCTGGTGTATTATCACTCCAGCTCGAAAAAAATTATTAGACGAGGAAAATTCAAAAAAACAGAAAATCAGTACTTGTCAGGAGCTGAGGGAACAAGTGGAACATAATGGCTACGGTTTGTTTTGGGGAGTTACAAATGTTTTGGAATGAAATATTAGGCTGCACAATCTTATGAATATACTATAATTTAATTAAACACTCTGTCCTTTTTAAAAAACATTTTACACTCAGGGATCACTCCTGTTGGACTCAGGGGACCACGTGGGGTGCGGGGATCAAACCTGGGGCGGCCGTGTGCAAGGCAAGCACCCTCCCCACTATACTGTCTCTCCAATCCCCGAGTCAAGCACTGTAAAAGGTGAGTTGTATGGGGACACTTTTTCTATATTTAATACGGCGGGGCTGGCCATAGTGGGAGTGTGAAAGACAGGCAAATACAATTAAAGTCTTTGCCTCTGATGGGTCATCTAGAAAGAGGAATCATCTCAGTGTTCAGAGATGCTTTGGAGGGCTGAGTCCATGCTCTGGATGTGGGGGTTCCAGTCCCCTCCTCAGAGAGTTCCCTGGGTGCCAGTGGGGGGGACCCTTCCTGGCAAGGAGCTGGGGACAACCGCCCATCACTGGGTATGAAAGAAGAATGAATGAAAAGCAATAACCTGGTGGTTAGAGAGACAGTACAAGAGTTAAGGCGCTTGCTGGCCCCTGTTCAAGTCCATGACACCACATCTGGTCCCCTGAATATCACCAGGTGTGCTCTAAAAACCCAACGATAATAGTAGTAGTCCTAATGAAACTGTCGATTAAGGTGAAATTATTCTGGGGAGATTTGTGGGTGGGGAGGCTGGGAGTTGAAGCCTTGTTCAGTCTTTCAGACCTGATGGGTTTCGGTGAAAAGGAACAAAGGAGGTAGAATTAGGTGGAAGTAAGTTATTTCTGTTATTTCTCAGGAGAAATTTATAGAAACACTGGATGAAATAAGCCAACTGTATCATTATTTTAATGGTAAGATAAGTTCACGAATCATCAAAGGGACAATTTCAAAAACCGAATTCCATGACCCTAAGGTTGTTAACCACACAATGGTCAAGCACCGGCAGGTCACAGGGGCAGGCTGCATTATTTTGATCAAATGAATGGGTTTGAGGATTGTGACAGAATCATAGATCACTGGTCTGCCTTTGATTAATATTTCCTCTCCCTATTTCTCTATTCTGAAACCCAAGAATAATTTTCCATGCTTCACCTTAAGCAAAGTGACTCTACTAGTGTAGGATACAATGGGGCTGTAAGGAGTGAGAGGGACCCACCGTCTCCAGGGCATCAGGGAAACTGAGTAACAGAGTCAAGGCAAAGCTTGATCCCCACCACCTTCCTACCCAAACTCATCCCAGGGTCTGAAAACACATGTTAGTGTTAATGAAAGTGTTGTGACTTTTCATACCCAGGGCAGACCTTTCTGCTATCATTGGCTCAGCCAGTCAATCTCCCACCATCTTCTAGGGCCATTGTGGGAAATCGAGGACATTTGGACTTAAACTTCTCACAGCAGTCCTGGTTCTTAGCTACTGGTGTGAAGGAAAGAAACTCCCCAATGGAGGCATGCCGTCTCCTGCCACTAGAACCCTATCCTGGTTACATCCAGTCTCTTCCCAGAGTGGAATTTTATACCCGTCATCTGGAGTTTCCTGACCTCAGCCAGGGAGGTAAGAGGCCTGGCGGAGCCTGGTTACCCCACAGATCGTGTGCCACTCATTCCAAAGTCCTTTAATAAAGCCAGTTAGATCTCTAAATTTATTCGGATGAATTATGTTTTAACACTGTTAGTTATACTGATAATTTGGTAACAAAATTTTTCTAGTCCAATTCATAGTACAATTTTTTCAAGAATCTTTTCTGAACATCTTAACCAGAAGTTCCTGAAATTATTTGGCCTATCATTCCTTTCTCAGAAAAAAATATATATGTATATGTATTACTCACTGTGCCACACCCCCACGCCCAAAACCAACTTCCCTTAATCAAATGAACAAAAATCACTCAGCAATTGCACCTGGGCTAATATCCCTCCTCCATTGTTCCCTTGGTAACCCTCACTTTAAGAAACACTGCTATTGTGATCTCTTCAATAGAAGTGGGTGGGTTTTATTTGGTTGTCAGTCTGTAAGAAAGTGCTTGGGCCAGAGAGATAATATAGTCAGAGGACACTTATCTGCCTTGCACAGGGCTGACCCAAAGGGCTGACCCAGGTTCCATCGCTTGCACCCCGTTGTGTCCCCTATGTCTGTGAGAAATGACCCTGAGCATTACCAGATGTGTCTCAAAACAAATAACAACAAATCCAAGAAAATAAAACAAAACCAAAAGGCACTTTTTTCCAGTTACATGTGGATGCTAAAGTATTAGTTTTCCAGTTCAAGCTCTCTTGAATAATATCTTACATGCCCTGTTGAAGGAGTATTCTATTCAATAATAAAGTTGAGAGTACTGGAACACTGTAGGCAATAATCTAATGAATTAATACGTGGAAAACAGAATATCTTCCCAGCCCCTGACTAATACTAAGACTAGTCAAAGATAGGAAGTATAAGACCACTCTGGCACACGAGAAAAGAGAGATTCTTGACCCTCAAGTCAATCTTTGTCCCCTTAACACAAACCCCAAGGATGGGCTACGCCCCCAGGTAAAATAGTTTAGGTCTTAGAATATCAAGTTTGCAATTGTGCACCCAGAAAAGGATAAAATAGCAAAAAGAATAGAATTGGTCACAAATACCTGCTGTGACTGTACCCCAGGAAAGCATAGAATAAGGCTGTTTAGGTCCTTTAAGGTGCAGAAGGCAATAAGAGAAAAGAGAGAGTAGAAGATTGTCACCACTTTATCTATACTTACAAGGGTGCCTGCTGATTGGATACACAGAATACGTCAGCCTTTGGTCTTCATGTGTCTATTGCATGTTAATGTGTCTGTCAACTTAATGCCCCAGTGGCTGGATTATAGTGGCTGAGTTTATATTGAATGAATGGCCAGCCTGTGAAACTACTGATGGTTGCCCAAGTGACTCTAAAGCTTGCAGGGGAGTGAGGACCAAAAAGGTGAAAGAGCAAACTGACTGGGAGAGCAGAGCAGTACTGAACCTTCAGTATAGACGATATGGAGCTCAGTGTTGGCTTGGAGCAGACGGTGGTGGAAGAAACCAATTCCAGTGACTCAAGGGTGGAAGAGAGAAATTGGTTTTCTGAGTACCAGGAGTATTCCTTCAAACTATTCTTTATCGAGTGCATTGGCAATGAGAGATTTTCTTTGCCAAAGAGATAAATGTTTTTTTCTAAAAATGCTTGATTCAGGGACTTTTGTTTAGCTGAGGTGTTAGCTTCAGCAACTTGGCAAGTGCTATCTCCTTCACAGCAATACGTGTGGCAAAACTCCTTCCAAAAGGATGTTCCAAAGCAACACTAGGGTTAGCTTTAACCCAAAAATCTTGAGGCACATTTCCCCCACCTCTAAATAGTAACCTAGAGCGTGGTTTTCGAAAAAATCCTGGAAAGTTAACTTCTTTTTTAGGACTAAAATCTTAAAAGCTTTTTCTTGTGTGTCTAAGTACCAACATGTCAATGTCAACATAATTTTTTTTCAGTTTCCATAGGCCTTCATGGAAAATATTTCTGAAGCTGGGAGCAACCCAAATTTGAGTGTGGAAAGAAAGAAAAACTATGTCGACCTTGAGCATAATCGAGAAAAAAATTGAGGAGCTGTACTTAAAGAAATCTGTGTTGAATCCCCATGAGGTACAGTCACAGAGTTGTTCGTTATTGAGTTTCAGTCATACAATGTCCCCACACCCGTCCCTGCACCACTACATGTGGACTACATTTCCCAGTTTCCATCTCCAAGTTCCTCAGTTTCCCTCCCCCCTCCCTGTCCTCACAGCAGTATTCTCCAGTCATGACTACTGTGTTCTCTAGACACGTGACGCATACGAAATACTAAAGCAGACACATTGCAGACTCCAGGAGGAGTTTCTCAGGAACTCTGAAGAGGACTCTCAATTTTAACTTGTTAGCCAATTAAAGGAATCACATTGAGTTAAAATAATTAAATCTGGGCTGGAGGGACAGTACAGAGGGTAGGGCTTGTCTTGCACACAGCCAGCCCATGTTTGATCCTCAGCATCCTTGTGTGGCCCCCTGAGCACCACCAGGAATGATCCCTGAGCCTCGAGCCAGGAGTAACCTCTGAGCATTGCCAGGTGTGGTCAGAAAAAAAAATACATAAAAAATAAAAAAGAATAAAAAAATCTCACAAATGACAGCCACCGACTTGTTTTCTAATAATAACTCATCTTTTTTTTTTCAATGAATGAGAAGCACACCAAGTGTATTTAATCAATTTCTGACAACTTGAAAGGTTCTTTTACATAGTTGAAAAGATGAAGGTAAAAGCTTTGGAGTCAAATTTTGCTTTGCTTAAGAAATTATAGGCCTGATGCTGGCTAACTCCTGTAGTACCAACCGTTGCTAGTAGACTTCTGCATTAATAGGAAACAGGATCCCAGTGTCGATCATCCAAGATCCACATGGACAACACCTTCGAAAGTTGGATTGCCATCCATCAGCTTGACTGGGATCAAGGAGCTTCAATTGCACATTTAGTTTCTGAAGTCTAATATTTACCAAATGTGCAGACTCTATTTCTTGCAACCCTTGTTACAATTTCAGAAAGAAGACCCTGGGCTTCTTCTGAATTTCTCAGGGACTTGCTATTATCATGTCCGTGTATCTGCAGCCTTCATCTACTCCAGTTGCTATGACTTTTCTCATATACAAAGTTCTATCTTATTCTGGATCTCTTTGAGCAACGTTGAATCAGTTTGCTGATCTAACAATCTCACATTTACCTTAGTTTTAGGAGTACCGTTTTTTAAAAGATCTTTAAGGAATGAAGCAAATTAGATTTCATGAGTAGCATAAATCAGTATCCTGAATGTTCAGTGCTATTATTTATAGTTAAATATCATTTTCAATTATATTTATAATCAGAGAAATCAAGGAAGTATTGCTAGACATGAGCTATATTTTTGGTTTAAATTGGCACTTTGGTTAATCATTGTACTGCAGAACAAAGAAAAGAGACTATGAGCTTGTTTTTTTATGACTCAATGTAAGGTAATCAAATTCAGCAAATTGATTCGTGAGATATACTTATACAAAAAAGCAGTCTGTTAGTGTATCTGAAATTCAAATTTAACTGGGTGTCACATATTTTGTCTGGCACCAGCAGCATCACAGAAGCAAAATACAAACAAACAAACAAACAAACAAACAAAAACACATGAGCAGTAGAGCAGCAGCGCCTCTCTGGAGCTAGAGAGGAAAGGTTCTTCCTTCTGGACAGAAACGCTCTTCTTACACCAGAAATCCAAAATGCTGCCAGAGCAGCATTTAAAAGAAGTGACCAGCAAAAACAGATGACTGACTGGTTAAGGAAACTCTGGTACATCTACACAATGGAATAGTATGCAGCTGTTAGAAAATATGAAGTCATGAAATTTGCATATAGGTGGATCAACATGGAAAGTATCATGCTAAGTGAAATGAGTCAGAAAGAGAGAGACAGACATAGAAAGATCGCACTCATCTGTGGAATATAAAGTAACAGAATGGGAGACTAACACCCAAGAGTCGTAGAGATAAAGACCAGGAGGTCTGCTCCACGGCTTGGAAACCGGCCTCACATGCTGGGTGAAAAGGCAGCTGAGATAGAGAAGGGAACACCAAGTAAAGGATGTTGGGAGGACCCATTCGGTTTTGAAAGATACATGCTGAAAGTAGACTATAGGCCGAACACTATGGCCACTCAATACTTCTATTGCAAGCTAAACACCCAAAAGGAGAGAGAACAAAAGGGAATGCCCTGCCACAGAGGCAGGGTGGGGTGGAGGGGGATGAGGTGGGGGTGGTGGGAGGGATACTGGGAACATTGGTGGAGGAGAATGGGCACTGATGGAGGGGTGGGTCAATGATCATTGTATGACTAAAATGCAAACATGAAAGTCCGTAAGTTTGTAAATGTACCTCATGGTGATTCACTAATAAAAATTTATTTTTTAAAAAAGAAGTGGCCAAAAGTCATGGTGCCACCTGCAATATTCTAGGAAAAGTAAAGGAGCTCCCACCCAGACCTGCTGGGTCAGAAACCTCCATCTGAGAGTGGGTGGGGCAGAAATCCCTGTCTCAGCCTTGCCCACCCACACATTTATAACGCCCTTTCAAACTTGAGTTTCCTGAGGAGAGAATCTTCTTGCTTGCACTAACTAATACCACCCAGAGAATGGTGATAATCACAAGACCCTAGGCTTCCATGGACACAAAGGCCACCCCCACCCCCGCCGCCATTCTCTTCACTGATCAGAGACAGAGGTAGAAACTAGGGGGAGACTGAGTCTTTGACATCTTTATTTTGTGTAACTCTTCATACACCACTGCACTAAGAGTTCCCTAAGTCCCAAGATTATTTATGACTAGAGACTAAAGCCGTTTTATCAGAGCACTCCATTGGAAGGTCAGTTCTGCAGATAGTGGGGTCAGCTTATCCAAACCGTGCTTGAAATGGTTCCCAAGCAATATCAAGATAACAGATAGTGAACATGGTAAAGTCACTCAATGAAATGTTGAATATCATGCTTTTGATTTTTTTCACACTGACTTCTGAACTCAAGCAATAAACAAAGAGATTTACAACAAGAATATCTAAAGTATCGGTGATCTTTAAAAAAAAAAAACATCCTGTGCTAAGAAACTTTTTCAATTTGGGGAAAATTTGGCTGGACACTCCAACAACTTAATTGTTTTAATAAGGAATCAAATATTTGGACTCAACTTACATATTTTGTGGATTCTAATAACATTCAATTAGAATTTCTTATCTACCAACCAGTTGATCTAGAATAAAAGATACCATCCAGCTGGAATACATGATTTTTAAATCTAATTTTTACTAAGTAATTTGGCATGAACTAAAGCTTTTGAGCAAACATGTGGTTTGTTTGTAAAAAAGAAGTCAATGTGAATCAGTTTCAAAGTTCTTGATATTGTCATTCCATTGTGATTTTTTTTCTCTCTTAGATTCTAAAACTCAAGTTCATTTTTTTGGAGTGGAGGGTACACCTGCCAGCACTTGGGACTTAGCCAGACAGTGCTCAGAGAGTCGTGTGGTGTGTTGGGGGGGATCAGACCCAGGGCTCCTGAATGTGAAGGAAGCATATGCCAAAGCCTGTCAGCTGTCCCGGCCTCCAGCTCTCGACTCCGTGTAAGACAAGACACTGCTTGTACACGATGTAATCGCTGCCCTTTCTAATCGGGTAATAATACATTTATTCAGAGAGGTCTGGTTAGTTGTTTCATTAAATATTTATGATTCTTAGAGCTATAGCGAATCAAGAAAGTACACAGAGGTTCATAACTTTTTGAATCTATGCATATGCATAGCAATATTTATGCTATATGACAACATTTAAGCGAGATAATAATCCTCTCGAGGCTTTTGTAGTTCCCCACCCAGGAACCAGAGAGGATCTTACAGTGAGGTTCAATAATCACACTGAGAGTCTAGAGAGAATGGATGAGAGCTATGACACTAAGCAAGGTGCCTTCTGGGGTTCTCGGAGGACGGAGGTGGGGACTCTGGTGATAAATGTCGTGTTGGAATGATGTGCAGGAGAAAGGATTGTTGACAGTATTATCAATCACGGAATCTCAATCTACAGAAAATAACCATAAAATCAAATAATAAAATAATGTAGTAAAAAGATAAACCAATAAAATAAGATAAAATAAATAATAGATAAAGCAGCTATCTCCTGGGCCCCTGACAGTGAGAATTCACATTCAGGTGGATCGTAAGTGAGGGGGATGAGTCAATCACACACATTGAACACGTCACTGAAACACCACCGACACCTCACAGTCTGAGTCAATCGCCAATTTCCAACGAACATGTCAGCTGCAAGCAGGAATAATTTGTCCTCAGGAGGAAATAAGGTGTTGGTCTCGGATTTTGTAGTCCTTCAGGACAAATCCAGTTCTACCCAAAATTCTGTGACTCTGGTCTGGCCTGAATGAAGGCGGGGCAGGCGTCGGGAAGGAAAGCAGTGCCTGCAGCACCCACTATACACCCTGAGGCCCTACGTCCGACCCGTGTCACCCACATGCACCCAGCATGATCCTGGAAGCCCTCCTCTCTGTGCCCCACAGCTCTGTGGCAGGGTCCAGGCTCACTGGAGTCAGGTTGTGTGAGCGTCACAGAAAGGGGCACGGCCCCAGTAAGCACCGTGACTGAAGTGCTACCAGGAGCTTATGCTCCCTGAAAGTGACGCCCACCCCAGCACCTTGACACATGGGACCCCGGTCATGGCAGCAGCAGTGGCAAAGATGGGAAGAGATGGGGCGGAAGGATAAGAACAGAAAGATGTGACGGGGAATGACCAGGAAAGCACCACATACATTAAAATGTAAGTTACACTACCCAGGGGCTGGAGCTATAGCACAGCGGGTAGGGCGTTTGCCTTGCACACAGCCGGCCCGGGGTTCGATTCCTCAGTCCTTCTAAGAGAGCCCAGCAAGCTACCAAGAGTATCCCGCCCACTCTGCAGAGCCTGGCAAGTTCCTCGTGGCATATTCGATATGCCAAAAACAGTAACAACAAGTCTCACCATGGAGACGTTACTGGTGCCCGCTCGAGCAAATCAATGAACAACGGGACAGTGATACAGTGATACACTACGCAGACACTGAGCTACTTGCACTGAAATGTTTACATTCATCTTATTTTAAAAATTGAGAAGTAAAAAATGTAGAACAGTTTCAGTGTGCATAGACCTATGTGCTTCTCTCTAAAAAGAAAAAGAGAAAGTAATAAAATAAATATTTTCTCTTGATTAAACACTGTCTTAAGGTTAAAATAAAATGGAAAGTCAGAAACCGCATTCGTTTTGAAACACAGTTCCTTAATTTTATCATCCCCCATGGCAGCACCAGCTATGACAAATAATTATCTTTGTTCTAGCAGAGCACAGAGAGCCTGTCATTGTGTTGAGACTGACGCCAGCTAACCCCGAGGAGGGATGGCTGCGTTTCCTGATAGGAATCCATCACCCTCTCCTCTAACGCAGGGGAAGAAGGGATTCTTGAGAGCTTAAGTCCTATTTGTTTCTTACAACTCATTTCTTCCTGTCTGAAGAGTTTCATCTTTATTACAAATTACAAACCCATTAACATTTTCTATCTCCCAGCAAGTCAAGATGTGCCTTTGTAGGTAACATCAAAGCAGAAAAACTTTATTTCTTAAACAAAAGGCTTAAACACTTTCAAAAAAAATTTATGACCTGAAAATTTTTTCTACTGGACAAATAAGACTACCGTAAAACTAGGGAAAGAAGCATAAAGAATGGAGTTATTCCAGCATTAATCCTAATGTTTGATTCGTGTTTAAGTTCTTCGGTTGAATCTCTGATTTCCTAAATTGAGGTTTCTTGCTAAATTAGATAGAAATAAATACAGTGTTCATTTTCTGCAACACAGAGTTTCTGTAGGTTTCTTGTGGCCCCATTTTTGTACCCAGTGTTCAGAGACCTTGGTTTAAAATGTCCACATAGTTTGATTAAAAATGTTCACTTGGCAAAAATTCTTCTATTTTACATTCTAAGTATATTTTTTGTGGTGGGTCTTTTTATTTCTGTTGAAGAGAGCAGTTTGAGTATGAAGACCAAGCAGAAAATTGAATCTCAAATTGCAAAATGTGGCATGAAATGCAGTGAAATTAAGACATAAAATCATACATCTGATCATACATAAAATCATACATAAAATCATACAAACTTTAACAGAAAAAGGAAGGAAACATGTTGAACTGGACATTTTAACATTTTATATCCTAGGGTCTCCCTAGCATATAAAAAGAAGATACGTGTGTATAGACTTTTCATATAATGTCAAAAGGCTATGACAAAAGAAATTCTTGAAGTCAGCAAAAAGTAAATGACCAATGGTTTAGGCAGGGAGCCCTGTGGGAATTATAGCTGACTTCTTATAAAAACAATGGACGCCAAAGGCTTTGTAGTCAAAGTTCTAAATAAAATAGTTATTCAGAGGAAGGATTTTTTTCAATGAAGGGACATAAGCTAGTCTCAAGTAAGTAAAATTTGAGAGACTCTCTTGGCTAACTACCTTCAAAAGGTACTTGAAGATGTTTTCAAGTTGGAGAGAAGTGATTAGGGCTGGAATTTAATTCCACAGAGACACAAGGTGCTTCGGTGAAGGTGATTATGTTTGTAAGAGTCTAATTGCACATTTGGCCTCCTGTCTTCTTAAAATGATTTTAAGAGCCATCGGGTAAAGCTATACAACAGGACTGTTTTCTTACACCTGCATTTTATGGGACCCCCACAGGTGTTCTCTAACGCCCCATGGAGGTAGATGGAAGAGAACATCAGGGGAAGAGAATGCTGTCAGGTCAAAATCCAAATCCACAGGAGAGACGAAGGAAGCAAAAACGGGGCTTTTAAAAGTAACTCTAGTAATCCCCACAGATATTTGTTCTCTCTTCTTGGTAACTTTAGAACACATTAAACAACAAAAGTAATAATTAAATCCCATCGATAAATACAAAAATATATATATTTGGAAGTAAAATAAAGTATAATGCAGACAACATTTAGAAACACCACAAAATATAGCATAAAAGTTGATTTTAGGCCAAAAAAACCACCAGAAAGTTTCTCTTATAATGATAAAAATGGGTAAATTCACCAAAAAAATCATAAGTATATTTAAAGCTAATAAGTAGCCTCAAAATACATGAAGCAAAACTTAAAAATTGAAGGTAGTGATAGAATTCATTTATCACTGAAGGCTTTAAAAACTCACTTTCAATAAATAATATAACAACCAGTGAGATCAAGAAGGGAATGGAAGATTTAAACAGCTTTTATTATCCAGCTAGAGTTGACGAAGTTTATCATACTCTACCTGCTAACCGCACAGTACACTTTCTTCTCAAGCACATATGGAAATTGGTCAAGAATAGATTATATGTAGAAGCATAAAACAAAAGTCATAAAGTGACAATATTTTAAATCAGGCAGCATAGGTTCCCTGACAACAATAGAATAGCATTATAAATCAATGAAAGATGGAAACAGGGCTGATGTGGAAATTAAACAATATGTTCTCAAAGAATCAATGAGTCATAGGTTGAAAATAAAATCATAATGAATTTATAAAGTAGATTATAAAATGTATTTATTTGATCATAAATGAATTTATAAAATAGAGAAGTTCAAAAGAAAACACAGCATATCTAAATTTACAGGATATAGTATAAGCAACTTTGGAAGGGAAATTCATAACTGCAACCAACTGTATAAAAATTTTCAAAGCAATAATCTCACCTTCCACCCTAAGACACTGGGAAAAGGGACAAACACTCAATTTCCAGAAAATAAGGGAGAAAATAGTCAGGATGGTAGTGGAAATGAGTGAAAAAGGAACATAAAAAGCAAAATCAACAAAATTGAAAGCTATTTCTTTAAAATCAAATCATTAAAATTAGTAAATAGCTCTTAGAAAAAGATCAGACTCTCAAACTGCGAAAAAAAGAAGAGTAATTGGTAAGACTCTTACTTTTTTAATGATTACAAAAAATACCAAGTGCAACTGCATACCAATAAACTGAACAATTTAGATGAAATAGACAAATAACTGGGAAAACACAAATTAACATAAAAGTCTGAAATTTCATTTTAATTACAAGGATAGATTTACTAATCTGAAAAAAATTTTCTTTTAAAAAATCCAAGGCAGCAAAAATTGGCAAATTAAACTAAATATTTACAGACAACTGACTCTCTAAAGAATTGGAAAAGAGCAAAAAAAGTTAATTTTCAGATGAGTTTTCTTTTTCTTGAAAAATCGACAAAGACATCACATATGAGAACTCTCTGGATCAATATCTATTACTGATATAGAGGCAAAATTTGTCAATACCACAGTAACAAACTGAGTTCAACAGCATATAAAAGGAATTATGCACCATGATAAAGGGAATTCAATTAGTAACATATGATTGGCTTAACATTCAAGTGTCAATTAATGCAATTTTCCATATCAATAGGTTTTTTAGGAAAAGCGCATAAATCTTTCTGAAAAACAGAAATGCAGAAAGCAGCATAGGGAAAGCTAGCTGGTTTTTAGCTCAAAAAAAGTTTTATTCTGAATAATCCTGTAGAGGCAAGTGTCACCTTAACGGCTCACTCCATGTCCAAGGTCCCTGGATGACTGCCCCAGTTGAGCTGTTGAATTTTAAGTCACCTAAATGCTTTATTTCTTTCTGTAAAATGACTATTTGTACTAATGAAAAATAATCAAGTTAGGCCATAATTTTTTTTTAATTTGTAACGTGGGTTTTTTTTTTTGAGAGATATATCCAGCAATGCTCAGGATATATCTGAGGAATTTTGCACTGAGAAATTATTCCTAGCAGTTTCGAGGGACCATATGTCATGCTGGGGATTTAACCCTGGTCTGCTGCATGCAAGGCAAAGCACCCAACCCAATGTACTAACTCTCTGGGCCCCAGTTTTCAATTCCTAAGTATTTCTATCTGTCCCATTTCCTCATCTAAAACTGTACACCCCTGTATAGGACCCACCAAATGGAGTTCCCTAATTTAACAGCGCTACAGTGTCCTGACTACTCTGTAACAGTTTCACATGCTCAAATGTCACACATTTTTTTGTCGAAATTTTTTTTATTTTGATTCTTTGTTAAGATTAATAAAGAATTTTCTGAGACCAAATACTTATTGGAGCTAGTCAAGGTAAATCAGAATAAATGGAAATATCTGGAAATATCTTCTATGTTCTAGAAAACTTTATACTAAGATAGCAGTATTGCACTGTAGCACTGTCGTCCCATTGTTCATCTACTTGCTCGAGCGGGCACCAGTAACATCTCTATTGTGAGACTTGTTGTTACTGTTTTTGGCATATCCAATACACTACAGGGAGCTTGCCAGGCTCTGCCTTGCTGACTGGGTACTCTCAGTAGCTTGCTGGGCTCTCCGAGAGGGACAGAGGAATCGAACCCAGGTCGGCCACGTGCAAGGCAAATGGCCTACCCGCTGTGCTATCGCTCCAGTCTAAGATAGCAGTATTACACAAATTAAAAGAGATTCAACTTATTCCCTAAAAATATTCCAGTTAACTATTTTTATTAAGAAATGGGAACATTGATCTCAAATTTGATATGGAAATGTTGGGGACCCAATATCAACAAAATAACTGAGGGGATTTAAAAAAATGGCAAAACGAGTCAGACTTAAGACAGACATCTGGGTTATTAGGATCAAATTGTGACTGAAAATAAAGCTGTGTAGCTTTATTGATGACTTCCTGACAAGGACGTCAGGACCATTCAGTAGAGGCAAGAACAGCCTTGGCCACCAGGTCCCCGAAACTGTTGCTGCCTGTCTGCTGACGGGGCGGTTGAGGCGTCCATCTCCACTGTCCATCTCCACTGTCCGCCAACACAACTCCGTCCTCTCATCCTGGCGACCTAGCCACTCGTGTCCCATCAAGATGTCCACACGACATCATTCACACGAAAAGTCAAGAAGGGAACCTGCTTCCTTTCCAGGAATGTGTCTACCCAGGACACGCACACAACAGCAGAATTCAGCGCATCGCCCATGGTAGTCGGAATAGTGCGATGACAGCGTGAGAGCTGGGAAAAGGAAGGCAACTCTCGAGTGAAACCAGACGGACCAACGAGGCCGTCAGGGGCCTTACTGGGCCACCCAGCTGGACTGAAGGACAGTGGCAGGGACACGATGGGAGGGGTGCTGAGTAGGAGTTGCTGAGCTCCAGAATGATTCCAAAGGCAGAGACACTCCCTGACACTAAAAAAAGAAATTTTCCCCTGAGCTCTACGTGATGAACATTGTTCTGTGAGTAACACAATTAATGAGAGGGTGGCATGCTTTCAAAATTGGTTCCCATTAACTCATTTGAGAAATGTATTAGCATATTCTAATAGAGGTGGTGATCTGAAAAATGCCTCTGCATGTCAGAGAGTGCAGTGCCATTCACCTCTCTGACAATGTACATTATGCTGTTTAATATATGAATATGCAAGATACCTGATGGGGAATGCATACACTGTAAGAATGTAGAACATCTTACATGGAGAAATCAGTGTGAATTAGTTATATTTCCACGTGGTACATCCTAGCACTCTTCATTATATGACAAAAATATTTTTTAAGCCCTCAATTTTGGTTTTCTTTATAAATATTTACAGATGATTTAAAAAAAAATTTTCCCTCAAAAAATTTCACTGATTTCTCTCCTTTAACATACAAATATATTTATAGTCGAGTCCTTGCAGTTCTTTCCACAGCTGGATTTATGGCAGCACAATAATAAAGGAACTCGACCAGTGGATTCTAAATTAATTGGCAATTTGAACTTTGAATGATCGTTGCTTTGTTCCTGTTTGGGAAATCCTGATGGCTGGATTTAAAGATGGATAGAGACAAACTGCTTTGCTCTGACAAACCATTCTTCTGAGAAAATTGAACTGTTCTTTTTCCAAGGGGGTAATGATACCTAATCCATCGAGATGTAAAAACTCTATAAAAAGGCCTCTTTACAGAGTGCTCCGACCAGGCGGTTAGAGAAAGTGAGCAGTGTTCTTAGTGGAAGATAAATGGTCGCCCTGTAGAGTTTTATCTGTCAGCCTAATCTCGAAAGGCATCTCGTATAAAACTGGAGTTAAAAAGAGTGAGGAGGCAGCCCGCGAGACCTCAGCCAATACCTGGAGCTTAGCGCCTGAGCCCTGAACATGTGAAATGTTTAACATATTTGGAAAAAAGCTTTTCCCTCCACATTAGTCTAGGCAGACTCGATGAACCCGATGTGAGATAATCCCAAACAATTCAGGTTCAAGTAAGGTTGGGGAAATATTGTGGTGGACATAAAGCTTTGATGGAGAGCTTCTTTGATCTTAAGATTATAAAATACACAGCTTCTAATCTGACAAATTTTGAGTTGCAAAGCACAGTATCTAAACATTCCTCCTCTGTCATAACAATTTAATCCCCTAAGAATGTGATTTAAACCACGGCGGAGCAAAGGTTACCAGGAGATTTGTAGGAAAGAGGAAAACCGCCCCGGACACCTTGATGGCGCATCTCAGACCACTGACTACGGGACAGCGCGGAGCTGTGTGGCCAGCCTTGGTCAGGGCTGCCCCGTCCCCAGGCCTGTCCCCACAGTTAGGTGAAAGGTGAAACAAGTCTCTCTCTCTTCCTCCCTCCCTCGCTCTCTCCCTCTATCTCCCTCTCTTTTCCCCTTGTCCTCTTTCCCTCTCTCTTCCTCTCTCCCCCCCCTCTCTCATTCTCCTGCCTCTCTCCCCTCTCCTTCTCTCTCTCTCCCTTCTCTTTCTCTCTTTCTCTACCCTCTCCCTCTCTTTCTCTCTCCTCTCCCTCCCTCTTTTTATCTCTCTCCTCTCCCTCCCTTTTTGTCTCTCTCTCTTTCTCTCTTTCTCTACCCTCTCCCTCTCTTTCTCTCTCCTCTTCCTCTTTTTGTCTCTCTCCTCTCCCTCCCTTTTTGTCTCTCTCTCTTTCTCTCTTTCCCTCTCTCCTCTCTCTCTCTTTTTCTCTATCATCTCTTTCTCTTCACTTTAACTCACACACTCACTTCCATTCCTTTCTTGCTCAAGAGCCTTCAACAGCTACAACTATACTGAATCGAAAGGCTACCCAGTTGTAACTACACGCTTTCCACACACCGAGCAGTTGAAAGTCACCCAAGATTCAGATCTAGAATTTTAGCCAGCAATGCCGGTCAGTGAAACGAGACAGTGGGACTCAATGTTGGCAGATCAGCATTAATGCGTTTGGTTTCCTCTGGGGCCAAATAGAACTGAAAATTCTTGCATGAGCAAGGTGCTTCCCACTCAGGGAAGGAGGCTGGGTGTCAGTGGTGCCAAGAGGACAAACACCTCCCGACCGGAAGCATCTCTCTCTTCTCGGCTACTCTGACAGGGCCGTGGAGGTGTGCTGCCCGCGTCTGTGACAGCCACCAGAAGGGGGATAGTTGATGCATCTGCAGGGACTCAGTGCTCTTTGGGATTTGAGCAAGAGCAGATTATCCATGGGATGTATGTCATAGGCATCGGCATCATAGAAGCTCCTTTTGATATTAAAATTAAAGACCTATATTGTTCCTCTCCCCAGGGATTGCTTTTCTTCTATGTGAGGAGGGAAGAAAAGATGGGCCTTGCAGGCAGATTTAGAACTTCATTCAGAAAATGTAGTTTCTCACCCTCACCACTCCAGATGGTTCAGAAGCCTAGAAAACACGCATTCTATCCCTCCCAGAAATGCAGAGCTAGGAGGACTCTCACACAACTCTGTGCTCCAAGGAGCCAGATTTATGTACACAAGTGTCTATATGCTTCAGGAAACACATATTCTTTTCTTAAATATTTTATAAGCAAATTAACCCATAAAGACGGGAGCATGCCAGATGCCTAGTTTGGCATGGCTTTGCGGGACCAGGTACGAGACGCCACAGACACAGGAAGCTGGGTGCCGGCCTCCGGACGTCAGGATCCTGTGGTGAGGTGGCTGCAAATCACCTTGAAACGCCGTGCAAACCCAGAGGCCTCCTCAGGTGCCGGCGCTTCCTTCAATCAATCCAGAGAGGTTAATGGAAATCTCAGAAGAGTCCGGTACTAAATCTCCTCTGCCCAAATGAGTGCGGGGGCTGCTCGGGGAGAAGGCACCCTCGTCAGAGGCGGGAGAGCCTGCAGCTGGCAGAGGAGGAGCTCAGGCTGTGGGCCTGCTCGAGCAGGGCGCATCTCCTGTGGTGACGGCCCTGACTCAGCCTCCTCAGTCTCCTCGGCCTCCTGCAGGCCCCCCACCCCCATGCCCCTCTGTCGCTCATCAGCCCTCGCCGGGGCACCAGGCTCTAGCTCCCATGAGCTGAGCCCGAGGGCCTGGACTTCTGTCTGGGTCCAGTGGGTTTTCAATTCTTGTTGTAACACAGGTAAGAGGGACATTCTTACACGGGTAAGAGGGACATACACAACTCAGGTACTAGGCGCCTTGTTGGAGTGACAGAATAATCACCTGCCACCCTCAGCATCTGAAGTTGTTAGTGGTAGAACCAGCTCAGAACCTGCCAGGAGGGATGACATCCTGCACTTCGCTGTGATTTGCATTGTGCTGGAGGACACCGCGTCAAGGGAAGTGAAGGACAGAGGAGAAGGGCGGACACAGGGCAGTCTCACTTCTTCTAGAATCAGGAGAGGGGGAGTGGAGGGGTGCTAAAGTGGGGGTAATTCAAGCACCCTTGACCCAAAAACATAGGAAAGAGTACAAAGGGAAGGAATCAAAAGGAGCAGCAAGAAGCAGACAGGAAGCAGTGGGGTCAGGAGTCGGGCCCGGGCCATCGGCATGAGGGAGCCCTGCACCGCCAGGCCACACACAGTCACAGCGGAAGCGGGAGATGTGGAGCCGTAGCAGCCAAACGGAGAAATGTTCTTGTCAGGGAGGCCGGATGGGAGGAGGCTGGATGGTGGGAAGGAACAAGGGAACACTACCAGGTGGAAGCAGACTGTGGAACGTAGTTGTCCAAATCTCAACTTTGTCAATTATGGAGTCTTAATCACTTGTCTTGTATCACTTGTCATCCCATTGACCTTCAATTTGCTCGAGTGGGCGCCAGTAACGTCTCCATTCATCCCTGTCAGGTGCTGGTGTAGCCCAATGGTATCTGCTCGCTCCAGGAACACAAAGAGCCTCAAACCATTCATTCAGAGTTTTGACGAAGAAGTCTGACAATCTCGTTGGTGAGCGGCCATGTGGTCTTTTGACATCCCGTGGAATCCAGTTGGTAACAACTCTAGTCCAGCGGTCGTCTCTAAATTGCACTATGTGTCTGGCCCATCTGATTTTTGACGCCTCGGCAAACAAGATAGCGTCCCTGATTCTTGATCGTCAATGGAGGTTGGAACTCCAGATTCCTTCTCTCACTTGAGTGAAATGTGATATTCCAAGCATTCCTCTTTGGGAGACCCGAATAGCATTCTTGCCCTGTTTTCATAGGGCCCAGGTCTCTGAGGTGTATGTTAGTGCAGGAAGAATGGTGGAGTTGAAAGGATGTGCCCGGAGCCAGAGCTTCTTCATCCTCTTAACTTCTTTGATGCTCTTGAAGGTGTTCTACACTGCTCTCTTCCTCTTGTGCAGTTCTGGTTCCAAGTCGTTCCTCACTTTGAGGAACATAGCTGCTACATTCAGAGATGTTTGTTCCATTGAGAGCAAATGGAGCATCAGGGACTAGTTCGTTTTTTATGAACATCATCTTGTTGAGATTCAGCTGCAGTCCGACCTTTTCACACTCGAGGTCGAAGTCGGCCATTATTTGTGCTGCTTGGCTAATGTTTGGTGTTATTAGAACGATGTCATCAGTGAAGTGGAGGTGGTATAGTTTCCAACTATCTTCACTCCCATTCCTTTCCATTCCAGTCATCACGTGACATTCTCCAGGGTGACACGAAGAGTTTCAGTGAAATGGTATCACCCTGATGCACCCCTCTCTTTATGATGATGATCACTTCCTTGTAGAATGGTGGCTCACTGCCGGAAGTTTCTGTCTTCATCATATACGCACCAACATCCAACTACTATGAAGAAGAAATTGAGAAGTTCTACATGGAACTGGAGAAGTTCTATAAAGAAGACCACACCTTCTACAAGATCATTGTCGGTGATTTTAGTGCCAAGATAGAACCAAGAAGGTCACCCAAAGAGCTCCACATTGGGACCCATGGCCTAGAATGGAATGAACAGGGTGAGAAACTGTCTGAGTTCATCATGTCAACCAAGACCATCCATGGTAACTCACAGTTCCAGAAGGCCGAATCTAAACATTGGACTTGGGAGTCTTCCGGTGGACAGCTCCACAATAAAATTGACCATATCATATTCAATTGAAAGTTTTGCCTGACCGATGTCACTGTTGTCCCAAAATTCCAAACAAGATTGGACCACCATCTCCGTCATACAAAATTCTACTTCAGCAGGGAGAAAGGACTGAAAAGTTTAAGTCTAAGAAGAGAACTCCCAGAATTGCCACCAACTGGGAGCTCTTTGACACTATTGCAGCAACGTGGGAAGATGCCGTCCTTGACAACATCGACGAGGAATACGATCAACTGGTTCAGCACTTCCATGACTGCACGAGGAATGCTGAGAGTGGGAAGGCCACAAACAGATGTCTGTCTTCGGAAACTCTCAAACTCATTCACCAACGTGGTTTGGCATGAGCCTCAGGCAATCACAAGCTAACGTCCGAGCTCACAAAGCTGTGCAGAGAAGCGATAAAGGAAGACCTCAAAGAGAGAAGAGCAGCAGTGTTGGCCAGTGCAGCAGAAGCTGGGAAAAGTATTCACAACTCTCGCCTGTCCTTCAGCAACTACAAGACCAAGATGACTGCCCTCCGACATCCTGATGGATCTATTACATCTTCTAGAAGGCAATGGAGAGGATTATTCACGACTTCTACTCGGATCTCTTGGACAGCCACGTCCACCTGCCCACATACCTAATTCCGCAGCATGGATATGTCATTCCAGTGTCCTCCATTCTGAAATCCGACACGCCATTTCGTTGGTAAAGACATGAACAGCACCAGGACCGGACAAGGTCAGACCCGAACACCTGAAGAATCTGCCTCCAGTACTCGTCAATACACTGGCTCGGCTCTTCACACGCTACCTGTCTGAATGCAAGGTCCCGTCCCAATGGAAAACAAGCAGGACCGTTCAGTTGGACAAGAAGGGAGACATCCACAACTCGGCAACTATGTGCCTGTTGTCCGTTGTCTACAAGTTGTTCATTCGATGGAGTCTTGATTAAAAAAAAAAAAAGTTAAAGAAAAACAAAAAAAAAAACACAACCAGGACACATATTTAAGGGAACTATATTATCTCCTCTTCCTCTCCTCTCCTCCCCTCCCCTGCCCCCTCCCCTCCCCCACTCCCCTCTCCTCTCCTTTCCTCTCTTCACTCCTCTACCCTACTCTCCCCTCCTCTCCTTTCCCTCATCCCTCCTGTACCTCTCCTCTCCTCTCCTCTCCTCTCCTCTCCTCTCCTCTCCTCTCCCCTCCTCTCCTCTCCTCTCCTCTCCTCTCCTCTCCTCTCCTCTCCCCTCCCCTCCCCTCTCCTCCCCTCCCCTCCCCTCCCCTCCTCTCTTCTCCCCTCCTCTCCTCTCCCCTCCTCTCTCCTCTCCTCTCTCCTCTTCTTCTCTTTTCTGTATCAACAAGACTTCTGAGAGAAACAGTTTTCTGTCTTTATCCCAACAGTTATACTGCCGACCTGCTGCCTTCTTGAAAGCCATTTTTAAGGAAGGGGCTTGTTCAAATGCATGGGGCGATGAGTTTGTGTGTGAGGGGGCCTTGCGGGCCATGCCTCTGGGGGCCAGAGTTTCTGGATTCAGAGAGGACACTGGTGAAGGGCACGGGGCTGGAAAAGGACCCGTGTGGGGGTCTCTGTTTAAAATCAGCACGAGCAATGACCTGGAACCGCGGGCATCAGCTTATTTCCCTTACCTGGAAAAACCCGAACAAATCATCCAAAAATCGATTTGCAAGCTCCGAGGATAGTGCCCGGTGCAAGGAAATAATTCACAGGCCTGCGCGAGGCAGAGGCTGTCAAAGTTTGATAATTTCTTCCTGTGATGGCGATCGCCTGGTAAATTAGAGGGCAGCAATGGCATTATATTTCTTCACTAATAAACTTTATTGTCACTTGTAACATTCCTGTCTCATTGGAGCCCAGACGAACCAGTCTGGAGGTCACTGCAAAGTGACAGGGCACCAGCAGGCTTTGGGGACTCACAGAAATCTTCACCGGGGCAAACTTACCTCTCATTTATGCAGCGTCTCAGCGTGACACAGAGGGTCCACCTGGGATCACAAGCTATTAATAGTTTCAATTTTATCCCATAGAAAATAGACTCCACACTTATTAAATGAGCCTGTAATAATCTAAAAGGCATGATTTTCATCTTTAGCCTTAAAATTCAGAATACACTTAAGGGACAAGGTGGAGGAGGTTAGCAGTGCAGGGCGAGATAGGAGAGTTCCTTTCCCTGCTAAGCCAGGGCGAGAAAGGGAGCAAGAGGGAGCCTGAGCAGAGGAGAGAGGGTTGGGGACACAGAGCTCGCAGGATTGGCCTTCAGGGCACCGCTGGGCAGACATTAAAGAGCAGAGGATCTGGGACATAAACTGGAGGGGCTATGGAGAATTGTTCAGTACAAAAATCATTCCAAAAATAGAAGTTTGGAGAGCCAAAGTGCATTTTGAAAGTCATACTCCTTATTTTACAGGAAAAATTAATCATTTCATGAAAGAGATTTCCAACGGCCTTTCGTAGGGCTAAGACATCTAGCTGTGATTTGCTGAAAACTTGGTATTGGACCATGAACCCCACAGGGAAGGGTGTGGAGGGGCACTGGGCCCGGCCCCCAGAGTCCCACCTCAGGGGCCCTTCCTGCCGTCCTCTGCACAGCCCGAACATGCAAAGCAACCATTTGGAAACGTGTAGAACATTTGGGCAGAGTGGCTTTCAGCCTCTGCTAGTCCAGTCGCTAAAATATGGTCAAGGGGCCTATTTCATGCAGCATTTATTTCTGTCCTCTCAGTCCTCTGCTTCCTTTTATACTTCACAAATGTATGAATTTGCAATGAGCTGGAAACCAACACACCACAGAGCATCTGAAGGGACCTGAGAGAGAGGAGAGAGAGAGAGAGGAGAGAGAGAGAGGAGAGAGAGGAGAGAGAGAGAAGAGAGAGAGGGAGAGAGAGGAGGAAGAGAGGAGAGAGAGAGGAGAGAGAGAAGAGAGAGAGAAGAGAGAGAGGAGAGAGAGAGGAGAGAGAGGAGAGAGAGAGGAGAGAGAGAGGAGAGAGAGGACAGAGAGGAGAGAGAGAGGAGAAAGAGAGGAGAGAGAGAGGAGAGAGAGGAGAGAGAGAGGAGAGAGAGAGGAGAGAGAGGAGAGAGAGAGGAGAGAGAGAGGAGAGAGAGAGGAGAGAGAGAGGAGAGAGAGAGGAGGAGAGAGAGGAGAGAGAGAGGAGAGAGAGAGGAGAGAGAGAGGAGAGAGAGAGAGAGAGAGGAGAGAGAGAGGAGAGAGAGGAGAGAGAGGAGAGGGAGGAGAGAGGAGAAAGAGAGGAGAGAGAGAGGAGAGAGAGAGGAGAGAGAGAGCAGGTAGAAAAATGGAAAAACGTGAAATTCTGCACAGAAAACGTTTCAGCTTTTCATTAACACAGGCTTGGTTGAAGTCAGACGACTGCCCGGGAAACAACAGCCCTACTTGGGAAAATACTGCTAACAGCGACCACCAGAAGGTCAGTGACAGAGTGACCCGAAGGTGAGGCCTCCCCGGAGGGGCATTCTGACTCTACAGCGCCAAGGCGCTCCCTAGTCCCGGCTTGGTGGGGACACACTGGGCAGTGCTCGTGGCCTGCTCGTGGCCTGCGCCCAGGAGTCACTGCTAAGGGACCACATGTAGTGGCAGGGGTGGGAGCTGGGCTGGTGTGTTGAGGCGTGTCCACCCTCCGGCCCTCCCTGCCGGCCCCGAGGTGAGCTCCTGGGACACCCTTGTTGTGCCTGCACCCAGTCTTCTTCATTCCCCAGGCTCGCTCTCGGGCGGCGTCTTCCCCTCCCGGAGTCCTTGGGGCAGACACATCGAGTCAGCGTGCGTGGCCCTCTTCACCACACCTCTCACATTCCTCCTTCGCCGGATGATTCATCAATCCATGGACAGTTCTGGGCCGGCGCTGCTGACGGGCCGGGGTCGGCGCAAAAGGCAGCTGCCAGGTGCCGCGGGATCAAGAGCCTCCAGGCCCCCAGGATTTACCCGCGTGTTCCTCTTATCTCTCCTCCCATCACCCGTCACCGCACACCCCACTGAAGGGCGGGGCTCACGGCAGGCGACCCTCCCGCCTCGCTCCCCCGGACCTGGGCCCGGTGGGCGCCCTCCTGGCCCATCCATCAGGCAGCACATGTGCGCTGCACACATGTCTCCTAACAGGGCCCTGTGGCAGGTCCCCCCACCCGGAGACCCTGCAGGATTCTCCCAAACGTGGGCCAGTGGCCCGAGGGGTCGGAATCTGTCGTCTTCCCTCCACGCTTCCAGGGCCGCCAGCCTTCCACCTCCTCGGGGGCCGACAGGAGGACGCACTGACAGTGGGAGTTAGCAGGAAAATGACACAGACAGACGTCACCCCGCCCGGAACGCCCACAGCTCACCGCTCATGCCCCGCGCCCCACCCAGGGTCTCTGTGGCTTTCTAGTCTCCACACCCTTCGCGCTTCCTGCCGGCCAGGGGTCCCGCTCACGGAGACCCTGTGAGTCCGCCCAGCTGGGGAGCAGAGCAGGGGCCCTGCGCCAGCACATGCACCCCCGAGGGGCGACTCCTGCCTCAGCCTTCAGGGAATTCCTTCTGGCTCCAGGGCAACGCCCCTCACCTAGCATCCAGCACCCACTGCTGCACTCCTAACCAAGCATCCAGCACCCACTTGCTGCAACCCCAAGCCCTTAGGGTGCTGCCCTCTCTTGACCAGACCAGCCTGCCCCTGACACCACTGAGAGCATCCCAGGACCTTCGCTCTGAGTTGGCCAATGCCGTGAGGGACGCCAGAGGCCAGCTGCCCGCAGGTCTTTGCCCTCCCCTCACGGGCCTGCTGGGCGCTTGCGCGCCCTGCCTCTTCCCAGTCCCCAGAGAAGCACCTCTGCCCCAGTGTGGCTTCCTCCCACAGTGCCCCTCCCCCCAGAGTCTTCACTCCCCAGCCCCCCACCCCCAGCAGCTGTCCTGGCCCTGGGCACGAGCTCCGCCGGAGGCCTGGCCGGAGGGAACTGGGCGGTCGCTTCTCCTCCTCCTCCACTCCTCTGGTCGTGCCCCCACGAAATGCCCTGATGTGCCCCCGCCGGGGGCCTCCGCAGTGCCAGGAGATGTGTGCCCCTTCCGTGGAAGCACTGGCGCGTGTGCAAGAGTGCACTGGGGTTTCACACGGTTCTCCCAACGCACCCCCCAAGGCTCCCGGGCTCCCCCACACACCAGCCCCCCGCATCTCCAGTCCCAATAGGGGAAACTGAGTCTCCAGACCCTTGCATCTCCCCCCACCGCCTGCCGCAAGTCCTGCTCCCAGGACCCCTCCCAGAGCTGTCCTGGTACCCTGCTCCCCTCTCTGCTCCCGATGGCCAACCTGCTCCTCTCTTCTCCGTCACGTCTCCACCCTTGCTTGCCCTGGACATCCTCTGGGTCTCCTGGCTGCTGTCCCCGTCCCCTCCTTGCTGGACAAGCTTCTGGGTGGTCACCTCAACGACTCCTCACCGAACTCTCCTGGCACCCCTACTTTCCTTATTTCCCTCCAACAGAACTTGATGCCGACTCTCTCACTGCCCAGCCCAGGGCGCCCGGCTGTGAGAAGGTCCCGAGGGAGGACCCCGCAAGGCCCCTCAGCCAGGGAGTGCTGCCCGGTCACTTCCCCCCCCCCCCCAGCTCTCTGTGGCCCCTCCACAACCTCCTCTGGGAAGCGAGTGTCAAAGCATGAATCCTTCTCGGCTAGTTCCGCTTCCTCTACCTCCTTTCAAATAAAATTCTGATTTTAAATGAAATCTTACTAAGGAACCCCCAAATATGAAAAATAAATTGAAAGTGATAAAAAGAACCATCAGGCAACACACTTTTAAATTGTTTGGCAAAAATAAATGTTTCATTTTCACAGCCCCAGAAATACCCGTGTCGCTCAGGGCTGCCTAGAGCTCATTGTGAAACCTGGGACACTGGACTGTAGGCTACAGGCATCACAATGGAATGGAGAAGGCGAGCTGCACAAGAGTCTAGCCACACATACACACGTATTTACATGTCTCCACGTTAATTTGTGTATAAATTAATTCATGTCCATGTAAAGCATAGTGTGCTATTGAATGAGTATAGCGTTTTGGAAAATAGAAACGTGAAGATCAACATTGATTTCTCACAGCTCCGGGCAGCCAGGAGGAGGCAGTGCCATGGCTGCGTCTCACTGGAAGGAGCTTCTGTTTGGTCTGACTTGTGGTTGGAGGTGGGGTTGCACCTCGTGAGGCCCCAGCTGCCCCTGTGTCAGGGCCCCGGGGTCACCACAAGCAGTGCTCGGGGGGGCCAACTGAGCTGGGGACTCACTCTAGCTGACTGCCCACGTCTTCAAGCTCCGATGAGCCTCTGCTCTCACCCCCACTCAGGGAGACAGGACAGTGACCCCCACTCAGTGAGACAGGACAGTGAACCCCCCACTCAGGGAGACAGGACAGTGACCCCCCCCACTCAGGGAGACAGGACAGTGACCTGTCACTCAGTGAGGCCAGGGGCCTTCAGGAAGAGAAGAAACACACACGAGGGGAACCCACAAAAAGACACAGCAGCAACGTGTGAGGATGGGGCTAGTCCTGTGCTTGGCTACAGTTGGGACATGCCGGGGCAGGTGGCTGTCCCAGGGTAGGTGGCTGTCCCAGGGCAGGTGGCTGTCCCAGGGGCTTGAGCCCGGGCGCTGCTCCCGTGGATTTCCCAGCTCCGGGACTGTAAGAACAGTCGCTCCTATTTTTGTCACCTACACAACGTGGCACAAGCTCATCTCTTGGCAAGGCTCACACCCACTCCATGTCCCCATGGGCAAGGGTCACTGCCCACTGCATGCCCCCAGAGTGGTGGTGCTGCTGCACTGCCCTATCCCGAGGGTCACCCTAGACCCCCCAAAGCAGCACGGTCTGTGTCTCCGTATGCAGTGGCTCCGGAATCAATTCAGAAGAAGAATTACACTCAGGGATCAAATAATTCTGTTGCCGGTATTGAACCACGCCGTATTTGATAGTATAAGTTGGGATACAATAATATTCCTCACTCTGAAGATTTGACTGAATCTGTAGTGAGTTATTGATTAGAACTTTAACTATCAGTAAGATAAAATGAAATGAAAGTATAAATACTTTTAATAGAGGTCATCAATATGAAAGAATCTTTTGTAAAAGATAGACACAAAATGGGGTCTGAGTAACTTCTTAAGACAACATAAGAGATTCATTTTAAATTTTAAAAATATGCATATAATTCTTAAGTAGTGTTACTTTTCCACTATAATACATTTCTAGTATTGTACTCTATTTTATAAAATAGAATGCTGTTTTATAAAATAAAAATATTTTGTAAAATAGAGTTCAGTTTAGAATTTTTTTTCTTTTTGGTCACACCCAGCAATGCACAGGGGTCACTCCTGGCTCATGCACTCAGGAATCACCCCTGGTGGTGTTCAGGGGACCATATGGGATGCTGGGATTTGAACCCAGGTCGGCCGCGTGCAAGCCCTACCCACTGTGCTATCACTCCAGTCCCGAGTTCAGTTAGAATTTTTAAATAAATAAAATTATATCTTTTTATTAATTATTAATAAATTCAATTATTGAATTTGTCACTGAAAATAAAAGAACACATGTGAGATCTATCTGTGAGGAGGACAGAGAGGCTGAGATGACAGAGACAGTCAGGTACAAACTGACCTAGAAACATCTCCACATTGTTTCAAGGATGGACTTTGGCTTAGCCTAAAAACGAAACTCACAATTTCTTGTCCAAAATTAAAAAAAAAACATCTCAGATTGTTGATCGTGGATTCTGTAATTAGTTTTCAGATTCAAGTGTCTTGTTTGAAGTTTCTCTTTCTAGGAACCTTTCAGCCTCTGGTGACAAACACTTGATACATGTATGAGTTGGCGTCGAGTGGAAGGAATTCACACTCCAGGGATTGCACTGGCACTGCCAGAGAGATCACTCTAGGGCAGGAGCACGTGCTTTGCATGTGCAAGGCTGGGGTTCAACCCTAGCATCCCGTAGCCTCACCCCCAGCACCAAGGCGAGCGGCCTGGAACCCTGAGCCAGGAGCGTCCTCAGCACCACTGGATTTGGCACAGAAACCAAAAATCTGGGATCCAGGTGCAGCTGCTTTGTATGTGAGAGATCCCTGGCCCCTGCCCGGCACTGCAAAGAAGGAAAAAAAGTAATAAGTGATCTCTACTGTATTCAAAACCACTTCGTATTTATGGTTCCAGAAATAAAAGCAAGTTGAATATAACTGTCTTATTTATTAAAATTCACCAATTAATAATTCACCAATTATACCCACAGAAGTGATAAATCACTTGTATCACTTGTAGTCCCGTTGATCTTTGATTTGCTTGATTGGGCGCCAGTAACATCTCCATTTGTCCCTGTTGAGAGCTAGTGCAGCCCAATGATACCTGCTCGCTCCAGGAACAGGAAGAGCCTCAAATAGTTCATTCAGGGACTTGACAAAGAAATCTGACCATCTAGTTGGTGGGCAGCCACGAGGTCTTCTGACATCCTGTGGAATCCAGTCGGTAACAGCTCTAGTCCAGCGGTCATCTCTGAATCGCATTACATGACCGGCCCATCTGATTTTTGATGCCTTGGCAAATGAGACAGGGTCCCTGATTTTTGACCGTCGACGGAGGTCAGAACTCCAGAACCTTGATGTGATAAATATATTAGTGAATCCAAATCCATGTAACAGCTGGCACCTATTCCAGCCATGGGTGCATCCCTGAGCTCCCCTGAGTATGTTGCTGGCTGGATCTCTTCCCCTAGGACACTGAGAGCGTAGCTGCCAGCTGCACCCCAAACATTCCTCCCAGCTGTGAGGATGCAACCTTGCCTCCCATGGCTGAGTGTGCAAATCGAACACTCACCTAGAACCTTCACAGGGTTCTTGGGTTTCTGTCTGTTTGGGCAGTGCTCAGAACTTACTCCTGGCTCTGCACTCGGAGATGACTCCTGTCGGGGCCCGAGAGACCATACGGGGTGCTGGGGTCACACGTGTGTCAGTTGCTTGCAAGGCAAGTGTCCTGCTGCTACGGGCTCCTCTACCAGTTTTGAATGCTGGTTTTGGCCCACTTCTCCTGATAGCATGCTGAGCCTTGGCTTACATTAGATTTTATAGCATTTCTCCCACCATGTATGCCTCTTTGTGACCCCAGGTGTCTGCCTGAGTGGAAACTAGAGACATCAAAGAGACAAGGTGTGCACAGCAGCAAATGCTGACTGGGAAGCTCTGATTGCCTCCATCTTTCTATCCTGACAACTGTGGGTCTCTGAGACATCACAAACACTGCGATGTGAGCCACCCTTTCTGTGACAGATTATCCCAGGTCTGCATGGATGCAAGGGACTGGTTTATCTAAGCGATTACTCTACAGGAACGTTAGAAGGTGAGGAAAACAGGACAGGCAAGCCAACAAAAGAGTAAGCAGACACTATGATTAGTCTTTGGTTTACAGACAAAGAAAGACTAGGGTTGAGGGGATTGTTTATTATCCAATGGCATAGCTCTCATCTCAGTCCAGACTGGAGATGGGTTTGACATTGTGGGGAGTGGCAGGGAAAGGAGCTCACACAGACCCACTGGGTGATTGAACGCAACCATTCAGAAAGCAACTTAGGAATGCCCAGATTCCCTAAGTTTAGAAGTTCCCCTCTGGAAATATACTTTCTCTTCTCCGGACTGGAAAGACAACCAGGTGCTATGAGTATATTCAAAAAATATTTTTAGCCTACAGGTAAATACCTCTAAACATAAGCATATAAGCATAAAATAAAGAGCCAGTGCAAAATCTGTATCCCTCGGCAGAGGAACACATAGGGTTAGTACATATTTAAATCCATTAAGTGATCACTAAGTGAATTACATCAGGACATAGCAACGTATCTCAATGATTAAAAAAAAATAGATGCATGTGGCAGGGTGAGGCTTCAAGAACTTAAGCGACAGTAACAGAAATCGCTTGCGTGTTTAAACCTACGTGGCAGTAAAATTGCAGGGACAGCGATGACATACAAGGCTGAGCCCCTGGGGAGCGAGCGGATGGGTCTGAACCCCATTCCCGGCCAGTGTGAGCTGGAGCTCAAGCTTTTTTATCTTTAAATAAAGAAGGGAACAGTAAAGCCAGTGCAGCAAAATGTCAACATCTGCTGAATCCGGGTGGTCGATCCGTGGCTATCTATGATATTGTTTTCAATGCTTTGGGATATGTTTGAAGTATTTCCTATAAAAATAAAAGTGTTTTAAATAAGAACTGCCAATTCATTTTGTTTTTTTTCCAGTTCAGTGGCACTTTGCCCTGCACGTTCATGACCGAAGTCAGGGCTCCTATGCTTTGAGACTATTTTAACAGCCATCGCCTTCCAGCCGGGGACAACACTGGCTCCATTGCTGCACCCTTTGCGGGGCAAGAGGGTGTGAATCTGCGTGTGTGGGATTGTGTTGCTTAGCAAAAGCCAGGGCACATCAAAGACTGGGGACCATGAACTCCACAGTTTCACTCCAAGACCATGCAAGAAGGGAGGAAGTCGAGCTGGGAAGCAGAGGAAGCAGTTGCAGCCAACCGAGAGGAGCGGAGTAGAGGGATGCGACACCGGAGAGTCGAGGCAGGCCACCAGAAGGGGGCAGCCACCATTTCACTGCCCAGTCCTGGCGGGCACCGTGGAGAACACCCCTGTGGGCTCGAGTGCCCCGAGGCGTGGCAGGAAGCCGCAGATCCCAGCCCTGTGGAGGGAAAGAACCCAGTGTCCTGCTGGGGACAGGCTGGTCTCCGGCCACTTAGCAGAGATTGCAAGGTGGTCTTCGCAGGGGACCAGGGAGGATCCAAACAACCTGGACTCGAAGATCCTGGGTGGTGACCACCTCCTGCAGAAGCTGGAGGTCCCGGCTTCCCCCCAGGGAAGTCGGCCGTGCTGGGTGCTTTAGCTGGGGTGCTGTGCTTCCCACCTGGGGTCTCCCCTTCACCCTCCCAGCCACTGAGCAGAGACCGTGCCGTGAGGCTGGCGTCTCACAGGCAGCAGGCACTCAGAGATGAGTGTGATGGACATTTCACCGGCAGCAGGAGGGCTCAGTGTGTCCCTTCAGAGCCTGGGTTAAGGGGCTGCAGAGATACTGCTGTGCCCGAGTTTCGGATCACCAATCGCGGAAGACCAGGTTCACACATGCTCACACAAACACAAAGGAGCTTTATTACCAGCCCGAGCCAGCGCCAGCCCGAGCTAGGGTCCGAGTCTCATCCAACGCAGTGGAGTCTTGACCAGGACCCTGACTCCAAATCACGGCGGTTTATACGGAGTCAGAGTCAAGAGCAGTTTATACACTGGCCTGTGGTTAGCACCGGCCCTAGGACGACAGTGTCAGAGTTAGACAGTGGTGAGTAACAGCATGTGAGGAGGGACAGTGACCCCCCCGTGACCAGCCAGACCAACTTCCCAGATCCTAATCACTCAACTGGGGGTCTACCAGGAACTGCGAGTCCTGTTTTGGGGAAACAGAGACTGAGGCCTAGTTGACTTCATGTTAGCTGCAGCCTGTCACGGCATCGGTTTCGCCCTCATCATAGTACGTGCAGAAGGCACCTGCCTTGCACACCAGATCCGAGTTTGATCTCATCACCCCCATGTGGTCCCTGGAACCCCATCAACAGTGATCCCTGAGCACCACTAAAAGTGATCCCTCAGAGGTATGAGTTTGCAGTGACGTGGCTCGTAGGTGATCATGGGAGGGGGCCGTTACAGGCACGCCCTCGGCCCAGATAAGATCCAGAGCTGCCTCGCGCAAAAAGAACCCTCTGCTCCTCCAAGAGGTCTTCTAACCCATTTTGGTACCCAGAACGACTTCTTATAGAAATGCATCGAGACTGTGAACTGAGCTAAAATATCAGAAATCCAAAACCATGCAGCCGCTGTAGCTCATAGAGTCTTCATTCTCAGCAATGGAAAGAAATTATTAAATGATGCCTTTTCAGCGGCCTGATTGTTGGGGGGAAATTCCAGACAATAATAGTGAGTTCTCTATTGAAATATTGAATGTATGCAAAGCATAGAGAGAATAAAGTGAAGATCATTAGCTACTTAGGTGGGGGCTGGGTGGGAGGGGGGTATATTGGGGTTCTTGGTGGTGGAACATGTGCACTGTTGAAGGGATGGGGTGTTGATCATTATATGACTGAGACTTAAACCTGAAAGCTTTGTATTTTTTTCACGGTGAGTCAATAAAATAAAAATTAATAAGAAGATAAAAAGAGATCTCTGAGCACTGGACCAGAAGTCCTCCCTGACCACTGCCAGGTATGACCTAAACACTAAAAGCTGAAAACAACAAAAAAAGTTTCCCACATTTAATGTGGAATTCTTTTTTTTTTTTTGCTTTTTGGGTCACACTCAGCAATGCACAGGGGTCACTCCTGGCTCATGCACTCAGGAATTACCCCTGGCGGTGCTCAGGGGACCATATGGGATGCTGGGATTTGAACCCGGGTCAGCCGCATGCAAGGCAAACGCCCTACCCGCTGTGCTGTCGCTCCAGCCCCCAATGTGGAATTCTTAAAGAAGTCTGAAAATAATATTTTGGCTCAAAATTATATATCCAATAAATATCAGTGCCTGACAAAAGCTTAGATACAAAGTTGTAGCAATAAAATGTAGTAGATAAAACTGCACACCTAAATGATTCACATTTTCTTTGTGCATTAAAAATACATAAGCGGAATATGAGAAAGATTGCTCTGGCCCCCTTAAGTCCCCTTTAGTCACTCACTAAAGAGAGTGACTCGTTAGTCACTCTCGTGAACCTCTGAGAAGCTCCAACTCCGCAGAAAGGCAGGTGTGTACACTCCTACACTTCCACAAACATACATGCAGCACACACGCCCGCACGCATGCACACATGCACGCGCACGCATGCACACACACACACACACACACACATACACACACACACACACACACACACTCTTCTGACGAACAAAGAAGAATTTCCCAGACTGTGAAGCTCAGTGGTGAGGAAAGTCGCATTCACAAGGTCTTAAACGGTTTTAAATGTTTAATTCACAGGATTTTACACGGAGCCCAGAGTAACCAGAACAGCCCGGAAGTCATTCCCATGACCAACATCAGGAGACAGAGGGAATTTCAAGGGCAGAAAGTCTGGGGTCTGAAACTGGAACCTAAACAAGCTCTCTGTCCCTCCGGTGGGGGGCCGCCCTACCCCCCAAACCCCCTAGCCTCGCCTCAATCTGCAGGAACAGACTCTCAAGCTCACTCAGAAGCCTTTTCCTTCTTGACCAATGTCAAGCTTCCTTCTTCCCCTCTAGATGCAACATGGGCACCCCAGGGCATGGCCGAGAGGTCACGACAGAGTCTAGGCTGGTGTCCAGAGTCCAGTCAGGTCGAGCGTGCGGGCTGAGGCAGGCCGGGGCTGCAGGTGGCAGAAGTTCGAGCTGGAAAAGGGGGCCTGGGGGGGTCTTATCCAGAGGCCGGGGACTTTGTCTGCCCATCACCATGCCCTGGGCCCCTGAAGATGACCAGTAGGACCTGAAATTGAGCGGGTCACTTGGGACGGGAGCCATCAGTGACCTGCGGAAGCTGTCCCCTCAGTGGCCCGGCTCTCCAAGCACTGCCCTCTGTGAGGGCAGGAGGGAAATCCCCGCACACGTCTCCCGTGGGCTCACGACCCTCTGGCGGAGACTCCCAGTGCTTGCTGCCCACGTACCCGGTGATATCTCGACAGGCTCGAGCAGACTGGGGTGTCAGGAGGGGCCCGTCTTTCTTAGGTGCTCAACAGCCTTTTGTTTGGTTGGTCAGTTGGTTTTTGAAGGGAGAAAGGTTGGGTCACACCCACGGGTGCTCAGGGCTCTGTGCTCAGGGATCACTCCTGGCTGGGCTCTGGGGAATTGGAGTGGAGTGGAACATGTGCCCGGCACGCCCCATACCCAGAGCACCAGCTCTCGGACCCCACGCGCAGCGACAATGATCTGCGGAGCCCAGTGTCCACGCGCTGTGACTGATGGCAAGCGAGGGACACAGCATGCGCAGAGGCCAGGAGGGGACACGTCCATCAGCTCTCTCGGAGGAACAGGCCCCCAGGAGACATCTTGGCTCTTCAGGCATGTGCCAGGTGCCAAAGGCTGTCGACTCCCCCGAGGGGCATCTGGAACCTCAGGGAGCCACGGGCCCCGGGGGGTCTCCCTCCTCCTCTCCGGCCGGCACTTCAGGGTTTGTGCTCTTGGGTGCTGTCCTGTTCGGGGCTTTGATCGCTGGCTGAGGCCCACCCGGGCTATGGAGTCGCTCTGCTGATTCACTCACCCGCTCAAACACTGGTCGCCAGCAAAGACGCTCTCCTAGAAACACCGGGATAACACCTGGCCCAATGGCAGGCACCGCCACGGCCAGACGAGGTCATCCACAAAATGGGGGAGGAGGGGGAAGAGACGAGAGAGCAGAGGGCAGGCGGGGGGGCTCAAGTCTCTCTGCTCAGGGGCAGCTGAGAGGGAAGCAAGCCCCCCACCCCTGTAAACGCTGAAGAGAGTTAGAACATTGTTTCCCCCCCCAGGGCTGGAGGGAGCGGCGCCCTGCAGCACCCTGCCAAGGGGGAGAGGCCGGCAGGCGATCAGCCTCCAGAGGTGCTTGGGGGAGGTGGGCTAAGTTTCTTGGGTGCTGCCCTCGCTGCACTAAGTCCTCCTGCCACCCCCTGGGAAGGGTCCCAAGGTGTCGCCGGCACCTGCTCGTCTAAGCTATATTTACAGCTTCTCTGAATATAAAACTCCCGTCACTCACTCCTTTATTTTTGTGCTCACTTTTCCACTTCATCCCTTCTCTAGCTTTCCACTTCAGGAAATATCTCCTGGCAGAGTCTGTCCCACCTAAAGCTTTCCTTCCTGACCCTTAGAGTATGTGTGTGTGTGTGTGTGTGTGTGTGTGTGTGTGTGGTGAGTGTGTGAATGTGTGTGAGTGTGAGGTTGAGTTTGTATGTGAGTGTGGTTGAGTTTGTGGTTGAGTGTGAGTGTGTGTGAGTAAGTGTGTGAGTGTGTTTATGGAAGTATGTGTATGAATGTGTGTGAGTGCGTGGTATGACTGTGTAAGTGTGTGTACGCAAGTGCCTGTGAATGTACAGTGTGAGTGTGTATGTATGAAAGTGTGTATGAGTCTGTGTGTGTGGTGTGTGTATGAGTGTGTATGAGTGTGTATATTAAAGTGACTGTGTGCTTGACTATGTGTGGTGTGTATGAATGTGTGAGTGTGTGTGTGAGTGTGGTTTAGTGTGCATGTGTGTGAGTGCGTGTGAATGTGAGTGCCTGTGTGTTTATGGAAGTGTGTGCATGAATGTGTGTGAGTGCGTAGTATGAGTGTGTAAGCGTGTGTATGCAAGTGAGTGTGAATGTATAGTGTGAATGTGTATGTATGAAAGTGTGTATGAGTCTGTGTGAGTGTGTGGTGTGTGTGGTGTGTGTGAGTGTGTGTGAGTGCGTGTATTAAAGTGACTGTGTGCTTGACTGTGTGTGGTAAGTGTGCATGAGTGTGTGAGTGTGGTTGAATGTGCATGTGTGTGAGTGTATGTGAGTGTGTGTATGTAAGTGCATAGTGTGAGTTTGTGGTGTGAGTGTGCGTGAATGTGTGTGTGATGTAGTGTGTATATGACTGTGTGGTGTGAATGTGTGTATGAGTATGTGTATGTGATATGAGTGTGTGTGAGTGTGTGTATGAGTATGTGTGTGTGATGTGAATGTGTGTCTGAGTGTGTGTGCGTGTGCTGGGGTGAGGGGACTCACGTTTAAAATTCATTTTAAAGCATGATCCTTTGTATGGGGCTGGCTGACCTGAAAGAACTCATTCTCCTGGGAGAGAGAGAGAGAGAGAGAGAGAGAGAGAGAGAGAGCTCTGGCCATGGTTTTGTTATTTCTACTCTCTGCGGACCTCCTGGCATCAGAGAAACATCTGACAGAGGAATACGACGCTCACATTTTCACAGAGCCAAGGGAACAATTTGGAAAGTGTTCAAAAGAAAATTGGGAAAGTAATTGTTTAAATGGGAAAGTTCCCAGTACCCAGATTGACACTTGATTCGGATGGTTGCCTCGAAATAGCACATGTGGGAGGTGAGAGCTCTCGGAAGCAGGAAGTGGTCGGGAGAGGAGGTTAACGGGGAGTCCCCACCCCCTCCCCCGAGACGTGCTTATCAGCTTGATAAAGATGACCATCGCGTCTGAAGGACCTGTAGTCCAGCGTCCCTGACACGCTTTATTTTCTGAACTTGGGTGGGGGTGGCGGGCTAGGGTTCATCTCTGCTTGCTCGAAGACCAGAAGGGAGGAAAGAGAAATCGCAAGTGAATAAAGGGGTTTCTGCAGTGACCTAAGAGGCAAGAGCTGTGAGAACACAGATAACATTGAGATGAAGGATGGGGTGGACCAATTACTTAAGTCACATCTTTCCTAATTGATGAGAAGGGCATCCAGCCAATTTCCACTGGACACTTTAGGGAAGATGATTTCTTCTTCAATATAATCATTTTCAAAAATCTTGACAATATAGAAAAATTTCCAAAAGACAAAAAAAGTGACTTTCAACAGTGTACGGAAGGTGAGCTGAGAGCTGCCGGGCCTTTGTCCACGCCCCCTTCACGGTCCTGCTCACAGCACGACCACTCGAGGCTGAGGAGACCTATTTGCCCAAGTACAGGCCAAGAGATGGCTGTCAACACCCTGCAACTATAAGTTTTTTAAAAAACTGAACAACTATACATTATCTTGGTCTTTCTGTTTTATGATGTGTTCTACTTCAGTTAGATTCCTCTACGTAGAATTAAAGTAAAATTACTAAGATTCAGAACATGTTAGTGAAATTAAAATTTTTTAAAAATAAGCAAATAAAGTCATCAAGACATGACTATGGATCCATGATAATTTTAAAACCAGTATCAAATGACACTCAGATAGACTGAAAATGTGAATGGCCAGGAATGACCATGTGCCTTCTGCGAGTCCTTCCTGCCCCTTCCTGGAGCTGTACAGGTCTGCGGCCATTGCTAGAAGATCCTTTGGGAAGTTTTCCATCATTTTATTTATCCAGCTAAGGCTAGTGATACTTCTCTTTGCATGCCTACTGCACCAAATTGGCAAAATGTGACATTAAGAAATGAAAAAAAAAATGTTTTTTTCAGATATCAAAAGATGGTTGTGGCCAATGACAAAATCAATGGAATTCTTTCCCTCCCCCCTCCTTCCTCTGTGTGTGTGTGTGTGTGTGTGTGTGTGTGTGTGTGTGTCCTCCCTAACCCATGTTTCTGGTTTCTGATTGAATACTTGGCTTAGTCTTTAACCTTAAGCAAGAAAGAAATCACGACTCAGCTAATAAATAGCAATTGGTAGCAATTTCCCTTCATGAGGGAAGGTTCTTTGAGACCAATAGCAAAGGGGGATGTAATAGCATCGCAATTACCCGACTGCCTCTGATGGTCCCCCTTTGGCTTCTAGCCACATATCACAAATTCTTTTCTAAATTCGTAGCTCAGCTCCCATTTTCTCATTTTATGCAGCTAATATTCTTACAATATTTCAAGGACTCTTCACTCTCTCAATCACTTCCAGGAAGGAAAGGAAATTATGGTAAAAAGGAGGGCATTCTTTAAGGAAACTAATCAGTTAGATAGTGAAGAGATTTAAGAGCAAATTTAGAGACTTAGCGAGTAATGAAAGAGAAGAAACCTTTAGCTATAGATATTGCATCTGTAATGTTGTTTTAAAGTGCTAAAATCAACTTCAGGAACTGGATTAATCAGTCGAGTGCATTAAACAGAACCAACTGACATGATTTCTAGTCTGAGGATAATTTTTTTAAGCTGCAAAGTCCATCTTTATTTGTTTGGAGAGCTTCACACGAAGGCAGGACAACTGTAAAAACATCTGCAGTCAGCTGGAACGACATTCCCATCACCACGGGGCAGCTGAGATGCATCCAACCATCTCTTCTAGGACATCAAAAAATGTGCCTAATTGCTTTAGCTTGGGCTGGTTAAATAGTTAAGTGCAGGGCTGTGTCTCTGAGTGTGCAGTGGAAAATAAATGACCTGATGATGGGGTTAAGGAGGAGCATCGTGATAGAACCTCCTTTGTGGTCTCTCTGGGGGCGGCTTGGCGTTCCAACTCTCAGTCTTCACCTTGTGCAAAACAGAGGATGCCTTTGGGGGTGGAGTACATGAGACTTAGCTTCCTGCGTGAGAATCCTAACCCATTTGAAGGGGCCTGGGGAGGAAGCTTCTAGACTGAAGCGGGGTAGGACTCTGAGACCATAGGTTGTTTCATAAGCCAAATCAACGCCACGCCCATGTAGATCTCACCAGGCCCCCTCCATGTGTTAATGGTCACCCCTCATTCAACTTCTCGGGTCCGTTTCCCTCCACTTCCTTGTTGTGATTATAGCTGTGACTCTGGTGTGGATGGAGTGACACCGCATATGCCTCTCAGTTCCTCTCTCTTTCCAAACACACGGGCCGGCTCTGAGCAGGACTGTCTGGAGACACGTGTCAGTGGACATCCCTGGGGCAATGAGATGAGGGGCAATGCTCCGAGTGCTGCATCTGACCCTCCCTTGTCAGAGCATCTGGCTCCCTAAGAAGGCGAGTGCCCACCCTGGGTGCCGCTTTCTGGGGTGTGTGTGGGACCCTCAGCTCTCACCTGCCCCTCCACTGCCATCCAGGTGCTTCCTCTCCTGCATTTGGCTTCTCCTGGGAGCAGTTCTGAGTTTTCATTATTTAGCCAGGCCAGGGCAGCCCTGAAAAGAGCCATCTCTTATTCACATCAGATAAATATTCCTTCCCTTGCCCAGGGAGAATGCATGAACTTCACTAATTTCCTTTGACAGCAAGGGGAGGGTCACTGGGAGGAATTCATGCCCTGTCCCTAGAAGACAAGAGGGTTCACACAAATGGCACGGCCGAGGGGAGGAACCTGGACACACTGGCATGACGTCAGCTTCTCAGAAATCATCCACGGAAGCTAAAATTCTGCTATCCATGTACATTTTCTACACAAATTTTTGTTGGACTCTCAAAGGAAATAATGGGATTAAAAGTTACCTCCTACCTCCCTTTTTTAAAAATTGAATCACCATGAGATATAGTTACAAGCTTTCAGGTTTGGGGGCCGGAGCGATAGCACAGCGGGTAGGGCGTTTGCCTTGCACGCGGCCGACCCGGGTTCGATCCCCGGCATCCCATATGGTCCCCCAGCACCGCCAGGAGTAATTCCTGAGTGCAAAGCCAGGAGTAACCCCTGAGCATCGCTGGGTGTGACCCAAAAAGCAAAAAAAAAAAAAAAACAAGCTTTCAGGTTTGAGTTTTGAGCACACAATGATCGAACACCCATCCCTCCACCAGTGCATATTCCCCACCACCAATGTCCCCAGTATGCCCCCCACTCCCCGTTTCCAGCCCTCCCCCTGCCTCCATGGCAGACAATTTCCCCCATACTCTCTCTAATTGGGGGCATTATGGTTTGCAATACAGATACTGAGAGGCCATCACGTTTGGTCCTTTATCTAAAGTTACCCCTTTTGAAGGAGGCAGAGAGTCTTTCTATTCATCAGAAGAATCGCAACTGAATGGGCAGACTCTGGGAGGAGGCGTTTCCGTGGGTGCATCCTGCTGTCTCCTCCCCAGCCAGAACAGCAGGCAAAGGGGGTTTGCAGGAAGGGGGACCAAAGTGTCTGGGATGAGTCACCCATAAGACGTTGCCAGATATTTGTGAGCTTTCCAACTGGCTCCTGGGAGAAACAGGAAAGACGCTTTGAAAGTGACATAGTCTAGAACTGTGGAGTCTTAGAACTCTAGACTGGTGTGCGTGAGCAGGGCAAAACTGTCCCCAAACCCTCCAGGAGAAGGGCCACAATGTGGGTGTGGCTCTGGCCTCACCCAGACAAGGAGCCCAAAGATGTCAGAGACAGAACACGACCTAGGCTCCGACCCTGTGTGTGTTTCCTGAACTTACAATCTTCTTATTCAATCCTGTGGGATCTTTCCTTGTTATAATATATGTGTGTATACACACACACACACACACATATATATATATATATATATATATATGGATTGTAGGAGAAAAAGGACTTACACAAATATTGGGAAGAACTATCAACCATGTGGGAATCTCAAAAGATAAAACTTTAGTATCATAAATGCTCAGAGGGGGCAAATAGACTGGAGAAGGTGCTATCTTGCATGCAACTGGCCTGAATTCCAACCCAGGCACCCCATATATTCCCCCCGAGACCACCAGGTCCCTGAGCACAGAGTTAGGAGTAAGTGACCCAGATCCAGAGTTAGTGCTACATGTTTTGAGTCAGGATAGTTTGTTATAAAGTTCAAGCTTTTCTTATGGTTTGTATTTGAAGACTAACATTTGAATGAGCTAAGGATCCTGTGAAGAAGACCATTACATAGACACACACACACACACACACACACACACACACACACACACTAGGTGAGCAAGCTCAATACTGGTGTCTTCTATCGAGCTGTCTTCTCATTTGGAAACTATTTCTTTGATAGAATGGCAGCTCTATGAATCATTAACCTCATCCTTAGTGTCAAGAACTAAAGGAAATCCACCAGGACCCACTGGCTTGGAATTTGCACAAATTCCTTGGACCAGAGTTGGATCCCGGGAGAGGTGGGAGCTATGTGTCCAAGAGGGGAGAAGACAGGAAGATTTGGGGTCCTACTAACACTAGAGGCAAACTTTGCAGTGGAATGAGAGAAGGGGCCCATGCTTCTGGAGGGAGGGGGTTGGTTGAGAGTGAGCTACTCGTCAGCTTTAAACAGATGGCAGGTATTAGAAGCCTTAGTGAAATTTATTCAAAGTATTTATTTATTCAAAGTTTTTTGCCTCTTGTTCTTCTTCTCTGAGCTAGTAAGATTTCTACCTACTTGTTTACAGCACAATGCTAATTATTTGTCCTAAAGTCTGATACGAAAGGCATCCCTAAAGCTGCGAGTTGCCCGATTGGGTGCCACCCTGCACATATTATCTCTTCTGAACACAGAATACTGAAGGTGAAATCTTAAAATTTGAAAGTTAAGGAAATGAGAAAGCAATGTTCCATAATTTGGGTTTAAAAATAGCTTGGTAAAAAGTGTCAGATCTCTTTTATTCCTTAAGGTAGTCGTATGACTCTGTACTCAGGGATCACTTCTTCTGGGCTCAGGGGACCATATGTGGTGCCAAGGATCAAATCTGGGTCAGCCGCATGCAAGGCAAGTGCCCCACATGCTGAGCTATCACTCTGGCCCCTCACGGGGCAGGTTTCCCATATACTAATAAGGACAGTGTAAGTTAGCAGGAGGTGCTGGTGACCTAGGAACTCTAAATTAAGGTCGAGAGTTATAAACTCCTTTTTATTTTGTGTTCTACACACAGCACACCCAGACTCATTTTTCAAATGGGAAAATGTCAGCTTATAGATGTTTTTAAAATCGGCAAGCCTGGATCTCTCTGACTACAACACGTATCCTCTTTACAACTCTGCTGTCCGTCTTTGGGAGTCCCTGTGTTTCCGTCCGGAGTTGGCGTCATTCTTTCTGCTTTCCACATTGGTAAAGAAGCCCGACAATATCAGGAGGACCTCGCTAAGGGACGTGAAGATGACGTGGGAGTTAGGATACTTCTTGCACTTAGATTCAATCCCAGGTGCCACATCCACTCCTCCCCAGTCACCTCCAGGAATTATTCCTGAGCACTGATCTAGGGGCAAGCCATGAGCCCTGTAGGACATGGCCCAACAATCCTTTCCCAAATAATTAGTTTAACTTGATGTTTTATTTGTACAAATAGAATATTATTAGAACACATAGTATTATTGACCATCACTTCAGGATGAAACATCCCAGTGGCTGAGCTGCTGGAAAAGCAGATGGAATGTGGGCAGGGTGGGCAGAGAATCACAGAAGGGGGAGTGAGAGGCCATATGTCCAGGAAAATCCCCTACATATTACTGACCACAGAAGGTGGAAGACCGGAACTCTATCTTGAAAGGGAAATCAGAAGATATTCCTGGCACCGGAAGACAGCTCACCCATTCAGGTGAGCTACAGAAGAAGGGTGAAGAAATGGGGCATAATTTGAACTGAATTCTACTTAAAAGAGTTATTTCATGCTCTCGGTAACCCAATGAGTGAAGTACAATTTTTCCACTTTAGAGTTAAGAAAAGCCGAAGTCATGTCAAGTAACTGACCCTCGTTGACCAAGCTTTTGATGGAGAACTTTAACCCACGATGACCCTCTCCAGGGTCCATACACTGCGCCAAACAATCTGCGTCACCAGCACTGAGACACAGGCTGAGGAAGACCAGCTTCTACGGCGCTTTGCACAGTATATCCAGTCTCATCTCCCAAACCAAAGTGTCTGGAGTTGATCCAAAGGCAGCTGATGGAGACTGCTAAAAAGAAGCACATATGTTTCAGGAAATACATATTCTGGCAACGTGGCTACACTGAATGAATGGGGGCTGAGAAACCAGGGTGAAGGTTGCAGAGAATTAGAGAAGGGGACATCAGAGGTCGCACGTACAGCAAACCCCCCTAAAACCCATCAAGCCCTTTAATGCGGAGATGGAAGCCCTCATGTCGGGATGGAACATCCTAGTGGCTGAGCTGCTGGAAACTCAGACGAGAACGTGGGCTGGAAACACAACGTTCGGGAGGACCCGGAAGGCAAGCTCGCCTTGGCCACTCTGTCCCTACCCAGATATGTCTGCGCCCTTCTGTTCTGTCTGTCTCTCCCCTCTTCACCTCCTAAGCAACTTCATTTACTTCCCAAATTAAAAAATAAACAAATACCGCTCTGTCACTTTCTGATTTCCACCCTCCTAGCTTTCTTCCTCGTCTCAGCCAAGCAGCTTAGAAGTGATAAAAGCACCATGCCCATCCCCTTCCCTCCCTTCCTTCCTCCCCTCCCCGGCATTTCTCTCCCGGGCGCCATCTGCGTCCTTCCTGCAGGACTCACACCAGTGGGGCCGGCGAGGCCCTCACAGGGCGCCGGGTCACCAGCAGAGATGCAACCTGGTCCTCCTGGGTTCCTGCAGTCACGCCGTCTGAGAACTTCGCTTGGCCACAGATCCGAGGGGAGTCCCTTCCCCTTCTCAGAATCCACCTGCATTCAACACTCTCTTTGATGTTTGTAAATTAAAGCAGTGACCGATTCCAGAGCTCTGGAAAGAAAGCCGTTGGGGTACAGTCTTACCCCCAGTGGTGCCCGGACACGTGTGCACTGGGCAGGTGTGGGGCAGAAGATAATGGGCGCCCAGAGAAACACCCTCCAGGGGCAGCTGATGGCTGTTCACTTATTGCCAAGTACACACATATTTTATGGGGGGTGGGGGGGTGGTCTTGGCTTAAGAGGATGGACCAATCACAGAAAGCTCAGCATTGTTGGCCTATGACCTTCCCAACTCTGTTCGGCCCCGGTCCAATCCCAATTGGGGCTAGTTGCTGCAGGTAGGATGACTGGCTAAGCGTATGTTACAGTTTCTGTGTCTCCGGCTCATGTGACTAGGAGGTCGAGTGCGGCTCAAGGCCGACCCCGGTGCTGGCTGACACCCTGTTCTTGCCAGCTTTGCCCGGATACTCCCTCATGTGAGGCTTTGCTTCTGGGCCACTTTGCAAGGTCGGGTCTTGTCTGTCACCTGCTCCACAGATAGTGCTCCGCAGAAGTCAGTGCTGCTTTGACTTTCAACACTCTTTCCTAGAACTACTGAGCTTTGGGTGTTTTGCCTGCCGTTCAGTGGCTGGCGTCCCTCCCCTGGAACTAATTCACAGTTGACAGTGAGTAAAATCTACCTGAGGCAGGTGACCTCTGCCTCCACAGACACAGGCTCTGGCAGACACTGCTGACAGGAGGCGCCTTCCTTCACTTCTGAGGTGAGCCCCCCGGATGTGACCGTGTTGAAATCCTTTCTGTGTCCTCTGGTGTTCCGAGCGGGAGATTTCCGTTCGTAAGCAGTATGAAAAAACAAGCACGGAGACAGTTTTCCAGTCAGACCCATAGGCACAGCCAAGGCACTTCTTCCCGGGTTAGCCTGTCTCACTACAACGTACAACTGATGCAGTTATCTTCAGAACTCTAAGTGACGGGGCCTCATAACCCCATGTTCCTCAGATCAGAGCTCACCACAGCTGAATGAGGTTTGCAGATAAAATGCCTCCCTGAGTAAAGATTGCGCAAGGACCCTTCACACTAATCTCTCATTCTTCTCCTCCCTCTTTCTTGTGTGCTATTCTGAAGCCTTCCTGGGGATTGGTGTCAACCTGGAGTTGGTCCTTGGCCCACTCATTTGCTCCCTTGGTCTCTTCTCACTAGATCTGTTTGATATGCACAGGTTTTAGTATACCCTTTCCCTCCTCCTGTGCTCAGAGACATAGAGATAGAGAGATAGACTCCCCCAAACTGAACACACCCCCGGCAGAGATTTTTATAGGTTCAACTTTCCGACTAAGATGACACCTCTCCGTATTTTCCTGATCTTTGGCATTAGACTCTCAAGAAACCAGTCTCTTAAGCCAAACAATTTGAGGGAACTTCTAAATTACCTTCTCAAAGGGACAGTCACAGTGTTATGCACGGTTGCTCTCAGCTCAGCTCAGCTCGGAGCCTTCCTTCCACACAAAGCTAGACTCAGCTCTCACCTATGTCAACCTGTGACTAATATCAGAGGATTAGCAGATCCCCCTGAGATAACCATCTTATCCAGTCTTCCTAGAGAGCAGGTCCTCAAAAAGAGTGAACACAAAATTGTTTGTGTCCTTATACTAGAATAACTCAATCACCGTGTGCCAAATTATAAACAAAAATTATTATGCACATAATCTGTTTATGTTGGCCAAGGTTTATAAAAGATTAAAACTATGGTCTATGAAGAAAGCAAGTGAGAAATATGACACCGGGAATATCCATTAGAGAATGAATTCTGAAATCCATAATTAAAATAATAGCTTGCCTTCTTCAACATTTGCCCACCTCTATTATTAATGTGATCAAACCTGCAAAGTATATAATATCAATCACGTTACCAGGAGGAGAACGCTCCCAGTCTGGGTTCCATTTATCGCTACAGAACCCATTTCCCCATGACTCCTGTCAAACTGAACCATCTGGTCAGCTCATTTTTATTTCTAATATGTTATTTATATAAAAGAACTCTTCCCACAAATCCCCTCCAAAGGAGAGCAATACATCAAAACAAACATTTAAGAGGGTAAGGTGGGGATAGAGCTCCATGTAGTTCAAATACCTTGCAATGTGAAGTCTTGAGTTTCATTCCCATCACACACACACACACACACACACACACACATACACACACACCACTTTACCCTCCTAAACACACTATAAATGTATAAATGTTAGGAGGGTAAAAATAATGCTTTGATGGGTGACATGTTCCAGAGATATAAATAGATTCCATATGTAGTATTTTTCACTTGCCATTTCCAAGCCAATCAAATAAGAATCTACATGTTCATAAACTTACCTTGTTGAAGAACCTATCTGTGATTTGGTCAGTTCATTCAGCTTTGGAAATTATTTAATAAAAATCTCTCTAACCGTAGGAACAGTCTTCATTGCTAATAGAAATGAATTAGTACGACGGTTTTCAATGGAATCTAAATCATGGATTCACTTGCTTGATCTATAAACTGGCCATTGATTTTTCACAATAGGTAATTATTAACATCCTACAATCATCGCTCTGAAGTGGATATTGGGTTTGTTCCCCTAGAGACGTCAGCTTTGACAACTCCATGTTCCCTTGATAAAGTCATCATAAAATTCAGAACTTTCTCTCCATGACCTCTAAAATCTACACTAAGACCAAAAAAAAAAAAAAAAAAAGACCTCAAAGAGTCCCAGTGTCTCCTACACACAGACGCCCCCATGGGGTTGTGGCTGTGGTTTGAAATTATCTTTGACTATCCATGAGTTGACTGTGGCAGATTCTCTAATTGATAATGAGTTCCTTGGAGGAATAGCAGTTCAGAGTGTAAATTAATACTCCTTTTGAAAAGATGGTCCCTGATTTTCAATCTTATCTACTACATTGTTCATTATGATTTGCAGTAAATGAATCCTGAGAAAGCAAATCAGACAAAGAAAAACACATTTGGGTTGGATGATACAAATCAAATTTGTTGTTTGAAAATCAATGCTAGTGACCTCTTGTTTTAATACGAAGCACACATAGGTGTGGCTCATGCCTAACTTTTCAAAGTGAGGGCTTGTAGCTTTTAAACCACACAGGCTCATGTAAATGCATTTAAATTTTTAAATGCACTTAAAAATAAATGTATACAACCCAGAGACATAGCTCAGGGGTTAGGGCTTTGCCTTGCATGTAGCCGTCTCTAGTGTGCTGACTGGCTCACCTAGAGTCTCTCCGCCAAGCCCCGCAAGGAGTAACCCCTGGGCACGGAGCCAGGGGTAAGCCCAGAAATTGTTGAAAGTGTCCCCAAATACCTTCCCCCTCCCCAATAAAAATTAAAAAATTTTAAATGTATGATCTGTTATCAGCACATGTGTGCTTGCATGCCTGCTTTTTGTACATATTTACCCTGAGTCTTACCCCCCAAAAAAATTTTTTTCCAGGCAAAAAGGGGTTGCAAGTGGCCAGACCTGAAAAGACCTGATGTAAGACAACTTGTTGAGTTTAAAAGCATTTCAAACTGCGGGCTGAGTAGATGTGGGCCAAGTGTCTGTGAAATCCCAACTCACTGGGATAAACGCTGACGTTTGCCGAGAAAAGCCGGAGCCTTTAGTGAAACTCAAAATAGTAACATAAATATTGACTTAAAAAAAAATTCCCTAAGGTTCACCCCAAATGGTTCTCAGCACTTTTTATAGCCTACCCAGAAGGTGGTGGGTAACCCGGGGGGGGATAAAGCTTCTTTATTAATAAATAATTCAGCGGCCGGAGTGTGGGGCGCAGACCCGGCATTGTGGAACTGTGTTTTGTTTTCTGCTTGGCGAGGCGCTGGCTGGCCTGGCGCTGGGGGGTTCTGTGATTCCACCAGATCCATTGTCAGCCTTGAAAAGAACATTCCCACAGAGCGGGTTGGCTCTCCAGACAATGCACGGCCAACGCGAAAAGAAATGACATAATATTCGGCGCTGATAAGGGAGCTTTTCCCAGGGGCTGCGTGGGACAGGGGGGTCGGGGGAGTCTGGGCCAGGGGCCGGGAAGGAAGTGTCCGCGCAGGCCTTGTCCCGGGCCCGGAGGAGGCCCGCTCGGCACAAAGGACCCAGAAGTGGGCAGGTCCCTCCCTGTCTCTGTGAAAATCAATCCCAGGAAGTCTGATGCCATGGAACTGCTTCCTGTCCACGGTGTGGGAGATTTAGCGGAGTGCAAACGGCCAGCAACAATGGCACAATATATTCTAATAAACAGGAAAAATAGCTTCGGCCACGGAAATCAATGGCTGGAGTTCATGAGGCATTCACGAGATTGACAAGGGAATAAATTAAAGCCCAAAGGTTAGGACACCGAAAGAGAAGTTAATTTTCTGTCTGCCCTCTGCAGACTCAAATTAAGACTGCGTGGAAGAAAATGAACATAAAGTCTCAGATTGACCCCCAAAACGCCGCCCTTAAAAGCCAGTGCTCAGAGAGGGAGAGATTATTTTAGAAACCCCCTAGCCCCCCACCCCCAGGCAGGCAGAGGCGCTGCTCACAAGGCATTCACAACCCCCTCCACGGCGTGACCAAAGACTCATTGAAACGAGTTTCTTGCTTTAAATAACCCTGCTCTCAGCAACCAACTGTGCGTCCAGGAAGCGGTGTGACACCCGGCTCACTGAGGAAGCTTGCTCAACCAGAACCAAATGGAGATGTGTGTGCAACTCAGCAATTTCATTTAAAGACCCGAAGAAAAGCCGCGTGAGGCTCCTCCAAACCCCCAAATAATTAGAAACAACAGAATATCAGGCACTTTCAAACCAGGCTTCAGTTAAATAAACATTGATCACTCCGTGGCCAGGCCGAGGGAACTTCCCTTCCGAGAGACTTGGTGGGGCGGGGGGGCGGGGGGGTGTGGGGGGTCTCTTCCTAATGAAATGACTTTAATTAGAATTCACCGCTGAACCTTGGTTTTGCAAAGATAATAATTGCTTGTTACAGAATTTTTTTTTGCTCTTGATTACTGCCCGAGGCAGGACCTTGTTCCACCCACAGAGCAAAAGGGTGAGGACTTTGAGACAATTCCTTCTAATTCAGGATTTGCAGCACACTTCTCGGTTCAGGGCTTAGCCATACCTTTGGCCGTTAGGCACAGGAATGAGCCAGCAGGTGGGAAATATTTGTTTTACGTTACGACGATGCAGAATATGATGCAAGGAGAGTTGCTAGCTCGTCCTGCTGGATCCAGCTTGCCTAGATGGTTTTGAGTGTGTGTGTGCAGTTGTGTATGTGTGTGATTTGTGTATGTGTATTGAGTGTGTATATGAGTGTGTGTGTGCGTGTGCTTGTGTGCGCTTGTGTGAGTGAATGAGGTGCGTGTGCGCGCGAGAGCATGTGTGTGTGTGTGTGTGTGGTGTTGGGGCGGGGTTAGTTAAGACATTCCACACCATTGTTGACTGTGCCTCAGTGTGACAAAGCTGGTTTATTTTCTGATCACAGACTGCCGATAGCGTGTTTTGGAATGGTGGCGATTTCATGAACCCAAGAATGTCTAGTTTTGAAGGACTCATCGTAAGCGCGTTACATCAGAAAGACCCTACCTAGAAGCCAAACTCTGGTTTTAAATCAAGTTTCCACTGCATATTTAGGGAAACGCAGGTTAGGATAAAACATCCTCCGATCCATGTATTGCTTTAAATATGTTGAGAACATAGATTTTTCTTGGTTTTTTTTTTCAGAGTCACCCAGAGGAGGGAAGAGAGGGAGAAAAAAGAAAAGTCAATTTTTTAAAAAAGTCTTTAAACCAGGGCCTCCCTCCCAGCCACCCCGCGGTGGCCAGCAGAGGGCAGTATGTAACAGTAGAAACCGTTTGTCCACAAGGGAAATGAGCTTTCGGGTTTTTTGATTTTTTTTTTCTTTTTTTTTTTTTGCTAGACCAGAAAACAAAACTAAAAATCACAGCTGGGCATGCTGCAACCTCGGGTCCTAGCGGGAGCCACGCCTCACGGGCGGGGTGGGACACCCTGCCCCCCCAGGCCCGACTCTGCTGGGACCTGATCTCCTTTCATCTCCCAGCAGCCAAAAAGAAACAAAAAAATTTTTAAGTCCTTAACTTCCTGCATCGCAGCCTTCGCAGTCTCATGCCTATTTGACCCCACCGGCTGCAAGCCTGGAATGTTCTGCAGCGAGCTGGAGCGCTGGCAGCCAGGGTCAACCAGACGGGCAGAACGTGCATCCAGGGCCTGCGTGGTGGTCAGCAGCCTTCCTGCCCACCTGGGGCCTGGGGGTGGGCCTTCTCCCCACCCTGGGCCCCGTGGGCTTCCCCCACTTCACTTCTCCTCCTGGAGGTCTCAAGTCACTTTTCAGTGGCTGCACCAGCAAATCACTCAACAGCCCAGGGCTGGGAACCGATTCCAAGGAAAGGCCCGAGCGGGCAGTGGGGTGGGTCCCTGCCCTGGGCCTCTGTCCCTGCCATGGCCTCCCTGAGGGTCTCGGGGTCCAAGAACACAACCTTTTCTGGAGCTCAAGTGCAGGAGGCTCCAGGCCTCAAGCCAGGCGGTAGGGGGGTCTGGCCCCTGCAGTCCCACCTGTCCAGGGCCCTGCCCAGCCCGACGGCCTTCCCCTTCCCAGGCCGAGGCTGTGGGATGGAAGTCATCAGAGCAGCCTCCAGGTCCCCCCCACCCCGCCCCGCTCTTTGCTTCTGCGCGTTCTCCACTTTCTCATTGTTGGCCTTGCTTCTCTCTCCGTCTCTTTTCTAACCTTTCCTCCGTAGGAAAAGTTAGCAAAGCCAAGAAGAGACGAGGTTTGTCAAAACAAAAGCGATGGGGGTGCTGGTGATGGGGATGCAGATGATACGGGTGCTGGTGATGGGGATGCGGATGATGGGATTGTGGATGATGGGGGTGCAGGTGATGGGGGTGTGGATGATGGGGATGTGAATGATGGGGATGTGAATTATGGGATACAGATGATGGGGATGCAGATGATGGGGATGGGGATGATGCAGGTTCTGGTGATGGGGGTGTGGATGATGGGGGTGCTGATGATAGGGGTACCAATGATGGGGGTGCTGATGATGCGGTGCTGATGATGCAGGTGTGGATGATGGGGGTGCTGTGATGGGGGTGGTGCTGGTGATGGTGGAGGTGATAATAACGGTGGGAGAGGTGGTGGTGAGGATGTGGATTATGACAGAGATGCTGGTGCTGGTGCTGGAGAGGGGGCCCTGGGCATGCTGGGGGTGATGCTGGTGGTAGATATGCCACTCTGAGCCGGAACCAGGAAGCAGGATGCACGCAGACGAGCCATCACTACACTTCACCTCTGTGAGTTAGACCTCCAGAGTGGGGCCGTGAGTGGGCTTGCTTTTCAGCATTGATTGCTGATGGGGAGGACAGCAAGCCCCCCGCAGCCGCGTGCTCTCCCCGGCGGCCTTCCTTCCTTGCCAAGACCCCGCGCAAGCGTCTCTCGGGTGCGGCTGGGCCCTGCGGCCTGGCATGGGGGCCTGGGTCAGGAGAGGAGTTAGCCCATGTCTCAAATTAGAGCAATAAACAGTCATTGTTTTCAAAGACATAGATGTACAAGGCATGAGCTCTGATGAAACACTGTTGTTCTGGCTTCTTCATTTTTTATTCTTTAAAGAAATACGTAAATTGAATCACCACGAGATAGAGCATTACACAGCTGCTCATGGTTAGGTTTCAGTCATACTATGTTCCAACATCCATCCCTTCACCAGTGCACATTTCTCAGCACCGGTGTCTCCATTTCCCTCCCATCTCCCCATGTCCCTCCCCCACGCCCCCACTACCTCTATGGCAGGCTCCTCTCCCTCCCCCCCTTTCTCTCTCTCTCTCTCTCTCTCTCTCTCTCTCTCTCTCTCTCTCTCTCTCTCTCTCTCTCTCTCTCTCTCTCTCTCTCTCTCTCTCTCTCTCTCTCTCTCTCCCCCTCATTTTGGACATTATGGTGGTGGATATGCCACCACCATACAGATACTGAATGGTTATTGTGTTATTCTCTCTAGCACAGCGGTTGGGTGTTCTCCTTTCACACGGCCAACCTGTTGACCTGTGTTTGATTCTTCTGCCCCTCTCAGAGAGCCCGGCAAGCTACCGAGAGTATGGAGCCCTCACGGTGGCAGACCCTGGCAAGCTATCCGTGTGTATTGGATATGCCAAAAACAGTAACAATAAGTCTCTCAATGACAGATGTTACTGGTGCCCGCTCGAACAAATCGATGAGCAACGGGATGACAGTGACATCCCTTTACCTAGTTTGAACACTCAGCTCCTGTCCAGAGTGATCATTTCCAACTATTGTTGTACTCGACCCTCCTGTCTCATCTACCCTCTGCCCTCCACACACTTGTGGTAATTCCTAAGCATTGACCAATCCTCCTGGCCTCTGTTTTACATGACCTTGGATATTAGTCTCATACTAATTTTTTTATATCACACAAGTGAATGCAGTCATTCTATAGCTGTCCCTCTCCTTCTGACTCATTTCACTCAGCATGATACTCTCCATGTCCATCCATTTACAAGCAGATTTCATTACTTCATTGTTCCTAACAGCTGTGCAATATTCCATTTTGTAATTGTGCCATAGTTTCTTTATCCAGTTGTCTATTCTCATCTGGCCCCTCCTCAGGCCAATTTTTAAGCTCCTTTTGATACATCCTCATTGATATTGTTACCAGCCTCATCTGTGGCTTTTCACCTGAACACCCCACCTGGGCTGCACACAATACAGCTATGGAACTAAATTCCAAGAAAGAAGTTATGAAAATGCACAAGTCCCTACACACAACACAGGAATCCCAGTAAATGTCAAGTAAAACACAAGAATCCCAGATCAATATGAATTCAGGTAAGCCACAAATAATTTATTGGTGGGGCGTACTTAAACTGAAACCGATCCCATCACTAGGAAACTCAGTGGGAGGCGGATATCCTGGTCTTCTGTTCTCTAACTCTGGAATCCTGTTACTACGAAACAGACTCCGATTGGACTTGAATGATGGGTCCATCCTGCTGCCCGGCTTCAGATTGATCCTGATTCTGTGCTCCTGTGTTATACTCTTCCCATTTGTCATGTCAGTCCACTGCTGAGGGTTCAGTTTCCATCTTCATTTACGTAAATCTCCGGGGACAAGTTTGAAGCTTGTGGTCGATTACATTAGTGAACAAACATTGTAAAAGAGAAAAAAGTTAACACAACACTGCACACCAGTGGCAGTGCCTGCAGCATCCACCGACCTTCCCAAAGCCCCTGGTTTAGATCAGCTATGTTCAGTTGTGACATAGCTAAGAGCACACAGTTCAGAGTCAGAAACTCTGTGCTAAATGCCGGCCCCTGCCATGACTCATGGGCACAGTTGTGAGGAAGCACCAAAGCATCTCCATGTAGGGCCAGTATCACGACACAGTTGCACAAACTAAGACCGCGTCTCTCCCAGGGCGACAGTAGCGCTCGTTGGCCATGGTGGCTGACCAATGGGGAAAGGACCTCACTGCAGCAAGCGTGCAACCTCAGGTAGGCAGGAGACTTCTCAGCACCCCAGTTTCCCCCCGTGTAATGTGGGGGCCCTTAGGGTCACCAGGAGACAATGACCAGGTGACCCAGAGAGAGTGCAAACCTAGTACTGAATTTTTCCTCAAAAATGGGTCAGAAACGGGGTAAAATCACCTTCCATGTCTCCTATAGACTCTAGGAGTATGTGGAGAAAGGAACTAGAGATGAGAAAGGCCAGAAGAGGGGACAGCATGGTGGCGTACGCCATCAGTACGTTACTGGGAGACACCACACAAAGTCACACCTGGGGGCAAGGGATGCAACTGAAGGAGCCCAGTGGGGACTCAGACACTGAGAGGGGCCCCCGGGTGCTAGAGAAATTCCCTGGAGCAGCCCCGTGGGCCGTGACAGTGCAGAAAGTGGGTGAAAGGCAGCACGGCTGGTGGCGGCACCCATGCACAGCCAGGTCGCTCCTCAGCAGGCAGCTGGGGGTATCAGAAACCCCCAGGGAAACTCCCCTTTGATTCTGACCTACTTTAGGGCCTGGAGGAAAAGCTTGTGCCCACAGTGGGATGTGCCCTTTCACACCCTGGAGGAAGCACCAGGAAATTGGTTTGACAGCCTGGACCCACTGAGTCTGCCCCACGCACAGAAGCTCACCTGTCGCCCTCAGGTAAGCAGGAAGGTTTGGCAGAGCCTCGGGTGAAACACCACCTGGTCCCCCAAACTCCCATCCCACAAAGGGGGAAATGCATCTATATAATAAAAGAAAAGATGGAGATAAAAAAAAAATAAGGTAACGGAGCCCAGGAAGGAACACACAATTCAGAGGAGAGACAAGTCACAGCTCTCACTGAACAAATGAGACATCAGAGAAATATCCCATCTCTGGAATAGAAGCAGAAGGCCATGGAAAAATGACAAGGAGGGCAGCTCAGGAACTAGGGATGATGGATGAACTGAAAACAAAGATCCCGGAAGGGGGCAGGGAAGAAAAAACTGGAAAATGTCTCAGAATGTGGAAAACATAGCAGGGTGCAGTTCAGAAAAGGAAAAGGGAGAAATGGAGAAAGTACATATTTAATGATGGACCGTGTAGATGATACTTTAAATTTCTACTTAATTTGTACTTGAAATAATGACAGGAAGTTCAAGACACCATCTACCTTTAGAAAGGGGTAAGAGAAACAAGCTCATTGTATATGCCCACATACATGGTGTGTTGTGTTTTGTTTTATTTCACTGGATTCAGCTCTCTTCACATAGTATCTGACTTACTTTCAAAATAGTGACATAAGTATGATCATACAAACAATGATCTCTGCCAAGTACATCATATAAGAAAACCCAAAAGCAAAGGAGATTTCAAAACGTCCACTGGTGGAGGGATGGGATGGTGTTGGGACATTGTCTGACTGAAATCAGCATGAACAGATTTGTAACGGTGTATCTCATGGTGGCTCAATAAAAAATAAATTAAAGATAGTAAATTTTAAAAAATAAAAAAATGAAAAAATTAAATATTTTTTTTAAAAAATGAGTTGTCCAACAATGTCCAATGAAAGCAATTCCCAGTCTGCTGACAGAACCCAGGTTACCCTGGGGAAGGTGGGAGACTGAGCACGTGTCCTGTGGACAGGAGCAGGCGGATATTTGCTCACTGATGCTGGGTGCCGTATGTGACATTGTACCCTAAAACCTTATAAACATTTTAATGAATTAAAATTAGTATCACTTGTCACTTGTATCACTTGTCATCCCGTTGATCTTCGATTTGCTCGAGCGGGCACCAGTAACATCTCCATTCGTCCTTGTCTCGTGCTAGTGTAGCCCAATTAGTGAATTTTAAAATTAGTAAAATTTTAATTAATTAAAACATTGTCCAGACTCCCTCCCCCCCCAAATAAAAAAGTTTGGAAAGTCTGATTAAAAAAATAAACAAATCTCAAGGCATCACAGTGCATGGCGGGGATTCAGGGGATAGGGCGGGCACTTAGGAGTTAGGACCAAGTCCACTGCACACAAACGGGCCCGAATTGGAGCCCCAAGACCCAGGCCCCAAGCACCGCAGAGAGTAGCAGCCCTGGAGGCTTTGAGCACTGCGATGTGGCCTCACGGTCCCCAGGCTCCTGGCACTTCACAGCCTTGCCTCACCACGCAAGCACGATGCAGCACAGCAGGCCGGCCCAGTACCCCCGGGGTGGTCTTGAGTGCCCTAGCACTGTGCGGGTGGAGCCCAAATAAAAGGCGGGGAGACACCACCAACGATAATGGACTCAAGAGCACTTTTCTCAAGGGCACTTTTTTGCCTCTAGGGCAGCTCGTCCTTGCAGGAGTCAGACACTGGCACGGGGAAGCCCAGGAGCTGTATCGAGAGCCGTTGGAGAACTGGCAGAGACTCATACGTCTCCCCAGGGGAAGTTTGCGTGCAGGTCACTCCAGCCACAGGCGCGAGTTCCAGACACTCTGAGCTGGTTCCAGACATACGGTCCAGGAACACCCGGTGACATGGGAGATCTGGGACCTCCCGTCAAGGCAATACAGAGCAGACCCCGGAAAGACTCGGGGACCGCAGTGAACATCGGGGTGTCTGACGTCACGGAGAGGGCGACAACGACCTCTCTGTCCTAACGGGAGCTCTGGTGGCCACGGCGATGCAGGGGACGCTGGGAGTACAGGACTGGAACGCAGGCGCAGAGCAAACCAGCTCGGAGTTCTGCGACGATGGGAGAAAACTACCGGGCAAAGACAGGGAACGGTGGGCAAGGCTCAGGACAGCCGTGATCACCTGGACTTGGTCTTCATGGAAACATGAACTTGTACATCTGCATTCAAAAAATCAACCAAACTGTATTTTGTGTTTATAAAAGCTTGTAGAAGAGAGACAGATAATAGATTGTATGGATTCAAGAGCTGTAGGCAGGGAGAGAATGTGCAGGCCGTCTGCAGGTCATCCCCAGTGGACGTGGCCAAGGGTGAGCTATGTGCCAGGGAGTGGACAGGGTCCCGGGGACACAGCAGCAAGACTGTGATGGCAGGAATTAGCCGGAGACCATGAGACCTTAAATTAGGTTAATATAATATAATATATATAATTTATAATAGAGTCATGATACCGCAGTGGGTAGGGCGTTTGCCTTGCACACGGCTGGCCCAGGTTCAATTCCTCTGTCCCTCTCAGAGAGCCCAACCAGCTACCGAGAGTATCCCACCCTCACGGCAGAGCCTGGCAAGCTCCCCGTGGCATATTCAATATGCCAAAAACAGTAACAAGTCTCACAATGGGGACATTACTGGTGCCCGCTCGAGAAAATTGATGAGCAACGGGATGATAGTGGTACAGTGATACAATAGAGTCATGCTAGACAAGACGTTGTGTGTCTCGATGTTCACAATGTACACAATGTACCGCAACAGGGAGAGTCTCCCTGGGGGAGGGGCTTCACGCATGGTTAATAGTTTAATGAGATGAAGGAGCATCCAATAGCAGAAGGCGCACGCCAAGGGGAAGGGGGGAAGACGTGATGTGCCGGATGCTGCCCCTCGCAGGCCAGAGCTGGAAGGGGAGGCAGAGTCGCAGTCACGGGGCCAGCGTGGGTCCCACAGCAGCAGGGGCAGCCTGTGCAGCCGGGAGGGGGGGGGGGGGGACAGGGGACACTGCAGGACGGGCGACAGCGTCCTGGGCAGGAGAAGGGTGAGGGCTTGAGGAGGAAGCTTGCTGGGGATCTCTGGGCTCCGGGGATGCTCCGGGGGGCGGCTCTGACTCGGCCCCATCCTGCAGTAGAGCTCTGGGCGTCACTCGCACCCGTGCACAGACCAGACAGGAAGGGGACACGCTCCTGCCCCCCGGTGGGGATGTGAGGGCCCAGTGTGAGGATGATGGCAGAGACGCAGCCTCAGGCCACGGCTCACCCCCTGCCCACTGTCCTTTGTCCTTTAGCAATCAAGTGTCCCCCTGGCCAGCAAGGGCTTTCTCAAGCTCAGGAAATGAATCCAGCTGCAAAGGCCCGAACAGCTCGATTCCAGAAACTGGAAACACAGGCCCCTTGCAACGACTTTCACCTGGCTGTTCAGGCTGGCCGTTAATCCTCTCTGGAGCAGTGCTCTGGGTTAGCCCTGTGTTTCCTCAGGCCCAGGAGGTGCTCCCCAGGCTTCCAGACGCTGGGAATCCCGCGTCTCCCGATCCCCTTTGGGAGTCCTGCAGCCCCGAGGGACTCTCAGAGACCGGACTCAGTTGCCGGTTGGAGGAACACAGGAATCTGCTCTGGAGGACTCTGTGGGTGTGTAAAGTGGCGTTTGTCATGGGAACTCGAGAGCAGAGGGAGTGGCTTCAATTCTTAAGAATTAAGGTCCCCTCATCCAAACGTAGTCAACCCTAAGGAAACCGGGAGATGTCCCTCGTCGGAGGGCCTGCCCCCGCACCTAAATTAGCGAGTAATAAAGAAATCAGTGGGTACACCGTTACTCGCTAATCGCTGCTTTATGGTATACTCATTGAGCGGCCCATAAATCAGAGAGTAGTACATGGAGTGCAGTGGAAAGTAAGCTACTTGTAAACGCTTAAGCAGATGTCTTCATTTTTTCCCATCTGGACTGAAAAACAGGCTGGAATGCAGGAGCTGATGGAATCCACCACCTCCCCATCCCGCTTTCCCTCCACTTTCCCAACTCACTGTAAAGTGGAATGTTAGGGTGCTGCTCCTTCTGGGGTTCACAGACACAAGGTGGGGGGGACAAAGACCCATGTGTCATTGCCGACCACCCACTTTCGTACCTCTGCCTGGTTCTCTCCTTCTGGAGTGGGGCTGAGGGGGCCACTCATGCTAATTGACCCGGTGCTGTATCTGTGGGCCCCTCCTTATCGTTCCCGGAGTGTTTTCTCTTCCCTCTGATCTGACTCCACTCTCTGCTCGGACCCTGGCCGACAGGAAGCAATTAAGGTCAACAGAAAGCAGAAACCGGTCTGTTTCGTGTTGACTCAGGAGACCCTCAACACCTGGCTGCCTCCAGGATGCACTTTACTGCCGGCTGCAGCTTTGAATTTTCTTTCTTCTGAAACGATTCCCTCCGAATTTTCCTCTGTTTCCTAAACAAATCTTTATAGAGCAATGGTGTTTCTTAGGAACTCCCTCATAGTTTTCCAGTTTGTACACACTTGTGTGAAAGGCATCTGATCATTTTGCACTGAAAGGTGGTTTTTTATGTAAGCCACAATTTTGCTTAAAAGAACAGCACATAGTTTTACATGGGCCTCGACCTTAATCATCTGACCCATCTGGTAAGCAAATAAGATCTCTATCTCCGACCCAGTAAGACAGGTTCCTTTCCAATGAGCTCAGCTGCGTTTCTGCACACGTCCTCCCACACAAGGAATAGAGGGAGACCAGTAGCTCCCGGAGGAGAAGCTCTGAGCCCGCTGTACCCAGGACAGCCAGCCCCGGGGAACGCTGCCGGCTCCTGGGGGCCGGTCGGTCTTCATCTTCCCTGAGAATCTGCCCTATAAGGAGAAGTCAAGTGACAAGAAGCCAGCGCCTTCCCTTTGCCCCTCCTTGCCCTTCCCCACACACCAAATAGGCATCCGTGGAACCACCGACTGTGGGGTTGAAAAGCCCCAAAGCCCAAGGCCATCTGGAGGAAGTCCTCCTTGCAGCTCCCCGTCTCGCTCCCTCTAATCCATGTCATCGCTTCTGGCTTCACCCCTTGGCATTGAGTGGGCAGAGCTAATACCTACGGGCCGCCAATGGCTCCATTTAGCGGGCCTGGTTTGTTACTGATTGCACCCACAGAGGAAGCTGGCGCCCAGGGACCCGGGCAATGGCCTCTGCCTGCCCTGTTGGCTCTTCCAGATCAGCCATTTCTTGGCACTCTTGGATGGCTCCGTGCCCAGTGCTCAGACAAATGCTTAAGGAAAACCACCCCCCTCCCACCTCACAGTACAAGCAAGAATTGAATATTCAAATGCCATGCTCAAGCAGCAAGTGTGAAACAACACTAAAAGCTAGGAGCACTAAGAATCGAAGTTCCCGTATTTTAACTTTAATGCTCATCCTCATTCCTGCTTGCATCTTAGAGTCATCGAGAACATTCTATAATAATAACAATAATAATAATAATAATAATAGCACTGTAGCACTGTCGTCCCGATGTTCATCGATTTGCTAGAGTGGGCACCAGTAATGCCTCCATTGTGAGACTTGTTACTGTTTCTGGCATATCAAATATGCCACAGGTAGCTTGCCAGGCTCTGCCAAATAATAATAATAATAATAATGATAATAATAATAATAATACCAGGTCAACACAAGATGCTGATTCATGATCGAATGGCTCCTTGGATTCTAGCGCGAGCCGTTCAGCTTTGAGGCAAATACTTCGCATCTTTGAGTTTCAAAATTTTCCATGTGCAAAACAAGAGCTGTTACTTCTTACTTGGCCAGGCATGAGGAATATTAAACATGGCATGCAGAGGAGTAGGCTTATAAAACATGCATCACTGAATATGAAGCATTGTTAGGATAATAATTTCTGATCCAAATACATGTTGGAGGCAATTGGTCACCTGACTAGTGTCTGCTCATTCTTGAGTCTACTGCTACCGTGCTCCCATGTTAAGTCTGCATGAAAACCTTAAGTTTCCTCGCCCCGTGTACGTATGTGTTTCCAGACATGTGTATAGGGAGGATTTTAGAGCCCAGACAGGAGTCTATGGGAATGAGAAAGCTTCTCCCGCTTAGACGATGGGAGAACCCTAACACCAGAGTCCGAGTCTTCCAACACAGGAGGAGGGAGGCTTGGGAAGCAAGTTCTGGATTCAGGAAGGACATATTTGTGTCTGAGGTCAGGGTAGGTGATAGAGTGAAGCAATCTTCCTCAGTCAGCTCCGGGGGCCTAGAGGGAACATTCCTGGCCCAGCCTCCATGTCAGAGGCCCCAGGAGGAGGACGGAGGCGGGTGGGTGTGAAGCCAGCAGCGGCCCTGGTGCTTGCTCAGCTGTTGAGACACGGAGAGGGAGACATTCTCGGTCGGGGCCCTGTTGGCTGCACTGTGATGAGAATTCCACCCCCAGTGGCTCGGCACACTCTGAAAGATGTTTCTGAGCCAGACAAAGAAATTGAACTACCTCGTGTGCATCTCTGATATTACATAACAAAACATCATCTACGCCAGTTATATAACCAAGGTTTTCCTCAGCCTGTTGCGTATCTCATAGCTACTGCCTTTTTTTTCTAGAGATACCCTTTACAATCAACAGAGCAGGTTTAGGATTATCGTGGTAGAAAAAGAAATACTAAAATGCGTTTTACCTGCCCACCTGAAAGACGACTAACAGTCAATTAGGACAGTATATTTGAAAGCAAGATCCAAGCAGTCATCTGCACGAATTAACAAGCTGTGACGATGTCATAGCCAGATTCAAACATGATGGGCCTTGGGTGGAATCCAACTCAATAACCTGAATACCTATCAGATGAGCATAAGAAAAATTGGTTATTAATTGATTCCAAACTATGGTTTAGAGACTCAAATCAGAGTTAAGGAAGAGGAGAGCTGAAATTCAAATAAAAGTGAAATCCTGTCCAGATTTGGAACTCAGTTCAACCAAGAGACTCTTGAAAAGCCGAGGCCGACTCAGAGTAGAAAAACATCGCTGGTTGTTTCCCCACTTCAGACTCTATTCCCCGGCCAAAATCTGTGAATGTACAAGCTCAACTCATAATGATGGAGCCCACTTTACTCAGGATAGGAAATTGCTTCCATAAAGGATAAATGGAGACTATATATAAACCAGGAAGGTTTGGAATCAGGTATACTGATGACAGTCAAAGCTTGGGAATAACAATCTGTATATCTTACATTTAAAAAACCATAATATGCAAGATATTTTAGAAAGAACCCCAAAGATCAGCTTTGGAATTATAACTTTTACAATTTAACTTAGTAATTGATTTAAACTTGTAATTTTAAGCTGAATATTGAAAAGTCATTTTACAAATGTTAGAATATGTAAAACCAGTTACACTATCTTTTCTGAAATAAAACTGTGCATTTGTCGACTTCTTTCACAGTGTGTTTCATGAAATTATTTGGTATTTAAATAAACCGTCACTGTCACTGTCATCCCGTTGCTCATTGATTTGTTCGAGCAGGCACCAGTAATGTCTCTCATTGAGAGACTTATTGTTACTGTTTGTGGCATATCTGACATGCATGGGTAGCTTGCCAGGCTCTGCTGTGCGGACTCGATACTCTCGGTAGCTTGCTGGGCTCTCCGAGAGGGGTGGAGGAATCAAACTCAGGTCAGCCGTGTGAAAGGCAAAAGCCCAACTGCTGCACTATTGCTCCAGCCCATCTAAATAAATAAAATAAATATTTCTATGGGGTCAGAGTAAGATGCAAGATGGCACCGACACCCCCACCCCCCGAACCCCTTGCGCCCTCCAGAACCCGCTCACCCTCTCGCCTTAGACAGCTCGGCCCAACACGCCAGGCAGGGAACGCTGCGTGTGACCCCTGCTGAACACAGCTGGCTGTTTTGTAAGATCGGATGGAGTGGCATCGGCGGGGCACAGAGGGACCGTGGCCGGGCCAAGTGGCGGCGCCATCAGGCCTGAAGCCAAGGCAGCAGTGCACACAGCGGCTCACCCACTACAGGCTGCTGTCCGCCAGCCTCAGGGACCTGGTTCTCGGCGTGGGTGCTCCATCTGACACAGACCCCCGTGACGGTGTCCTGCTCTGCCAGCTGCTCAACAACCTCCGGGCGCACTCCATCAATCTCAAGATCAACCTGAGGCTGCAGATGTCCAGGTGCTGCCCAGAGATGCAGGCAGCGCGTGTTTGTGTGTTTGTCAGCGTGCGGAACATTACAACACGCCAGCCGACCAAAATAAAAGCTTACATTCGGTAGGCTGGGAACACCCGTAAGGACAATTAAAGGCCACCCCAAAAGCCTCCGTCCCTCTCAGAAAGCCTGGCAAGCCACCGAGGATATCCCACCCACATGGTAGAGCCTGCAAACTACCCGTGACGTATTTGATATGCCAAAAAAACAGTAACAGTAACACAATAACGTGCTCTTCATGTCCCTGGAGTGAGCAGACACCATTGGGCTGCACTGGCATGCAACAGGGACAAATGAAGACATTCCTGGTGCCCACTCGAGCAATCAATGAATGATGGGATGACAGTGCGTGCTAGTGACAGTGAGGGGGTCAGAGAGAGAGTACAGGAGGTAAGGTGCTTGTCCTGCATGCAGCGGCCCTGGTTTTCTCCCTGGCACTGCCTCTGGTTCCCAGAGCACCAGGGGTGATCCCTGAGCACAAAATAGAGTCTGGAACAAACCCTGAGTATCACAGGATATGGCTCCCAAACTGGAAAAAATAAAATTAGAAAGCTGGAAAATTTCTAATAGCCATTGGAAATAGCTATACACTCGCTCCCAGTAGCTTTCTCTGCAGCGTGTTTGAAACCTTCTAGAGTTTTGGTCCCAATAAGTACATAGAAATGTCATACAGGACTATTCTCTGTCCCCATAAATCAAAGAACAAAAGTTCAGCTCAAACCATGGGGCTTTTGGGGAATCAAGTCACCTCATGAGTCCATGACACGTCCAGTTGAATGTTTTATATTTACAGATCCTCTGTTTCTGCATAGTTACGGAGTTACGGAGTCATCATGGATTATATCTGAGCACAGGAGATGGCTCTTGTTTTATTGGCGAAAGATAACAGTATCTAGGTTAATCCAGTCTCTTCTTTATTTGTTTGGTGCCACATCGGTAGTGCTCAGGAATTACTTGTGATTCTGAACTCAGGGATCAATCCTGGCAGGCTTGGGGGCCATTTGGGATGCTGGGGATCAAATCCAGGCTGGCCGTGTGCAAGGAAAATGCCCTACCCGCTTACTATTGCTCTGGCCCCCGGACATTTCTGTCTTTACCTCTGAAACACAGCTCTCCCTCCCCACGGGAAACTTATGAGCTGTCTCCTAGTCAAACAAAGTTCTCTCCTAAGCCCTAGTCAAACAAAGTTTTCTCCTAAGCCCTAGTCAAACAAAGTTCTCTCCTAAACCCCCGTTGGCTGAGCTATGGGCAGTTCTAGCCATGGATTACTCAACATTCAGAGACACTGACCTCCCCAATACCTAATGTACCTTGTTCACTTCAACTGTGATGAATAACTCATTCCTTATGAGATTTCATCCAGTGCTTAATACACTGCGTGATCCTCCTAGGGCCGATCTTATGCTACAAGGACACTAATTACTTTATTTCTGCTACAAGCACAAATACAGGTCCTATTCTGAAGTGTTAATATTTCTCTAGGGGTAGGTGGAGAATTGCTTACACAGGAAAGAGTTCTGGCTCACTGTCGACTTAGCACTCATGGCTCTTGGAAGAGTAGTATTGTGTAAATGCAGAGCTATTATTATATAAAAGCATTCAGAGGATAATATTAGCCATCATTGTATTAAATATTAATATTAATGCAATGGCGGCTAAGAGCTTAAAGTCGATAACAGATGGAGTAAGGTATACAAAAGTCACCTATTTAGAGCTGTGCGTCTCAGGCAGACCCAAAGAGCAGGGACGGTCAGGAATAGCCCATCTTTCCTGGCCCTGTCAGCTAAAAACACAACAGAGCAAAATTAAACAAAGCACCGGCTTGCTTCCCTCAACCAGCATGCCACTTTATCTATTTCAATTTTATTTTTATGAGGGCCAAGCCAGCAGTGCCCAGGGGTCTCGTGGTGGAGAGGATAGGACCCACTAAAGGGCACATCCTCAAAAACTGGACCCCCATTCCCAACCCTTCATTGAATTTTATTTTTTATTGATTTTTCATCTTTATTCAGTCACTGTGATTCACAGTCCTGTTACTAACAGGCACACAACGTCCCAGCTCCACACCTCCCACCGTTGTCCTCTCCCTCCTCCGGTGTCTCAGGGCTCCCCTCTCAAATTTTTTTCTAAGCCCTGGCACCCCCACTTCCCAGTCCTGGTACGCTCAGTTTTGTATGAGATTTCTCCGATTCTGCTGTCTTCACCCATTTGCTAGTCCCATACTGTGCGTCCTCAGACCCGTCATGAGAGGGTTCACTCGGTACCCATCCCTCTCCCCTGACTGACGCCACTCAGCATTACACCCTCCAGTTCCACCCATGGTGTGGAAAATTGCACGATTTCATCTTTTCTTACAGCTGAGCAGTATTCCATTGTATATATGTGCCACCGTTTCTTTACCTATTCGTCTGCCCTTGGACACTTGGCACTACATCAGCTTAAAAGCTTCTGCACCGTAAAAGAAACAATGATCAGAGAAAAATTACATCCCACAAACTGGGAGGAAAAAATATTGCCCACAACTGCCTGACAAAGTATATTCAAGATATAAAGTACTTGTAAAACTTATCAAGAAAAACAACAGCCCCATGAAGAAAACGGGGAGAAGAGATGAGCATAGACCTCCTCAGAGAAGCCATACAGATGACTCACGGCTATCTAAAGCAATTCCCTGTATAAATTATCAGGGAAATGCCAATCAAAACAACGGTGATACATTATGTCACGCCAGTGAAGCAGGTACCTATCTAACAAAACAAAAACAATCAGCGTTGGTATGGATGTGAGGGAAAAGGGACTTAATCCCTGCTAGTGAGAATGTCAACAAGTTCAACCTTACTGGGAAAACAGCATGGACACTCCTCAAAAAAAAGAAAAATTGAGTTTTCATATGACCCAGCAGTTCCTCTTCTTGGCATTTCCCCCACGGGCTTGAAGCGTCTAACCAGAGAGGACATTTGAGCTCCTATATTCCTTGCAGAACTACGCACGGTAGCCAAAGCCTGGATTGAACTTAAACTCAAGTCCGACCTTTCTATTTCCATCTATAATGGGCATAAGAAAACTGAAACTTGTTTTTTAAAGCTTTGGCTTTGGAGACAGCTCTCTTAGTGGCACTAGGACCACACCAGGGCCTGGACTGACGTGCATCCTGGCAGGCAGTGACCAGCCTCTTAGTGTTGATGCCATCAGAAACACCCGAGCTTTGCTGGAAGCCACAAGGATCCTGCCAGTCAAGGGTCAAACTTAGGGCCCTGGGCCTGGAAGACACCAAAGCCAGTCCTCTGAGCTATCTCTCCGGCCCTTTCATGGCTTTCTGGTGTGGCCACTTGGCTAATTGAACCTACAATTTTCATTATTTAATCAAGAATGAAGCTAGCGGGAGACAGACACCCAAAGATGGTAGAGAGAAGGTCAGGAGGATCATTCCATGGCTCGGAAGCCGGCCTTGCATGCTGGGGAAAAAGACAGCTGGGATAGAGAAGGGACCATCAGGCAAAGGATGCTTGGAGGGCCCGCTCAGGATGGGAGACGTGTGCTGAAAGTAGACTATGGACCAAACATGATGGCCACTTAGTACCGTATTGCAAATTGTAACACCCAAAAGGAGCGAGAGAGTAGAAGGGAATGTGCCCACCACAGAGGCAGGGGTGGGGTGGATGGAGGGTGGCAGGAGGGATACTGGGAGCATTGGTGGTGGAGAATGGGCACTGGTGGAGGGATGGGTACTTGATCATTGTATGACTGAAACATAATCACGAAAGTTAATGAATCTGTATATTGTATCTCATGGTGATTCATTAAAAAAAAATAAATAAATAAACAAAAAAGAATGAATCCAGTTACGTTAGGTTTTGTGAATGTGATTAGAATTCTTAATCAGGTGACTTTACTAATTTAGATTATCTGACTACCTGTGTTTCACTCATTATCATCATCATTTATCATATCTGTCATTTAAATAAGGGTGGGACGTCCACATTTACCATCTGACCCCAAAACATATCTTAAAAACTTTAGGGAAAATGTCCATAAACTCTAAATAGTCTTTCAGGGCTGGAATTATAGGTCATTTTTCTAAGTGTCCACTGCTACCATATATTATTTATATACTTAAAATTATCTGCAAGAGCCAGAGGGATGGCCCAAAGGGTTGGAGAGTGTCCTGGCTTGCATCCTGGCACTACACGTTCCCCTGACCACCTCCAGGCGAGGCCACAAGCCAAACAACAAAAATTATTTGCCAAAAAAAAAAAGGGGGGGGGACTTAAATGCTGGAATTGCTTTCATGATATTTCTTCTTAAATTCTGGGCAGTTTTGATATTAAAGTAGGAAAACTCTCATCCGAGCCATGTGTCGTGTGGTGCTGTGCTCGGCATGTGATGGGCCCCTGTGTCCCATGGGCAGGTTGCTGGGACCTGGGGTGGGGGGGCTTGCTGCAGGCACCTCGAGGCTGTTTGCTAACCTGTCCATCTTCTAGACCCCCTTACCTCACGGGGTTCGGTTAGGAGCACAGCGGTTTCCATCGGCAAGTCAAGACTGCAGTAACTTGCACACTTAAGTCAAAAAGTATGAAATGTCCATGGATCAAAGAATTTGTGTTTTGTTTTATTTTGTTTTTGCAGAGATCTGGTGTCAATTCACCTTTCTACCTGACTGTTCGCATACCCGCTGTTGTGGTTCTGTTCTCCAACGGGTATTCTTAGTTCAGTATTCTCACCATGCTTACTTCTCGTCCCTTTTGGATACAACGTTGTTCACTTCATCGGGGAGCTCCCATTTTAAGTTCTTCTTTGTCAGAATTATCTAGGGGGGGCGAATGAACAGGCAGAAAGAGGGACTCAACATTTGTAACACTGACTCTAAATTTCAAGCACTAGCAACAATGTCAGTAAGTTATGTACACATAACAATTGAACTCATTCTTCCTGCTTTTCTGTGTCAAGGCTGAGTCCTGCAGGATGGGAGGTGAGGACACCTTCTCCGCCCTGCTGGGTTCAGAAAAGAGCCTCTTTAGCTTATTGAAGGTTGTCAGCCTTTACAAAGATATCGTAGGCAGAGCATTCCAGCCCACAGGCTCGGCCAGAGAAAATACTTGGAAGTGTGTGCATATCTCCATAGAGAAATGTTCAGGTCCGAACAGAGAAGAAATAAATTCTCCTTTCGCCAAACCACTGACAGGTCTCCCTTAGCGTATTGATAACGAATCAAAAATACATAACCAAATCAGATGACCAAAGGTCGTCATCATCATCATCATGATCCCGTTGATCGTCGAATTTCTCGAGTGGTCTCAGTAATGTCTCCATTCGTCCTAGCCCTGAGAGTTTAGAAGCCTCTCTCTACTTAAACATTGGAGGCTCTTTCAGGGTCAGGGGAATGAGATCCAGCTTGTTACTGGTTTTGGCATATTAATGCACCATGGGGACCTTTGCGAGGCTCTCCCATGTGGGCAGGAAACTCCCGATAGTTTGCCAGGATCTCCCAGAGGGAGAAGTAGGCTGTCAGATGTCTCACAGCTGCTTTGCTTCCAGGAGCTGGCTTTTAAGTCTCTGGATGTTGGCCATTGATGAAATTACAAGGCTCTGGGGGCAGTCCCTGGGTGTGACCGCCTAGCTACTGGGAAATGGGAAATCTGGGCAGAAGAGGCCCAGTCCCAATCCGAGCAGATTTGGAGGTCTCAGCCCCGGGTTCCACACACCTGGGTTCCTCTGCCGGTACCTTCATACTTGAGGCTCATCCGAACGTGTGGAGAGGGGCCTTGAGCATGGCTGTGGCTAGGCTCCAGAGGTCTTTGGCCGCCGGGAGCTCTGCTCGGGGTGGAGAGGGAAGCTGGAGCCCATCCCCTCCAAGGGGCCCCGGGAAAGACAGCCAGGCGTGCGGGCAAGAGACTCTCTGCATCACTCTCCTCCGGATGCAATCCAAAAGTGATATGTATAATTTTTCAGAATCAGACCCAATGTGTTGAATGCCATTTGTATCAAGTTTAATGATAAAGTCATAGCAATAAAATATTTTAGCAATAATGAAGATTGTATCATCTAGTTTATAAATCTGCAATTTCCGTGAACTAAGGAAATAGCTGTGGGTTTGATGACTACCAAAGACTCGAATAATGGAGGTGAAAATGACAGCAGAGAATAACTCAGAAGTGACACAATTTGGGTTGGAAGTCTTGTGCACACACTGGGCAGTGAGTTGAAGGTTTCAGAGAAGTTGGGGCTGTTCCAGCTCCTGACAGGATGACAAACCACCTGCCAGGGTTGCCAGCGCCCTCCCTTTCCCAAGTCTGGTGTCACAGACAGACGTGAGAAGGAGTTGATGGATGTGAGAAACTGGCACATGAGCCACTCGACAGCCTGGGAAAGAGAGAAGGTGGTTGTTTCCTGTGGGTCGGGAAGATGGTGCTCGGAGCCTGAGCTTAGCGAGGGGTCTAGAGGACGGAGGTGATCTGTGGGATATCTCCTTTCTCAGTCATAACCAAGGCAGCACAGTGCTGCCCATCAAGGTAAAAGTGTCACAGAAAGAAAACTGGTGATCTCCTAGCAAGGGGTAAGCAACTGGCACCACCCGGATCTTTCTTGCACTACTCGAGATGTGAGAACACAGTGGAATCATCATATTCAATGTTGAGGATGACATTGAAATTAACATTCTCCATTTAATAATATTCTCAATCATAATCATCCATGGAAGTCTTAGCAGACAAAATTTCTTCTTAAAAGAAATATAGCAAAATATGAAAAATAAATTTAAGGTCTATGAAATTTTATGGAAGTCTAAATAAATGATGGGCTGGAGTGATAGCACAGTGGTAGGGCGTTTGCCTTGCACTCGGCAGACCCAGGTTCGATTCCTCCGCCCCTCTCGGAGAGCCTGGCAAGCTACTGAGAGTATCTCACCCACATGACAGAACCTGCTGGCAAGCTACCCGTGCCGTATTCGATATGCCAAAAACAGTAACAAGTGGAGACGTTACTGGTACCTGCTCGAGCAAATCGATGAGCAATGGGATGACAGTGAGACAGTGAAATAAACGATATACTCTTGTTTATCATTTGGGAAAAAGTCAAAGCTCGGCTTTCCTGGTAAGAAGAGACTAGACTGTGTCTCATGTTTTTTGATATTGTTCTAAGGTTCCATTCTGTTTAAAAATTCCAATATCGATAAACTTAAAAGGTAATGAAGAAATGTAAATGATTAGGGATCTTTCAAAGCTAGAGGTATTCACCATAAGCATAAAAATTCACTGAAAACAAGAGATTCAACTTAAACAACCAAATTTACAAATATGACTGTCTAGGTGTGAGCCTGGGGGTGGGGGTGGAGTGGGAGTGGGGGGCCTGGGAACTCTGGTGGAGGGAGACGTCAGTGGTGGTGGGTTTGGTGCTGGAACATACTTTGTCTAACACCAAATTATGAATAGCTTTATAAATTATGGAGCTTTAACAGCAAAAAAAAAAAGAAATTGTTTAAGAAAGACTGAAAAATGTTTAAACCAAAATTAAAAGGCATGATCTAATTGTTTAAAGACATTGATCTTAATGTTAAATAGAATAGGAGAAAAATAAAACATATGCGTTTAAACAATAAAATAATGACACCATAAGTCTGTTTCTAAGAGTCATTGAAAAATGACTCTCAGTTACACTTCATGATCAAGACAGTCTCAGACTAGTAATATTCCTCATAAACTGAGTGATACATTGTGTGCAATGAAATGATCATAAACAAGCCGACAAAACAATGAGAACCAGAGGATCCGGAAGCTTGTAAGTCAAAGGGATTAAGAATGATTGTGACTGAGAACTCTGGGCTCAAGGGGGCTGGAAACAGGGACCCTCTGCCCGTATCCCCTGTCTGCAGCAGCCAAAAATCTCCAGAACTCAATCTTCGCCAGGCTCATGGCTGCTCTCCACGTGCTCAGGCTAAGCCTCACCCACAAGTGAATCTATTCCTGGGACAACACTTCATACCACATACACTTCCCCTACTCCAAGAGCAGTGTGCCACATTTGATGAGGTTCAAAGTAGGAGGCAACCAATCTTACGTGGAAAATTTTTTACAGATATATATATATGCATATATATGCTTATATATGGATGTGTGTATATATATATACATATATGTATATAAGCACACAAGGCTCAACCTTTAACAGCATGCTAGTGATCTCTTATAGAAGGGCTTAATGGACCCTTGATGAAATACAACAATATTCACACTCTTTGCTCTAAGGAAACTTTTTTTGATCATTTTCAGTGTTTTTTTTTATAACAAAGAGTACAAAATATATTATTTCGGTTCTGCTTTGGGGCAGGGGTTGGGATTCAAGATGGAAATATCCAAAATAATGGTGGCAGGAAGGTGTAATGGTGGTGGGATTGGTGTTTGAATATTGAATGTTATCAAATATTGTGAACTGCTTTATAAAATAAAAAATAATTTAAAAATTTTAAGTCAATTCAATGCTGAAGTATGTGGATCTTTCCAGGCAGCTAAAATCTCTTGTAAATTATGAAGAACTGACTATGTAAATAAAAAAAAAGAATGATATACCAGACAAATGTAAGCTAAGAGAAAACCTATAATGAATTAAATATCACACAAAATGGAAACTCAAGGGGAAAATTTCATAGATAAAATTACAAAATAAAATATGCCTAAACCTTAGGCTTTTATAATTATAAGTATTTGTTGATCTTCAGCATTTGATATTACTTCAGAATTGATAATAAAATGAGTAAAAGAACATGAAGAAAGAAACAATACAAAAAGACTTGGTCTTAGGGAAAGAACTGTATGCTAAAGTTATTTGGATACTGTACCTTACAATAAGCAATAAAAACCAAATATTTGACAAAATTGGTGAGGTGATAGAGAGAAATATGTTCATACAGTCCTTGGGAAATGCAGTATTATTTAATACCATGGAAAATAATTTGGCTATATATGATTAATATGAATTCTTTTTTACCCAGAAATTATATTTCTTAAAATATGCCTCAACGATACACTAATAAAACCACAAGATGAAAATTATACCCATAATTTTTTCAGCATTTATTTATTTCTAACAGCAAAAGATTAGAAATAACCCAATGCTCATCAAACTGGAGACTGGCTGAGGGACTTTGATATATCTGCAAAATGGAGTGAAAGCAACTAGCTAGAAAAAGCACCAAAGAGGAACTTCATAACATGGATCTTTAAACTATACTGTCAAGGAAAAGAAATACGTATTTACTCAAAATCTGGAATAAGAGGGAAAGCAATGTTTTTTTTATAGGAAACTGTTGAGATAAATAATAAATAGATTTGGGGCAGAATGATAGCACAGAAGGAACTTGCCTTGCAGGCAGCCTGCCCATGCTTGGGCCCTAGCATCCCAAATGGTCCCCCGAGTTCTGGTAGGAGTGAACCCTGAGTGCAGAAGCAGGAGTAAACCCTGAGTACTGCCAGGTATGGCCACCAAACCAAATAAACATGATTATAATAATTTTTGACTTACCCATTTTATTTGCTAGAAAATATCATCATTCATTATTATTTTTAAATGGGTTTGTCAAAGGGAAATTTTGGAGCAAATAAAATGGAGAAGTTAAAAGTTTTGCAGCATTAAATTTGAATTAAGATATTAAAGTAATTTTATGATACAGTATACTTTAAATGCTGTAACATAATTTACAGAATAGAAATAATAAGCTTATAAAACTTCCAGGACCAAACCTATGGTGTCTGAGTGACATTCCTGTTTCAGGACATTGGGCATATACCGACAAAATTGAGGCCAGATCTAAGGTAGAAAGTTCATAAATTAAATTTTTATGACTAAACATCTTGTTAAAGCATAAAATAAGTTAGCCATTCAAGACTAGAAGCATGCTACTGGGACAAAGAAATGTACCTAAAGATGCTTCCGTTGTACTAAAAGGAAGAAATGTGAGCATGAAAAAGAACAGTGATGGCAGAAGAATTTCTTTCGGACCCGGTGCAAGGCTGAGATATCCTGGCTCCCAGAGGGGGCCAGATGAGCCCAGGGCTGTTCAAACAGCCCCAGCAACCGAAAGCCTCAACATTCCACAACCACCACCATGCTCCCGGCCAGATCCCAGTGCTCAGATGAGCCTCATCCATAAATTAATCTGTTGAAACACTCAGGTACACAGACTGAAGTCTCCAGGCTTTCATGGAGCCGGGGATGGGCTACCTCCCCCATCTCCCTGGTCTTCCTGATGCCCAGGCAGTTATGCACATGCCCCCAATGTCACCCAGTTAAAAATTTAACTCCAGCTGTAACATCCCATTAAAAATTTTGGACACTCTGGAGTTCATCTCAAACTCTACAACACTGATAAACCAGATTGGATGGGATATAATGGAGAAGGTAACCAGTCTCGATTAACAAAATATCAACACAGAAGGCTGAACCTGTAACAGCATCTTAGTAATCTCTTACACAAGGGCTTAAGGGCTCCATGGTAAGATATAACAATTTTCACTAACTTTCTTCTAAGGAAAGATTTTTTTGATCATCCTTTGAGGAAATTATTTATAACAAGCAATATGAAGTTATTAAGGGCCTGCAGGGTGGCACGCTTCAGGGGTGGTTGGAAAAATTAAAAATAATATTGGTGGGAAGGTGCAATAGTGGTGGGATTTGTGTTGGAATATTGATTGTAACTAACCCGATAACTTAATAAAGTTATAATTTTTTAGAAAAAAGAACAGTGATGAGAATAAATGAAAAAATTTAAAGAATGTTAAAGTTCAATGTTTCCTGATATTAAAAAACACATATTGATCATCTTGGAGATTGCTAAGAAATAAGTCTCTACCTCTTTATCAAAAAATAAAAATAAAAAATAAAATAAATTCTCATCCAGAATTCCTTTTACCAAATACAGGGTAAGGGAATGGTTAAGAAAGTTTATTTCTGCTTTTATGGAACAATTCCAGTTACTTAGTGCAGAAAGAATGACAAAATTACAAAATAGCTATTTTTTTCCATTTCTAATAAACAAAACAACTAAGCTAGACAACAAGAATATAGGATCTCTGTCTGGCTCTTGGGTTAATAAAGTTGTAAATCAAGAGTAAAAGAAAAACCAGCAACATTTCATATATCATATACCTGGATACAAATTAAATTATTAATAAGCAAACTTTGGTTATTTGGGGAGTGTAGTCCTCAGCTACACTCAGGACTTACCCCTGACTCTCTGCTCAGGGATCACCCCTGGCAGCGCTCGGGGTACTGATGCAAGGCAAGCATCTTCCTCACAGTAATATCTCTTGGGCACTGGATTCTGTATTAAAGAGCAAATAGCATGAGAAATTATGGAATGTTTTCTCACACAATATCAAAATGTGCACAACACAGCTAAAACAACACATAGCATCTGATAAATCATTTGGTGAACAGAAGAGATGAAAAGTAAATGAGCTAAGCATTCAACTTAGGAAGCTGAGAAAAGAACAGGAAAATAAACTCAAAGGAGCAAAACAAAGAGAAATAACAGATATGAGGCTGAATCAATGGCATGGCGGATTAGAACAAACCCAGGAATGAGAATGTCTACGAAGGAAGAGAGATCACTTGCCTCTGGGCACTGGAGTCCAAATAAACAGCAGTTACATAAACCACTCGGGTGAAAGCACGTACAGAGCGAAGGCTTTGGTCTGGAAGGAACAACGCTTAGGTGCAGAGTAGCCTAGCTACACCTCCTCCCTCTTGCTTTTGACAGTGTTCTGCTCCTTTCAAAGAGACTGAGCGAGACATCAGCACTGCCTTCACTTCACTTCAGTTGACCGCAAGTGGCAGAATCTCCACATTCTCTAGGGTCCCCAGGATACACTTGGAAAACTCTCAGAATTCATTGGAAGTTCTTAAACACAGGGTCACATTGGTTATGAAGAAACCAAGCAGAACAAATCCACACGTCCTACTTGTAGAACAGAATTATTTCCTAAGCTAAAGAAAGAGACTCCCAGGGCCAGGGGCCATGCCTCTTACACTCCTGGCATCCATGTGCAAGTGCATAGACCGTGGTCACCCAGGGAAGGTCACCCAGGCTTCTGATGCCCAGGGTCTGTGGGGACTCCATTAGTAACTGACATGCCTCACCTCCCTCTCCTAGTCCAGATGTTTGGGTTAAAATCTGTCTCCAAGGGGTGGAGAGATGGTACAGAGGATATGGCTCTTGCCTTGCACACAGCTGACCCAAGTTTAATCCGAGGAACCCTATATGATCACCTGAGCATCACCAGGAATAATTCCTTACAGAGAGCCAGGAGTAATCTCTGGGGACAGCTGAGTGTGCAACCCCCCCCCTCTCCCTCTGCCAATAATATCACCGTATCACTGTATCACTGTCATCCCAGTTTTCACCGATTTGCTCAAGCAGGCACTAGTAATGTCTCCATTATGAGACTTGTTACTGTTTTTGGCATATCGAATACACCACAGGTAGCTTTCCAGGCTCTGCCGTGTGGGCGAGACACTCTCAGTAGCTTGCTGGGCTCTCCGAGAGGGGCGGAGGAATCAAACTCAGGTTGGCTGAGTGCAAGGCAAACGCCCTACACACTGTTCTATCGCTCCAGCCCAGCCAACAATAAATAAAAATAAAACAAGTTCTGGCTCCAGCTCTCCAAGGGTTGTAATCTGTAGCTCCAGACCCCCACCACAGGTGAGACTGCAGTGATCCCCAGCAAACAGAACTTTTCCTCATCCTGGACAGCCCAGGTATCTCCGGGTCCTACCTGAAGCCACAAGCAAAGGCCAGACCTCCCTTTACATAAGATTCATTCCTTACTACATTCTCAATAAGAAATGGGGTCATCTGAGCGTCAGTACTTTAAAAAGCAAACAAACACCAACTTCCTCGGTGACACTCGTGTAGTTAAAACTGATATTTGTGATTAAAAATGCTGAAATCCCAAGAAATGCAGCAGTTTGTTTATGTGAAGAGAACTTTACAGAGAGGGTGGTGGCCAGTCTGGAATTGCAGGAATGTGACTGAGCCTGGGGGGCCCTGGATTACTGGGGCACCTCGCTCGGCCTCATCCCTCGGGCACTGTTTACCTGGAGCCATGCCCTGTCTTGCCCTTACCTATAAACCAAGTCACACGTGTTCCCAGTCGGTGATATCTGGATTTGCATTGACAGTTGCTGCTGCAGAAAACTGGAGTTATGCTCTGGAGGGAACACTGAGAAATAATCAGCCCCCCGGCCCTTGCATCAGCAAAATCGACCTTGCTTTCTGATCCCTGCATCTGCTATAATTTCCTCAAAGTCAACATTGGTAGATGTGATAGAGCTACTGCCAATTGATAGAACAAAGTGGGGAAAACTCCCATTGCCCAATTAGTTTTTAAATAATTTACCACTCATTCGATTTCGCCTTTGCTCATGTGAACAGGAATCTCATTTACTGACTTCGCTGCAGGGACCAGCTTTCAACTCACTTTTTCTTTAGCAGTTCTAGTGCTTCCTCACAGGTAGGGAGGAGCCAGGTAAGAGAAGAACCAGGTAAGAACCTGTTTCTTTCTCGTGCGGGGCTTATTAGTAAGCACTGTTGCAGTAGTACCTGTTTTAGTTCTTCAGTCAGTGAAGCACATCATTTTACTCACAATTGATTAATAGTTGCTGGAATACCTGTGATCTCTAGTGTGGAATTAATGACATGGACATAAATTATGTAGAAATAAGTGTTAGAAGTAATCAAGTAAACAGGGCAGTCAAAAAAAGAAAGAAGGCGAGTAAACAAAATCTAAATTATACTCAACTGATAAGCAAATATGCATGAGCATAGATAAACTGTTTTCTCATCTTATTAAATTGAGCCACTAATCTGCTCCCACGGGGCGATAACGATCTTGAGTTCATTATCTCTCTGCTCTGGGCTCATGGGTACAGTCCAGACATTCTGTCCATCTGGCAACTCACCTGGTACTGCTGTTCTGTCACCCAATGCAGCAGCATTCCCTGGCCACTGCTGGGAAAAGTTTCATTCTGGGTCTGGATCAAGGCTTGTGGGCAGGGTCATCCTCTTTAGGAATCCAGTACACATCTTTCTGGTGTAGGTGTTTCTTATCCTGGCATCCTACGTGGACATCTCTCCTCTCCCTCTGCTGGGCTTGTACTTTTTGCAGGGACAGTCTCATGTCCTCTCCTACCCGGAACAGGTAAAAATCACCTTCTCATAAACAGAGGTTTGTCAGGATTAGGGAAGGTATGGATCTCTAGTGCTTTTGTCCCCACAGTAGAAACATCAGCTAGGTTTTCTTATTGATGGTGGGCCAAGCACGGGGACATTCTACATTAATATTGAGTTGACCTGTCCTGCTGTACATAAATCCACAAGAAAGGCGGTCGTCTTTGATGCTATTGTAGTTAACGGGGTGATTCCAGGTACCACATTCCAACATATGGGAAGTGATTTTATCCAACACCAATAAGCAATTCTTCAGACACCAGCTGGGTGTCCTGTAATACAACTTAATTGAGACACTATATATTATTCTAAGATAAAGCCGGATTTCTCAGGTCAAAGGTCTATCCCTATTACTTTCCTGCCCACCCACTTTCCATGCTAATTCCTAGTCCGGGTTGTCATCTGACCGAAGAGCTGCAATCAGAGATTCCAGGACATCCTTTTTTGAACACACTACTCTTTTTTTTTTTTATTATTATTGAATCACCGTGAGAACAGTTACAAAGCTTTCAGGATTAAGTCTCAGTCATACAATGATCAAACTACTCATTTTTATTTAGTCTTGCTGCATTTGAATCCCCTCTCCCAGTCAAGTGTAGCAAGACTAAATGAAAGTTATTAGTGTGTTTTTCTTGTTGAAATAATAGGAAGCCATGACTATGTTGTGTTCTGCACAAAATTACAAAAGTCTGTTATCTCACCATTTGTCATATTGTTTGCAACGTGGTTATGTGGTTTGAAACTTGAAAGGTCACTGTGGTGCAACTTGGAGACAAATTTGGGTCAATACCAGCTAAATAATTGCCAGGTGTTCTGTTTTAAAAAGTCAAAGAAGAATATATTGTGCCGGGTGGACGTTAATGAAGTTCAAATGTACATATGTGTGTATGTGTGTGGATAAAGTTTTATTGGAATACAGTAATACAATGATTTGTATTGTCTGTATTTTTTACATTGATAAAGTTGAGCTGTTGCAACAGAGAAAACTTGTCCAATGAAGCATACACACACACACACACACACACACGTGTGTGTGCGTATGTTTAATGTATATATAATTATATATATAATCTGACCCCTTACAGAAATTGATTGTGAACTCCTCAGAATATATTTGCTAATGGAAGCAGATGAATGGCAGTAGTACTGTCTAAAATGCATATCCAAGAAGCAGAGTGCATGCTTTGATTGCTTGACCAACACACTAAAACACACACTCTTCATGTAGGAGCCCTGAGTTCAGTCCTCAGGATCACCTGCTAATCTGAGCGTCACACGAAGTACCCCTTGAGCACAGCTGCAAAATCAAGTACATACCCTGGCCCTCGACTACAGACAGGAGAATTCCAAGGGAGGGTGGGGGACAGGGGCAGGAGGCAGCTGGGGATAACATAAGGACATGGATCCGGGTCAAGATAGTAAGAGCCACACGATCATAAACATGTGCACCAAACTATAATGATTAAATTAAAAAGATGATTCTGAATTTAATGTTTGAACAGTTATCACTGATGCCTTTACACTACTTATTAATAAAATCGTATGTTGTCTACTTTCTCACTGGAATAAAAAATGACTCTGATAGGTAGGCGTGGGGGTGGGTGGGTACCCTGGACATTGGTAGAGGAGCTCTGACACTGGTGGTGGGTTCCTAGTTGGAGCACTGTATGGCTGAAACTCTATTACTAACAGCGTGCAGGTCATGGGGGCTTATGTAAAAATGTTTTGTTAAAGGCTAATAAATAAATGTTAGCATTTATGTGTATATAAAGCACATTCCCTGTTTCTCTTCTGTAGGGATCTGCACGGGAGTCGAGGAATCTCCGTTCCCAGTAAGGGTGCCACACATCAGGACACATCTGCATTACTTTGTGAAAACCCTTTAAAATCCGTATGTGATGATCCCTCTCTGCCTCTTACACCATCTTCACCCCCTTCTTCATCTCTCTGTGTCGATATCACCTGTGACTATTTCCTCCTCTGCAAAAAGTTAAAGAAAAATTGAGCTAAGAAGTCCTTGTCTTCCTCGGGTATTAGAAGGCACATGCAAATTTAAATAATAAACTATAAATAGATGTTTAAATATTTCAATATTCCTATTTGCTACGCCTAGGGGTGCCTTTGTTCCTCTTTTAAAAATAAATTTACTTCCTACATGCACTTGGGAAAAAAAGAAATCAATCTTTCCAAATAACATTAGTCAGATATAATAATTCTCCCCTTTCCCAATCTAGCTCAAATTTGAATATTTGAACAAAAAGAACATCACTAAGAATAAGATGTGAAGGGAGAGAAGTATTTCCATAACAATGTATGTAGAAAAACCCGGTTCAGGGGGCTGTGGGAAAGGCAGGGCTGTAGTCAAGGACACAAAAGCTTTCTGTTTCAAGTCCCCATCTTAAGATACTTTTGGTTCCACAATTTTTCTTCAAGGACAAAATTTCCCAAATTAAGCCCAAGCATGTTGGGGAGATACATCACCAAAAAACGATTCTTTACCTGGTCTCAGTGGATGACAGGTGGCGTGTGCTGTGTCTGTCTCCAAAGCCAGCAGAGAAAGAAGTTAAAATTCCTCTCGTAAAAATTTTCAAATTCAGCCTCTAGGCCACAACACATTCGTGCCACATCTGGTGGGAATGCGGTCAAGTTTAAAGACACTAATGGTTAGTAATTCAGTCCGACCGAGTGAGTCTGATGGTTGAGCTTCTGTCTTCACTCTCTTGGGACATTTTAATGTCTTGGTCACAGTGCTTGGCATGTGGGCTACGGTGGACTGTGGTGGAGTCCAGCTCTCCCCAGGAGCCAACCTCCCTGAGCTGAGGGTCTATGTGACAGGAGCATCTACCCGCAGAAAGTCTGCCTGAAGGCTTTGTGTGCTGACCCTCTCTGGGTTCCACCCGTCACCAGCTAGCTCACTGCTAGGCTTTGCTCTCAGCCTCAGTACTCCCTCGGGTCCTTCCAGTCCAACCTTCCCTGGCTTCAGCTTTTGCTTCCCTTCTTGACTCTGTTGCAGCCCGCTCTCTTAGCCTGCGTGTGTAGGAGGCACTCTTGGGGTAACGAAGGTCTCCATTGGGCCAAGACTCCATGTGCCTCCTCACGTGTCTCACGACCCTCGGCTTCCAGGAAGAAAGGACCTATGTGCATACAATGTTGGAAAGCTTCTTGGCTGTCTAATGCACGCGTGTCTCCAGACAGAGAAGCATGAACACACACTCTCAGGAGGAAGAGTTTATGGAGCCCCCGCCCCATCACACTATGATTGTGTGACTCTATGATTGCACTTCTGCAGATACCACATCAACTTTCTTTGAAAAAACCGAACGTATACATATGGTGATCTGATGTGTTGATTGAGGCCACCCCTTGGATTCTCCCAAGCCCTTTGTACTGCTCACTGGCCTGTGCGTGCGTGGGGAAGAGACTGTTGGGATTCTCGGGGCCTCTCGGTTAAGAGAAAGAAGCAGGTCTCTAGGGGTTTGTGCTTGTCTTCCTCATTTCCAGAGCAAGGTCTGTGTCCCCCTGGCATTCAAGAGTGGGTGGCTCTAGTGTGAAATGGGACTATCTGCGCCCCGAAGTTTGTTCTCCAGCCAATGGTTGGCCTTTACTGAGTCCTTCATGAGTAGCCCCGATTCCCCAACGCCTGTCCCCACCACATGTTGTCAAGAGGCTTCCCCATCCATAGTTCATGGATGTGTGTGTGTGTGTGTGTGTGTGTGTGTGTGTGTGTGTGTGTGTCCAAGTGTATGGATGGTCACTGTGGTTGCAGACCTCACGTCCTAATTCTCTGAGTCTAATTCCCTGGAGCTCACTGGGAAGCACATTTGCAAGAGTTATGTGGCTTTGCCGAAGGTGGAAAAATGAGCAGCTGGGAGAGGTGACCCAGCCCCAGCGGAAAGGGGAGCACTCCGGCGGGAACAGTTTGCTTTTCCCTGCTGTCTCTCTAACCACAGGAAATGGGGGGCTGTTGCCTATGAAACTGAGATGAAAAAAAAAAAACTCAGAGGGAAAATGATCCTCCGTTGGCTATTAATTTCCGGGACTTCTTGTCCTTAGGGACATCATTTCTAAATGCTCTGCTGGGCATCTCTTCAGACTACCACGAAGGATGGCCGGTTTTCAGGAAATATAATCAGCCCCCAAAAAGCAGAAAGCAGGAGAAAACTCTTTGAAGCTGCTGCTCGGAGAGAAACGAACATCCCTCACCCAGCCACCACCACGGAGAGGGGGCCGAGGGTCTGTCCCCACTCCTTAAAGATGAGGTGGGCTCCTCTGGGGGCCTGGGGGATACCGGCAGATGTGTCTCCCGCCCCTCGGCAATAGAACAGTCCCCGTGTCTGCTGGTCTCTGCCTGGCAGCGTCGTTACTGAGATATTTGCTCTTTGAACACCAGTGGAAACTACACTGCGTGCTTGCTATGTGCTAAGCCTTTTAAATAAACGTCCATTTAACTCTTGACAATGAATCCATGAGGGTGGCGCTATTTTGGGATGTATTTTGTACAAAGGGGCGAGAGCCGACTCCCAGAGTTAAGTGGGAGAGTCGGTATATGAATCCCTGTTTGTCTTCAAGACGCATTATCGTACCCAAGTTTAAGATGTAGCCGGCAGGCATGCTTGAAGAATGGTAGTTTGCTTTATAGAAACCGTGCGAGTGGGAGAAATCTATTCCCATTGTATGAAGCTGCATTCTAAATTTTTTCTATAGTGTATTTTAGAAAATGCAGAAGGTTCGGTGTTTTCTACATCTTAACAGAATTCTCTCCTCCCATTAAAGATAACTCGGCTGCAGCATGTATTATACGGCAAGGTGCTTCTGCTCGTCCCCCGGCCCACACCGACACTGCACATCTCATTCACAGGGAAAATAACAATCTGGAAATCTAATTTATGAGCAACAATTTTTTTAAAGTAGTCCTAGAGGAAGTATTTTACAAAGAAAGACCAAAATTTGGAACTATTTCGAAAGCAAATATATATATATATATATATATATATATATATATATATATATATTTGCTTTTTGGGTCACACCCGGCGATGCACAGGGGTTACTCCTGGCTCTGCACTCAGGAATTACCCCTGGCAGTGCTCAGGGGACCATATGGGATGCTGGGATTCGAACCCGGGTCAGCCGCGTGCAAGGCAAACGCCCTACCCGCTGTGCTATCACTCCAGCCCTGAAAGCAAATATATTTTTTAAATGTAACTTAAAAGAGGTTTGCGTCTAGGGGCAGCGGCTCCTCCAGTGCTGCGTGCCGGGTGGGCAGGCTTCAGGCGTGAGGAAGACAAGCCCTTCCTCCAGGGGCTCATGCCCAGAGCCTCTGCACCCCCCCTCCCCGGCACGGTTTCATTCTTCCTGCGGGCTATCTTTGGATCACTAGGACTGTGATCCCTTGGTTTCCCCTCAGCTGCTGCTCCAGGCACTGGTTGCCCACGAAAGGTACAGCCCAGCCTGTCCCCCCCACACACACAGTCCGGTCCCAGCAGAGTGCTGCAGAATAAGAATATTGAGGCTAGGGGAAGCCTCCAGTCTCTAGTAACCAACTGTTATTTGTATTGCCCTGAAAGCTAAGAATGTGACCTCTGACCCCCTCCAATAATCAAGCTCATCTAGCGGTGCTTTAGGGAAGGCTTGGGCCCCTGACAGCGCAGAGGGTCCTTGTGGAAACCCTTGTTCTTTCAACTTTGTTTTAACTCATCGCTTTTGCTTGACTGGGTAATCCGGGACTTTTAAATTCCAGGGCATTGTATGTGTGGGCTGAGAAACCCAACACCCTCCCGCTCGCTCTAGGAAGCCCTCTGAAGGAACCACGTTGTTTTGTAAACAGACAACTTGCATGGGATTGAAGGGAAGCAAGCACACAAGAGTCTCTTCTGGTTTATTCCTCTAAAGTGTTCAGGGTTGGGGCCGAGGTTTTAGCTTTAGCTTCAATTTAACCAAAATTAATCAATGCTAACAATAATCACACAATTTTCTTCTTCTTTAAAAGAATAGCCATTTCTTTTTAAAAAGAAATATACCATTTTATCTTGCTGATCCTCCAAGACAGTAAAACTCGCCTTCTTTAATAAGAAAAAAAAATGTAAAAAAGAAAAGAATACAGTTTGGGAACTAGAAATAAGCAGAGAAGTGTAGACGGATGAGACTAAAATAGCTGAATTTGCTGAGTAGCTCCACTCCTTATTCTTGGAAACCTTGGGATTATTTATATGGTCTTAAAAATATTCTCGACAGCTTCCAGACATGGCAAAGTTTAAATCGTTCTGATTTGAGAGCGAATATAGCATTCATTATTTTTTCTGGCATAGTGGATAATACAGCTCAAGCAGGAAACACAACAAAGGTTGCATGAAGGGACCTGCCCACTATGGCCAGAGTTTGGTGAACACTAGAGGGACACATATCTGCATGTGTGGACACAGATGAGATTGACACACATAGATTATAGACAGATGCCTACACACCCACACTCCTAATCTCCTTCTAAAATGGTGACGATGAGCCTTGGCCTCTCCTGCCATTCACGTTGGTACCTAGTGCAAAGTTTGCTGGCTCTTGTGCTTAGAACTGAGTAGTCTCCATGCAGCTACAGTCTCTGTTCTCCCCCCTCACCTTGATACGTCAGTCATCACCACCACCACGGTCATCATCTGTGTCTATGGCAGACTTGCTACTCACTTTTTGTTCATTAGTGCCAAACAATCAAGAAAATCCAGCTTGGAAGTAGATAAAGGACCTAAGGTGATAACCTCTCAGTAACTGTATTACAAACCATAAGTCCCAAAAGGAGAGAGAGAGTCTGGGGGAAACTGCCTGCCACGGAGGCAGGGGGAGGGGAGGGAAGAGGGCATACTGGGGACATTGGTGGTGGAGAATGTGCACTGGAGGAGGGATGGTTTTGATCATTGTATGACTGAAGCTCAAACATGAAAGCTTGTAGTGTATCGCACAGTGATTCAATAATTAAAAAATTTTAAGAAAGGAAGAAAGAAAGGAAGAAAGAAAGAAAGAAAGAAAGAAAGAAAGAAAGAAAGAAAGAAAGAAAGAAAGAAAGAAAGAAAGAAAGAAAGAAAGAAAGAAAGAAAGAAAGAAAGAAAGAAAGGAGGAAGGAAGGAAGGAAAGAAAGAAGGAAAGAAAGAAGGAAAGAAAGAAAGAAAGAAAGAAAGAAAGAAAGAAAGAAAGAAAGAAAGAAAGAAAGAAAGAAAGAAAGAAAGAAAGAAAGAAAGAAAGAGGGGGAGAGAGAAAGAAAGAAAGAAAGAAAGAAAGAAAGAAAAGAAAGAAAGAAAGAAAGAAAGAAAGAAAGACAGACAGAAAGAAAGAAAGAAAGAAAGAAAGAAAGAAAGAAAGAAAGAAAGAAAGAAAGAAAGAAAGAAAGAAAGCGAGCGAGAGAAGAAAATCCAGCTTAAAAAAAAAAAAAGGTGCTGAATTCATTAGCCATTTCTCCTCCCAAAGAAGATACAGAGGAAACTTCTGGACCTATTTCCTTGTAATTGTGCATACTCAGATCTTGGATAGAGCAGTTAGTTAAGCTGACACTGAGATAAGTAGGTGACAAGAGCGACAAAAATCACTGTGTCCAGGAGAAACCATTGCCATTTCACTGGGCTAATTGAATTTGGAAGACAATCTGTTTTTCTCAGTCAAAACAATCATCTACTCTAATGGGACATGATCACCAAACGTGATTATGTTTTTCTCTTCTCTGATTTTTCAGCACGAGGCAGAGTATGGGGAAGATGTTAGCGTGATTCTCATGATACACCATGAATGATTGCTGCATATTTAACCAATGAAATTATTTTGTTAGGAAAAAAAATAATGGAATCAGCTTTACAGATTCAGTCAATTTGACCTCCCAGTTCATGACTGAGGTATCATCTGACGTGGAAGAAACGTCGCTGAGAAGCTGTACAAAATGATGTGTGTTCAGGAAGAAGGGCGAGAGGGAATGTTTACTTAGAAAACAAATTGGGTGGTGCAGAACCCTTCCCTTTGTGGGTAGGGGGCTCTGTCCAGCACACCACCCCCTCTCGAGCAGACCTGCTAATCCTGGCCACTGCCTTAGGACTCCACTCTGACAGGAGACGGAAGCCCGCAGTTACATCTTCGTGATAACGGGAGGCTTCGCAAACACGAACGTGGGCTGCCTTGTCCTGCCCGACCAATGAATAACATTTCTGGGCACAGTTATTTGTAATGTGCTCTCACTAGTAACTTCATGTTGTCAATGCAAAGTTTACAATTTATAAATTCAGTTACACATTATAATTTATATAATTTATATGAGAGTCTCTTGCCTGGACGCCTGGCTGTCTTCCCCGGGGCCCTCGGAGGGAATGGGCTCCCCACCCGAGCAGAGCTCCCGGTGGCCAAAGACCTCTGGAACCTAGCCTCAGCCATGCTCAAGGCCCCTCTCCACACGTTCGGACAAGCCTCACGCATGAAGGTACCGGCAGAGGAACCCAGGTGTGTGTAATCCCATCAACGGCCAACATCCAGAGACTTAAAAGTAACCTCCCAGAAGCCACATGATATCTTATAACCTACTTCTTCCTCTGGGAGAAACTGGCAAGCTGCTGAGAGTTTCCTGCCCACATGGGACAGCCTCGCAAGCTTCCCATGGTGTATTCATATGTCAAAGCCAGTAACAAGTTGGATCTCATTCCCCTGACCCTAAAAGAGCCTCCAATTCGGCATCGTTTGGAAGGCCAAGTAGAGAGAGGCTTCTAAAATCTTAAGGATAGGACGAATGTAGAAGTTACTGAGACCGCTCGAGAAATTTGACAATCAATGGGATTTTGTGATCATTCATGATCGTGATAATTTTCATGTAAATTTATATATCTATAATTTATATAATGTCACTGTCACTGTCATCCCATTGTTCATTGATTTGCTCAAGCGGCCAACCCGGGTTCGATTCCTCTGTCCCTCTCGGAGAGCCTGGCAAGCTACCGAGAGTATCCCGCCCGCATGGCAGAGCCTGGCAAGCTCCCCGTGGCATATTCAAGATGCCAAAAACAGTAACAACAAGTGTCACAATGGAGACGTTACTGGTGCCGACTTGAGCAAATCGATGAGCAACCGGATGACAGTGACAGTGATATATAAAATATGTACATTTATATACAAAAAACAAAGATATCCCTACAAAAGATAGTTTCCCTTTTACTTATTTACCCCTTCCTGCAACAATAATTAACGTTTGCATGACCTTCAATTTACTAAGTATTTTCACATTCACTATGAAAGAATACTTTGTCAAAGGAAAGAATCCACTCATTTTACTAACGGTAAATGTATTCTTATATAATGTAGATTTAGAAAAAATTAATTGGAGATCGTGCTACTGTGGAGGGAAGAATAGTGATCTTCAGTATATTACCCACCTCTCAAGTTGTCTCCATGTCCAGGCTCGTCTGTAGTGGCTCAGCAGCCATTCCTGTCCCCCCCCCCCCAAGAAGCGCCATAGAGGAGCCCGTGTGCATTAATTGTATATGTTTATATATGCATATGGTTATACAATTTATAAATTAATTATAATTTAATTTATAAATGCACATTTATAAGTTCACTTACAGCGGACTTGGGTTAAGCTTGAGTTTATTTCACAGAAATGCATCTTTCTAAAAGCTCGATGAATGACATGAAGAAAAGAAAAATCCAAAAAAAAGACAAAAAGAAGAAAGGAAAAATTCAGAGAAAGTGTCGATGCCAGCTTAACCCTGTGGATCCCCATGTCCATGGTGGTCAAACAGGAGTAGGCCCCGGGCCCAGGAAGAAAGGCTTACATCAGGACTGTTGGCAGATATCACCAGGGTGGGTCTAATCCCATTAGAAGGGGGAGGATGAATCTCTAGATTCACAGGACAGACCAAGAAATGGTCTTTTCTCTCAAGCACAGGGCAGGTACTAATTAGTTGGGATGGGGCTTATTTTCAGCAAGGTTGGTGCTCTCTAGGTATAAAACCTGGGAGTTAATAAACACTTAGGAGCTAACAAATTGCTATCATGAGAACCATTCCACAGTCAGGCTGTGAATCACCAACAGCTAAAATATACTATCCAGTGTAGGCTATGATTTGCAACAGGGAGATCGTTTGCCTAGCAACAGGGATATGGTTTTTTTTAAAGGTGGATTTCTCGTGGAAGACTGTCTAAAATTCTGCATCCCTCAAGGGCTGTTTGACCTTGGAAAAGGCAGCTCGACCTTTAATAACTCGATTCCCCTCCTTGAGACTGAAGCTTCTCTACCACTCCACCACTCAGGGGCTGTCAGCAGTCGGGAGAGAGAAGGACCCAGAAGCAGTACATTTCCAGGTCCTTCCATGCAACTCACAGAAACCTATGTTTTGTGTGAGGACTTTGGCCTTCATGCAGAAGGTTCCTGTGCTCAAAACCAATGTAAATGGTTCTGCAACAGAATCGGGTTCAACTGACTTTCGAGTTTCCATTCCCCACAAAGTAGCTATTTCACTGACTTGCACCTTCCTGACTCACGAGTGGGCACCGATGGGAGGCAGCCTTGTGTGAATACAACAAGACTTTCAAGGGAAACAGCCTTCGGCAGTCGCTGTGTTATTCCCCCAGCCCCTGAGTCCACTCTGCTGAGAGCCAGATTGCCTTTGGGGAGCACATACACAGATCCACGTCCAGGGAAGTGCACTCAGGAAACAGGCTCCTATACAGTGCTCGCTGTGACAAGCCGGGACTGGCGCTGTGGGGAGCAACGCGGGCTGGACTGTGAGCCAACATGGACACGGAGGCAGACTGGACATGGAGGCAGCTGGAGAGCCCAGCTAATACTCTGAAGGCCATTTTTCTCCCTCCTATGGAGGCACTGTCTCCAATTCTTTCCTCTAAATTATGTTCCACATGGCCTTACTGTTTCTTTTTTACGCTGGGCGGCGTATTCGATATGCCAAAAACAGTAACAAGAAGTCTCACAGTGGAGACGTTACTGGTGCCCGCTCAAGCAAATCGATGAACAACGGGACGACAGTGCTGCAGAGCTACTCTGGTTGAAACTCTGAGAAACACTGTGAGCTCACAGAACAAGGACGGATGATCTGCCACCCCCCCATCCGAGTCTGGGGGCACCCACAGTTAAAAGCCTGTGACAGTCAGCACACCACGGAGACTCACCCGCAATATGTAGACAGGTGGAATAAAATGTAGACATGTGAGCCTAAGGCACAAGCGGTGACAGGGACGATGCCTGGGATTTGTATGGATGACCAGACTTCATGAGCCAAGTCGGTGTTTTCATTTAAACACCCGTATCAGGAGACTTCAGGGGCCCTAACCATGGTCATCTGACCAGATGTGCGGCATAGGGTGGTCAGTGTGTCGCCTCCGGATGCCCCTTTTGCAACTCGAAGGCAGTCACGCCTATTTCCACAGGCCCAGATCAGTTCGCCACCTGGGCTGCCCCCGATCAACCCCAACCTAGGAGGACCCTCCTGGGCAGCTGGCAGGTCCCGGACACTCTCCTCCCCACGCCCGTGGGATGAGGAAGTCTCTACACACATGGATTCCGGAGCCAGGTGTCTGGCTCCTCTGCTCTGCAAACTGTGACCTGGTCAGGGCACCTAGGTGCCCTGCGTCTTATTTCCTCTAACTATAGCATGAGTAATATGCACTGTCACAGAGTGCTTTGAGAATTAAGTCACTTGTATCTAAACAGGGCCATAGGATACTGCCTGACCTATGGGAAGCACTCAATAAATGTCATCCTCTGGATTATTTTTATTCTCTGTTTCAATGATTAGAAATGACCGGAAATTCCCATTTAAGTGTAATCTCGTCTTCAACGCCGGAACCGGCCACTTTCAAGTCCAGCAGTCAGGGGCAGATGGCCTCACCAGAGGCCATCCATTTTCTCAGGTATAACAGAGGTTTGAAATATGCAGTGAGTGAGATGACCTGAGCACAATGCCCAGGGCAGGCACCTAAAGGAGCACTGTGTAAAGAAGAGTAAGCACCGCTGGCCTCTGGAACCCGCCTGCTTGGTTCCCGTTTCCGATCATCTACCAAGTAGTGTTGCCTGAACTCTTCTTTGAAAAAGTCTCGAAATTTCACTTTCCCTTTTGAACAAATCCATTGAGTCTCCGCCTGTGTCTCTGAGTTCCTTGAGATTTCCACTAGAACCGGCTGGTTAGAAGCTGACTATTTAACCCCGGCTCCTACTTGGGTGCTTTCCTGCACTTAGAATAGCTCCATCGTGATCGCATCTGCATGCACGCCCCTGTCGTCCCATGAAGACTCGGTTCCTGCCCAGCCACTGCAGTTTTCCATGAATCTCGTCGGGCCCGGCTCCGTGGCCCCACGCCTGTGCCCACCCAGCTGGAACTTTGGTTTGTTCCAGGGAAGACTCACATACAGGCGGGCTTGGGGGCCAGTCCTGGCAGGCACTCTTTCCAAAAGCCAGTTCTCACACTTCATCGGTGTTTGATCCGTCCATCCAGCCTTCTGGCTTGGTCTCACTTCATAGGATGAGGGAGAAGACAAATGTCTCATTAATTTCCAAGTTGAAATGTGGTATTTTACTTCACAATTCAAGCTTGAAAGGGGCGCTGTGGGCGTGATGGAGCCTTCGCTGTCCTGACTTCACTCCTCACCGCCACGAAGGTTACTTCAGGGGAAAACTCCTGTTCCCTCCAGAGGATTCAGACCCTCTTCTCCGAGCAACTTGACAGACAGGACGAAGTTCCCCTCGGCACACCCCAGCAGGGGTGAGGCGTCTCCGTGATCAAACACGGTGTTCTCTCTGTTCTCTCTGGGTCCCGTGTCCCAACCCGCCCTCCCCGCCTCGCCCTGAGACAGAGGGTCGTACCCGGCTCTGTGCCTTCTTGTGCTGTCAAATGGGCATCATTTATGAACCCAGGATAGCACGGCTGAGCTTCCCCTTCAAACCTCTGGCTCTCTGGTTCAACACTGTCCCGATGTCGTTTCCGATGCTGCACGTTTGCAGATGTCGCAAGAGCGCCAGGCCCTTGCTCCCCTCTCACCCAGTGACCTAGAGAGAAACGGCTGAGAAATGTGTTTTCAAATGTTTAGAGCAAAAGTTTCCACCCATTGTGCATCAGTAATTCCCTCTTCGGAGTCCAAGGACCTCAGAAGGAGGTCAATCTTCTGAAAACATTTTAGGTTATCTTCAAATTATTCATTTTCCAGAAAGATTCAAATCAGTTCCTTCTTTGCAGCCTCCGTGAACACCCCTGAGACCAGTCGCCCTCTTTGCTCAGAGCTGCACCCTTTGAAGGCAACTTGCCAAAGGAAAAATCTCTTTTATTTGTTTTTGTGGTTTTGTTTTGGAAAGGCTCTTCTGGGTTCCTTTTTTTTTTTTCTTTCTCTCTTTCTTTTTACCCTTTGTCACCATTGGAGAGACAATAACTGTGACCATTGCCAAGTTGATAAGAAAAGGGAACAAAAAACTTGTAAAAGGACAAACCTTGAGCAAAAAAGGAAATTGCCAAACAGAAAATGTTCATTCTCCTCAAATTAAAAACAGCCAGAAATTAAAGCAACAAGAGGGCTGGAAGGCTCCTCGGGTTGCTTTTAATTGGTTTTAAGGACCGTAGAGAAACCAGGCTTTAGCAGTGCTGCCGCCCACCTTCCTCACGCCCTCCCTCCGCCAAGAGGCATTCTGAACCCGAGAAGACCAGAGGCCCGCGGGCCCAAAGCGGAGCCCGTGTCCAGTCGCTCTTGCACAGTCCTGTTACTTCCTAGAGAGTCAAACGGCAAAATCAGGCTTAAAATTGCAGTATTTTCCCCAAAAATATGCAGGCTAAGCTTGGATAAAGAATATTGGCATCTCTACAGACCGATCTTATTTGGATCCACTGCGGTGAAGACACAAAGGGACCCCACGGGCGGTGAAGGAAGTGCAGGGCGGATGCAGGGAGCACGGACTGGATCTGCCCTCCAAGACTGATGGTGGAGGCCTGGAGAGGGAAGGAGTCCAGAGGCTGCCTCCCAGGGTCACTTTCCTCGGGACCAGGGAGGGTTCTGCATGGCCCGTCACGGTTCCTTAGACTCAAAGACTCTTTGCTTTGAGACCGTCCCCACTTCCTTTCTTAGATTAATCATCACTGTATCACCATCATCCCATTGTCCATCGATCTACTCAAGCGGGCACCAGTAACCAGTATTAAATCTATCTTAATAAATTAATCATAAACAACAAAAAATATAAATGCAAAGACATGCAATTCATCTAGAATAAAAATCAAGTCATAGTTATCCAGAAGATGCTCGGGTAAGATCTCCCTCTCTCGTCTGTATGCTAGCCCCCACTCCCTCAAGTCCAAATCATGGCCAGAACCGGATACGTCAGCTTCGCTGCTAAAAGAACATGATCTCATGTCCTTTAAGCCATCTGAGCTTTTCATAGCAAAGTGAATTTTAAAAATATTTGGTTTTCCTAGATGCTTATTCATTACAGGCGTAAATCAGATCACAACAGAAGAAAAAAATACAAAGACAGGCACTCCACGCATCAACACAATCCAACAGGTTTAGCTTAATAGACACACTTGGATTTCTTTATTTTCAAGTACCTAAAACAAATTTTTCCTTGGTCAACTCAGGCTACTCTAACCAAATCCTATGGCCTCCGGGTGCTTAAAGCACGTAGTCCCGAAGGCTGCCAAGTCTGGGGCAAGGTGTCTGGGCAGGTCTTGGGAGGACCAACTCCCTGGCTGTAGGCTTCTCGCTCTCTGGGCTCTGGGATGGAGCTGGGTGGGGATGGGGGCAGGGAGAGGGTCTCTCCGATTTAATAGGCTCCAACCTCATGACCTCCTCTAAACCTAATTGTTTCTCATGCCCAAAGGCTGCATCATTGAGGACTTGACACAAACAGACCAACAGAATCCTAATGACGAATGCACGGAAAAGCCCTGTGAAATAGTCAGCAGTGCCAGCAGGACTGAGGGGATCCCTCTCCGCGAAGACTGTCTGAGCAGATGACGCCCCCGACGTAAGGCCAGCTATGAAAGCAGGTGGCTGTACCAATCGCTTTTAGTTTTTGAAGGGAATTATTGAAAAGGAGACAGAACCATTGTGGACAGCCCCTCACACAGAACATTGTATTGTCTGGAAGCTACAGATCTGTATGTTCCGTCCTGTTTGTAACCACCGACTGCTCCAGGCCCACAAGGAGGACGCAGCTGTATTTTCTCAGGCCAGGAGTGTGCGCTGACGGCGAGGCTGGTGCTCTGAGCGGGGAGGGGGGTGGGGAGGGAGGGGAAGAAAAGATGACTGCACTCTGTCCTGTGGCACGCCCCTCGGTGTTTGCCAGAAAAATTGCCAGATGGTAAAAGTCCTCCTGTAGAACCTGCACAAGGGTGAGAGCAAGAAATATTAGCAAAGCAATTATGTGAAATCTTGATGATTAGGGGAAATAGCTACTTAGGAGGATCTTAGTGGTCCCCACGTTCTCCCCCTTCACTGTGCTACTGAGTGACATGGGGGACCAGGACAGGAAGCAAAAGCTTTTAGAAGCATTCACGGGCCCTAGGAAGGGCTTAAGGCCCCTAAAACTCGCAAGAATATGTTAAGTTCTATTTGCAGTAATTAGGGTGAACAGCCAATTAAAGGATTTCTCACCTGAAGCAAGAGAGTCAACTGTTTTCAGAGCACTTATCTGAGTCCCAACAAACCACTAATGCAGTTCCAGTATCAAGAGAAATCCCCAGAGTAGTTATAGAGTAGGCCCAAGACAAACAAATGCGGAGGCTCAAAGCCGGACCTTTGATGGCTGAGTCCAGGGCCAGAACGTCTTCAAATGCATTAGGTATTTTTCTTGCTGGAAGCACTTATCTGTATATAGTAAATAAACAGTTCATTAGTAAATTGACTCTGCATACATGGTACTAATTCTTTAGTATTTTTGATATCTTCTAAGGACTTTAGATAAATCCACTCATTGACTTCACTAAACTCTCTAAAGCGGGCAAGTTAACTAAATTAGAAGTACTGGGTTTTAATTGATTCAACTAGAGCGGCTACTCTTTCAAATCTCCAAATAGTGCCCAAAGGAAAAAAAGATATTCTAGAGGTTATGACTGGCAACTAAAGTCTTATTATGTTAAGTCACAAATAATAAGAGCAAAGCAAGAATACAAGTTGAATGGTCACATTCAGTGCAAATTTAAGGTACTTGCTATCCGGTATTTATCCTAGAGAATGTGATAATAAAGAAGCTGATGTTTCCATAATTAAATTGTTATCCTATGAACATGTTATTTAGAAGATTTAATGTAAAGTCAGATTTTAAATATCCTTTTAACATGATCTATAATTATATAGGAGAACAAAGCTTCGCAGAAAACTACCATCCTGTCCTAGAAACAAAATGTCTATGGCAAGTCTGCTTGGAACATGAAATAATTAATACCAATGACCTCAATTTTTCCAAGTGTATTATTTCTATGTCGCCTATAGGGGAGTGTTTTGTGAAAACTCGTTCATAACACTGCAAGTAGCTATGTATTATTGAGACTGAGTAAGAAGTGTCTTGCTTGCCTAAGGCCACTTATAATAACAGTTCAAAAAAAGAAGAAAATCCAGGAATACTAGAGCATTCATTATTTTCATTTATTTGGATAATATCTATGATAGACCTAAATATGTATTATTTTATTTAATGATGTATACCTAAAGTCAAGACTTTGTAATCATATTGTACTCTCCAATCTTTAAAATATGGATTGTTTAGGGGGAAAATGGTCAGCAAAGTAATTTACAATGATATCGAATTCTTTAGTTTATAATATTAGATTTTATGCTAGTGGTAAGGAAACTGTGTGTCCTGGAGTGTGGCTGAAAATAGACCAGCTCTTGAGTGGTCTTGAGTAGAAACTAAAGATGATGGGTTGATGTTGAGGAAGAGCAACATGGCTAAGTTTGTCTGAGTCTTGTACTAGTCCTTAACACCTTGTAACATACTGAGCTGAATACAGTCTGCTGGGGGAATCCCTGGGCGTTCCCTTAGTCCTGTGTTCTCTGCCTCGACCTGTAGAGTAACCAGCTACCCGGGCCCAGGCTCCCACTCGGCGTCTCTGTTTTCATCTCTGGCCCTTACCTCCAACATGGCGGCCAGCTCGCCTCTCCTCTCCCTGCTCTCTTGCTGCCTTCCCCACCTGGCTTCACCGCATCTGCAGCCACTAATTAATACTAACCCACTCTCTTGGTTTCATTTTTTTCTTCAACATCTCCACAGAAGCAGAGCAACTAGATCAGTGTTAGCTGGGGCATTGGTGGCAAATTCTTCTCGAAAGCTCTACCCTCAGGAGAGTGTGGATGAGCAATTTCTCTACAACTTGAACATCTTCTGATAGCCGGCAAGATGAAGCCCTAGCTCAGTGACATCCTGACCGTGACCTACCTGCCCGAGGCATTCCCTGGACATACTGCCTGTGGGCTCCTGGTCTCCAGCTGGGTTCTGCCCACGAAGAGTCCAGGCCAACGGGAGGAAGGAAAGGCTGGGAAGCCAGAAGACCCTCCTCGGCCTCCTCTCTGCCTTTGAGCCTCTTCTCCCCCATGGGAAGGCCTGCCTTCTGCTCCAGGAGCCCTCCCCAGTGAGACTCTGCAGCAGCAGGTGGGCTTGCATCACTAGAGCCCACCTTCCTTCACGTGGGGCGGGAAGGGCTTTCCCTTCCTTGTGGTTCTCCGTGCTGGCTCTCTGGCTCGGCAGGTAGCTCATTTGTTCCGCTGTGGAGTCCAGGGTTCTAGTTTCTGCGGATACTCATCTCCCTTTTCTTTTTAATTGAATCACCGTGAGATGCAGTTACAAGCTTTCATGCTTGAGTTCCATCCATACAATGATCCAACACCCATCCCTCCACCAGTGCACATTCTCCACCACCAATGTCCCCAGTATCCCAACCCATCCCAAGCCTCCCCCTGTCTCCATGGCAGACAGTTTCCCCCAGACTCTCTTTCTGCTTATGGGCATTATGGTTTGCAATACAGGTGCTGAGAAGTTATCATATTTGGTCCTTTATCTACTTTCAGCACACATCTTCCATCCCGAATGATCCCTCCAACCGTCATTGATTTAGTGATCCCTTCTCTATCCCAGCTGCCTTCTCCCCTAGCTCATGAGGCAGGTTCCAACTATGGGGCAGTATTCCTGGTCCTTGTGTCTACTGTCCTTGGGTGTTAGTCTCACATTATGTTATTTTATATTCCACAAATATCACTTAGCATGATATTCTCCATGTCCATCCATTTATAAGCAAATTTCCTGACTTCATCTCTCCTAACAGCTGCATAGTATTCCATTGTGTAGATGTACCAAAGTTTCTTTAACCAGTCATCTGTTCTTGGGTATTCGGGTTGCTTCCAGATTCCAGCTATTGTGTTGTGAACAGTGCTGCAATGAACATACAGGTGCAGCTTTCATTTCTACTGTGCTTTTTTGCACCCTCGGGATATATTAATCTCCCCATTTCTGATTCTAGTGTTGACTATCTTCTCTGTGGCCTTGTGAGCCTGTCTTCATTACTGAGCAGTGTTATTTGTGCCAAGCCACTCCCATGGGCTGCATAAATGGACTCTCACAGAATAAAATTCTGTCCCCAAGTCCAGCCCCAGGCCATGTGTGGTAAGTGGAGATATATTACATCACTTCCCAGTATAATTCCTAAGGGTTTATTATTTTTGCGATCTTGGGGTCTACATTTAGACAGTCAAATTATATACTCCAAAATCCCTCTGCTCTCTCACTGGGATATCTTGTTGGTAATGGATCATGTAAGATGATTTCTCCTTGGAAAAATAGGCAATTCTATTTCTCTTAGGAGGATTAAATGAGGTAGCTCCTGTAATTCTTTGCCCACACTCTGTTAATGTTATGATTTTTTATTTGGGGGCCAGAGGTGGGCAGGGATGGAGGGAAACGCCAGCAGCCGTAATCATGGCAACTCCTGCCTCTGGGCTGAGGGGCTGTTGCGGGATGGGGGGGGGGCTGGGAGGAGCCAAGTGGTACCAGAGATTGAACCCGGGCCTCTGGTCTGTAAGCAGGTTCCATCCATGGGGTCATCACTCTGGCCCTTCTTACACTATTCTTATGAATCTGCTCTCCTCTAAGTTGGAAATTTCAGCATCCTTGAAAATATTATTCTTTTTTAATACAGCTGAACAAGGAATTCGCATTTCCAAATAGAGCCAAATCATACTTTATTCCACTCTGTCCGCTGATCACAAGGCACAAAGCCTTGTATTAGACACACGGCCGTAAATCTGGGCAGAGGAGAGTCAGGGAAGGATGTCCTTGAGCTGCCCCCGCTCCTGCCCACAGACAAACCCTCTCTCGTACACAGCTGAGTGCTGGCCGGGTGCGCAGTCAGCCGGCTCACAGCTGCCCACCTATCTCCAGGGTCAGGAGGAAGCGACCGTGTGAGGAAGCGGCCTGCTCTCAGTCATCATCGGGAGAGAAACGGAGCTTTAGAACTGATGTTTTCAAACTCCAAAGTCGTCTTTCCAGGACAAGATTTCCCAAGGGAACCTCGAGCTAGCAAAAGTCTTTCATGCAAACCGCAAGCGTTACACAGACGAGTTTTGACGACCACCCTAAAGACACATAAAACCACTCGGAATCACTCTGCCAGTGCAGACCCAAGCCTGAAATGTGAGATTCGTGCTTAAGAACCCCGACATTGCACCCTATGCTGTCATACAAGGAATTCAAATTCCTTTTAAGTGTCCCAGAGGGAGCTAAAGAATCATTGCTTCACCTCTGTAGGATCTCTGGGTCTCTCTCTGTCTCTGTCTCTTTCTCTGTCTCTCTGCCTTTGTCTCTGTCTCTCTGTCTCTCTCTGTCTCTCTCTGTCTCCGTCTCTCTCCCCCCATCTTTGAAGTACACCCTTAACTTTTCACTGTGGGCTAAAAAAATCTCCCAATTTGGCCATCACTAACTGCTGCCTCCAAACTTAAACATTCCCGAGGCTTCTCCCGGTTACCTTCTTGGAGTGACGGGAGCCTTTGCTCCCAATGGCAAATGGCAGCCAGCGAGTTCCTTTCCCAGAGGTGTCCTCAGCACCCAAGCCTGTGAACTGCTACCTCTGCTTCCATGCTGGCTGCCGGGATTGCTGACAGAGATGGGGCACTTATGGCTCACTTCTGCCTCTTCTCAGATCATTTCATTTACTAAGACAAAGTCTACCTTAGGAACGCTAACCCTGGGAGAGGTAAATCCAGCAAGTCTTGGGAGAGCTGTTTCCGTGGCAGGCTCCGCCCTCCCCTCCCCAGGGCCCCCCAGAAACCTCTACTCTGCGCCTTCAGAGGGCTAGTCTGGACCCTCTCTGCCGGGCTCTCTGGCTGGCTTCCAGGAGAATTGTTCTTTTTACGTTGTCCCCACTCATTCTTTTGGGGGCCCCTCTCCATCTTCTCTCTCCTCCCTTTTCCTTCTTTCCACATTCTCCCTTCATTTCCCAGTGTAAATAGCATATTGCTAAGACAAGCCTAAGAGATAAAAAACACATTTTTTCAGTTCAGAGAAATAAGTTGTTGCATGCTTCCTTCTGATTTAAGATCTCTGGTGATCTATCAACTTCCCCTCATCAGTGGTCACCGTATCTGTAAGACTGCAATAGATGCCGCATCCTGTTCTTTTCACCCAACATTCTTGGGGGTTTTGTTTTGTGGAAGCCGCACTCCGTGGTGCTCAGGGTTTACGTCTGGCTCTGCACTCAGGGGTCACTCCTGGCGGGGCTCTGGGACCATACGGGGTGCAGGGACCAAACCTGGAGTGGTTGCTTGCAAGGCAGTCTCCAGGCCCCTGGTGCGATCCCGCTGGCCCCTCCGCCGACATTCTTTAGCGAGCACTCACCCCCTTTCTCACCGTGGGAACGCAGCGTTTGTGTTGATAATTAGGGGCCTTTCTCTCCGCTCTGGGCCTCTGGATTTCCTCTTTCTGCCATCTGGTGGTCTCCACCTTGCTCCCCCCAACGTCACCGAAGGAGGCAGCGTCTGGCCTACTGCTGCAGGCTGTGCTGTGCAATCGATGTTCCGGACCCGGAGGGAACTCCCCAGTTTCTACCCACAGCCTCGGGCGGCAGCAGGAAGAGTGTCGGGAACCTAACAGGTACCATTTCCTCCTTCGCCACGGTGGCAGAGACAACTCACAGAAGGAGCTGAGGCGCAGGCTGCGAAGGGTCAGGGTCTGACGCCTTGTCAGAGAGGCAGAAGTTGGGCCATCTACACATTTATGTCTCTCTCCTTAAATACCTTTGCCATCTCTCAACATCCCCACCCCTTCCAGAACCCTGAGCGCATAACTCAACGCTAAAGGTTGTTATTTTTTTTTTTGGACCTGCAGAAATGCTTCTGTTTCTAATTCTCAAGTCGTTTCCTTAATGAAGTGTAACCTCGTTGATATTTATTTGTACAACTTGCCTAGAAACAGAGAAACTGAGTCTCATGATTAGCATTATATCCCTTCCTCATCCTGGCCCCATCTTTCCCGTGTCCCCGCGGGCTAGCCGACTGACCTAAGGACACGCTCAGATTTCTCTGCTTTTATGAACAGACTCCAGACACTAGCTCTCTCCATTCTTAGGACAACAAAACACAAGCCCAGGGACTGAGCAGTGACTTTGCAGTGGAAACTGTAACCTCTGCCCCCTGGAGACAGGTTTCCCGAAAGGCGAAAGAAAGACCAACCGGGCACCAAGAGCAGAGCTCAGCTCTGGGTTTTGACAAAGCCTGGCCTGAGGCAAGAACTTCTGTTTGTTTTGGGTTTGGGAGCCACAGCGGCAGTGCTCAGGGGTTATTCCTGGCTCTACACTTAGGGACTGCCCCTGACACTTGCTCGAGGGATGTACGCGGTACCAGGGTTTGGACCTGGGGTGGTGATGTGCAAGGCAAGCAGCCTACCCGCTGGGTTATTGCTCTGGCTCCTGACTTCTCTGTTTTATGTCTCCAGATCCACCTTCCACCCTGAACTGGTCACATGGCAACATTTGCATTGCTACTGTAACAGCCTGTAGCAGTGAAAGCATGATGAGAAATTAAATGGGTGAGGAAACAATTTCTCAAAGCAAAACCACCTCTTTTATAGAAGCAGAAAATGGTACGTGTACAGATTTTATTAATAAAATATTAATAAAAGAGGGACCCAGAGAGATATTAAAACTATTTTGAAAACAACTGAAAGACTAGACATAAATGTATGCAGTCAAGAGTGTCAAAATGAATATTCATTTAGCAAAATTGATTTATAATTACACAATTGGGAAATAAAATATAGGCTTTGGGGGTTATCTTTTCTGTAAGGTAGTAATCAGTTCTGTGTATTGGACAAAATTTATTTGCTTGGCTAGAGACAATAATTATTTATATTAATATCAATATTCTACTACTTAATTTTCACTCTGAGAAAGTTATAAAATACTCTGATCAAATTGAAATTTCATAACTCATAAAATCTGTTCCCAGAGAATTGGCCGGAGGTACACTGCTCAATATTATTGCCACTAGTCACAGGAGTTTGAATTTAAACTTATTAAAGTCAAAGAAAATACCCACTTCTCAGCCTCAGTAGTCACCTTCCAAGTGCTCAGCAGCACGAGTGGCGATGGGGCCATGGTGAAGGGAGCAATGCAGAGTATTGCAGACCTGCAGCCACAGAGTTTCTGCTCGTCTCAACAAACAGTGCTCAAAGGATTCCAGGTGTCACTTTAGTCCATGTTTAAGTCTATAAGCATTTCCCCCAGAAAAATAGAAAAACAACAATAACAATACAGAGCAGGTAAGTATAAATATTGATTACCAACTCTATGCCAGTCATCGATAAGAAACTTTACATATATGGTCTAATTGGATTTTAATGCTGTATATGTATTATGTAATTGAGTCTTCCTGCAATTATTTAACCTCACTTATTAGTTGCACCTATTACCTCATTAGGTTTTTGTGATATACCTATATTATCTAATTGAGTGTCCTTATACTAATTTAACCACACTGAAGCACAGTAGCACTGTCGCACTGTCATCTGGTTGTTCATCGATTTGCTCAAGCGGGCACCAGTAACGTCTCCATTGTGAGACTTGTTGTTACTGTTTTTGGCATATCGAATACCCCACGGGTAGCTTGGCAGGCTGCCAGGCGGGTGGGATATTCTTGGTAGCTTGCCGGGCTCCCCAAGAGGGACGGAGGAATCAAACCCGGGTCAGCCGCATGCAAGGCAAATGCCCTCCCCGCTGTGCTATTGTTCCAGTCCAGTCCAGAGTTAAGAAAATTATTTGTGTCTTCCTCATTTGCCTGCATGGTCTAGTGAGTCTTTCATAATAACTTAAGCATAGGAGTAGTGAGTGATACAGAGACTCAACATCATCAGACCAACTTCCTGGACACGATGCAACTAAGTGCGGGTTTGAGCGAGGACTCGGCCTCACGTCTGAGTACTCTCGGCCTTACTGATTCCTCCTGACTGAGAGGGAAGGGAGTTGCTGCAGATAGAGAGAGGCTTCAGATAAGGGCACAGCCAGCGAGAGACGTCCAGAAGGAAACCTGTCCTCCCTGCTGACGTGGGCCACTGGGCCCCTCCTGGAAGGAAACTTTGCCCTATTTTTCCTGGCCCTCCCTAATGTCCAGGGATGGTACGGATCCAACCTGAGGGCACACCGCAATCAACTGCTCCAAAGCACAGCTTCACAGAACATTCCTCCGTGATGGTATCTGTCCCTTTCCCCGGGGAAGAAGGACATTAACTAAAACCTAAAGCGCTCTGCCTGGGGGACATTACATCTAACAAATGTTATGTTCAAAACTATGATTCTCAGCCATTTCTACCCCTGACTTGAGCATCTGCCCATCCCTGTCCAAGACACGCCCTGGCCCCCTGGAGCCGCAGTTAGCCGTGTGTAGGAGGAGCACAGGCTTAGACGCCACTAGCTCTTTATTTTTTTTTTAAATTTTTTAATGAAACACCGTGAGATAGAATTACAGACTTACACACTGTTGTGATTACATTTCAGTCACACAGTGGTCGAGTACCCTCCACCAGTGCCCATCTCCACCACCAATGTTCCAGTATCCCTCCCACTCCTTAGCCCACCCATGCCCCCCACCCGCCCCTGCCTCTGTGGTAGACACATTCCCTTTTACTCTCTCTCTCTCCTTTGGGGTGTTATGGTTTGCAATACAGGTAGTAAGTGGCCATCGTGTTTGGTCCATAGTCTACTTTCAGCCCGCATCTCCCATCCCGAGCGAGCCCCTCAAGCATCATTCACTTAGCGGTCCCTTCTCCATCCCAGCTGCCTTTTCCCCCAGCATGTGAGCCCGGCTTCCAAGCCGTGGAGTGATCCTCCTGGCCCTTATCTCTACTCTCCTTGGGTGTTAGTCTCCCATTCTGTTACTTTATATTCCACAAATGAATATAAAGTCCTTCTGTGTCTGTCCCTCTCTCTCAGACTCCTTTCACTTAACATGAAACTCTAACTTTTCCCTCACCTGCAAGCACTTGGCTGCCTTGAAGCCTGGGAAAACATTAGACAGAAGATAAAAAAAAAATGCTCACCAGATCCTCCTCACTAGCTGTGAGACTTGGGGGAAATTGTTAAACCTTGTTAGGCCTGTTTTTGTTTTATTTTGTTTGTTTTGGTAAAATAGAAACAATAATAGAACCAACATTATAGAGTTGATTGAAGGATAATGAGACAATACGCATAAGGAGCTGAGTATGACCCTGGTATTTAGTTCTCCTTTCTATAGTCATCTATCTGTGGTGTTACTATTTTACTATTTTAAATCAAATATTGGTATAATGCCATCATTCTCAATCACTGTATCACTGTCATCCCATTGCTCATCAACTTGCTCGAGTGGGCACCAGTAACGTCTCCGTTGTGAGACTTGCTGTTACTGTATACACCACGAGCTTGCCAGACTCTGCCGTGCGGTCGAGATACTCTTGGTAGCTTGCCAGGCTCTCCAAGAGGGGTGGAGGAATCGAACCCGGGTCAGCCACGTGTAAGGCAAACACTACCCGCTGTGCTATCGCTCCAGCCCATCATTCTCAACATTCGTATCAAATCCTGCTTCTTCTTTTCCAGGTGGCGTTAACCACAGGCTTGTGGCCATCTCCCTTTCCTGCTATAAATGTGCCCCAGGCCCTCCCAGAGAAACCGCCCCAGATGGCTTCTCTCCGCGGCAGAAAGGCCAGCTGGATATTCTTCAATGGCTTGAAGAAGAACTTTCCTGGACAGCAGAATGGGTGACGATCTGACTTAACGACCTAAGCCCTGAGCGTTTGTGCTTTTCCTCTGCCTTCTTTTTTCTGAAGGGCCACGCTGGCGCAGGTGTCCTTAGCCTTACCTGGCTTCTCCCTGTCCCGGGGCCAGATGCTCTGGCTACAGGAAGGGGAGGAACTGGGTGGGCAGTGCGGGCTGGGGGAAGGCCTGGCGTGAACACACAAGCACACCTGTGCCCTGCGGCCTCAGTGCAGCACGAAGGCTTGGCAGGTTCTTGGTGATGGGCCCATGGTGTGCCCTCGCCGCTACTCAGCCGCACAGCCCTGCTCTGGCAAACTCTGTGTTTGCTGAACACTGTGAATGTGTGTGTGTGTGCACATGCATATGTGTGTGTGAGAGTTGTGTGCGCATATGTGTGTGAGTATGTGTGTGCATGCACATGCATGTGTGTGTATGAGTGTATGTGCACACAATGTGTGTGTGAGTGTGTGTATGAGAAAAAGAGTTGTGTGTGCATGTGTGTGTGTTTTGTGAGTATGAATGTGTGCATGTGTGAGTGTGTGTTGTGTGTCCGTATATGTGTGGGAATGTGTGTTGTGTCAGTGTGTGAGTGTGTGTATGATAAAGTGTATGACAGTACACGCCTGTGTGTGCATGCATGTGTGAGTGTGTGTGAGAGTGTGAGCATGTGTGAGTGTGTGTGCATGCATGTGTGAGTGGGTGTCTTGTGTGAGTGTGTGTGAGAGTGTGAGCATGTGTGAGTGTGTGTGCATGCATGTGTGAGTGTGTCTTGTGTGTGTGTGCGTGTGTGTGTGCGTGTGTGTGTGCATGCATGTGTGAGTGTGTGTCTTGTATGAGTGTCAGTGTGTGCTTGTGTGCGTGTGTGAGAGAGAGTGTGTGAGTGTGTACATGTGTGTGTGCACTGCTCTGAACAGGAGTGCTGTTCCTCCCTCCCCGCTGGGGGGGCCTGCTCTCCCTCCGTGTGGCCCCCCTTCCCTGACCTGACCGTCAGCGTGAGTTTCCTTCTCCTGATGTGAGCAAAGTGCTAGTGATTTGCAAAACATCCACACTGCGGAGAGAGGTTTCTGATGAGCCCAGTCCTGCTATAATCATGGGTTTTCCAGGAGTAATTCAGGAAATGTTCTTCATGCGACCTAATTCCCACAAGCATGAAGATACACATGAGGGTTCTGCAGAGATATTTCGCCAACAAATCGTCTAGAGGAGCAGTTCAATTGAGTTTTATTTGGAGGCTCCGGCTAGTTAATATGTAAGGACGGTTGCCAAGAAACATGGTAGTATTTTTTTCTCTCTCCAGAAATGCCTCAGATAATTGTCTTTTAAAAGTAAGAAGGTACTTGAAACCAGATTTCTCTGCATTCCAAACTCTCCACAAACCGAAGAGAGCTTTATGATAATGAAACCCTTCTTTGTCATTTGCATTTCTTAGGTGGTTATTTATGCAAATATTCTACTTTTTTGCTATCTAGAAGCAGATTTACAGATGAATTCCCTTCCACCTAATGAAAACATTTCAGCCCTCCTAGCTGGTAAGTTCTTCAAAAGGTATTTGTTTGGGTGATTATAAACTACTTTGATGTCCTACTCCGCTGGCTCCGGAAAATAAATGACTATATTATTTCTGACTGTAGCAGAACTGAGCCTTTGGAGGAATCATGTTTCTACTGAGAGAAGCAAAGTGTAATCCGGCATTTCGAAAATCATTATGTGAACCTAATACTACTCTGTGGATTCGAATATTTGAAGTCCCTGGTGTTTCTTCCAAATATATCGTCAAAGTAAAGCGGACATCTCAAATGTAAACAATGAGGCTAGTGCGCACACGCCAGAAATATTGGTGAGAGAATGTTCTAGAATAATTTCCTCACAGAAAAAAAAAAGTGGTCGTATCTTGAGGTTCATTGACTTGACATCAATTTGGAAGAAGCAGCAAAAAACATCCTCAGATGTTCTGGAAAACAGGCAAAAGGAGCAGGAAACATAGGATGACGGATATTTTCAAAGCCAAAGAAGGTAGATGGTTTTTCTAATGTGATCGAGTGTCAACGCAAGCGTGTTCTCAGCCAAGGATCAAGTTGTTTCATGCCGGTTCAAACACTCTTTCAAACAGAGGTAAATGCACGGGACAAGTCTCCCTGCTTCTGCTCTCCTTTCCCCAGTGCATGCGTGTGAGAAAGCTTTGCTTGACTCTATGACCGAAGATTCTTGCCTTGGACAATTTGAAAATGCCCCGCCCCCCCACCACCACCACAAGAGATTTTTGCAGTTATCTGAATTCGTGGTGGCTTTGTAAGCAGCTTTGCCTTCCTTACTATTTTTTTTTTTTAACTGGCACAAGAAATTTAGACTACTCCAATCCAGTCAAGTATTTCACTTAAAGGTTCTTAAAAAAAAACAACCAACTGGCTGTTTTGAATTTCTGATTGAATTAAAAGGTGCAAAATGTATCTGGGTGCCAGGGCCACAGGCAGAGTCCGGGTGTGACTGCCTCTGTCCTGCAGGGAGCCGGATCAGTGTCTCCTGGGCTGAGCTGCAGGGCTCTCCTGAGCAGCCTGGGCTTGGGGTCCTGGCTAGGGAGACCCCGCCTCAGGGAACAGGGAGGCCAACCGCCGATTTAAGCTTAGAACTGCCTGCAGGGAACATTAGCCTTGCATGTGGCCAACCTGGCTTAGATCCCCAGCATCCCATAGGGTTCCTTGAGCATCACCGGGAGTGATTCCTGAGTGCAGAGCCAGGAGGAATCCCTGGGCATTGCTGGGTGTGGCGCTAAATAAAATAAAACAAAACAAACAATACATAAATGCCTACAGGTTACAAACTGACATCTAAAGGCAGCCAATTATGACCTGCCCACTAGGCTCACCTGCGCCAATCAAACTTTCCGGTTGTTCTCTCTTCTCTCTCCTCCCCCCACCCTACCATTTCTCTCTCCAATCTCCTGTCCATGGAGGGCTCCTAACCTCTTTCACTTTGCTGCTCTTTTTTCTCAAGCAAACACTTCCTCTAAATATGCTTCTGCAATTTTTTTAAACTGAATTAAGTGAGAGAATCAACCAAAAGTTACGGAGTTCTCTAGTTATCAGTTACTGTGTCTGAAACATAAGTATTATCAGAGATAGCGATTTTTAGAAAAATGTGTGATTATATTTTATTCTTCTGTTTTTGGATCACTACACGGCCACCCGTCATTATAAAGCGTCACACCAGTCCAGAAAACAATCAGATTTCATTAACACGGGGAAATTAACTTGTTTTTTCCTTTTAGAGGAGAATAACTTTAAAAAAATTTATATGTGAAAACAATGATGCTAAAAGGATTGTGGGCTGTTTACAAGGCAATTAAGACTCTTCAAACAGATGTAAAACTGAGGGACACAACCTGAAAGCGCAGCTAGTGGGGAGGGAAGCTCAGGATGGCCCTCCGCCTCCAGCACCAGGGGACAATAAATGCGAAAGCAAGTAAACACAAGAATTTGATCTTTAGCAATTGTAAGAATCCAGCAACTAATAAAGTTTTATTTCTACACCTGCAGGGTTGATAGATGGGAAGGCCTTTTAGGCTGCACTTTCACCAAAAGTACATGAAACTGACAATTTTCCTGCAACCTTTGGCACTACTGAAATACACATTAGGCCTGATTTCCAAATCTTGTTATTGATTTAATGATAACTTCTCTTTTCAAATGCTAATTGGGAATTTATGTTACTTCTTTGGCATATTGCCTCTGCAGTGCCCCTAAACATTTTTTTCTGTTGTTGGTTGCCTTTGTCAAAACCACTGATTTGTGGGAGCTCTTTAAATGGTAGCGAAACTAACTTTATGGACAGAACTGGCGTTTTCTTTTTGCCAATTTTAAAGGTTATCTTTTAACTCTGTTTAACCCGTCATTTATTTATACACCAGCTTCAACTTCCCTAACAACTCTGTTTATCTTGCCCAGGATCAAGTTTGAAGGTTGTGTCTGTCATAAGAAGTCCTTCCCCATCTCGAGCGCACAAAGATAATATCCCCTTTATTCCGTTACCTGTAAATGTATGTATTTAGGTGGAACTGTTTAGTCTCCCCTGCGGTTCTTGCCGTCCTGGCTTGCAGTGACACTTGGACAGGCAGTGCTGGGGCAGAGAGACTGTAACACCTTGGGGTTCTCCTGGTCCCTGGCTCTCTGCTTCCAGGAAAGAGCTGTTTGCCATTTTCTCCCTTTCATCTCAGTTCATGGAATCAGTGACCATGCAAGAAACAGGGTGATAGTCACCAAGAGTGGTTAAAACTATAAAATAGTTTGCACTGAAAATACCACACTTTGAATACAACTATATACCAAAAAATTTAACAATGCCAAGAAAATAGAACAATTAAAAAAAAATCTTATTGCATGTACAATTCTCATAAATGGAGGTAAAGACCACCCATTTTAACATCTCAAAAAAGCTCGACTTACTGTTTTACATTAATATCATGAAAGTCAAAGAGATCATGTCGTCTCAGGGACCGGCAGGTGACTTATTAATTCCCTTTCATTTCCAAACCTCATCAAGCAGTCGCTACACTTATGAGGTAAGTCAGTCGAATGCTTGAAATCTAGATGAATTTTAAGATCTTCAATTTGTCCCGTTGAATATTCACAGTATTGATAAGAAACAGATGTACTAAAGAAACTAAACTACAGTTTTCCTTCTGTTACCATAGGTGCTATGATTTTTTTTCTTTATACTCAAGATAAGCTCAGCTGCTTGTATTTGATGTCATTAAAGTATTCTACTGCCACAACCTAAATGCAACATAATATATCATTGAATCCACTGATAATCCCATGAATAACCCAGACCTGCCTTTATTTTTTTATGTAGTCACTATGAATTACAAAGTCGTTCATGATTGGATTTCAGTCATACAGTGTTTCAATACCAGTGGCCACTTCCTGCTCCAGTGCTCCCATCTCTATTCCCTCCTACCCACCAGTCTGCCTCTTTGAGCAGACTATTTTTATGACTCTTGGCACTATGGTTTATGGTACTGTTGCTGATAGTCAAGGATAACCTTTCCACTGCACTCCCCCCATCCCAGTTAAATACATATCCCACATATAGAGAGATCATTTTGTGTTGGTCTTTTTCCTCTAACTTTACTCAGCATGAAACTCTCCATATCCATTCAGGTAGCAATCAGTTGCACAATTTTTTTTTTTTTGCATAGGACTAGAGCGATAGCACAGCGGGTAGGGCGTTTACCTTCCACATGGCCAACTCGGGTTTAATTTCTCGGCAAGCTACCGAGAGTATCCCACCCGTACAGCAGAGCCTGGCAAGCTACCCATGGCGTATTCGATATGCCAAAAACAGTAACAACAAGTCTCACAATGAAGACGTTACTTTTGTCTGCTTGAGCAAATTGATGAACAACAGGACGACAGTGCTACAGTGATACCTTTCATCTCAGCTGGCTTCGTGGCCTTGACCAGAAGAATTGAGCCCAAGTGATTATGTGCTGGTCCCCAGGGGCCCTATCTGCCTCTCTCTCTCTTTTCCAGGGCAAGCTGTAGGACCCATTATTGCTTCCCCACCCTCAAATATGCAAGAAAGCACGGTCCAGCCCTGGAAGGCAGATAGATTCATGAATAACAAGCACTTATTATTTTAAGCCATAGAGATTCCATTTAATGGCAGTGGCTAACTGATACATACTCTCAATTCTCATAAATACATGCAACACGTGTGTATTTTATTGGGCCCCTCATTTCTTGCCATGTTCTTACCGTCTGTATTTCCATACAGCTTTTCTCCTGAGGATATCTGGCCAGACACACAGTCCCCAACCAAGGAAGGTGTAATGCACAACAATCCTTTCTTTGGCAGGGGAGTTTTCTTCCACACCCACTAAATTTTGTGGAACCAATATTCTGATTCTGTTTTAGTATCCACTCCGCATCTCTTCCACGCCAGGTAACGCACAGCTCTCGAACAGATGAAAGGATGAACGTGAAGCTCCACCTGGAAGAATCGTTCACTGGACGTCCCAGAATGAATTGTTTTGCTGTCCAGAAGGTCCCAAACTCCACGCTCTCATTTAGAGCAAATCAAAAATGACTCTGCTCGCCACGGTGGAATAGGACTTTCTCTGACTCAGGAAGTGTGGTAGGGAAAAAGAAAGGAGAAATAAAAGACAGAGAGAAATTAGATCTTAGAGTACAACATCTTACAAAATGACAAAAGAAAAAAAAGACTGCTGAAACTTTTTATTGTGTTTTTTGGGACTACACCCAACAGTGCTCAGTGCTTCCTCCTTGTTATGTGCTTATGGATCACTCCTGGTGGTGCTCCGGGATAGGAAGCAATGCCGAGAATGAAACCTGGGGTCAGTGGCAAGTCTCTTACCCACTCACCGTACTATCTCTCTGATCCTGGAACTTTGTACTTTATAAATGTGGCAGCTGATTATCTCTATGTAAGAAGGTCTTTTGCATTGAACCTAAAAGGTCTGGAAGACTTAAGACTTCTTCAAGACTGTAGCAGTTTAGATACTCTATTTTCAGATTTATACACCTACCCCTTTTCCCATCTTATGCAATAGTCAGATACTCAATGCACTGTATCTCTTTATGTATTAATAAAAGTGCAGCATGTTGTGAGGCTTAATTAGATAATAAAGCACTCTGAAGCCCCTCCCTGATAGGTCTGTGGAAGTGAAGAATATTGCCAATTTAGTGATCATCATAAGCTCTGAAGAATGTTCCCTTGGAATGTGTGGGCACACTTTTGGAGCCTGGACAATTGGTTCAGCTGAAAATTAAGAACTGATGAGAGCCTTCATCTCAAGATGGATGAACTATGTCACCATTCACTTGCTTTTTCAGATTTCCATTTGTACTTGCTCTTCATTTAAATGTTTAATTAGGACAGAACACTTCCACGCATTACAATTCAATGCAAGCACAAGTTCTGCCCACAAAAGAGTCGTTTTCCATTCAGCTTATACAAATTTTTGTCTTGTCCCTGAATGAATCAATATGAAAATTAAGCTAGTTGTTTGAGAGTCTCAAAGAAGTATAGCTTTCGTGATAGCAGGAAGATTAAAATGAAGTAAAAAATCTCAAGGCAAATCTTTTTAGAATAATTACCAGGAATCTAATCATAAACAGTTTTGTAATTCAATTAAAAGGTAAAAAAATAAAAAGAATTAAAAAATAAAAATTAATGATAATAATAACAATAATAGTAATAATAATAATAATTGCCTTCTATATTCTTACTCCACTTCAAGGTAGCTCTATCAGAAACAAAGGATAATGAACAAAGGGATCTTTAGTTCCAGTTTATCTTCCTAAGAAGCTGGAGCCTTTACACAGTCAAGCAGGTTTCCACCTGGTGACTGTTTGTCGGGAGAGCTGAGGGGCCGAGAGGCATCCTTGTTCCGGCCAGTGATGTCGGAGCGTGTCCAAGGTGGATGTGGAATGAAAGATCTCAAGTTTACATTTTTCTTGGAGTCCTCTGCAAACATCCGAACCCCTTCAGAGTTTCAGGATCTGACCAAAAATCTCTGAACACAGTGAAGTGAGGGAACTCTTGTTTCATCTCTTTGGCCTCACTCCAGCCCTCCGTATGTTGATATTGACACACGGCACAGGCTGGTGTACCTGTACATGTGTGTAATCATTAAGAGAGAACGAAAATAATTCCTCAAGTGTTTAAAGCCAGGAGGTGGCCTGGAATCCTTTCTCTAGATGCTTCAGTTCCCCTGGACTCTACTCTATAACTTCTCCCAGAATCTTGAACACGAAACTCCAATGTTGAGCAAACCCTTTTTACCCTTCCCTGGTATGAGTTAGAAATGAACTCTACATAAGAAGGCTATCTTTCACCCAAGTATTTTGTTCATTTTGGACATGGTTGATTGGCTTGGACACAAATGTGTCTAACCCACCCTTCTAATAAAAGAACTGACAATTCAGGGATTCTGTGGACACACAGGTGGTATCTTCATTGTGGGGATGTCGAGTGCTAATGTGTACCAATATTCCACTGGGACTTACATGAAAGTGCTTTGCTTATTTCATTGCAAGGAGAAAAAAAAATCAACCAACCATTTAAACAAGGAATCAAGGGGCTATCAAAGGGGCTATCAAGGGGCTATCAAAGGCATCTCATTTTGAATGAACTAAGAAGTAGGAGGTTTCACTGGATTGACATGAAGTTACTGAGAGAGAGAGGCAGGGGAAGAGCAATGCTACAGCAGTCGGGGACATGTCATGCACACAGCCGACCCTGGTTCAAGCCCTGAGACCCCGTATGGTCCCTTGAGCCCCGCCAGGAGTGATTCGTGAGTGCAGACCCAGGAGGAAGCCCTGAGCACTGCTGGCTTCTCTCTCCCCACATGGAGCTAGACAGAAACTCACCTTTTTTTGGTTCATAGACTCTGTTACCTACTTACCCCACACAAATCCCTGTTCTATGTAAATCATAGGGTTTTTTTCTTTTATTTTCTTTTACTTATTTTTTTCTTTTTGGGTCACACTTGAAGATGCACTGGGGTCACTCCTGGCTCATGCACCCGGGAATTACTCCTGGCGACACTCCGGGGACCCGTATGGGAGAGATGCTGGAGATCAAACCCTGGTCAGCCACGTGTAAGGCCCTCCCCACTGTGCTCTCCCCCAGCCCCCAAACACATAGGTTTTTAGTATGTGCTTTATACTGTGTTTTGCATAGGTTTTCCGTCCTATACAAAACACATGAGGTTTATGAAATGCTCACTTGTCCCTTCACCTTCTGTCTGTCCCCTGCCTGGAGGAATCAGGGCTTTGCACCGCAGACGTGCGCAGCCAGGGACCTCTGTAGGGGCCAGGCCCTTGGCTGCCGGGGAACCATGTCCCTGTCCTGTGTCTTCAAAGGGACGCAAGGCAAAAAGCATAGGACCTGACCTTCCTGAGGACTCTCACACAGCCCTCTCCTTCCAGTGCTCCTGAGTCGGGTGCTCTCCCTGCAAGTGACTGACTCCCAGGGCTCCTGGTGTTGGGGACGGAACAGGGCCCTTGGAGGCAGTTCCCGGACCCCTCATTCGCTGTTGACTTTGCTCGGAAAGAAAGGTGACTGCAATTCGACAGGACTAGGGAGGAGGAGCTTCTTGGCGTGACATCTAAGGACCCGGCGCGGGGGCAGGGCGGCTCCTGGGCAGTGTTCACAGGGCCCTGGGCCATTCCTGGAGGTCAGCCCGGCTCAGTGTTTCAGTCCAGAGATGCTGGACCACAGGACCATGCCTGCTGACACTCCCAGGCCTCTGGGGCCACCCCCCACCCGCCCCCTGCATGGTACTCGTGGGGATGGAGGGCAAGGAGGGGTCCAGGGTCCAACCAGCACGTGCCGATTAAGGCCGCCTTTGCACTCTCTCCCCTGACCTTCTACAGGCCTTGTACGGGAGACGCTGCCCTTCGGATTATTCATTCCTTTATTTTTGGGAGCGTCTCCCAGGGGGTGCTCAGGGGCCCGGGGGCCGCTCTGGGACTCTCAGCTCGGAGCAGGGCCTGTGGACAGGACGCTGGGTGGACCCTGAGGGTCCACGCGTACCCTGACCACCTCGCTGGCACTGGGGCTCCTTCAGGGCGGTCCCCGGCACTGTGAGGGGCTCCCAGGGCCCTGACCCAAACCCGGTCAGGTGCCTGCTGGGTCGGGCCCAGGCTGCCGCTCTCCCAGCTTCGGAACCTTCAGAACCCGTCGTTTTTAAGTGTTTTAAACGGATCCCTCACACCGATATGAAAACGGAGAAAACAGGGAAAGTGCCAGCGTCCCGTCTCATTAGTGCCTGTCAGGACGCGGGCGCAGTTGGGGCGGCACACTGGGTGTGGGAAGGCGCTCTCGGTGTCTGAAGGAGGGGGCTTCCCGGCCACCCCAGCCCCCCAAAGGCAGGGACAGCCGGTGACATGTGACAGGCAAGAAAGCAACGGGCTCGGTCACAGGCACCTCCTCTCCTGGGTGCAGCACAGGTGTGTTCGTGGACACACACACACACACACACACACTCTCACATGCACAGTTACACACACACCACACACACACTCTCACATGCACACTCACACACACACCACACACACAGACGCTCACATACACACTCACACACATACCACACACACGCTCACACACACAGTCACACACATACCACACACACTCTCACATACACACTCACACACACACACCACACACACACTCTCACATACACTCGCACACATACCACACACACGCTCACACACACTCACACACATACCACACACAGGCTCACACACACACTCACACACATACCACACACATACCACACACACGCTCACACACACTCACACACACACCACACACACACACACTCTCACATACACACTCACACACACCGCACACACACTCTCACATGCACACTCACACACATACCACACACACGCTCACACACACACTCAAACACATACCACACACTCTCACATACACACTCACACACACCACACACACTCTCACATACACACTCACACACACCACACACACACACACTCTCACATGCACACTCACACACACCACACACACATGCTCACACACAAACTCACACACATGCTCACACACATACCATGCACACACTCATACACACAATCACTCACACACTCACACACACTCATACACACTCACACACCACACACTCTGAGGAACTTCTGAACCACTTAGATTGCTCTCATTCAATCATAAAATATTTAATGAATTTTAATGACCTGCTAGACATTTTCTCAGGAGGCTGGAAGCACCGTCCTGAATATTTTCTGCCTTGGTGGAGTCGCTCTGCTGGCGTCCATTCATTCACAGCCTGATTTCTTGTCTTTGATGGATGCTGCGGAGAGGAGAAAAGGAAGGCTGGGGGTGAGTCAGGAGCCATCCAACCACTCCTGAGTGCCTTCAAAGGGGCTCCCCAGAAAGTTCCCCAGGGCACCGCGGGGCTATCTGCAGTGTCCCCAGAGGGCTCGGCCAGGAGGGAGGAGGCTGGCGGGGCAGAGAACCACGACTGGGGGCCAGAGGGCAGAAGGGAAAGGGGAAGGCTGGAGGGGCAGGCGAGCACTGTGCGGGGGTGGACTTCGGGGGGGAGCAGAGGGCTGCGGTCAGTGGAGCAGAGGGCGGTCAGTGGGTTCCGGTTACTGGAAGGGAAAGGCAGGAGAGCCGGGCGCACCCTCTGGTCTGCCAGAGGGAGCTGCCGCCTGCTCATGACCCCGGGCACGCGGTGGGCACGAGTGGGTTTGGAAAGTGCTCGAAGGAGGAGCAGAAAGGGGACAGCAGCGTTGATGGAAAACCCGACTTTTACTTTCTCCCTAGAGGCGAGCGTTTGCTGACTGACTTGCCGTGAAAGCCCCGGCTGAGCCGCTCTCCGTCTGAGAGCTGTGCGGGCCCGCAGCTGCCCTCTGCGACGGCCCATCTTCCCTCGTGCCCGCGTGCCGCTGTCTCTGTGGCTCAGAGGCCGGACGGCACTCTCTGGGGGCGACTCACACCCCCGAAGCTCTCTCCCAGTCCCTGGCCACACAGAGACAGACGAAAATGGGAAGAGACGGGCTCAGAGACGGGCTCAGCAGCGCCCTGAGAGCAGAGCGCGGGCACACGCCCTGGCAGGACCGTGCAGTGGACGGATTCCTCGGAGACACGCGACATCTGGGATTGGCAGAGGGCGCCAAGAGGCCGGCGAGAGCACAGCGGGGAGGGCGCTTGCCTTGCCTATGGCCGACCCGGGTTTGATCCCCGGCATCCCACAGGGTCCCCCAGCACCACCAGGAGTGATTCCCGAGCCCAGAGCCCAGAGTCACCGCGGAGCACGGCCAGGGGTGACCTAAAAAACAAAAGCAAACAAACAAGGGTGCTGAGCCTCCTGGCGGGCAAGGGGAGCAAAGCTTGGACATCGCCCCCCAAAGCCCAGATGGTCTCCTGAAGCGGTGGGTGGGGGAGCACGAGCACACCCAGGCGAGGAAAGGGTGACGAGGCGAAAGCAGCATATCTGACCTCACACAACAGAAAAGCTGTGAGCAAAGAAAGCTCTGAGGGGCTGGAGAGGGAGCACAGCGGGGAGGGCGTTTGCCCTGCATGCAGCCAACCCAGGTTCGATTCCAAGCATCCCATATGGTCCCCGAGCACCACCAGAATCACCAGGAGTAATTCTTGAGGGCAGAGTCAGGAGTAAACCCTGTGCATTGCCGGGTGTGATGAAAGAAAAGGAAGAAAGAAAGAAAGAAAGAAAGAAAGAAAGAAAGAAAGAAAGAAAGAAAGAAAGAAAGAAAGAAAGAAAGAAAGAAAGAAAGAAAGAAAGAAAGAAAGAAAGAAAGAAAGAAAGAAAGAAAGAAAGAAAGAAAGAAAGAAAGAAAGAAAGAAAGAAAGGAAGGAAGGAAGGAAGGAAGAAGGGAGGGAGGAAGGAAGGAAGGAAGGAAGGAAGGAAGGAAGGAAGGAAGGAAGGAAGGAAGGAAGGAAGGAAGGAAGGAAGGAAGGGAGGGAGGGAGGGAGGGAGGGAGGGAGGAAGGGAGGGAGGGAGGGAGGGAGGAAGGGAGGAAGGGAGGGAGGGAGGGAGGGAGGGAGGGAGGGAGGGAAGCTTGCAAAGCTGTCCCATGTGGGCAGGAAACTCTCAGAAGCTTGCCAGTTTCTCCCAGAGGGAGAAGTAGCCTACAAGATATCGTTGATGGGATTACACACACCTGGGTTCCTCTGCCGGTACCTTCATGCGTGAGGCCCGTCTGAACATGTGGAGAGGGGCCTCGAGCATGGCTGTAGCTAGATTCCGGTGGTCTTCGGCCGCCGAGAGCTCTGCTCAGGGTGGGGAGGGAAGCTGGAGCCCATCCCCTCCAAGGGGCCCCCGGGAAGACAGCCAGGCGTGCGGGCAAGAGGAATGGTATCATGTGGTAAACCAAATTTCTTTTTTTTTTATTTTTTAATGAATCTTTATGAGATACAGTTACAAACTTACAAACTTTTGTGCTTATGTTTCAGTCCTACAAGGATCCCTGCACCAGTGCCCATTCTCCACCACCAGTGTTCCCAGTATCCCTCCCACCACCCCCACCCCACCCCCCTCCTCTCTGCCTCTGTGGCAGACACATTCCCTTTTACTCTCCTTTTGGGTGTTGTGGTTTACAACTCAGGTATTGAGTGGCCATCGTGTTCTGTCCACCGTCTACTTTCAGCACGCATCTCCAAGCGAGCCCTCCAAGCATCCTTTACTTGGTCCTTCTCTATCCCAGCTGCCTTTTCCTCCTGCGTGTGAGGCCGGCTTCCAAGCCATGGAGTGATCCTCCTGGCCCTTCTCTCTACTCTCCTTGGGTGTTAGTCTCCCATTCTGTCACTTTATATTCCACAAATGAGTGCAGTCCTTCTGTGTCTGTCCCTCTCTCTCCGGCTCACTTCACTTCAGCTGTCAGTTCTTGATTTCTAATTGCAATTAGGCTGCAGCCTGGCTCACGGCCCATCACCCTGCCTCCGAGAACCTCGCATTGGGATCTTACTCGGTCATGGTGGTAGGCAGGCCGGGCTGCAGGGCTCCAGAGAAGGACACCAGAGGCCAGGGGAAGAAGGGAGAGAGGTGAAGAAAGGCGTCTGCCAGCCTAGGACACAAAGAACTGCCACAACCGCCGCATCCCCAGAGGGTAGAAGAGGGAGGAAGGATCCGCCCTGTCGCCAGGCACAGACTTGCCACACCTTCCCGGGACACAGGTGAGAGACCATCTCTGTGCTTGTCTCGAGTCTCCAGCCGGATGGTTCTCTGTGACAGCAGCCTGCACGGCAGCCTCAAGACTGAAGTGAAGAAACTACCTAAACGTCCACCCTTAGGGATCAGTTAGCACAGTGGGTAGGGCGTTTGCCTTGCACGCAGCCGACCCAGGTTCCATTCCTCCATCCCTCTCAGAGAGCCTGGCAAGCTACTGAGAGTCTCCCGCCCGCACAGCAGAACCTGGCAAGCTACCCGTGGCGTATTCGATATGCCAGAAACAGTAACACAATGGAGACGTTACTGGTGCCTGATCAAGCAAATTGATGAGCAACAGGAAGACAGTGCTACAGTGCTACAGTATTAAACAGAGCACCACAAAGCCCGCAGAAGGATGAAAGTGCAGCTCCATGGCAAAAATGAAAAGATGATTGCCACACGTAGCCATAGCTGCCTGCACCTATAGCTATGAAGCGCTTATATCACAAGGACAGCTAGGTTTCCCATAAAGAGCAGGCAAAGTATAACTAAACAGTTAGCAATATGTGCTCACTTTTAATAGAGAGCATTATTTTCACTTACTATGTTAAGGCTTGTGAATTGACTGGAGGTTTTTTTGTTTTTTTGTTTTTTTTTTTATGGGACTATATTACATCTACAAAGACAAGTTATTTCAATTTGGGAAGAAAAAAAAATCCCTTCTCTGTCTCTTAAAGCCCCTTCTGGGAAAAAAGCAATCAGTATATCAGTTTAGCCAAGACACCAGCGAATCTGTTTATTCTCTGTATGAGTCACTGCTCTCTCTCAAAATATTTTATTTATAGCCTGTTTTATCTTAATTGAGACTAAGCAAAGAAATGTGTGGCAATGCCCTCCTCATATAAACGTTGTTAGAAGGAAAACCTCAAGAAAAAAAAATAAAAGCTATAAAAATATGACATTTGCACAAGGACCGCTCAATGCTAATAAGATCTCTAATTCATCTTTCAATCCATCATCCAGTACAGATTCCACTAGAAATTGAATCCACATCTTCTCCGCTGTCTTCCTTCTCAAAGCACGTAGGCTTGCTGGGCCTGATTCCCTCTGCACTCCGGGGGGGGGGGGGGGGGAGGGGCGTTGTCAGAGGCCCACTGGCCAAGGGCCCCGGGCCAGACAAGCTCTTTCTTTACTCATCAGAGAAATGTGTCTGTTGACAACAGTTATGCTTGGCAGAGCCAGTTTGGGGGCCCACTTTGGGGAGTTACACCTCTTCCCACTCCAGATATTTTCTAAACTTTCTAATTCCAGGTTTACCCTTTACCCTCTATCAAGAGGTATCACTGTATCACTGTATCACTGTCATCCAGTTGCTCATCGATTCGCTCAAGCAGGCACCAGCAACGTCTCCATTGGTCCCTGTCAAGTTCAGGGTCAGGGGAATAAGGCCCATTATTGTCACTGTTTTTGGCATATCGAATACGCCACGGGTAGCTTGCCAGGCTCTGCAGTGCAAGATTCTGCATTGCTCTCTTCCAGGAGCTTTGGTTTATAGTCTCTGGATCTTGGCCATGAGATTACATGGCACCGAGGGCAGTTTGTGGGTGTGACTGCCTAGCTACTGGAAAACGGGGGACCTGGGTGGAAGAGGCCCAGTCCTGGTCCGAGCAGGCTTGGAGATCTCAGCCTCGGGTCCCGCATACCTGCGTTCCTCTGTCAGTTCGTCCAAGCATGTGGAAAGTGGCCTTAATCATGGCTGTGGATGGGTTCTGGAGGTTTTTAGCTGCCGGAGTTCTGTGTGGAGTGGGGAGGGAAACTCAACCCATGCCCACCCCCAAGGTGCCCCGGTGAAGACAGCCAGGCGCGGGGGCAGGAGATTCAAGAGGAAGAAAGTCTAAACTCGGTCAATCGACAATAATGATAATTTTCATAATTAAACCCCCTTTTACTCCTCTACCTTTTGTTTGTTTGTCTTTTATATCATGTCTTCCCTTTATTCAACTTTTCAATGATTTTCCCGGTTTCATGTGTTAGACACCAGAGAAGTCTTGACTTACATCCGCTCTACTCGTTTTTGCAGCCCCACCGTGGAAACAGTCCCCATCCCTCCACCCCCAAGACCTGAGTAAAGTTTCTCTAAATCTTACCGAATGCCCTTTGGGCAAAACCGAGGTATGAAATTAGAGATATTAGTGTTCCACACTCATGCTTATGCCTCCCTCGTCTCTCGTGGAGTCTTCTCTCACTTCAGGGGCAAGCCCAGGGGGTTACCACATAGCCACTGAGAGGGGTCCGCCAGACTCCACTGAAGAGCAGCAAACGTGTGTGGAGTAACTCTCGAGCACCTCAACAGAACACCTGATCCCACCTCCTAAGGGTCTAGAGCTCGGTCTTGAGGATGGTCTGTGCTTAGAATTGAGGAAAGACGAAAGAAGCTGGAGGCTCTTTCTACCCAGAAACCGTATGAGCATCCAGAGACCCCTGGAGTGAGTGTGTATACGATTCAAGTTGTTCTTTTGTTTGGGTTTGGTTGGGGGTCACACCACACAGCGTTCAGGGGTCACTCCTCACTCTGACTGACCTCAGGAGTAACTCCTGGCAGAGCTTGGGGGGTGCCACATGGGGTGTTGAAGACTAAATCTGGGTCTGTCACGTGCAGGGCAAACACCCTATCTGTAGCACTATCACTCCAGCCCCTACAACTCAGTTTCTATGATAATTAATTCATTAGCAGTAGGACTTGCCCCTAATGATAGGAAAGTAGGATGGCATTTAATTTTCCTTTTCACTTTGCCAATAAGAGTTTCAAGGTAAATGCTGCATTCATGGACTTACCGTAATTGCCTTTACTTCTTTAAAACTCTAACTCTCGCCTTCTTATTTTTATTATAATCCTAAAATGATTATCATCATCTCTGTTGGTCCTTGTTACTGTTTTATGTCTCCTTCTCCTTTTTCATTTTTAGTAATTTCCCCCTAAATAAAGGGGTATCAAATAAATCTGAAATAATTGAGTTAGGATGTATCTGGAGGAGAAACCATTCACTGATTAGGCAGCGTGGCTTCGGAGCCTACAATGAAAGGTCTGAGGGTTGCAGCTGTTCCTAGAAAAGCTTTCAAAAGGATAGCAGTTTCCATCTCTGTACCAGTGTTTCTATTCTGCTGGGGTCTCTTTTATCAAAATAACATTAAATAATGGTGCTGGAGCGATAGTATAGCAGGTAGGGCCTTTGCTTTGCACTCGGCCAACCCGGGTTCGATTCCCAGCATCCCATATGGTCCCCTGAGCACTGCCAGGGGTAATTCCTGAGTGCAGAGTCAGGAGTAACCCCTGAGCATTGCCAGGTGTGACACAAAAAGAAAAAAAAGAGAGAGAGAGCATATTAAATATTGACTTGTTCCTACAGCCTGCAATTTGTATATAGTATATACCTTAACACTTAAAGTATATAGCATATACTTTAAGGAATCCATAAAGCAGTCATTATTATTCTTCCACAAAGATAGAAAAGCTTAAAAATCAGAGGGTTTAGTGAAAAGCCAGACCACAGAGCCATGAAGTGGACAATCCAGCTTGAATACTGATTTATTTTACCACAGTGACCACGTGCATTCCACTACACACTGAGACCTGCAAGTGGTTTCTCCAGGCACACGTGTCCCTCCATTTGGGGAAGTCATGAAATCTTTCTTCAGTGTCTTGGCAAATGTTTTCTCTCTTGTTAATTAGTTCTGACATAGGTAGGTAAGGAAGTTCAGACTAAAGCTAAACAACTGTAAAACAAAATTAAGAATCATAATTTAAAATAAAAATCATTAAGACTACTGCACATAGGGTATTTGCCTTGCACGCAGCTGACCCAGGTTTGATTCCTCCGTCTCTCTCAGAGAGTCCAGCAAGCTACTGAGTGTATCCCACCTGCATGGCAGAGCCTGGCAAGCTCCCTGGGGAGCATCCGCTATGCCAAAAACAGTAACAAGTCTCACAATGCAGACGTTACTGGTGCTCGCTCGAGCAAATCAGTTAACAGTGGGATAACACTGACAGTGCTACAGTGCTACTGTGGTAAAATCTAGTTTCAATTCACATGAGGGAGATTATTAATAAATGAAATATTGGGTTATAAGTGCCTCTGCTCTATCTACCAGGTTTATTTTGTCATGATGTAACAAATAATAAACTAAACATAAAATATTCTTTTTATCCTAATAAGATTATAAAAATGTCAAAGGACTAACATTTTTCATGTCAAAAATATCAAATACATATGATTTTTTAAAACCCTTAGTGGTATTGTTGGAAATGGATGACACATCTGAGCATAATTTGAAATGCAATAATGCACGTATTTTCCTCAAGGGAATAAGTTGGGGTTGTTTTACCTTTTTGCTTCCTGCCTGGATGACGCCCCCTCCAACACCCCCAGACAAAAGGTTTATACGCTTAAAAGGCTGAAATAAATAATTCAAGTAACTAATTAAAGCCATTTGATTGGAGCTGGCTTCATGGGATGGCCCTGCCGTGAGCCCGAAACACCCTGTGTGCAGAGGAGAGTTCAGAAAGGAGCACAGAGAAGCACGGGTGCCCACGGGCGCGCCCTCAGCCCAGAGGAGACCCTGCCAGGGGCCCTGACAGACGGGGAGCCTGCTGTCCCCAGGGCCAGCCACGGCAGGAGAGCGTTAGAGCACCCTCCGTCGGATGCTGGGCTCTGAAGCAACTCCTCTTCGTCTCTGCTGGTCCTCCGTGCAGACAAGGTGTCTCTCACGGTGAGAAGAGTGTCTGTGACACAGAATGAAGGCGAAGGACAAGGACGGGCGAGAAAACCTGAGCCGTCAGTTTCTTATGGGTCCAAAGACCACGCAGCACACCCTCCAGGAGGCATGCTTCTAGAACTTTCCTGTCCCAGAGACATGATGGAACCGGATGCCCAAAGCTAGAAAAGCAGATATCTATCAGTTGGGGACTGGAAAATGCACAGCACGTAATCTGTCACCTCGGGGCCCTGGTTTCATGCGAGAACACTAGACACGATGGAGAGATAAGGCCATCCTTTTGATTAATATATAATGGAGCAACCACAGGGCCGTGGCTGATCTGGGAGTAAAACGCAGCTGGGGGGAGTTTTCAGTGTGTGAATTAAACAGTGAAAGGAGCCATCCCTCTGGAAGTTAGAAGAAGAGGACTCTGTTCTGGGGAAAGACCCGGAAGGGACCTGATGGGAGCAGGAAGGGCCCTGCTGAAGTCGCACCTGGGGTGGAGAGCTGGAAAGATCTCATCGGCAATTCAGTGGGTGCTCTGAGGAGAGGGAGGCTACACTAGGACACTTTCGAAATCCCCAGATCAACCCATTGTCTTAACATTTACTCCTCTGGATGCCACTGTGGTAGAACAAGGCCCCTGTCTCTCTGCATAGTGTGAATTTACTCACTGAGAGGCAGAGGAGATAAAGGGTTAGATCACCCCAGACGCGATCTTGGTCTCAAGAGGAGTTTCGACAGCGACCACTAGTGTCCTGGGTCCCCGGGAAAGAGGGGACCCTGGAACCAAACCCACACACATCCGCGTGGCTGCAGGAGTAGCTGCTCGGCGAGAGGAAAAAGGGCGACGTGGGTATTTCTAGGCTGCCCTCCCAGCTCACAGCTCTCGGCACCCCGCTCTAACCCACTAACAGTTCTCACTCATCTCAGCCCGCCCGGGTGAAATATCACCGCAATTACGCAACTCAGGGTGCTGGGTAGGAGAACTTTAGGAATGACTCCAGCAAATTGCTTCCATTTTTCAGCTCACAGTAAGCAGGAGAGAAACACGGAGAGGTAAAAAGAAAGCAAATGAGCTTGCCTAATGCAGGCTGTATATTCTGCATGTGTACACATATAAATATATTAAACTTCCCTTTGGTGCCTCGGAGAGAAAAGAGCAGCAATCAGCTATCCAGGGGCGATCAGAGAGATTAAAGTGAACATCTTCCATGTCTCCAAGGAGCCTGCAGTAACATCTTTATTTCTGCTCCGCTACCTTCTACTCCACACTGTGCGAAAGAATATATTTTATTAAAAACATTTCTTTTACCTGGAAGTCCTGTCAACTAACTAACACAATGAAAAGAAATTGAGGGTGATCTCTGTGTGCCAAAAATAAGCTAGACAAGAAAGTTTATTCTTTTACTAGGGGGAGAGGAAAGAACAGAGCCTAGCTTCTTTTCCTCCTTTGTGAAATTCAACATCTACTCTCTTGACGGATCTTCCTTTAGAATTCTAGACAAGTTTCTTCACCAAAATGAGCCTTGCATGAAAAACAGACCATTTGAAATAAGTTTTTTGAAAGATACGTTTGGCCTCATATTTGAAAAGTTTTCCATCACTAAAGCATTAAAATTGCTTCATTATCTGGGCCAGAGAGATAGTACAGGGGAGAGGGTGCCCTTGCATGCAGCCAAGGCCTGATTGATCCCTGAGCACAGAGCCAGGAGTAAGCTCTGAGCACTGCCTGGTGTGGCCGCAAAAAAACTAGCAAAAAAATAAAATAAAATTGCTTTATTTTCATTTTTTCCCCACAGATCTGGACTTTTTTGTTATCAATAGCTCATTTCATTCTCCTCCATAGACATTTTTTTCCTCTGTGTGAAGGTTTGAACCTAGGGCTTCATCCAAGCCAGACGTGAGCTTTGCTACTTAGCTATACCCAGGCCTGACACGCTGTATTTTGATATTTTCACTATAGCTGCCGTGCATTAAAATATTGAGTTGATTTCCTCTAGGTCCTTTGAGCTTTAAAAATAAATGCACAATTACCTCAAGAGAGTTGATTCTGCTTCATGGCTGAGTTCTCTTTAATATCAGTAGAGAATATGACAAATAAAGACTTATTGCTTATTTCACCTTTTTTCTCTTTGCTTTTTATTTATCTTTTATAATTTGCGTTCGATATCTGGACATGATAATAGGGCAATAAATTAAAATTCCAAATTTCATACTTTAGCTAGTGTTTATTGCCAGTTGTCAAAAATGACAAACATGGAAACATTATGTTCCATTTTCTAATGTTCACCAAATACTGTAAAAGACAACACTAGTTTATAAATTAAAATTTTGTGACATATCCCCCGCAACTCTCTAAACTGAAACTACACCACTCAGAAGGCAGTTGACAAATCTTGGGCTGTCATAAATGTTCCTTTGGATGCAGAATCAGTTCAAGCAACTAGAACGAAGCTAATCGCTCAAACTGTTGCACGTCTGAGCCTGGTAAGCAGGCAGTTTGCAGTTGGCGGTTGCAAAAATTAGCACAGAACTGCATAAGTGTTTCCTTGCTTTTTTTTTTTTCAGTTCTTCGAAGAGGGAGGGTCACCCACAGGAGCTGCCCCAGCACCGGGCTTCTCCGGGGTCAGTGACTACCCGCAAAGTGCCAGTCTCTCCCGTGGTACCCAAAGGCGCCAAGATTCCTAAGAAGCCCACACTGCATGCGTCTCTGTCGGCCAAAGCCCAGTGGCTCTGCGTCACCTGTCCAGGGCCAAGAAAGCACCGGAAGAGATCTGAGCGGCTTTGCCTGATCACACAGACCCTGAGCTTCACGATGGTCTCTCTGCTCTTTCCTCAGCCCCTCCTTCCTTGTTCACGGGCCTCACTGTGAGAGACAGCTGCGGCACCAGCTACCCTACCATTACAGCGCTTCAGATGCACACCTTCCTCCCCTGAGGGACAAAGCTGCCCGCGTATCACATTCCCATCAACTGGGCTTCTCACAGCTCAGATTGCATTAGTGGTCACCTGCCTGTCACCAGCGTTGCTGAGTCCACTAAACCAGAAAGAAAGTAAACATTTTGAGGTCAGAGACAACGACCTTTCCCGGCAGCTTCTGAACTGCCAACCTGTCACTCCAGTGGCAGCCAAGAGTTGTTAGCACAACCTCCAAAATCCCAAGCATTTCGGTGTCCCTGATTCCCTAATGCTCAAAAATAAACGTATTAGATTCCTTTCCTGTGTGAAATGCTCACTGCACCAATAGGTTAGCCAAACACGATTGCACTCTAGGCCTGGTCAAGAATACAAGGAATGAATGAAATTCTCAGGCACATGTTTTGGGAATGGAACAAAGATTGCATCACTACCAAATCTCTGTATTTCACATAGAAGTTCTATAAACAGTAACTGAGGGTGCCCACAGAGAAGATTCTGGAGTCTCTGGGAAGAGTATGCTGCATGTCTTGGCAATTCTAGGCAATTCTAGACCCATCCTCTATATCTCTTTTCAACTGGCCTCTTCTGGGACCTCTGTTTTGACTGTAAGCATACCAGCTATTGGCTCTAGGTCACACACTAAGTGCAGGATATTCTCACTTTCAGATTCCTAATCACATCTGTGAATATTTCACTTTTCAAATAAGACCAGAGTCCTTTTTATTTTCCTTTTTGGGTCACACCTGACAATGCACAGGGGTTACTTATGGCTCTGCACTCAGAAATTACCCCTGGTGGTGCTCAGGGGACCATATGAGATGCTGGGAATTGAACCCGGGTGGGCCACATGCAAGGCAAATGCCCTCCCCGCTGTGCTATTGCTCCAGTCCCAGAGTCCTTTTTTAATTTATTTTATTTTTACAAAGTAATTCACAATATTTTATTGCATTTAATATTCAAACACCAATCCCACCACCATGACACCTTCCCACCACCATATTTCCATGTTTCCATCCTGAACCCAAACCCCTGCCCCAAAACAGAACCAAAATACTTTATTTTGTATTGTTTGTTATGAATAAACCACTGAATATGCTCAAATTTTCCTTGCACTACTCTTGGAATATGAGTGGTGTGAGGTCAGGGATGTCCAGGAATAAGTTCACTCATGGGTGAGGCTCGACCCAAGTGTGTAGAAAGCAGCCGTGAGTGTGGTGGCGGTTTACCTTAGGAACACTAACCCTCAGCCTTACAGCTCCCAGGGCTCGGTCCCTTGGGGCAGGGAGGGGCCTCGCCCACACCCCTCTGTGGTGCCCCGAATGAAACAGCCTGGCACAGGGTCTGGTGGCGTGGCTATAGAGAGTCATTTTCGGGTCTCTTCCGAGAGATTTATAATGAGTCCAAGACCACATTCTTAAGTTCAAAGTAGATATGAATTTTTAGGGGACAATATTTAATCCACTAAGCAAACAAGTACTGAATGAATCAGGTTGCTCTAAGAAATGGAACAGATAGATGGCTGTATCATCAGTCCCTACTTCTATAGCATATGTATGTAACATGATGCATATTTATACGTAAATAGATGCATGCATGCATAGTAGTCACTGTCATCCCGTTGCTCATTGATTTGTTTGAGCGGGCACCAGTAACGTCTCTCATTGAGAGACTTTTTGTTACTGTTTTTGGCATATCCAATACGCACGGGTAGCTTGCCAGGCTCTGCCGCGCGCAGGCTTGATACTCTCGGTAGCTTGCCGGGCTCTCCGAGAGGGGCGGAGGAATCGAACTCAGGTCGGCCGTGTGAAAGGCGAAAGCCCAACCGCTGTGCTATTGCTCCAGCCCCATGCATAGTAGTGGTTTACAAAATTAGAAAGACTAATAAATCCTACTATCTGTCTTCTGCTGTAGGGACATGAGGGAAACCGCTGCTGTTTTTCCAAGGACAGAGTGGTTTGAGGTGTGGCAGAGTCTATTCTAGGACTAAGCCTGAGAACCAGAAGTATTGAGGGAATGAGGATCGGTAAGCAATGAGGCAGAGAGATTCCAACTTATTTCACCCTTTTATGCTATGCAGGCCCTTACAATACATGACACCCAGCCACTTTGGTAAGGGCAAATTGTTTAACTGAATCCACTGAATCTGGGCATCTCTTGATTTTACCTAATTGATACATATGATATAGGTTTTGGGTCCTTTAAAATTGCTTTGATGGCATCTTGCTAGCATAGTAACAAAGACAAATCCCAAATACATAAAGTTGAAAGAAAAAAATTCTAGATATTGCATTTTGGTGTATTGATTTCATATAGTATTCCTCTATTTCTTGATATACTATTTTCAGACTCTCATTTGGAATTAAAGCAAATAGTATTAAAAAGAGCATAATAGACTAAGTGGATGGCCCATTCATTGATTAAAATATAAAATACCTATTAATAAGAGAGCAACCGTCTTATCAATTTCAAAAGCACATTACTATTTGAAGCATATTCCAATTTCAAAATTGCTTTCAAAATAGTCTAATGTGCTATTGACTTTTACTGATATAAAATTTGCACATAAATATGGACTGTTCCACTGGATACATACATACCCTAAATGACTGGTAATCCATACTGTTGGGAGATGCTCTCAAAGCCGTGGTTCTCAAATGGGAGCCATTTAGTACCCTGAGACATTTAGCAATATCTGAAGATGTTTCATGGATCTCACAAGCAGGGGGCGGAGGGCAAGAAGCTGTTTGCTGTAGACGCCTCATCAGTCGAGGCCAGGAGCACTGCACCGTGGAACCCTGCAGGACATCGGGCAGCTCAGCAGTGTGAACGTGGCCCCTAACATCACTAGTTCTGAGCTTGAAGACTGTCCTTGGCAGCTGTGCTGAAGGATTCATGCAGTCCCACCCTTTGCGTGTCGTGCCTGATGATATGCTATCGTCTCTCTGGTTCTGAAGCTAAGTACCAGTTACCCTCAAACAACTGCACATAGAACCTAACTTCATTTGGATGTGAGCTCAACTGATTTTTATTCCTGAGGAGAACACACACACGCATACACACACACACACACACACACACACACACACACACCAGTTGCATAGAGAGCGTTAAATGATCAGGACAGCATGTATGATCATAGTCCAATCTTGGCTTGGCTTCACCAAATCTTTCCTGTAAAGAGACTAAGAAGAGTCATCTGTAATCTATATAAAATTACATGGTATACACAACACATGATTTTGTAAGTACATGGTCCTTACCATCTACAGCACTACACAACATAAATTGCCCTCCCTCCTTTCCCCCTATTAATAAGATCAGAACTCCAGGTTCCCAATTCAACTCTGGATACCAAGTCAGAATAAGAGTACAGGTGTTGAGGTGCTTGCCTTATGCACGACCGGCTTGGGTTCAATCCCTAACACAACAGGTGGTCCCCTGGGTAACAGCAGGTGAAACCCCCAAACCAGCAAACAAACAGATTCAGGATCCCTCCTTCTCTCCTTCCTGTATTGGGACAAATGACACAGTTGAATGTCATGACATCAGGGACATATGGACCATAATATTGCTTACCATAACTTGAAGAGTTACTGTTTTGATATTTCACTGTGATCAGCTGCGATGTGCTGTTTCTTTCATGACACCTCCCTCCCTTCAGAGCAGACCCCCCCAAACTCATAGTCCTAAAACCTCAATTCTTCCACTGGTTGGAAAAATAAAAGCAAAACAAGAGATACAAAGATTCTAAGAGGTTTTGTGTATAAGTGTGTGTGTGTACCCATATTTGTATGGAAGTACATTTGATACTTTATCAACAACCTTGTGAAGAGAGCAGACAAGAATGAAACCTGCATTCTTTCAGTGAGGAAATGGGGACCCACAGGATTCACTTGACTGGGTCCTCATTGCTTAGGAATTCCGGAACTTTTGCTTCCTGACTACCAGGCTCCATCTTGATCTTGACCCTCTCTCCTTGTAAGCTTCCCCGGGCCGGAAACACGCATGACGTAAGTCAGGGAGGGATTGGTTTGATTCATGTCTGAAGAACCATGTCTGGCGGATCAACTCTGACACCAGGTTCAAGAACAGTCATATCCATTCACGCTCTGTTTACCCAGCATAACCAATGGCCAAAGCCATGGGCGGAGACAGCATCTCTCTGTAATCTAATCACTGTTTGCTTTGCTCTTCATGATGCAGTGAGATTGAGTGAGGACGAAGGATCTTTGATCCTTCGTTCTTTGTTCTTTCATGGTTCCATTTTAGAACAAACCTTCCTCCGAGACAGGTATTATTAATTGCACCTTGTTTCCTATTTCCACTGTCTCATTTCACTTACTCATTTCCTCCCCTCTTACTTTGCAGATAGCTGCTATTTTCACTCCTTAACCGTTTCTTCCTGGGCATCATTTCAACCACTTGGATCTTTGGGTATGAACTTAAGTTGACCATTTGCTATGGTCTTGTCAGCATTTCTACATTCAGAAGTGTTTGTTGACTCAGTTACATGAATACAGATTTTTCCCAGACAATCTATCTGACACTTGCAAGTCCTGTCTGCTCTAACTTCAATAGTGCTAAGCAAATAACCACAGTGACCTGAAATTCCACTCATTGTTCATGCTAAAGCAACAAGAGCTTTCTCCCCTTCACCAGCAGCCAAACCTGTTGTTATCAGAAAACCCTTTCCCAGTGAAAACTCAAAAGAATCATATGACCCAGAAAGAAGATTAGCATTCAGGAAGTCTTGGGGTTTTGCCATTTGGGCACAACATTCCCAGAGAGAGGAGAAAATAGTTGAGCAAAACTTATTTCTGGAATAGAGCCCATTTTAAAATAGAGTCAATGAACTTTCCCCTTTTAAAGACCTTCTCAAAATAAGGACCATACAACTGAGGCTTTGACAAACCATAAGGGACCAGAAATAATTCAAAACAAGGGGCTTAGTAACTTTTCATGACCTTATTTTCAATTCAAATGGACGTGTAAGTATTGACAGTAAGCTATAGCTCCATTGCATAAACCAATCACCTGAATTTCTATGATACGCGAATCCTCAGAGATCATCATGATCTAGAATTATTGTCATTTCAGGTGAATTTTCCACCTTGTTGGAAACTACATGCTGTGTTTACCCTGGTTTCCTCTCTTCCTCTCTGCTTCCATCTGCGGAGATCGATTTAAGCGGCAGTGTTCCCAAAAAAGCCTGGGCTGAAAACCAACTCAGTGTCTTTTATGTTTGAAAAGGTTTGCTGTCAAAGGTTTGTTCTAAAGGCACATGACAATCATTTACCAGAAGGGATACAACAAAGATTTTAGAGTCCAGGATTGGAACTTAGGGAAGAGGGTGAAGTGTGACTTGGGCAGAACTAGAAAATCCAGAAATAAAACTGATTAATGAATCGGCAAGAGTTCCGGCCCAGGACCAGCTGTTGAGGTGTTGAGCAGGCATCAGAGGTCCTGACGCCTCTCCCGAGATTCCTTTGCTAAATCAAGGGTGACTGTGTCTTCCTGGTCACTGGGGGCACCAAGGCCTTCATGGATGGGGGCTAGGGGACCAGCACCAACTCCACACACTGCAATAACCCAAATGTTCTATGTTGTTCTGTGTGCACGTCCCTCATCTCAGTGGCCTCACCTCAGCGGGGGGAAGCAAATGCAAGTGACTTCTCACTTGGGCAGCTAGCTTCCAAGAAGACCCCTGAAATTCCCACCTCCTGGCTTTCATGTGCCTGGGTGATCTATTTCTATCACGAACAGGACCAGCCTGTGTGACCACAGGGTGTTGTGAGGTTTCCACATGCTGTGGTTTCCTGTGGCCACAATTTTGTCTGTGGTTTCCACGTGGCCACTCCCTTGGTTTGTTGGCTCTGAGGAAAGTCGGCTGCCAATGGGAAAGATGTGGAGCAGCCTCTGAGAGGAGTCAAGGAGGAGAAACGGGCCAACAGCCAACAGAGACTGAGGAACAGACGCTTCTTTCAGAGCCACACGAGGCACTGTCTTAGAAAGGGGTTCTTCAACTTGCTCAGGTTTGGGGCCACGACCTTGACTGTGACCTTGGGAGAGACTGGAACTCAGAAACATGTTAGTCCATATCCAAACCCATGCTAATGGCTGAGGAAATGCGCAATTCTTTTTTGTTCGTTTGTTTGAAAAGCTGAAGGGTTATTCCTGGGTCTGGGCTCAGGAATTATTCCTGGTAGTTTTTTGAGGAACCATATGGGATACCTGAGATCAAACCCAGGTCCGTTATGTGCTAGACAAGCACTGTACCCTTGGTGCCATACCTCCAGCTCCGAAAACATACAAACACTTTTGGTAATGTTCTTTTTAAAAAAATTTTATTATTTTTTAAAGCATTACAAAGCCATTCATGATTGAATTTCTGTCATATAGTATTCCAACACCCATCCCTCCACCAGTGTACATTTCCCAGCACCAGTGTCCCCAGGTTCTCTCCCATCACTTCCCAGCCCCCAGCCCTTGCCTTGACTACGTCTTTGGCAGGTGTTTTTCCTCTCTCTCTCTCTCTCTCTTTCTCTCCCTCTCCCTCTCTCCCTGTTTCTCTCTCTGTGTCTCTCTCTGTCTCTGTCTCTCTCTGTCTCTCTCTCCTTCTCTCTCTCTCCCTCTCTTTCTCTCTCCCTCACTCTCTCTCTCTCTCCCTGTTTCTCTCTCTGTGTCTCTCTCTGTCTCTGTCTCTCTCTGTCTCTCTGTCTCTCTCTCCTTCTCTCTCTCTCCCTCTCTTTCTTTCTCCCTCACTCTCTCTCTCTCTCTCTCAGCTCCAAGATACGTCTGCAGAACTAAGGAAGATTTCACAGCCACCACTTTGGTTTCATCCTCAGTGTGTGTTCTTGAGACTCGGATGGATCTGCATCTTGTTGTGAAACACTTTTCAACTTTTTTTTTTTTATCTTCGACATCATGTGGGCAGGATCTCATGCATACCGTGATTCAACACCACACCCCCCACCATTGCTCAGTGCTCTCCACCCGGCACCCCGCCAGCTCAAATATGTAGATTTATTCTCAGGTGCTGTGGCCTCTTGCCATTTGTAATACATACATTCCATCACTACGTTTCTTTAGACCCCACACAGGAGGGCTGTATTTCCCTTTCTGGAGGTTTGCTTCTTCCGGGACTTATTTCTGAGTTATTTTTATTTGCTTGGCGGTAGCCTAGGACTTTCAAAACTAGTAATTCCTGTCATCTTTGGGGTAGGGGAGAGCACCCCCCTAAGAAGTGCTCAGGGGATACAGAGACCCTCCCCCAGCAATGGACAGTCAACCGTGACAGTGCTCGGGTTCCAGGGCCCAGGGGAGTGTGGCATCACCCTGACCACACTAGGACCACCTGGGAGACCCTGTCAGCACTGGGGGGTCCAGGAGTGCGTTCAACGATATTCAGAGTACAGAAAATGCCAGAAACAAAGCCTTGCAGGCGCCTTCACCCATGCCATCTCCTCAGCTCCCAGTTCCCGTCTGCCTGGCCTGAGGAATCTGACTCCTGAGGGAAGTCCGAGAGAGACAAAGGCGTGTTGGGATGTGCAGAGGCCTGCGGCTGCGTGGATGCAGCCTCGCCAGGTTAGACGAGTTCTGCTCCTGACTGAGGAATGCTATTCCCCTTCCCCGTTTCCCGGTGTGGGGAGACAAGTGCCAAACGTGAGGGACGGTCGAGCTCGGGCCGGGAGGCTGGCGGGACCCTGACTCTCGGCTCTTCTCCTGCTTTATCCCGTCTCTTAGTCCTTGGGGGATGGAGGATGCACTTTCCCAGTGGTTCCTGGAGTTGACCTATTGGTGCTGGTTGCTGGCCCCCTCTTAATGTCATTCTCCCTGGCTGTCCCCCACAGGTGCGAGGTGACCCTGTCACCTGTCTAGTGATCAAGGTGGAAGTGATATTGTCCTTTATGATCCAGCCACTGTCACCTTCTACTTACAGGTTGTCACTAATCAGGCCCACGGGCCGGGTGAGAGGAGTTCCTCTCCATGTTTTGCAGGAGTGCCAAGGGTTCGAGGACACGTTTGAAAGGACCGTGCTCCAGATAGTCTCATCACTGGCCACCATCCAGGTCACACAGCTTTCTCTCCCGGAAGGGAGTATAACATGATGCCCACCATAGCCGTGCCACTGGAACCCGAGCCAGGCTGCTTCACCCGGGGCACCCCAGAGGGGGGGACGGGTGAGCACCCTCCCTGCCCCAAGGGACCCAGCCCCTGTAGCTGAAAACCTCAACAACCCAACCGCTGCCATGCTCAAGGACGCTCCCCACGTGCTCGGTCCGAGCCCCACGCACGAGCGAACCTATTCCTGGACCACGCAGCCGTGGAACATCCTAAGACACTCCCTGCCCGTTCTCCGAGAAAACCACACCACGGTTGATGGCGTTCAAACAGTAGGCAACCAGTCACAGAGGAAAATTACATATATGCATTATTTTCAGATATATATTGTATATGAAAGTTCACATCACTCAACCTTTAACAACATGTTAGTGACATCCTAAAGAAGGTCTTTTTTGTTTTCCTTTATTTTTAATTAGTGAATCACCGTGAGGGTACAATTACAGATTTACTCATCTTTGTGCTCTTGTTTCCCTCATACAAAGTTCGAGAACCCATCCCTTCACCAGTGCCCATTCTCCACCACCAGTAAACCCAGCATCCCTCCTACCCTCCCCAATCCCATCTCCCCACAACCCGCCCCTCCACTGTGGCAGGGTATTCCCTTTTGTTCTCTCTCTCTAATTAGGTGTTGTGGCTCGCAATAAAGGTGTTGAGTGGCCACTGTGTTCAGTCTCTAGCCCACATTCAGCCCGTATCACCTTTCCCCCCACATGGCCTCTGACCGCATTATACTTGGTGTAAAGAAGGTCTTAATGGCCCCTGCCAAAATAGAACAATCTTCACAGTTTCCTCTAGGGATACTTTTTTGTAGCATTTTCAGCAGTTTTTCAAAACAAACAATATGAAATACATTATTTCAGTTGTGTTTTGGGACACGGATTGGGGCTTGGGATGGAAACATCCCAAATATGGTGGCGGGAAGGTTTAATGGCGGTGGGGCTGGTGTTTGAATATTAAATATAATCAAATATTGTGAACCACCTTATAATTTTTTTAAATAAATAAAAATAAATAAATAATAAAAAGGGCCATGATTGCTTCTGAATGGCTGGGTTTGAAAGGATCCCTTTGATTCTAGAATGTCCCAGAAACCCTCCACCACCTCTTAGGGTGGGTCACACCAACATCCTCTGATACCAGGGATCTATTCCAGTCTGGAGCGAGGCTGGCAGGCTGGCCGCGGTGAGTCGCATGCTGGAGTTTGTTATCACCTGGAGCAGACTCTCCTTCCCCTGTAGGACGCGTCTTGTCCGAGAAGAGTCGCGACAAGTCACGATACAGCCTCCGAGCCCCGTGGCTTCCTGAAGGCGCTGAGCGAGCTTGCTGACCTGTGGAGGAAGGAAGCAATAGTTCAGAGAAGCTCATGAACTCGAGTGATTTCTATGGCTGGAGAAGAGGCAGGAGTAAGAATGGTTTTCTGGGCTCAGTTCTCCAAGGTCCCTTATGAACCCAGGCTCAGGTTTTCTGCAGGTCACAGTGAGCAGGAGGCTGTCAACGAGTGACTCAATATTTGGGTGGGTTTGCGAGGATCAGAAGAAGGACACTGGAGCTCATCAATATTTCACAGCAGAGCTGCCTGTGACGTGGGCTGAGTCCACATTTGAGGTAAAGGGTTCTGAGCTCCTGCAAACCATCGAAGTCTGTGGAAGGTAAAAGCAGCCATGGTGAATTTTTAAGAAGGGAAATAACACAATTATGTCTTTTCCACAATTATGCATGAAGGAAGCGGCAGAGGAACCCAGGTGTGTGGGACCCCGGGCTGAGACCTCCAAGCCTGCTCATATCGGGACTGGGCCTCTTCTGCCCAGATTTCCCATTTTCCAGTAGCTTAGGCAGTCACACCCAGGGACTGCCCCTGGTGCCATGTAATCCCATCAATGGCCAACGTCCAGAGACTTAAAACCAAGCTCCCAGAAGCAACATCTTATAGTCTAGTTCTCCCTCTGGGAGAACCTGGCAAGCTACCGAGAGAGTTTCCTGCCCACATGAGAGAGCCTGGCAAACTCCCTGTGGCGTATTCATATGCCAAAACCAGTAACAATGATGGGTCCCATTCTCCTGACCCTGAAAGAGCCTCCAATGCAGCACCATTGGAAAGGACGAGTAAAGAGAGGCTGCTAAAATCTCAGGGCTAGGATGAATGGAGACGTTACTGACACCATTTGAGAAATTTGACAATCAATGGGATGATGATGATGATGATGATGATGGTGATGGTGATGATGATGATGATGATGATGATGATGATGATGATGATGATGATGATGATGATGTCTTTTCCATGAGCCATTAGTAACTGCATTCTAACTGCAGTCTAACTCAGTTCTAAGAAGGGTATCTTTACTGATCGGTAGCAAATTAATATCTCCTGGACTTGTCATGAGAACATGACATGTTAATATGTAACAATAAAAGACAACGCATGAGGCCGGAGAGACACACTTTGGTCAAAAAAGTTACAAAGTGTTTGGAAGGGCTTACACGTGCGAACACCCCTTAAATGCATCCACTAAGTTCTAATAACAAAAACAGCAGAAAAACATCATGGCACCCTTGCACCCGTGTATAGGAAGTGATGGGTGAAAGCTGGACCCGCCCGTGTAGTGGGAAATGGAATATGTAGACGTTGGTTTTAACACATGCTCCCCAGCACATGTTGGTTTTCGTCCATGTGCACCTACACTTACCTGATGGTATAATGCAATGTTTCTGCAATGGCAACACAAGAGGTGTCTTCTAGGGAAGCATCCAGGCATCTCGTGCCAACTGCATGGAAAGGACCCCGCAGAAGCCCGGCCCCTAGGGCTCGTTCAAGCTCACTGCTCTTTGGAAGTTTCCAGTGCTGGAGGAACAGCACGCCTGAGGAACAGAAATAAGTGCCTCCTGCTTCTTCTTTGATCTTCAAGTTCCTCCCAGAGCAGAGAAGACCCTGGGGCACACCCAAAGGCCAGCACCTCTATCCCACGCCCTGTGCGGATGGAGGGACACCTGGGACGCAGGTCCCTGAGAGCAAGCCTGGCCTCAGACTACAAGGTTCTGGAGTTCATCACGGGAGTGAAGAATCCTCGTCTCTCCTCTTCATATTGAGCCAGACCTGGAGGTGCTCAAGGGCTACCGGCCACTTCCCGCCACGCCTGTGATGGGCCTGACCCTCAGGCAGGCGGACAGCATGTTCAGCCCTTGGCGCCGTGGCTGGCTCCCTAGCCACTAATATCCGTCTTTCAGTGTTGCCCTTTTGCACTGCTTTTACACTGCTTTTGCAGTGCTGAGAATCAAACCCAGGGCCTCACGCACACAGAGCAAAGGATCCATTGCGGAGCTGCATCCCCAGTCCCTCCGGTATTCATTTTTAAGACAGGGTTGAAATTTTATTCTCAGAAGTTCAAAAGGGGCCTCTACCTCATTTTACTAAAGTTCAATTAAGACACGAAGTAGCAAACTCCAGAATGTCTCTCATTTTTCAACCAGTGTTCCTGGGCTGGGCGTTGCTGAGTGATTAATGGCCGGGTTGTGGGAGGTTGTGCAAAAGTGTTCAGGGCGGGAGAAACTCAGCTAAAAGAAGCGGGTGAATGAAGGGAACCCAGATCCATCTGTGAAGTCTGAGGCCATTCCATGTTTTTTCTTGTGAAAAAAAATTGAAAAGGGGCAGAGAATGGAAAAGAAAGATACAAGTCTGAAGGATGTATCAAAGAGTACGAGATTGTGTGTATTGATCACAAATAGCATAAGAAACGGGACAAGTACCCAGTTTAATTTTTTTTTAACCCTGCTTCTGTACATACTTGTCGAAATGCAGGTGGGAAAGCAAAATGTCAGCTCTGGATATTAAACAGGAAAAGGCAGAGTCACAATCATCCTCCTTTCTCGACACCTTCATCTGCCTCATGACTGACACTGTGGGCCAAGCACTGACCTGGTGTGAGAAGCATCGAGATCGTCCCCTGGGACGCCTTGTGTGACCCGCCCACGTGACCGGTCCCAAACTGCCCTTTGCCCCTAAGTACTGCAGGGGTGAAGCCCACAGAAGCTCTCCGGAGCGCAGCTCAGGTTTTGCCCTCACTTCTGTGCCCCTTTCCGTCCCTTCCCTCATCAGATGGAGACGTGTAGGCTGAGAACTCGGGCCCAGGGCACCCGCCTTCGAGGGTGTAGTTGGAGCCGGCTGAGAGCAGAGGAAGCGGACAGGTGGGGAGGGTGGGAGCCCACCCAGGTGCCCTGTTTGCTCTTCCTGGCCGCTGCTCTGGGCTGTGAGAGGAAAGGGCCTTCCAAGACCCAGAGTCCTGGTTCCCTCCCCGAGGGCTTCCTGAGAGGAAAGAAGAGAGGCAGCTGGCCGCGTCCCTCGCCAGGGACAGAGGCGGTTTCCGTTATTATTCTTCAGGCTTGCTGGGGGCGCAGGTAGTGCCAGGGAAAGAACCCTGGGGGTGCTGCTGCCCTCTGAGCAGTCCCCCGGGCCCTGCCAAGGAACGCCTTGGACACGTAGCTGAGCCCCCCTGCAAGACCCTCACTCTGGGCGCTCTCAGGGAGAGAAGAGGTCGTGCAGGCCAGGGCAGTGGTCAGCCCACCCTTTGGGGCGGGAACCACAGCTTTCCAGAAGACAGCACAAGGAAACCAGCTCCCAGTCGGGGGCTCGCTGGCATCTGCCCCGCCCGCCCGTGATCTCACTAAGGCCAGAGTGAGGGGTGTGGCGGCGGCGGGTCCTCCAGCTGCGGACGCAGATGGTGCGGCTTCAAGTCACCGCTTCCTGCAAGAGGTGGATGTGAGAGCAAAGGTGGATGGGTGCCCGGGGAGACGAGCCAGTGGAGCTCGACATGAAATATGAGGGGGAGACAGATTTCTGCCGGCGAGGGTCTGGAGAGAAGCTAGTGGAAGAAGCAGTAATTACACCGGGGGCATCTATGCTCCGTCCGAAAGGAGAGCAAAAGTCCTGTTCTTTCTTTCGCCGAAATCTGTCCCTCTCCGAGTCCCTAGGAAGCAAGAACACCAAGTCCAAGGGCACCCGCGCTGAATTCTTCCCCCTTTGGCTCTCCTCTCTAGCAGAAAGTGCACTCTAACGGGAGCTCGGGGATACGCACCTGGTCACTGCATCCATACCTGAGCTCGGGGGTGGTGGGGGGGAGGGTGAGCGCCTGAGGCTGAAGAGCTGGAGCGTGTCTCCTGTTTGACCAGCTGGGAGAGGAAGTCCAGAGATCAGCAGGACTACGGAATGGAAGCGCCATGAGCTGATGGGGCAGCTGAACCTTCGCTCTGAATTAAACCCCGTGGGAATTTGTCCCCCTAACAGGAAAAAAATAACACAAGGATGGAATATGCCCTTAGAAAAGATAGTTTCGGTATTAGAATGCAAAGGGTTTGCCAAAAAAATGCACCCAGGAAAGAATAATGTAGCAGGCAAGAATAGAATAGATAGCAATTATCTGCCAGCTGCAAAATAGAATAAGGCAGTTTAGGGTCACTTGGATGGAGAAGCTGGTTAGTGTCACTTGATGGAGGACGGTTCAGGATTATTTAGATGTGGGAAAACAGAATAGAAAACTGCCAGGACTTCCCTCACGTCGGGAGATGCCCCGAGAGCTCTGTCCACTCCCCAGCCTCTGGTCCTCCTGAGCCCAGGGGAGTGCTCACAGCTCTGCCGGCACTGTCTCTCCAGCGGCGGAGCAACACGGTGTGGAATGAACACCCTGCGAGAGCACAGCGGCAGCCCCGATGCCTGGACTGTTAGTCTGGGTCCGTCTCCTTGTGCTCAGACACCCCATTCTCCGCCAGATCCTGCTGGGTGGGGCGTGCAGACACCCATGCAATTGGCTTTAGGCAAAAGCCAGGTCTGTGAGGTAGAGAGGGACGGGCGAATGCTTCGGGCTGTTGCCTGTGACCGCCCTTGAGGGCCTTGTGCACATGTGAGTGGACAGAGCAGCCCGTGGGAATCCCATCTTCCCTGGAGAAGCCCTGACCGGGCGAGCCAGTGCACACTCGGCGTCCACACCGCACACTGTGCAGAGGTTCACGGAGACACAGAGTTCCAGGAACATCCACCAGATGATTTCTCCCCAAAAAGTCGTTTGCCGGATTAGCGACCACTGGCCAGGGTCTGTGGGAGACAGAGACACTGCAGGGGGCCCAGGGGCCAGTCCCTAGGGAGACGCGTGCTGAGTGGCATTGAAAACCAAACGTAAGGAAGAAGAGGCACCCAAACAACAGATGCTTGCCAGCACAGGACCGGGCTCAGCGTGGACCTGCATGGCTCTGTGTCAGCAGGTGGGAGCGTGAGGACCATAGAGGGGCGTAGGTGTGAGTCCTGTCCAGTTAAACATGTCAGAGCCAGAGGATGTACAGCAGCCAGGATGCAGGACTGGCAGGTTTCCACACCAGGTTGACTCTTGTTGCCACATGAGCATCCCGGCTTCATCAGATGCAGCCCTCGAGGCCAGAGCAACTCCAGATGTGCCCCCAGAACCCTTGGCACTGCAGGTCCCAAGCACCTTGCCTCCTTGAGTCATTGTCAGAACTAACAGCCCGCTCTCTGCAAATTTCATCTGGTCCAGCCTCGATGGAGATTCCTCCCAAAAGTAGAATAGAGTTTTCATTTCCCCAAGGAAGTCCATTTCTTGGCATCTACTGCCCAAGCACAGCAGCAGGGATTTGAGAAGATGCACAGTTGTGTCGTTGGTGGCACTAAGTAGAGTAGCTAGGATATGGAAGCTCCCCAAACGTCCAATGATAGGGGAAAGGATGCTGAAGCCGTGGTCTGTACACACACATGGCGGAATACTATGCAGCTATAAAGAAAGATGAAGTCATACAGTGCATTGCAGCCTGGGTGGAACTGGAGAAGATCATGCTCAGTAAGATGAGGCAGATCATCCAGGAGGACTGGTACTGGATGATCTCACTCACCTGAGGAATGTCGAGAAACAGAACAAGGGGGTGGGCAGCATCAGACAAACAAACAAAAACCAATGACAAGCTCTTAGGGATGGCGTGGGCTGAGACTGGTGGAAGGAGCAAAAGAGATGGGCTGGAAGTGATGTAAAGGAGTAGAGGGTACTGGGCACTTTGATGGCAGAGAGAGGCAGAGACTGTGCACACCCAAACCAAAATGTAACATTATTATAACCATGTTACTGAACTATAATAAAATACACTTTAGGAAAGTAAGAAATGGGGGTGGGGTGCTGGAATGATAACATAGCCGGTAGGGCATTTGCCTGCACGCAGCCGACCCGTTTTGATTCCCAGCATCCCATATGGTCTCCTGAGCACCACCAGGAGTAATTCCTGAGTGCAGAAGTAACTCTTGTGCATCGCCAGGTGAGACCAAAAAAGCAAAAAAAAAAAGAAAGAAAAGAAAAAGAAAAAGAAGGAAAGGAAAGAAGAAGAGAAGAGAAGAGAAGAGAAGAGAAGAGAGAAGAGAAGAAGAGAAGAGAAGAGAAGAGAAGAGAAGAGAAGAGAAGAGAAGAGAAGAGAAGAAGAGAAGAGAAGAGAAGAGAAGAGAAGAGAAGAGAAGAGAAGAGAAGAGAAGAGAAGAGAAGAGAAGAGAAGAGAAGAGAAGAGAAGAGAAGAGAAGAGAAGAGAAGAGAAGAGAAGAGAAGAGAGAGAGAGAAGAGAAGAGGAGAGAGAGAGAAGAGAAGAGAAGAGAAGAGAAGAGAAGAGAGAGAAGAGAAGAGAAGAGAAGAGAAGAGAAGAGAAGAGAAGAGAAGAGAGAGAGAGAGAGGAGAGGAGAGAGGAGAGGAGAGGAGAGGAGAGGAGGAGGAGAGTGAGAGGAGAGGAGAGGAGAGGAGAGGAGAGGAGAGGAAGGAGAGAGAGAGGAGAGGAGAGGAGA